>NC_134405.1:155535826-156237493 GCF_038048845.1 Mixophyes fleayi | reverse complement strand
TGTCCAAAAACACCTCTACGGTCTTCGGCCCCATCATCATGATAATTGGAGCAGTAAGACTTTAGTTTCAGTTAATCCATACCTCCCAACATATAGAATCCCAAAATCTGCAACAAAGATAAGGGGACACACGGAATTTGGAGGCTGAAAGAAAAGGCACATATTTTCAGACCATTTAAATTTATTTTTATTGCTAAAATTGTACTATTGCTGAATTCGTGAGTTCTTTAGGTATGTCTTGACCACTTAATGGCACCAAAAAACCAATCTTTTTAGCTATTATTGAACAAACTACCTTGGTCAAAAACACCATCCAAAAACATACATAAGATCATCCAATATATAAAGACTGCAGCTTATGGAGAGTAGGATTTCTTTCTTATTGTTTACGGTAAATCATAGAAAACCTTATCAAGAATGAGTAAATCTGCAAATTCTTCCCTGCTGGGGCTAGATTTACTAAGCTTCGGGTTTGAAAAAGTGGGGATGTTGCCTATAGCAACCAATCAGATTCTAGCTGTCATTTTGTAGAAAGTACTAAATAAATGAAAGCTAGAATCTGATTGGTTGCTATAGGCAACATCCCCACTTTTTCAAACCCGCAGCTTAGTAAATCTAGCCCCTGATCTATTATAGAAACTCTCTGGAGACACACCTTGTCTGCTCAAGTTGGCTGTTTATCCACCTTTGTCTGTCCAGTGAGTCTCCTGATTCCAGCAAAGCTGCAGTGTTTCCTATCCTGTCCTATGTTACTCCAATCTCCAGCAGAGATGCAGTATTTCATGTGTAGCTCCTGACTCCAGTGCATAAAAACTTTTTAGTCTCCTGCTTGTTTCTGCATATACTATTTCCACAGTACATCTTAAAGTTACAGCCTGGAAGGATCCCTTTATTGTTCTAGCTGACCCTTGCTAATTTTTTTCAGCCAGTCCTCAAAATGCAAGGAAGCCCATTTGACCCTGCTGGTGCAAAAAAGCTTGTATCCAACTTAGTTCAACAAATGTAAGCAATAGAACAGGCTATGCAAGCCTTGCATCTGCAAGTACATCAATAGCATTACCAGGTGCAGGGACTATAACCCCACATGGACCAGTCAGTCCCTCCAGATGAAATATTTGTCCAAGCCCCCACTCTGGGTCCCAAATACGGTTACTGAAAACATTTTCTGGTAACCAAATGTCCTTCCGGGGATTTCTTAACCAGCTCCACTTTTACCTGAAAACTGTCCAATATGCAAAATGCAGAATGAAGGCGGGTCTCACAAAGCACTTGTCTGGGTATCTCCTCTCATAGAACAAAACTCTCACTATGGGTACTCTGTTTGACAATCCTAAATGAGCATCTACTGCAGAAACTACTTTAGCCTCCCTTCACAAGCATTTCCACTCTAATCAGAGGCCATACAGCTAGAATTAATTTGGACTCTTTTACCCTGGGAGGAAAATTGAGCATTAAATCTATGCCTCTACTGTGGTAAGCTAGGCCACTACACTTTCAGGTGTGCCGCTAAAGTCAAGAGACCTAGCCAGGGTAAGGAAAGAATGAGTCAAAGGTACCTAGTCCTGATCTCCCCATTCTCCTGCAATCATTTGACTGTCTCTATTCTTTTGCAGGGCAACGGTCTTGATAAAAGGATGAATGCTCTCATTGCCACTTTGACAGGAGGAAACTTTGTGGATTGAGGTTGTCATAATAGAAAATTCCTTATGTAAATAAAACATATCCAGCATTTATGCATTCTGTTCATGGTTCCTTTTTTTCAACAAATAGAGGGTGCTTCAATGAAAAACTATAATATTGCAATAATGAGTTGAAATGTATTATGAGAGAAATACTGTGATGGTTATAGCTCTTTTGTGTATCTTTATGCGTAAATAGGCAGATTCCGTGCAGGCAACACAGGAGCGCCTGGTCCCCTTTTTGTATCCATGGATTCTTTTTGTTTGGCAGTCTGGTTACTCAGCAAACTGCCCTCTCACGTTCTGTGTTTCAAATAAAGATGTTCAAAGCACATTTTATGGTATTGACTCTCCCTCTTTCCCTGTCATCATTTGTTGGTTAGTAATGCACTATCCATTTGACTGACAATTCTGATTCCCTGCATCACAGTATTGGTCTTATCTCTCGAAGTGGAATACTGCCTGGAATCTTTTGTTTAGATGCAAGACTTAGTATTCAACTCTCACTGCACAGCATGGTAAGCACAGCTGATGAAGTTTACCGAGTTGCAATCAAGTGGTGATATCACAGACGTGTGGGAGCTGAACTTCCATTTTGCATGTAATTTCCTGCTAGAGCATCTGTTCGGAGCACCTCTTCTTCTGTTTACCGTTTGATTCCTGATCATTAAGCCGACTTGTTCCTGACTTCACGATACCTGGATCCTGACTTTGTACTGCGCTGACAGATTGTGTTAGGATCTGTCTGCAGACTTCTGCATTGCATGCTGCTTTGCATTGGCAGCTCCTGCCTTCTGGACCTTGGACTTATTACATTATGTATTATCTGCAGTACCTCTATTCACCAGAGGTCCTGCTACTGTGCCTTTTTCTTCACTAGGGGTTAACCTGTTGCACAAATTATCATCATCATCACCATTTATTTATATAGCGCCACTGATTCCGCAGCGCTGTACAGATAACTCATTCACATCAGTCCCTGCCCCATTGGAGCTTAGAGTCTAAATTCCCTAACATACACACACAGACAGACAGACTGACTAGGGTGAATTTTGATAGCAGCCAATTAACCTACTAGTATGTTTTTGGAGTGTAGGAGGAAACCGGAGCACCTGGAGGAAACTCACGCAAACACGGGGAGAACATGCAAACTCCACACAGATAAGGCCATAGTCGGGAATTGAACTCATGACCCCAGCGCTGAGAGGCAGAAGTGCTAACCACTTAGCCACCGTGCTGCCTGTCATCTCCTGCACCTGGGTGTTTCGTTTTTATACCTGCCTCTCTCCCTCTCCTGTGCTGGTCATTGTTGTTTCTTTGCCTTATTATTGATTTGTTCTCACTGCTGCTTCTTTGCTCTCGAACTCCACATCATGCTGCTACACAACTGCTCTGGATATATCTCTACCTTCCATTCTACCTGCGTCTGCAGTATTCACTGTGCAGTTTCAGCTATATTGGGTCCGTACCATTTACCTGTATTTTCTGAGCAATAAAAATCTGTATGCTTCATAACATCCCAGGCTCCATTGCTGTTATTTACTTTGAAGCGTGACAGTATGACCAGCCAAAAAGACAGCTCTGGAGCCGTGTGAAAGATCCTGCTTCAGATTTTCTCCTCGGATTCTTTCTGCAATTATTTTTCATTTGTTTCCTCTTGCAACATGTCTGCCTCACAAATTACTGAACTACCTTTGCTACAGACTCTACAAGCAGACATAATTTTACTACTCTCTGTTGGCTCAATTTTCTGCCTTACTTATGGACCCACTCCGGAGACTGTCAGATTACCCCAGTTCTGATGCTGTTGATTTGTCTCAATCAAACATCTCTGCTGCTAAATCAGTGCAAACATCATCTCTTAATAGTGCTACTACAAATTTACTGTTTACCAAGAACTATGGTGTAACAGACTCCAGGTTCACAGGTGGTCCACGTCCCCATCTGACCGAAGAGGAGCGGCAGCACAGAAGAACTAATAAATTATGTCTCTACTGTGCCAGTAATATACACTTTTTACAAGACTGTCCTCTCCGCAAACCACAACAGCCTACAGAACCGTCTTCTGTGTATTCCCCTCCTCATTCTGGATTTGTTTGCGCTTCATTTCCCGCTCCCATATTACAGCCTGTTCTGATCCCTGGGATGAGGTCTAGCCTGCCAGTTCCAGCCGCCTGTCATGAGGCGCCAGTCTCTGCTGCCAGTCCAGTGGTGCCAGTTTCTGCCACCATTTCAGAAGTGCCAGTTTCTGCCACCAGTCCAGATGCCAGTTCCCGTGCCAGTCCAAGTGCCAGCTATTGTCGTCTTTCCAGAGATGCCAATCTCTGCCTTCAGCTCTGAGGTGCTATCCAGTTTCAAGGTGCCATCCAGTTCTAGTTTCCAGCCTCTGCCGCCAGCTCTGAGGTGCCATCCAGTTTTGAGGTGCCATCCTCTGCCTCCTGTTCCGAGGTATCATCCATTTCCAAGGTGCCAGCCTCTGCCTCCTGTTCCGAGGTGCCATTCATTTCCAAGGTGCCAGCCTCTGCCGCCTGTTCCGAGGTGCCATTTATTTCCAAGGTGCCAGCCTCTGCCGCCTGTTCCGAGGTGCCATCCATTTCCGAGATGCTTCACAGGTTCTCTCCATACCTAGCCTTATTAATGACCCAAAGAGACAGGTAGTGTTTTTGATATCTAATATTAGAGGGGAAGCCTTGGAATGGGCAAACCCATTTCTTGACATCCCTTCCTATCAGACTTACAACTCGTTGTTGAAGCAGTAATTTGCAAGTTTACTTCATCTCCTGCAATGCCATTTTGTTGGACATCTGTGCATCCAACAATATCATGCATCCCTTCAGTCCAATAACTACCTTTGTGCACCACCCAGTTGGTTCAGGCTGCTATTCCGAGGGGATCCTGCAAAAAGAGAGGATGAAAGAAGAGAGGAGGGTCTGTGGTGCTTCAACTTCGCTCTGGCATGACTTCTTTCGCCCATTGTGGACTATGAATCTAATGATTTTAATCACTTCTGGTAAAATGGGCGTCTGGAATCCACCCTAAGGGTGGGGGGGGGGGGGGGTACTGTCAGGATCTGCCTAAAGCCTTCTGCATTGCATGCTGCTTTGCATTGGCAGCTCCTGCCTTCTGGACTTTGGACCTAATACATTATGTATTATCTGCAGTACATCTATTCACCAGAGGTGCTGCTGTTGTGCCTTTTTCTTCACTAGGTGTTAACCTGTTGCACCAATTATCTCATGCACCTGGGAGTTTACTATTTATACCTGCTTCTCTCCTGCTCCTGTGCTGGTCATTGTTGTTTCTTTGCCTTACTTATGGTTTGTTCTCCCTGCTGCTTCTGTGCTCCCGGACTCCACATCCTGCTGCTACACAACTGCTCTGGATATCTCTCTACCTTCCATTCTACCTGCGTCTGCAGTATTCACTGTGCAGTTTCAGCTATATTACCATTACCATTTACCTGTATTTTCTGAGCAATAAACACCTTTATTGCTGATTATATTCATATAACCTGCATCCTGATGACCTCAGCTAGTCTGACTATTCTGCCTTCAGAGCTACTTGCCTTAATGCACCGCCCACTACGATAAGGCCCAGTTCGGTGGTTACTACATACAGCCAAATCCATTCTGCTTTGCGACAGGCTCTTATGAATAATGGTAGTAATTTAGATTACACACTACTTCTCTCTGGCTGTGTCAATATTATAGTGTTAACAACCCTGGACCTGACAGGCTGTTGAAGGATGGGAGCAGATGTAAAGGTTTGCTTAAACTGCTCGAAAGCAAGAATGGTTCTCAGAGGCCGCTTTTAGCATTAGCATTCTTGATAGTGAGAGCTGTAATAGTAGCTATCAGGGAAGAATAGTCCCTGATGAATTACCAGTAATAATTGGCAAAATCCAAAAACCTCTGGGTTACCTTAAGGCCAGTTCAAAATGGCATGTCATTTGATTAGATTCATACAGAGACTGGAACCCAAAATTATGTAGGGGATGCTGTCACATTCAAATTGACACTTCTGTAGCTTGCAAAATAATTGATCATCTCTCAGCTGACTGAAGACCTTCTTCACATGATTTATATGGGAGAATGATTGAAAAACTGCTGTAGCATAAGCCAAAGTGCATCATCATGACCATCTTTATTAATAAAACACAGTCCTTCCATTCCCACAGCTTGATGCATATTAAATTATATGACCCTTATAAAACTAGCTTTGTGAATATTGTAGCACCTTTAATTCAGAGATCAGAGGAATGGGTTATTTGTTCTTGATAGTTATGGTGTGTAAAACCCTATAACCAATACATGGTGAAGACCATATTTCTTCTTCACAAAGAAAACCCTGCTCCAGCTGGTGATGTGGACTACCTGACGAAACCTTCTTAGAGGTTTTCTTTAATGTACTCAAAAATGGTCTGCATCTCAGGTAATGACAGTGGGTACACACACTCCATATTAGGAATTTAACCAGGCATGAGATTGACAGCACAGCCCCACTCACAGTAAGAAGGAAGCTGTTCTGCTTGCCCTTTGACAAAAACCATCAGCAAATTCATGGTATTGAGGTGATACAGACAGAGAGACGAAGGAGGTAGTACCTTGGTTAGAAGTGGGAATGACACTGATTCCCCCCAAGACATTACTGGACCAGAACTCCAGTCAAGAATAGGAGCATGGTATTGTAACCAGGGTAATCCTAGAATCACTTGATTGATTGCTCAGGAAAGTACATAGAATGAGATTTCTTTATGAAGAGATTTAATTTGAATATAAAGAGACATGGTTTGGCAGGAGACCTCCAGGAATTATATCCCCATCAACAGCTACCCAAAGCAAAAGAAACAAAGTTCCCTACTGTCCCAAGATCTAGAAGGTCAGGGGACTCAATTATCTCCTTAAGAGTATTAACATGTACCATCAATGAAAAAGATGAAATTTCTGATTGTCGGGGATACAGGTTAAATTGTGTTTACATTGCCTATCTTTTTCTTCATGTGTTACTCTGGCAGGGCATGACAGGCAGAGCAGGTTTAAATACTGTTTGGGAGTTCAACTCCCTGTCTCTGTGATGTCAACGATAAAATGATTGCATCTCAGTGAACTTGCATCAGCTAAGCATGCCGTGCTGTGAAGCAAAAGTTAGATACTGAGTCCTGCATCTTAATGGAGCATGGTCTAAATGCAATTCAAAGGTTGGCATAGGCATAATATGTGCAGAAACCAAAATATCCAAGCAGAGAACTATAGAGAAAAGTACACACTAGCAGAGATAAACTACAATTAGGAAGTAGGAAAAGATAGTCTTTTAAAAAACAGGCATCCAATAGCAGCAGTCTGAAGGACTGATTGACAGATGTGTTTGCAAGATGGAATGATTGAACACATCAAACAGCTGTGGCATAGGCGGTCCACCCTGTCTGTTGTTGCTGGGAACCAGCTGGACTTACTTTGCCACCGTCCCCTTCCGTTATTCCGAATACGCCCCTCCTGCCGCAGTAGTAGGAGGGGCCTTCTGTCACCACTGGGCTCCTTTATGGCGCCCAGAACCACGTTCCTTCTGGATAACTAAAATTGCTGGGGTACCCCCTTGCTGGTGTACCTGGGCTGGTACTCCCGACCTCTTACTATGTATCAGGGTTGCTGTGGATGGATCCCCCTGGCCTATCACACTGACCAGAGCTGCAGGGTAGCAGGCAGAGCGGTGGTACCGGAAAAGCTGGGTCCAATCTCAGAAACAGCTGGAGAACAGATTAGATTTAAGGTCCAATCTGCAGGTCACAGGATTACAGCAATATTGAAGAAGCTGTCAAGCAGGGTCTTGAAGCAGAGTGATGTTTATTTCCTCTCACACTGGTTGAAGGTACCAGGTGATCAGGTCAGATGGAACATCAGAAAGATACATTTCAGTGTACAAGATAGTGCTTTTTATACTGATTTGGACACAAACTATTTTTAGAATCAGGATGCAATGTGTTTACACAAACATGGATTTACATGCATTGCAAAGCTAACTATATTTACACTTATCTGTGAAATTTTAGAAACGCTGTGATGTCCTGCATCTTGTTTTTAGACACAGGAAATCTAGCAAGTCAAAAAGTCTAATTCACATAAATACTTTCTTCAGAGAGTCACAGAATACACATTCCCAAAGAAAGGTACAAACCCCAAACAAGTCCTTTCCCCACATCACAATACACAAAGACTTTCTAAACAAAAGGCTCATTGTATCAGCTATGTACATCAGAAAAAATGCATTCCCTTTAGCAAGGTTAAAACAGAAAAAGCAAAGTTTGTAGCCTGCTCTCAGAAATAACGATTTCATATATCAAAATATACACAATATCAAAAATAAGTGCATTGGCAATTATTTAAATAAGCGCCCTGAGCTATTTCCTTTAAATAAATTTATACCATAAGTTATTTATAAGTGATCCAGTCACACTACAAACCTTTTCATGGATTCCTCCTGCAGAACAGGCTTTTTCACTTCTAATCATAGTTTTACTTTCCCAGTCTCAGTCTGCCATTTATCCTTGAAGTGGACGCCTTTAATCTAGCTGTGGGGACTGTCTTATCCCAAAGGATTTCGCCACCAAACATCCTGCATTCGTTTGTGCCTTTTTCTCTAAACACCTCCATCTATAGATTTTTTTGGATCCAGCTATCCAACATGATGGGTTCATTAAGATGCTTGATAAAAACTTTGTTCCTTCCCATTTGCGTACTACTGTTCTTCAGCATTACCACAACTTTATGTTAGCCTGCCATTGAGGTACTTGTTGGACTTATTGCAGTGGACTTCATCGTTGATCTGCCTAAATCAGCTCATTACAATACTAACATGGTGGTGCTCAATTGCCTGATTAAACTTGTACACATTGTAGCACTAAAAAAATTGCCATCTGCGTATTTGTAGATGTTCCAATTTGAGCAGATTTTTGTCATTATGGTCTCCTTGATTATATAATTTTAGATTGTGGTACTCAGTTCATTTTTAGAGTCTGGTGCAATTTTTGTTCCTCCTTTAAATTAATGTGTTTGTTTCTACTCTCAAACCAGTGGACAGACTGAAAACACTAACAAAACCATGCAACAATATTTACACTGCTTCATCTCCCATCTCCAGAATAAACGACACCAGTACCTTACTCTGACTGAATTTGCCTTCAGCAAAACTAAACACACTGCCACAAGCACCAGTCTTTTTTTAACCATGTATGGGTACCATCCTGCATCCATTTCAAACTTTCCAGTAACTAGTCCAATTTCTGCTATACCAGAACGGCTTTCTAATCTTCAATCAATCCATCAAAGACTGCTAACTTCCCTTTTCTCCAACCATTTGTGCTATAAATTAGTTTCTAGTTAACATCATTCTTGATGACCTATCTTCAAGATTGAAGAATTTGGTTGACCACTCGGAACCTTCATCAGCAAGCTCCTACAGCTAAATTGGGTCTCAAGTATATTGAACCATTTTGAGTGTTAGCTCACCAGAAAAGTCACATACCATGTTAAACTACTTTCATCTTACTGATCCATCTGGTTTTCCATACCTTTCTTCTGAAGTGTCACTACATGGATCCGAGCAGCAACCTCCTCCTCTGGTTCTGGATAATGGGAGCCACAATATGAAGTTGATTCCATCTTTGACTCTCCATCAAGGTTATCTGTAAAACTACATTTACTGGGTTCTGTCCAACAAGGAATTTTTCTGTAGTGAGCATGAGAGTGAATGTACAAATAACAAATTGTACCAGCACATCCAAGTCATGATTCTACTGTGATATCATCTCAGAAATGCTACTATGTTTTCCAGGGAAGGACTTTGTGACTTGTAGTTGAAAGCTCAACAGAGAGCCCATTTTATATAATACAACATCAATGATATGGATTATGGAATCTGCTTTCTTCTTGAGTAACACTTGTGGAATATTTGACATATTACTGCTTTCAGTATACTTCTTTTGGGGTACATCAAAAGCCCAAAATACACTTTGTTAAACAAACAAATAAAAATGACTGTGGATACCTGACCATAACTCTTTAAAACTGTATTCTTAAACAGGAAACATTTAAAGTTTTCCTTTGTTTAGGAACTTTTTCGGCCTAAGTAAGCTCCTCAGTCCTAAGAGCCTTTTGCCAACATTTATGATGCTGCTAGGATCCAGCTTCTCATCTTCAGCATCCTACTAAGCCTATTCCTCAAGCACCCAAAGGTTGCCTCAAGAGGTGAGGGTAATGTCAGGAATGAGTTAATCTGCATGCGCTTTCCTCCTGATCTTCTATATAAACCGCCTGGAGATACATCCTGTTTCCTTGTATGTTCAAGCTGGCTGTTTATCCAACTTTGTATGATCGGTAAAATGCCAAAGTCCAGTATGGTTGCAGTGATTCCAGTCTGTCTAATTCCCGATTCCAGCAAAACTGCAATGTTTCCTATCTGTCCTGTGTTACTCCAATGTCCAGCAAAGTTGCAGTATTTCATAGTATTTTTTTGCATAGCTCTTGACTCCAGTGTATTATTATCTTTTATTTGTTAGGCGCCACAAGGTATCCGCAGCACCGCACACAGTACTAACAGTAGACTATACAGGGTGAAACCATACAGAACAATGAACAAAAAGTACCAATACTTCAGAAACTCCGGCCAGTCATATGCAGTAAAGACGGAGTGGAAGAACAGGTATGGAGACAGGAGGGGAGGGGGCCCTGCTCATACGAGCACACATCCTAAGGGAGGGTAAACAGACCAGGCACAAGAGGAGCCAGTTGAGGCAAGATGAGAGAAGGGAGGACGAGCAAAGGGAGGAGATGGGGGTTAAGTAGATGTTGGTAGGCTTTGAGGAAGAGGTGAGTTTTGAGTGCACGTTTGAAGGAGCACAGAGTAGGAGAGAGACGGATGGAATGAGGGAGGTCGTTCCAGAGAAGGGGGGCTGCACGGAAAAAGTCTCGGATTCTGGAGTGGGAAGAGGTGATAAGGGTGGAGAGGCGGCGGTCGTTGGCCGAGCGCAGGGAGCGGGCAGGAGTGTGGATGGAGAGGAGGTTAGAGATATAAGGGGCAGTAGAGTTGGAGAGAGCCTTGTAAGTAGTGGTGAGGAGTTTGAAAAGGATTCTGTAGGGGAAGGGGAGCCAGTGTAAGGCAAGGCAGAGAGGGGAGGCAAAGGAGGAGCGGCGTGAGAGGAAGATGAGTCTTGCGGCCGCATTGAGTATAGAGCGGAGGGGGGAGAGACAGGAGTGGGGGAGGCCAGTGAGGAGGAGGTTACAATAATCAAGGCGGGAGATGATGAGTGCGTGGATGATAGTGTATGAAGACTTTCTAGTCTCCTGCTTGTTTCTAATTACCCAATCTCCACAGTCCGCTTTTTATTTCAACCTCCAGCCTTAAAGGATCCCTTTATTGTTCTAGCTGACCCTTGACTGACCAATCTAATTTAATATTGCCAGTCCTCACACACTTTGACACAATAACTAAAAACCAAATTGAAACAAATCAATATACTTTTAAAAATTACCATTTTAGAAATGTACAATATAAAACATTGGACTTTATTATAACTACAGATGCTCACTGACCCCTGTGAAGTGGTTTTGGTTTTGGATCTGGATTAGCTTCATGTTTTGGTTTTGGCAAAACCACCCTCGTGTGTTTTGGATCTGTATTTTTTTTTTATTTTTTTTTAAAAACATTGCTAAAATATGGTAAAATCACATAATGTTGCTCTTTTTTTGATCCTACATTATTATTAACCTCAATAACACTAATTTCAAGTCATTTTAAGTCAATTTTGACCACCTCACAGGTCACAATATTATTTTCATACACAAATAAACAAATACTGCAGCGATCTGGCTGGATGGTAAGCGAGAGATCAATGACTCAAACAAACGGCAGTTTCTACCACATCTAGGACACATTGGCACACAGCAGTGGTAGAAAAGAAAAGTGGGGCAAGATGGAATTGTCCTTGGATCATATTTCTTGGATAAGTGAGGTAATTCTACAGCTAATATATGGTAACAAGTGCTGACCCCCAGGATGTGTGCTTTTATCGGACACACACCAATCCAGGGGGCCAGACAATGCACTAAAAAGAGCCATTGTAATTCCCAGCAAAAAGCCAGTTCATCAGTGAGCTTCAAATCAGCCCCAATTCCCACAAATTTATAATCTAGTTAGGTACCTTTCATGTAAAGTGCAGATTACAAACACTTGATGGAGAAAGGCGAAGGCCTCATTCTTTCTTTGCCACTGCGTGTGTAGAATGGCATGTTGGCAATTTTAGTTTTTTCTGCAGATAAGTTTGCCTGGATTACAGGTCTTTTATTCTTGACCAAGGTAAAAAGGTGTTTTTTTTACATTTTTGTTTGACTGACTTAAATACACTATGTACTTATAGGCTTTACCAGATGACGTACAGGGATTACTATCATCATGACTGGTGGCAGCAGCTGCTTGGTGCTCCTGCTCTTCTGTGTACTGCTGTGAATCCATTTTGATAACACCGTACACTTTTTTGTGCAAATTTAGAAGAAAAGCCTTGAAGGACTAGTATTTGTATGTCAACAATGACAATTAGCAATGGAGCTCGTCTTTGGGTGTAAAAACTAGATTTTTTTCTTAAAATGTTTAAAATCTTTGGGACATATTCAATTCGGGTTCCGGTCCGCGGTAACGCGCATTACCGCGGAAAGTGCCCATTATTGCTGGTATTACGGTACCGCAATAGCGCAGATTTTCGTACGCAACCCTATGGGCTGCGAACGAAAATCCGTGTTATTGCGGTAACGTGGATGACGTTCGCGGGCCGTTCTGGCGCGTTACCGCGGACCGGAACTTGAATTGAATATGCCCCTTTATGTCCAAAATTATCAATATTGTTTAAAAAAACATTTTTTTCAGATTCAACTTCCTAATAAACTCATACAAATGTATATAAATTTGAAACTTGTTTAATGCCCCATGAGGGGCAAACATTAATGTCCTTTATTCAGGACACTAACGTTGTAATCTTTCAATTCAAAAGGTACTTAAATTGAAAACACGTTTTAGTTCTATTTTTTCCCCTCCTTCTCTCTCCCATTGGCTATTCTTATTTTCGAAGCTTCCTTGTCAAGTATTATTATTTTTTTGATAACTCACAACTAAACAAACCGAAAGGAGGCATATCAGTCACATTTTCAGAGTACTCTGATTCTAATTCAAATATTCAACATTTGAACACTTTCCAGGGTATTGATTCCAGAGAGAAAAATATTCAGAATTTTCTTCAAGAAGTGTCAAGATCCACATTACTTGTGAGTTAAAATTAAAATTATTTCAGGCAGGGCATGCTCAGTACTGTCTCTGCAACTTCTGCCCTAAAATGCAAATATAACCTTGGACATGCTCAGTAAGAAATTCCATGTTCCATCCTCCAACAAATGGAGATGCTTTCCTGCAGTAAACGGTATTTAATGCCATTGGTTTTGTGATCGGTTTGGTTTTGTGATTGAGATATTCTGCCTATTTGTTGTGACCTCGGCTAGTCTGACCTCTCTTTTGATATTCCTTCAGTACAGTCTCCTCCTGATTGGCTTGACCCAGATCGTCTGACTTCTCACTGTCACCACACTGGTAACTGTCTTGGAAGACCGCGACCTGTGTATCCCTTGCAGCCATGTCCAAACCTTCTTGCGGGATCCCTGGTGAACACCAGGGATACGTTAGACTGCGCACCTCCTAGTTCAGTGGCGCCAATATTAGTTGGCAATTCTGGTACAACCCAGAGTCTGACAGCGGTTCATCCGAGAAGTCTGACATCTATTTTGTTTAATGTTCTAATCTGCTAGCACCAATCTTGTTTCATGAACTTATACTGTATCGTACATGTTACCTGTGTTGAACCTGCAACTTTTATCTGGTGTCCTCCATTATGCAAAGCCCCTACATTGGGAAAGAATCTCTTTTCTTTTCCTTTCTCTAACTACTAGTCCTCTTATTCTAGGTCTACCCTGACTTCATCTACATTCACCTCACTTGGACTGGCCTTGCTCTCAAATTCTGGCAAGGTCAGAGCCTGTTCTGGAAGATACCTTACTCAGGTCACACCACTGGGGACTGTCCGCACTTCATTGGATTACCTCCTCCACTCTTCCTCCCCAGCACTCCTCATTGTCGGATGTCCTTAATAAAGCCTACTCTGAGCGACTACCCCCTCACCGACCCTGGGACCGCCCCATTGAATTACTGGCTGGAAAAATTCCTCTTAGAGGGCGAGTCTATCCTCTTTCATTACCCGAGACGGAGGCTACAGCACTCTATATTAAAGAAAATTTACAACGTGGCTTCATCAGGCCTTCTACCTCTCCAGCCGGAGCCGTGTTTTTCTTTGTAAAGAAGGACGGTACCATGCGCCCTTGTACTGACTAACGGTGCTTAAACGCCATCACGATTAGAAACCGCTACCCTATTCTGCTGATCACCGAACTGTTCGATTGTATTAAGGGTGCCAGGATCTTTACAAAATTAGATCTTCATGGGGCCAACAACCTTGTTAGAATACGAGCCGGGGATGAGTGGAAGACGGCATTCAACACGCGGGATGGCCATTATGAATACCTGGTCATGCCTTTTGAGCTGTGAAACGCCCCTGTCGTGTACCAGAGTTCCGTCAATTAACTTTTCCGTGACCTCTTATATTCTTTCAGAGTGGTGTATCTCGATATATTCTTAAACAGCCAGACGTTTCCCTCCCTTTTTTCCTTGAGGCTGATGCCTCTACAGTTGGTGTAGAAGCCGTTTTATCTCAGAGGTCCACTCAAGACAAATTTCATCCCTGTGCTTTCTATTCCCGCAAGTTTTTACCGGCAGATAGAAACTACACCATAGGAGATAAGGAACTGCTTGCTATGAAGTTAGCTCTAAGTGAATGGCACTACTTCCTAGAAGGGGCTCGGCACCCCATCACCGGTTTCACAGATCATAAAAATATACCTTATCTCCAGACTGCCTAGTGCTTGCACCCCCGTCAAGCTCATTGGTCGCTTTTCTTTTCACGCTTCGACCTTTGTGTTACCTTCAAACATAAGACATTAGGAATAAAAAGGCGGATGTATTATTCCGAGCTTTTGGAGACCTCCGAACCTGAGGACTTCCTAGAACGCCCCATTTTGGACCATAAATGTCTCAATTCAGCCACGATTTCTCCTACCACTACTCCTCTTCCTGGTTCCCATGTACCTACAGAAGAGACTGCTAATCTGGTTCCATGCCTCACGCTTTGCTGGACATGTAGGTACTCATAAGACCTTCGAGCTAATCCCATTGGGTCTTCTCATCCTCTCCCGTTACCCACTAAACCGTGGATCCATATATCTATGGAATTTATCACACACCTACCCGCCAACAAAAAATGTAACACTATTTTGGTAATTGTGGATCGCTTTTCCAATATGGCGCACTTTGTTCCCCTCATGGGTTTACTGTTGGCTCAACATTTTGTGAAGGAGGTTTTTCATTTGCATGGATGCCCTGCTGAAATGGTCTCTGACTGCGGAGTTCAATTTGTGTCAAAATTCTGGAGGTCCCTCCGTCACCTTCTTGGTATTAGTCTAAAAAAAAATTCTGCATATCACCCTCAAACTAATGGCCAAACTGAGAGGGTCAATCAAGACCTTGAGACATTTCTCAGGATTTTCTCCTCCGCCAACCAGGACAATTGGGTCAACCTCTTACCATGGGCAGAATTCCTTTCATGAATCTACTTCAGCTACTCCGTTCTCCATTGTATTCGGTATACATCCAATCATTCCAGAATTCTCGGCCCTCCCACCACCGAAATTCCTGCGGTCAATACTCTACAGAAGGACTTCTTATCTACCTGGGCTCAAGTCCGGAGGTTCCTGAACAAATCTTCTACTCGTTACAATTTGTTTGCTGACAAAAAGCATAGAGCTGTTCCGCCCCTGAAAGATGGCGACAAAGTATGATTATACACAAAGAACATACGTCTCAAGGTGCCGTGTATGAAATTTGCTCCCCGTTACATGGGTCCGTATAAGATTTCTCAGGTTATTAGCCCCGTTTGTTTCAAATTACAGCTGCCTTCACATTTCCTTGTTGAGACCCATCATTATCAATCGCTTCTCGTCTCCCATTACTTCTTCCTCCCATCCTGTGATTCAACAGTCTAATGAATTCGAGATCACCCGGATTTTGGATTCCAAGAAAACTAGGGGGGGTGTTAAGTATCTTGTGGATTGGAAGGGGTTCAGCCCTGAGGAACGTTCCTGGGTGTGTTCCTCAGACATCGAGGCGCCTTTTCTATTAAAGAAATTTCACTCTAAATTTCCCAACAAACCTGGTCCTAGGTGTTTGGTGACCACCTTTAAAGGGGGCAGAGACTCTGGGCATGCGCAGAACCACTGTCAGCCGCCATCCCCGTGCCTCCCCGCTGGCCGGGGACGTATGTCTTCCTTCTCCCAGGCGCTCTGTTGCTAGGCAACGGAGACGCCACTTCCGGGGATCGCTAGGCGCATGCACGCCCGTTGCCACGGCAACGGGACGCGCGATTCCCTGTCGGCGGTCAGCGTGTCTGACCGCCGCCCCCGCTGTCCACCAATGAACTTCCTTGTCTCCCTATTTAAAGATGGCTCTGACACCATTAGGGTGCCAGAGCAACTAGTTATCTAGCCTCCAGAGTTCCATGTTCCTGTATACTCAGTTTGACTTCCTGTATACCGATCCGGCTCCCATTGACCTCATTTTGGATTACCCTTCTGCCATATACCACACTCTCTGGATTGACCCTTGGCTTGCAGACTATTCTTTGGCTCCTGATCCTGTACCTTGTTTGCCCGCATGTTGCCAGACCACAGCCTGTAGGACTACGATTCTCATCGCTGCTTCGCGGATAGCTTTGTGGGATGGCCCGACCTGCACGTCGCTTACCGCGAAATCCTAACTTCCTTGCAGAGGTCCCTGGTGAAAACCGGCGGCGCGTTAGACTCCGCGCCTCCTTGTGTTGCAGTGCCAATATCCGCAGGTAGCTGTATTCTCATCGTGACAACCACCTCACCTTTCAAACCTTCCCTGCTCTCCTATTCGCTGTCCGTTATTTCCAGCTCCATATAAGGCTCCTCCCCTCACTCTTCAGCGCTGGTTCTTTTAGTCAGATTCCTGGCCTGGAAGCAGCTCCCTGTGCTACCTCTACTCCTTAGTGGTAACTGCTACAAATCAGCGCTTTCTATTTCTACAGTGTACTGCCGCAGATTATCGCTCACCAATCTCCACTCCTTAGTGGTAACTGCTGCAAATCATTGCTCTATTTCTCCAGTGTATTGCCGCAGATCATCTCTCACCAACCCGCACTCCATAGTGGTAACTGCCGCACCCCCATGTTTCCTGTGCTCCTCTCCTGTGTCAGCCTTCGCTTTCTGTGCTTTGTTCTCTTACACAACTCACTGGGAACTTCCTTAGAGGGCCGTGACCTGCAGGGTGGAAACCGCAAAGTCCAAATTCCCTTGTGGGAATCCCTAACGAAAACCTTCCGCTGTTAAAACTCTGTACTTCTCCCAGCAGCGCAGCCAATCCCAGCTTAGGATGTAAGCTCTCATGAGCAAGGCCCTCTTTCCTTGTGTGCTCCTTCTACTATTCCATCACCCTCTGTACCTTCGCTAGCCGTTTTCTTAAGCTGCGGCTTTCTTCTCACTGATTTCTACCATCCCTTTCACTATCTGTACCAGAAATAATCTGATTTGCTTTACCCTGTCACTTGTGTTTGTATATATTTTTGTATTATGTTGTGTCTTGGCTCTGTTTTCTGTATATGTAATGTACGGCGCTGCGGACCCTTTGTGGCGCCTTATAAGTCAAAGATAATAACAATAATATCCATTCTAGTGAAACAAGACAGGTCAGGACACTCTCCGCACATCACCGCCACGACCCGGCCTGCTGGCCAGCCAGGCGCGTGTGCTAACATTAACAGTTAATTCATTCCCAGCTCAGGAATGATTGTCTGCCATGCCCCCCAATTCCTATTGGTCCTTCCAGGTATATTAGGCAGGGAGGGCTTAGCCTACCTGCCGGTTATAGCTCTCCATTTCAGTCTGGCTGCTGACCTGCTCTCTTTCTCTGCTCCTTGTTATTTGGATTGATTCTTCTGTGTATGACCCCTGCCTTGCTTACTGGACTCTGTTGGATTGCTTGTGACCCTGTTCTCTGGATACACTGTTTTCTGCCGGCCCTGACCTCTACCTGGACCACACTACCGCTGCCTGCTGTTGCCCTTTGACCTCGGCCTGTTTTGGACTTCGCTGCTTTCTACCACCAGGCCATCGCCTGCGCTACGGTAATATTATAAACTTGTACTACTCTGAGTTTAAGACCTGGGGGCATCCGAGTACCTGTGAGCGCTTTCAGCTCTATGGGAAAGGCGGCTGCCATTTGTGAAGACCTCTTCTGCCTGTTCTACGAGTTTATGATATTTGTCGTCAGCCCTGACAGCAGCGCTGCGGAATTAGTGGCACTATATAGATGATGATGACAAATAATACCATTAACGAGGAGTAGAAATGAATTCCTACTAGTGAGTGAAAATGTCAATAGTGGCAGAGCATCACGGAGGTACTGCGTCCAGGAACACTACCATAGCAAAGACTAGCACAGTTAAAGGAAAACAAGGGCTGCAGAAGACAAGCAGAATCCTATAGGGAGATGCTGCAAAGCAGCCGGAGGCAGATCATGAATCTGACTTATTGAAAGTGGGCCGACTAGTGACTCTTCTTAAAGGGGATACGTAAGAGTGGTCCAATCCATACTTGAAAAGAGGTGACCTGATTTTGAATTCATTGCCTTGTTTTCTTAACATGTTATCTACTGCATTTAATGACTTATCAGTGTACAACAACCGAGACCACATTACCTAACATACGCCAGGGAACCAGATCAATATTGGAATATACTTCTGAGTTCTGCCAATGTGTAGATTATATGCATTGAAATGCTGCTGCTTGTCATCATCAATATGATAAAGGCCTTAATGACAAATTCAAAGATTGTAGACTCTTCTGAGAATCTAGGAGGATTTATTTCTAGATGCATTACCATTGATGTATGAGTAACAGAATGGACGTGAGAAACACGATCTACTGTTTCCAGCTTCATATCATCACCCCATTAAATGCTTCAGGTGCCAGAGGAATCCACAAATGGTTGTGTCTTTAAAAAAGAACCAAAGTAAATTGATGGTAAGATGCCCATTGTCTGAAGAAAGACAATCACATAATGCCAAGGGTCTCTGCCTTTACTTCACTAGCACAGAACATTTCTCACAAGAATGCCCTTTACAGAGAAGGCACAAGAAGCCGGCAAGACATTACCTAACCTAAGCACTATATGAGGCAATGGCTGGGTCTAGACAAATCCCTATTTCAGATCTTCAGTCTGCAGCCTTCTCAATCGATTTCTAAGTGTTATGTTTTTATAGTGATTCGTTAATTGGCGATTCCCCACATGTATCATCAGTACTAGAGGTTAGTGGTAATACCTGACAGAGATAGTATATCATCTCTAGCCTGAGCCCAGCTGGGTTCTGTTAAGGATTCTAATTGGGAAGTCCAGCAATCAGTGACCTGCTGAGTGTTGGAAGCAGGCCAGATGTCTAAGACTGCTAGTACTGACAAATGATGAGCAATGGATTCCTACAAGGAAATCACAGAAGATATCCCACTTCCTGCTAATTCCATACTACCACAGTCTTCAGAAACAATACCCTAAAATGGTGCGATACATTTGACGATTTTACAATGGCTGTCTAAATTACCTTGACAAATTAGCTATCAGTAGTCCCTTTATGATCATTACAAGTATGAGAAATTAAGTTTTCAAAATGTGTTCCCTCCTGAATACTATGAATGCAGCATGTCGAGAGGAGTTTGAAATGAACATTGTTGGTGCTGATCTTTAGACAAAACACTAGTAACCCAAATCTTTGATGGTTTCAGAAACCAGCACAACATAGGTGACAACACAATGCTATAGGGCACAACAAATAATGATTTTCCCTTTAAAACATTGATGACACTTAGAATCATAGTGAGCTGGTGCCTTTGTCATATTTCATAAGTTGTAAAACTACTTTATTCAACTTTTACCCAAATAAGGTGCTTCACAGAATTCCAGATATCAGTGTGGCATATGAACTGGTTACACAGCTAGATTCCATTTATTTTTTTAATGCCTCTATAATAAGGACATTCTTGTCTGGCAGCCAATTATGAATTAAACAAACTCATCCTTATGCAATAACAAATAATTTGCAAAGTAGAGGTAGTAAAAATATAAATAAAATCAAAAGCAATTGATATGAAAATAAATATTTATAGGTGAGCCATGGTTTTCCTTTTTGAATTTGATCTAGTATTGAGGATAAGAGATTTTAAATGAGAACACAAAAAAATGATGTGTTAAGGAGTTTTGACCTCATTTTTATATGGGTTAGACAATTAATAAATCCAAACCTGGACTTTTTAGACTAAGCTTTGGACACAGCTTTGACTTTATGTATAAATAAAAACACAAATGCTTTGTGGCCTTCTCATCATAAGTTGCAAAGCACAAACAAAACAGTGTTAAATTGTGTCGGCTACAATACATAGACCTGTTTTGAAAATATTACCTTTAATAAGTTTGGGTACTTTTTAATTAAATGGTACCACTTGTCATTCTGTTATCTTGGCTGCTGCTGCTGACGGGAGAGTGGATTAGGAGGCGTGCAGGGGCACATGTGAGGCAATAGCTAGCTTTGTAGTTTTTAATGGAGGTGGTGTAGGGTGGAAAAGGTTATCCCCTCCGTCAGTCTGTGTGGAACCTTCAGTCCAACACCTCTGACTCAGAAGACTGACAAGAATTTCAACTCTTCGGGGAAGAAGTCTGGGAACGAGAAAGAAGATGGAGTGGCGAACGACCCCATAGTTCCACTTATTTTGAATGATTACACTATTTTGAGCAAGAACCCTACTTGCTTAGGATAACCGAAGCTCTCTGTTTATTAATTTTCTTTGGGAAATTTGCAGAGCTTTTAATGTTTATTTTTGTTGGTGCAACCACATCATCAATAACCATTTTGTTAGCTTACTTTTATTATTCTGAAGCATGGTGCAACAGTATATATAGGACATTATTAATATGCAAGCTGGATTCTGCAGGTGCACTGTCTCTATGGCACTGCTTAGCAGCACCATAGTAACAGCATTCCATAGTAACATGTTTAGGGCAGTGTTCATTGCATGTATAATGTTAGCAATCACAAGATAATAAACATAAAATGTGTTTCATGCTTGGCCAATATAGGAGTGGGGATTTACTTTGGCTTTTATTAGGTAAAAATATTTATTTAAAAATTCTTATATTTTTAAAAACGTCAACCTTGTTACAAAAACAATGTCTTTATTTAAGGCTTCTCATCAAATACAGTATCTTGGTTATAAAACCTTTTAGAAAACAACCATTTGTTTAGTAAATGATAATATATTCTCACTCATGCTGAAAAAGATATTTTGAACTCAAAGCAGACAAAGTATACAGCACATTTGTCAAAAATACCACATAAACAGATCCAAAGTGTAAGCCACATAGAGATAAAAATCAGCAATTATGACATTTTAAGACTTTTTTGGAATGTAGTAAAGAGAATATTTTTTTATACATAAAACTTTACAAAATTTAAAGAACGGAATGAATTGAAATACCTTGAAAGGAGGGCATTCTATCCCATCGCTATTGTCGAAGTTGAATAATTTAAGTGGCTCAAAATGAATAAAGTATTGATTGTAACAGTTTCACGTCTGATTGCGATTAGTACGCTACATCATGCCAGGGTTAATTACGCAATCGCACGGGCAAAAAGAGCAAATACACTTACATGCTTTGTAGATGGCCTGTTAAATATTAATATAGTAAAAGCTTGCATTGCAAGATCACTAAGAATCCTTATTAAATACCTAAAAAAATATTAAAAAGAAGATGCTAAGGAAACAGTTCTCAAAAAATCAGTTGACTTTACATCTTAAGCATCAGTATTATTCGCATTGCACGTAGTACAAATCTCTAACACAACAAAGAAGGCCATCTGGCTAAAAATAAAGTATGAAGATATATACTCACAGCTCAGGATATGTGTTATACTTAGGAGGGTAATATTTGTTATTTTCTGTATTGAAAAAACATCCTTGCAAAGGATTCCTAGCAAAAGACTGCAGTTTAAGCAAAGAAAAACCCACCTTCTGGAATTAAAAGCACATACAGTTATGGCCAAAGGTTTTTAGAATGACACAAATATTTTTTACAAAGTCTGCTGCCTCAGTTTTTATGATGGCAATTAGCATATAATCTAGAATGTCGTGAAGATCAGATCAGATGAATTTGAACTTTATCCCAAAAACAACATTTCCACTGCATTTCCGCCCTGCCACAAAAGGACCAGCTGACATCAGGTCAGTGATTCTCTCATTAACAGAGGTGAGAGTGTTGACAAGGACAGGGCTGGAGATCACTCTGTCATGCTGATTGAGTTGGAATAACAGACTGGAAGCTTTAAATGGAGTGGTGCTTGAAATCATTGTTCTTCCTCTGTTAACATTGGTTACCTGCAGGGAAACATATGCAGTCATCATTGCTTTGCAGAAAAAGGGCTTCACAGGCAAGGATATTGCTGCTAGTAAGAATGCACCTAAATCAACCATTTATCGGATCATCAAGAACTTCAAGCAGAGAGGTTTAATAGTTGTGAAGAAGGCTTCAGGGTGCCCAAGAACGTCCAGAAAGCGTCAGGACCGTCTCCTAAAGTTGAAGAATGGCAGCAGGCAGGTGTGAGTGCATTTGCACACACAGTGAGGTGAAGACTTATGGAGGATGGCCTGGTGTCAAGGCCAGCAAAGAAGCCACTTCTCTCCAGGAAAAACGTCAGGGACAGACTGATATTCTGCAAAAGGTACAGGGATTGGACTGCTGAGGACTGGGGTAAAGTTATTTTCTCTGATGAATCCCCTGTCAGATTGTTTGGGGCATCTGGAAAAACACTTTTCCAGAGAAGGAAAGGTGAGCGCTACCATCAGTCCTGTGTCATGCCAAAAGAAATGCATCCATTCATGTGTGGTGTTACTTCTCAGCCAAGGGAGTGGGCTCACTGACTATTTTGCCTAAGAACACAGCCATGAATAAAGAATGGTACCAAAACACTCTCCAAGAGCAACTTCTCCCAACCATCCAAGAACAGTTTGGTGATGAACAATGCCATTTCCAGCATGATTGAGCACCTTGCCATAAAGCAAAAGTGATAACTAAGTGGCTCGGGGATCAAAACATCAAAATTTTGGGTCCATGGCCAAAAAAAAACCCAGACCTTAATCCTATTGAGAACTTGTGGTCAATCATCAAAAGGAGGGTGGACACAGTGCCGTAACTAGAAATTTTGGTGCCCTGGGCGAGACAGGGCACCGGCGCCCCCATCTAAGTGGGAGTGGCATGTGACAAGTGGGTGTGGCCAACCTAATGTGGGTGTGGCTAGCACTTTACTGAAGGAATTTTATATATATATATATATATATATATATATATATATATATATATATATATATATATATATATATATATATATACACACACACATACACACGCAGAGAGAGAGAGAGACACACACAGGATATGAAGCACTCACAAGACCTGAATAATGTACAGAGTATATAAAAATCAGTTTTTTTGGTTTTTTTTAACGAATAAAATTTTTATTGGTTTTTTCAAGGTTTTTCAAAAGGGGTACAGAAGAAAAAAAAAAAAAAAAGGGGAAAAGGTACATAAAGGGGATGGAACACATACACAATATCCTTGAGAAAAAATACAGCGTCAAAATCAAATGCAATTGACTATACGTTGTGTACATTCGGCTTGATTAATACTTTACACCCCATCAAACAAAAGATCATTCACCAGCGTCATTGTCATTAGAGGGTGAGGTAAGTGAACGTGATGGATTTCCCTCCCCATCTGTCACATAATTATGCCAGGCTCTCCACTTAATCAGCGGGGACGATGTTGACGTGGAATATGGGACACCCAGGGTTTCCATTTCAAAATTGAAATTAATTTTGGAGATTATCTTGGCCAGAGTAGGGGGGAGAGGCTGCTTCCAGGCCTGGGCTATAGCTGCTTTGGTTGCTATCAGTATCTGGCCTGTCACGTATCTATCCCAACTGGGAAGAGAGGGGGGATAATATTGCAATAAAGCTAACTCTGGTGTGGGGAGGACCGAGTGACGAAGGACTGAGCTCATCAATTGAAAGGCCTTATTCCATATAGGCCTTATTACCGGGCATGACCAAAATATATGAAAAATATCGCCACGCTCAGAACAATTACGCCAACATAGTGGGGATATAGAAAGCCAGATCTTATGAAGTTTGTCTGGAGTAACATATATTCTATTCAATAATTTTACCAACATCTCAGTGTGATTAAGGCACTTGGACATTTTAAAGGAGTTGGCGAAAATATGTTCCCAGTCTTCCTCTGACAAATCTAACTGAAGGTCTGATTCCCATTGGATCTGAGGTTTGGATTTGGGAGCGATATCAAGACTCAATAAGGTTTTATACCAGAGGGTAATACTGGCTCTACTACTACCTTTAGTTAATGGGGAGTAATACCTGGCTAAAGGAGGGCCTATTGCCGGAATGCTCAACGGTAAGGAAGTTAATAGATGCCTGATTTGAAGGTATTTGTAAAAGTCACCTTTGGGCAACGAATATAGGTCACTGAGGTGTGAGTAGGAGCAGAGCCCACCCGAGTCCAGCAAGTATCCTAGAGTCCGAATACCCCTACCAATCCATCCAGAAAGATTCAAGTCTGGTATTTGTTTGGCGATTATTCGTAGAGACACACCCGTCGTGGGACGCAACAGTCCCTCGGTTCTCTGGCATAATCGATCCCACACAGTCAAAGTATCTCTGATATGAGCCGGCAAGGTCTCCACAGGAGGTCTCCACTGGACAGGTATCCATAAAAGATCTGTCAAGGGGAACTCTGGAATAGACGCTACCTCCAGATCTACCCAAGGCTTCACTCCTCCTGGGAGATACCAGTCTCGAATCTGAGATAAAATACAAGCCTCATTATATTTTGTCAAATGAGGGAGGGCCAGTCCCCCTTGCCGTTTCCCCCTAGTCATACGCTGCATAGCAATACGGGGGGGTTTGGACTTCCAGACATATGTTTTCAACAGGGAGGTCATTTTGGCTAGCAGACCCGAGGGAAGGCAAAATGGGAGCATGCGAAATAAGTACATTAATTTAGGGAGAAGCATCATTTTGAACGCTGAGATCCTGCCTAACCAGGAGACCTCGAAGCACATCTATGAGCCTATAAGCTTCAATAGTTGTTGATGTAATATAGAGAAATTATGTTCTATAATTAAAGCTAAGTGAGGGGTTATTTGAATCCCAAGATAAGTAAGTCCAGTAGTTTTCCAAGAGTAATTAAATTTATCTTTTAAAGCCTGGAATACGTCTACCGGGACATTTATAGGGAGCACTTCTGTCTTTGAAGTATTCAATTTATAAAGGGAGGCTTTTCCAAACTGTAATAGCAGGTCCTGGATCGCTGGCAGCGAGGTCTCCGGGTTAGTCACAAATAGGAGCACGTCATCAGCGAATAGACACACTTTATGAGATGTCTCTTTCACCTCTAAGCCTGAGCATCTTTGGTCCAGTCTTATCCGTGCCGCCAGCGGTTCTATGGCCATCAGATATATTATAGGGGACATGGGGCAGCCCTGTCGGGTCCCGTTAGTAATTGAAAAAGTTAGAGAAAGAAATCCATCACTATACACTCGCGCTGAAGGGTTTGAATATAGGGATAGTATGGCCTTTAAGATGTTGCCAGAAAATCCGAAGGTGTGAAGAACCTGAGTCATATAAGACCAGTGTAACCTATCGAACGCCTTTTCAGCATCCAGGGATAACAGTAACATGCTATCATTATTCTTATGGCATTGTTCTATTAAGTGAAGTATACGCCTCAAATTATCGGGTCCCTGTCTACCTGTCACAAAGCCCACCTGATCTGGGTGGATCAGTTTCGGGATGATAAGAGCGAGTCTGTTAGCAATCAGTTTTGCGAATATTTTAACATCTGAATTTAAAAGGGCTATGGGACGATAGTTCTTGCAATCAGTAGGGTCTTTTCCAGGTTTGGGGATAACTACTATATGGGATTCTAACATCTCAGAAGGGAAGGAGCCAGAATGAGTCCCGGCCTCATATAATTGGAGGATAGGTGACAGTACATCTTGAAATGTGGAGAAGAATGAATTGCTGTATCCGTCAGGACCAGGCGCCTTATTCTTAGGGAGTTGTTTAATGACCTTATCTATCTCATCTAGGGACCAAGGGGCATTTAGTTCTTGTCTGAGAGAGGGGGATATGGTTGGCAGGGGGAGATCTCTCAGGAAGGTGGCAATGTCATGATCTGTCGGTTGATGGGTAGAGGAGTCGGTATGTAAATTATATAAGTCTGTATAGAAAGCTGCAAAAGAGTCTGCAATGGCTTTAGGGTTAGTAATCTTAGCACCCTTGGAAGTCGTAATGGTTTTAATACGATTTCGTGCTTGCAGTCCCCTAAGTTTACGTGCCAGCAATCCGCTCGCTCTGTTACCCGCTACGTAATATTTTTGGCGTAGTTTAGATAATGCTATTTGGGTACGCTGCATAAGAAGTTTTTGTAATTCTGCTTTGACCTGTGTTCTCTCAAGGTTTAGCGCTTTGGACGGGTGTGTTTTGTTCTGGGTATCTAGAAGTTTAAGTTTCGCCTCTAGTTTCGTCTGCAGAAACAAGTTCGCCTTATGTAGTCTAGAAGCCTCCTGAATAATCCTGCCCCGAACTACCGCCTTAAGGGCGCACCAGTAAATAAAGACCGAGGTATCAGCTGGGTCATTAGTTTGTGTGAAGGAGTGAATAGCATCTTTTATCTCTAATTTTGCCTCAAGTGAGAGTAATAGGTGTTCTGGCAGCCGCCATGGCTGAAGCGCAAAGGGCGTTCGGTTCGATTTCCATGTCCATGTCACAGGAGCGTGGTCAGACCACGACATGGGGAGAATCTGCATTTTTTGTGTATTTTGTAAGGACCATTTGTCTGAGAGGAGGAGATCAATCCTGGAGTAGGTATTATGAACTGTAGAGAAGTAGGTGTAATCTCTATCTTTAGGGTTAACTGTTCTCCAGACGTCATACAATCCAAATTCGGCCAAAAGTCTACCCAGAGCCATATCCGAGATGGTAGAGGATTGTGACTGTTTAGATCCTGGTTTTAGAGATCTGTCTAATTTGGGTTCTACTACTAGATTGAAATAACCCATTATCACCAAACTGCCTCTTTTAACCTTTTCAATCAATGCTAAAGTATTTTTCAGGAAGTGAAGTTGTCTGGAATTAGGGGCGTACAGTGACACTAAAGTTATCCATTTCTCATTCAATTGTCCTATAACTATCAGATATCTACCCGTCTTGTCTTCCACTGTAGTAGAAAGTTTAAAAGAACATTTAGAGCTAAGTAGAATGGCAACCCTGCATTTTTTATGAGGCCCATTCGCAGTATAACAAGTAGGGAAACGCCGGTCCCTGAAGACAGGTGGGGCTTTGGCAGCAAAGTGTGTCTCTTGAATTGCTATTATGTCAGCTTTCGCTTTATGAAATGATGTTAACGCCAGTCTACGTTTAGCAGGGGAGTTAAGCCCTCTAGCATTTTGAGACAGAAATGTAACCATCACTTAAAAGGAGGGATTCGAAGTAGTACAACTAGTAACCAATCTATGAGGCACCGGTCAGATATGACCTGGCCTCTTAATTGAGTCAAAGTAATTGTCTTCAGGTGCTGTGTTCCAATGGGCAAGGGGGGGGCAAAAGAGGGGGGCTATATATCCCCTCTGGGGGTGGGGAAACAGAAATAATCCCAAATATAGGATTAACATTTTTGCCGGAGAGGGGAAATACCGGCAAAATCACAAACTTGGAGTGCGCGGCCTGGGCCAATCGGCACCCCCGCCCGCATGTACAACCCAAATCATAACCTGTCTAAAGATGGATAATCAGATAAAGAGATATGAGCACACATCAGAAACTATCTCAAAGTATGGATATCATAACAAACAAATATATAGCGTTTTTACACTCCCTAAACACAAAGAAATAACATGTATTACATTATCAAGAGAGAGAATACTTATATCAGACCCCATATATTTATATATATGTACATATATACTTAGTAAGGGACAAGAATCGCTTTCCCTATGTATGAAAAAGCCCAGCTAGTCATCTCGGTAAGAGGAAATATAAATGGTAATCAAATTTTATATAACCCAACTTTGTATTCAATTAAAGCGCCCTCTTAACAATAATATGGCAAATATACAAAATATAGGGGAGAACAGAGGTGAATCAAGTAGAACCTTATCTGAAAGGTGGGTCAGCATGAAGTCATCCCTCCGTTATAGCTCAGTCTCTAAATACCGTGAAGGCGCTGCATCCATTAGGTGAACCGTATTTGTAGAAAAAGGCCTTAACCGATCCGTACATACAAATATGTGGAGGAGTATTCAACAACGAGCAATAACATAACTTTGCAACTGAGGAACCCGCTCAAAATACTGTAGAAGGACCTAGAACCGTTCATCTAAGTCTCCAAAGTCATTGGATACAGCTTAAGGGCGCTCCTCTAGGGCCCAGAGATAGTCGGATGGACTTGATAAGTAC
This sequence comes from Mixophyes fleayi, assembly GCF_038048845.1. Lineage (NCBI taxonomy): Eukaryota > Metazoa > Chordata > Amphibia > Anura > Limnodynastidae > Mixophyes > Mixophyes fleayi. The sequence goes on along the minus strand of NC_134405.1, from coordinate 156,209,019 downwards.
TTGTTCCAACGGATCTTTCTGCGCTCACTTTAAGGAGAAGAGTCCCCGGAGAGTTTGTATAACTCTGACCGAATATTTTCGTTATCAGAGGAAGAATGTGTTCTTGGGTTTCAGATCAAATAAGAAAAAGCTCAAACTGAACTAGGGAGTTCCTCCCGAGGCGGAGATTCTTTACGTCTCGATCCCCCCTGAGTAGACCAATCGTTGGAGATGTGGGTTCTAGCTTTGGGATCAGACTGTATAACCGGAAGGTTCCAGGACGTTAAGAGCTTTGTCCCTTCCTCCACTGAGTTTATGATATGTAGCACGTTGTGTCTGTGGATCAATAGCTTCACTGGGAACCCCCATCTGTAGGAAATATCATTACTTCTTAGAGCTCTAGTGACTGATTGGAAAGCTCTTCGTTTCGCCACCGTGTGTTGGGAAAAATCTGGGAACACTTGAATATCCTGAAGGAGATCTGTGCCCTCTGCTTCCCTGGCTGCCCGCAGGATACGATCCTTAATATGGTAGAAGTGGACGCATAATAAGGTATCTCTGGGAACGGTGTCCGGAACTCTCTTATTTTTAGGGAGCCGGTGTATACGGTCGATGGTTAAGTCTAATATAGAAGCAGAAGGGAGAAGTTTCTGGAACAGATTTGTGGCAAAGGATGGTAAATCTGCATTTGAGAACTGCTCTGGTATTCCCCGAATTTTGAGGTTGTTGCGACGCGATCTATCCTCCATATCCGCCATCTTATCCCTCATGGTGGCAACCTCTGCCTCCAGTTGTTCATGAGATGTAATTAGCTCATTATGTGAGGAGACCACCTCTTCTGACTTGTTCTCTAGCTGGACCGTCCTGGAACCTAATGCAGCCACCTCTGCTTGAATGGCTTTCATGGAGGCTCTCAGTTCCGATGATAAGTCGGCTTTCAAAGAAGCTAATAAGGATTGCATTGACTTAAGCGAAATCGGTGCCTCGGGATTGGTCATACGAATAGGGGACTCCGAAGGTGGGGTAGATGTCGAAGCAATATCCAGCTGTTCAAAGTCATCGCCCAGTCCACTCCCCGCTTCCCAAGGGGGGGACATAGATCGCTGTTTGTTTTGTCTAAAGAAGGGAAGTTGCGCAGTTGTGTTAGGCGGGTTAAGCTTTTTGATCCTTCTTGGAGCCATCTGGGTACGTTGTCAGGGCACTTAGTTTAATGGGAGTGTCAATCAAATATGCAGACTCAACTTTGCAGAAGCTCTGGAGGGAGGTAACCAGACGGAGCTCTATATTGTTATAGATAAGGAGGTCAGTTAATTACCGGGTGATCCTTCCACGTTAAACTATTGACATAACATGTGGTTTGATCCCATGATTTATTCGTGCTCAATCTCATATAGTAGGACACAAGCGGGCGATAATCAGAACATCTTGTAATTTACATGCGAATGTTAGCTGAAACTGGATTCACTGTCATCTGGCAGCTGTCACCCAGTCAATACATTGCAATAAAACATATGACCACTAGACGGCGGCAACCCGCAGCAAATAGGACTGATCGTGGGTCTATAGAGAAATTACAGCCTGGATACTGAAAGTGTTGGAGCAACTGAGTAAAGCAGATGATTTTGATTTTAGCTGATCTGCAGCAGGTAGATAATAGAGGCTGGGGTGGATAATTTTACTCTCAGCTTGGCATAAACTACACAGGCAACACAGGCATTCAGTAAACTTTTCAACTGTGGGGATCCTTGGTATCAAGTTGAATGTAGATCCCTCTCTGAAAGCCCCAGACTGACCTGTAGTGCAGCGCTGTCAGGATGATCAGCCAATCCTGGTCACAGTTCCCACTCTGGATACGTTTCACTGAAGAAAGCAGTGAACAGCCTCGGTGGCTCCAAGAGGATGTCAGGAGCAGCACTGGGCAATCAGCAACTGTCTTGGGCAGTATGCCCCCTGTTATCCGTCTGGTGAGGTCCGCAGGAGGAGTATTCCCGGGCGCTCGCGTGGCCCCGCCCCTTCCGTAAGTCGGGGGAACAGTTGTTACCTGAGGCCCAGGCTTCCGAACCGGAAGTAGGCCCCCACACTAACTAGGGCGACCAGCGATGTCCTGACCCCGGCGGAGGCTCGTTTGCCGGTAAGTTATACAGCAGGAGAGGGGCTATTTACAGGGAAGATGCAACCCGGCCGGGTTCCGATGTCCACAGTGCACTATTTCTCCGTCCGATGGGTCCAGCAGTCACACTAGAGCCCAAGTGCACTCCCAGTTCCACCAGGACCCAATTTGGCCAGCCAGAACACGGGTATATTAAGGGAAAGAGGGTTTTTCCTAGAGTGGCTCGGGGAGCTCTTAGAAAATGCTGCCAGCTACTATGGCGTCCAGGCCACGCCCCCCTAAAAATCAGTTTTTACAATATTCATGTAAACTCCAGGTGTTCACCACTAATTCAGAGTGTAATAGGTAAACAAGAAATGTTGGCAAATACTGAGACCCCACACATTTTAATTTAATGGAACCTCAACATACAGCATCTACATAATATGGCTAGGAACAACTTAAATCTATGACCATTTTTGATCAATTATTACATATTTTAATGTATCTGTATTAATATTGTGTCCATTTCCCTTTTTGTAACCCTTCCTATACTTCCTCATTGATGTACTAGTCCCCCTCTATTTTTTGAAAAATAAGGCTAGACCTCTTGTGCCACTGCTTAGCTCATTAATAAATGACAGAATAAAGAACAGTTGTGTGCAACAAAAAAATGTACTGACCTGACTGCTCCAAGCACAGTACAGATTGCAGAGTAGACTCTAGTTGGGATTGAGCATGCAGTGAAGTATTATGAACTGAGCCATGCTTACTGCGCAGCGTGCACCTCCGACAGCTTGTGGTATATTTCATAACGTCAAGAGAGAGAGAGAGAGAGAGATACTAACAACAGTTGGACGCTTCAGCCCTTAAGTCTGTCCCGCAGTGGAACGCATGTGCGTTCCACTGACAGGAAGTTCGGCATTTGGAACGCAAATGCGTTCCAAATGCCGAACTGCCTGTCAGTGGAACGCATATGCGTTCCACTGCGGGACAGACTTAAGGGCTGAAGCATCCAACTGTTGTAAGTATCTCTCTCTCTCTTAGGGCTGAAGCTATGGAGGCAGGTAGCGGGCGGCTGCTGCGCCCCCTTGGCCTTGCGCCCGGGGCAACGGCACCGCCCTCGTTAGGGCACTGGGTGGACAAACAAAAATCCACAAATTCTGACTAACTCCAAGTATTGATTTTGCAAGAATGGGTGGCTATCAGTCAGTATGTGGCCCAGCAGTTGAATGACAGCATGCCAGGGCGAATTGCAGAGGTCTTCAAAAAGAAGGATCAACACTGCAAATATTGACTCTTTGCATAAACGTAATGCAATTGTCAAAAGCCTTTGACACTTATGAAATGCTTGTAATTTTACTTCAGCATACCATAGCAACATCTGACAAACAGGTCTAAAAACACTGAAGCAGCAAACTGTGAAAAAATACTTGTGTCATTCTCAAAACTTTTGGCCATGACTGTACATATGCTGTATACTGTGGACATTTAAGCTTATGTAATAAGTATACAGCATATCATCAATTTATATAGCGCCATTAATTCTGCAGCGCTGTACAGAGAACTCACTGACATCAGTCCCTGTCCCATTGGGGCTTACAGTCTAAATTGCTTAACACACACACTAGGGTCAATTTGATAGCAGCCAATTAGCCTACTAGTATGTTATTGGTTTGTGGGAGGAAACCCATGCAAACACGGGGAGAACATTCAAACTCTACACAGATAAGGCCATGGTCGGGAACTGAACTCATGACCAGAAGTGCTAACCACTAAGCCACCGCATATATGTGTGTTTTGAATATTTTTATTAGATTATCCATATTATAGACTTAAATCAGATGTCAGATGCAGAATACCATGTTTATGTTGTATGGGTGAAATTTGTAAAATTTTGAAGTTTGGAAAAATATTGATTGTGTGTGAGGGTCAGTACCTTCTTATATACTTTTCTCTGTATATTCTATAAGTAGATTAATACCCATCTCCAAGTTTCCTAGCTACATCAATTCAACCCTTAAATCAGTAGTTGGGAGATTTAGAACTTCAATGGGTGCTGGTCCAAGTACAGATATCAAACAAATAATTCAGAGACATAATAAAGCTGAAGTTCATGAACATATTTATTAAGTGAAGGAATAAGATAGTTCTGTCTGCAGTGAATATTCTGTATAAACATGTATTTGTAATGGCAAAGGATCTTTAGGATCTAAAATAATAATCATCACATACAAATCTATTGAAAGCACCAGGCACTTCTCAGGATAGAATTTCTGATAATACACATCAACAATTAACTGGTCTCCCTTTTGGTTTTTCACTCCATAAAAGATTTTTTAGCAGATAATAGCAGCATTTTTATTCAGTTTTTAAACATTTCAAGACTACACAACCCATTCACTGTCATAGTCCCGATTCAAAAAACGATTTTGGACCTCAACAAAATGAAGGCAGAGTTGACATTTTAAATATCTAAGCAGACAGTTCAAAACCTAAAATGGCTGAAACAATCTTTCTACAAAAAAGGTGACACAATGGATAAGATCCTAGCCTCAAGGTTGAGATCTGAAAGAGCACACACAACCATTATGGCCATTAAAACCTCTAAAAATCAACTGATGCATAACCCCAAAGCTATTCGCAATAAACTCCAAAACTATTACACCAACTATTACAGAAACTCATTAATAAAGTCTTTGTGGAGCTAGTTGGGCTTGGTAGGTTATATGAGTTTCTACAGGCAGCTCACCTACCTAAACTAGCCAAACAAACAAATAGACCAACTGAGCTGAGAGATTACTCTGGAAATTGTCTTTACTATAAAAGAATAGAAAGTGGGCAAAGTACCTGGCCTGGATGGATTCTCCACTGCATATTATATAAATTTCCTTAATCTGTTATTTCCCCATATGCGTTCTCTCTGCAAGGTAAGACATTCCCTAGAAAGATGCTGGAGGCTAAGATAGTGGTGATTCATAAGGAGGGCAAATATCTGCATAACGGTACTAGCTATTAGCCAATATTTCTTTTCAATAATGGTAACAAAATCTTGCAAAATGTTGGCCAACCAACTGAACCTCATTGATTCATTATTACCAGGTTGGTTTTATTCCAGGTTGACAAGCTACAGACAATACCATGCAGCACATAGATCCTCAATGACCATCCTCTCTCTAGATGTCCTTAGTAGTTATCGAAACTAGAACTAGGCAAGGGTGCCCTTTCTCTCCTGTGCTCTTCACCCTGGTTATAGAGCCACTAGCTGGGGAAGAAGGGGGGGGGGGGGGGTGGAACAGATAAACATCCCACTATTTGCAGATGACATTCTCCTAACACAACCAAGAATTTCGTTGCCCATTCTCTACAAAAACGCTGAACAAACGTAGTGAAATATAATGATAGAAGATCAATTATTCAAAATCAGAGGCTCTTCTTCTTCATGTGCCCCCCCACCCACAACAAGAGTGCCTGCCCTCAACCTACAATTTTAAATAGCAGAAGAAAAGATTAAGTGCCTGGGGGTAACCTTTAGATATGGCTCACTATAACAAGAAAACTACACCCGACTAATGGAGAAACTGTAGGGCAAACTAACTACTTGAATGAGATGATCATCTTGTGGCTGGGAAGGATCATCGCATTCAAAATGAGTATTATACCCAAATGGCCTTCTCTCTTTCAAACTCTAACCAGGAGCTTCTACTCTCATTATTAAACAATGTACAAAAAGCCTTTTGCACTTCATCCTCCAAGAGTCTCTATAACCACTCACAAAGCCTATCCTCAGAAGAGGGAGGAGGCCTCCCAGGTGTTATATTGTACTATCTGGCAGCTCAGTTTTCACAAACTGTGCCCCCCCCCCCCCACCCCAATTCCCTGGGTTGATATTGAATCCATTCTCATGAAAATAGACAACTTATTGTATTCTCCGAGATACAATACAAATATTGCAACACTTGTTTAGAATATTTTTTTAGGATGCTGTTAAAAGTCTCTTCCCACTAGTAATCTACAGCTTTGAGAAACAGTGAAAGATAGAGGCATAAACCAAATTATTATAAAATGTTTCACTTTTATGAAACTGTTCTATAGGTCAGAATATGACTGCATCTTTAAATTTGGAATCCGAGTTGAAAAGATAAAACTGTGGGTTTAATTGTGATAGATATTTAGGCTGTGATGTTTTGATAAAGCAACACAGTGGGTTTCCTGGAGCAGTACTACCCTTAGACATAATCCTGGAATGCTATTTTACATTTTGTGATATACTGAAGCTATAGATGAGACAGCACCTTTAAATTGAACAAGGAAGATATGTGGATAGAGTGGACAAGTGGTGAATGGCAAATGGGAGTGACGGTACAAAGACAAGTATACTAGTAGAATGGGTCCAGGGTGATCACCTGATCAATCTTAGAAATAAAGGGTGTCCTCTCTAGCTAAAGCAATTCAAATGCACCATCTAAAGAAAGCAAATTGTGGGAACTTTATATCATGAAACCAGGGCATTAATTTGTGGCTGTACCGCTTCTAAAATAAAGCATTTATAAAACAATTTAGCCAAACATTTACAGGGAATTAACATTTTACTTTCTTCCAAACTTACCGAAACAGTAAAATATCAGTTTCAATTCCAATCCTGACCTGCACGAATATCTAACTGCAGTCCAATTCCTATTAAATACTAACCACCAAAGATTACCAATTTTAAAAAAAATACATGTATTATACCAGTCTTAACTTATCTGATGGCACTGCTCACCCATTCCAGCAGCTCCATTTCAGAGACTACTGTTACTCTAGATCTAAAATATATATATGGAAGTCTTGATGGATATGTAGGTTTTTTCCTGATGTCATATTCTGTATTTCCAGGGTTGTAAAGACCACTGAAAGGTACATCAATAAGGAGAAAGCAATATTTGTCAAAATTACATTTCTTAAAAGTCTGCTGGAAAGATCTGTAAGAATCAGTCAGTCTTAAAAAGCTTACCCCTCTCTTATGTACAGGTGTTGTTGATTGTTGTTTAAGAGATTCTTACCTTTGGGTTAGACAAGTGAAGTAGATTACAAATTTTAAGGTGAAAAGTGACACTTTAAAAATACTATATAGCAGCTGGCTTCTTTATGGGTATTTTGCATTACAGGAAAATACTGTCTGCTCTGTGCAAAAACATGTAACCATGAGTTTTAGATACAGACTACTGGATATTCTTCATTTAGTGCAATTTACTTTGGCAGAAATGCTTCAGCACAGTTTTGAGATGTATCAGGTACACATTTGCTCCCACAGAAGTAAAAGTGTTGATGTCGACATTAAATGCAGTAGTTTGTCTCAGTCATACCCTCGCCAGCTGTGCAGGTCACAGGGTAGCAGCAGTAATACCAAGCAACAGTGCTGAAGGTATAGTCTGCCAAGTAACCAGTGGGACCGAATGCAGGAAATTGTTAATTTTTTCTATTTAATTCATAGTTGTTCTGTCTCGACTTTCACCGACCTTGAAGTGATATCACCGAGACGAGGTCTCCATGTAGTAATCATTATGTGGTTCAGAATGACTTATTATAAACTAGCTATCCCATCCAAGGCATTATTATTAATAAATCCCTGCTGGCATGGACCCAAAAGAAACTGAAACTGTAGTCTATTAGTAATAGAAATAGGTAGACATACTAGAGTCTTTAAGGATTCCTACAGACCTCTCGTGGTTGATAAAAAAAAAGTTCTCATTTCGGGATTAATTCATCTTCGAACATAAGTCCAGATGCGTGGCGTATCTTGCGTGAAATAGCTCTGTGCATGAGTCAGAATGGAACTTGCACACAATTCATGTGCATTCGCACAAAAATTGCAAAAGGAACTTACGAGTATCTACAAAAAGGGCGAAATGAGGTGAGAATGGGTGGATGAATGTAGGCAATGTACAGTATGGCTGTCCCAAGGTCATACTGACGCAGATGTGGGCAATTCAAGGTCAGGGTATCGCCTTCATTTTATAGAAATTTTATTTTGAATGTGTTCTGATGGGACTATATATTGCACATATGCATTCACATATCTTGCACTGTGTACTGTCTACATACGGCAAGGAACGAATAGCCAGAGCATACTTATCGCCCAGATTCAAATGGAAATGTATCTGGAGATTCCCTTGCATTTGAATATGAGCGTTCAAATTACATGCATTTTTTTAATTTTTTTTAAAGCAAGTTGGATTCGGATTACATCTTAAAATGAATCAGGCCTTTCATGTCTGGTAAGTATTCCACATCTCACAACATATATATGTTGGCCACTCCATGAGTAACTAGTACCACATCTTCATTCTGTGTCAAAGAATACATAATATTTTTAAAGTGCCAACATAATACTCAGCACTGTACATTGCAATGACACGATACAGAAGGTAAAGTTGAATGCCCAAACAAGCTTACAATCTAGGCGTTAGGGAAACACTTGATACATAATGTAGCGAAATAACATTGTAACTGCTGGCGTAGATACATATTCAGTGATACAGCCATTGTGCTAATTCTTGGCTTCGGGCAATTACACGGATACAGGTACAGTTCTAGTTCCTGGCTCTGGGCACAGACAGAGTGCCAGTTCTTGCAGTTGGTAATTACAGGCAGGGCTGCCAAGAGGAATTTGGGGACCTGGTACAACAAGTTTCTGGACCCTCCTCCACACATAGTAGGAAAATAGATGTGTTGCACCAAATGGGACAGGGCTACAGAGTATATGGGGCATGGTCAACATGGGGTGCAGCTGCGCCTCTTTAGACTTAACATGCTATGTATTAAAATGTTGTTGCATTCATCTACCTATTATTTCAGCTTTCACAAACTGATGCTGCATTCTTGTATGGATCCTGTAAGGTTGGGATCTGTCTGGAAAATGTATAGATACATGAAATATAGAAAACCGAGCAATAAGTGAACACAGCACATAACACAGATCATGCAGTATATAATTATATAACAAGCAAAACATGTGTGATAAAAATTAAATCTATCTATCTATCAGGGGAGCTATATGTTTGGAAATGGTCAATTCATGAAACACAATTGTAAGTGTATAAGAGAAATGGCTGCCTCCAGTGGCTCTGCAAACCCATACAAAGATAAATATGTATTTAATTGACGGTGTTCACATCACGTCAAACCCCAGCCACATCACGCCACACACACACACACATTATGGCACCCGCTAAAGAAAAAAAGTTTTTGATAAGAAAAAGAAGTAATTATTACTAGGCTGCTTGCATCCAGTGGAGGCCCAGGCCTCCCTTGGCACCTCTGATTACAGGTACAGTGCTAGTTTCTGGCTCCAGGTGATTGCATGCAAAGCTCCGGTTCACATAGTTTATTCCAACCATAACACAGACAGCATGTTCACTCCATGTCCACCAAAAAAATTTCATAACCCCATCCCCAGAATATGCTGGAAATCCCTGCTATGTCTCACTATATGTACAGAGCCAGTCATGTTACAACAGCTCAAATTACATGGTCCTGAAATTCTGAACTTCAGATGTCTGTAACGGAGTCCCTATTTTATTTTTTGACAAAGTCCGTGGAAACACTAAACAACGCAATTGCGTTCAAGGTTTATTTATGAAGTTTACAATTTAGTGGTTCTTTAAGTATATGTAAAGAATGATTATTACCTGTGAAACAAAGCATAAAGTATGTTTATATAATATGTAAAACATCTCCATTGCATGTAAAAAAAAAAAAAAAAAATACAAAAAAAAATAATTAGTATTGTTTGCTTATCTCTATCCAATATGCATAACGTATGAATTAATTTGCTATACGAGGAATGAAAAAGATGTCAAACATGTAAACATGTAGTTGGGCACATTCATAAAATTGTTCTGTTGAAAAAAATAGAACAATTATATGTAATTTGAAATGGTCTTAAAGCGAGATATAGTAACAGAAAATCACAAGAAAACTGATGATGCGGGCACACAAAAATATCACAAACCTGTCTGACCAGGTGTAAAATATCTCCAGGCACTTGCCAAAGTCTCCTACTACTGTGAGCAAATAAACACTTTTTTCTGTTTTAAAGATGCATCATTTTTTTGTATGCAGAGTAAACGTTACAACTATCTGCACCATCATGATCATTCCATGGCAAATAACACAAATTAATTATTCTGTACTATTAATATTTGCATCAAGTATCACATTTTCTCAATATCAGGAGAGGCAAGACATATTCTATATTATTCTGTTTATCTGACAACATTTACTTGCCATCCAAAATGATGATGCCAGCCTGAAAAAACACATAAAATTACATATGTTGGGTACAGTGATATATCTCCAGTACTTTTACATCTATACCAATATCAATTCCCAACACCAGTCTCACTGAAGTTATTACAGTATTCTTCCATGGGCAACACTGTCTTGATCTCTACACCCTATGCAGAGCACTTCTGCACAGCATCCAGTCGGCTTAATAAACAAACAAAAAAGACAACTGTTGTCAGCGCTTATCCTTAACACTGTATATCTGTGTGTATCTAGTAAAATGAAAACATGAGGTATTAATTCATAAGTTGATCAAAACATTTAAGCTTGCATCCCAGCGTCAAGGGCACCTATTTGCTTCTAACACCATTAAAATGCAGTTAAAATCATAAGCACTCACCTCCCAGGTATAGGGGCTTAGATCTAGCTTAATAAACAGGCCTGTAACAGTTATCAGTAAACAGATATATAAATATATACTGAGCTAGGCAGAATTGAACTTACTAAGAATAAGACTAAATATTACTCTTTTTCTGCAAACTGACCATTATTTTATTGTAACACTACCCCTGGCATTTTAGTAATGTTCGTACTAACCTGCTCTTTGTGAATGTAATGCTCTGAATCCAGCCCCACCAATACACTAGCTATACCAGACTATATTTCTTTTCTTAATGATTATATTATGACTTTAAAAATGTTGGCAATGCTCCAGTCATTCACTAGATGGCAATGTTTCACACCTGTAACTGTGTAGCAAAAAAAATATTTTTTTAAAAACTATTATTGCAGTACCGTGTTAGCCAGAAAAATCTATGTGATGTTAAATACTTTTGTGTAAAAAAAAAAGTATTATAGGAGTGATACCTTTATTGGATAACCAAAAACATTATTAGTATATTTGCTAGCTTTCAGAACACAGAGGCCCCTTCATCAGGCAGAAGTAATACTTTTGTCTTTTTTGACACAAAAGTATTTGATATCACATACATCTGTAACTGAAAATTCTAGTAAATTGAAAAGTACCTTAACAATCCAAGGCTTTATCTACAAAATTTGCAATTTCGGATGTCTCTAAAAATGTTCTGGTCTACCAGTCAAGCAAATCTGACTACTCCAGTACTTAACTGTTCTATAGCAACAGATATAAAACCAGGCGCGGGCTGACGGACGTCAGCCCGTGGGGGCACACGCCGCACAGGCGGCCGCATCACATGACACGTGATGACTGAATCACGCGGCCGCATCACATTTATATTACTTCCGGGGGGCGGCCGGCCCTAACAGCCGTGATTCTGAGCGGCCGCCCCCCGGCCCAGCCCGCCCCTGTATAAAACCCCAAGAAAGAAGATGAAACCTTAGATTTCTGCAGATCCAGGTCCACTCCTAGATGAAAAGCTAGTTGGCATAAGGGAATCAGTTGATACAACGCTTGCCCAACTGACTCAGTAAGCTCAAAGATTTACCAATGCGAACAAATAATTTCCACCACTGAAGACTGTCAGTGAGCTCAGTAAATCATATTAATTAGTTCACTAGCTTATAAGAAGTCTTCGAAAAAAGCAGCCATGGCAATATGAATCGTAGGCATTCTCAAAATGGTTAAGGGCCCAGAGGTATTAACACTTCAATCTACTTGGCTCCCAGAGCAACTTATCATGCACACCAAAGGCAAGCCCCACATCATAGAGAGATCACACTGAATTGATAAAGAGGGTCACCCGCCCACGACCACAAATCTTAATTATGTTGCAGATAAATCTATATAATTTAAGAGGTATATGTTCCTGTCAATAAGTTGGCAACAGATGAAGAAACACCTTAAGTGGATTTTCATGTTATTTTTGTGTTACTTAATATAGAAGTAGAGATAATTTCAAGGTTATGTGGCCCATTTAACTAATACTACAAAATTAGTCTGACTTTTGTTTGCTTATATTTCGTTCTCTTTAGCAGTTTTGATACCAAAAAGCACTAGTCTGGTTTATGTAGGGGAGGATCTGGCTGCTTATTGCTAGTAGATGATCAGCTGATATAATTATCTTTATCTTGTTTTGACTTTTAAAATATTAAGCTTTATGGTTTTCTCTTTTCAGTTCTTCATCTCTCTTTTAAGGTGGCAAGTCACACAACTTTCCTACTTGAACTTTTGTCTGCTTATTTCTTTAAAAAAAAAACAAAACAAAACAAAAACCAGTTGCTTTGTTTCCTATATTAAATTTTCACTCTCTTACATGGCTGTCATTTTTTTTTTTGCTTGATTGTTCTTGCACTGCTCTTTCTACAACATACTGTTTGTACTTCTATTTGCCTACGAGTGTTTATTTTTTCTTCTAACACTAATCTATGTTGTATTATTCTGAACTGTGCATAAATAAAGTTGTTAAGAAAACATGTTGGAAAAACAAAACATAATCATATAAAACCAACGAAACCAATAGTAAAGGTATGAAATACATAAATACTATTGCTATTAATATGAATATGAATACAACACTTTGTAAATACCAAAGCAACAACATGCCACCTATACACTGCAATATTCCAGGTCAAAACTACAGTGACTATCCCATGTACTGAGCACACATTGCCAACGAACCAGACAGGGTCAGGCACACCACCCTCCATGTTGGGCAAGGGCAGAAGTGACGTCACAGTGCGCATTCCGCTTCCTGTGAAGATCAGGAGGCGTAGTCCTGCTCTATGGGCTGCTCTGTTCCTGCATCCTGGTATCTCGGAGCCTCCATCCTGCTCGTCAAGTGCCCGGACTAAAAACAGGAAGTGAGTATGAGGCCCGGCCCTGTGACAGGCAGCCAGGCCCGAGTGACAGGCAGAGCGCTCATCTCTGCGAGATCGCCGGAGACCCCGAACTGTGCCCGTCACTAGCACTTATGACCTGTTATTCTGTATAGACACGTACACTGCACTAATTAGCCCATAATGTCTGCACTGCTATGTGTTGCTGCATTTAGTGCTGTATGCTTACAGACAGTGAATATGTTTCAGGCATTTGTTACATTACCTACCAAATGCATATTGACATCAATTATAGCCCCACAGGCTGTGTTTGTGCACGTTACAATATGTATTTCATAAGTTGTGTTTAAGTTAAATTTATAGAACTACCCGGACCCTTGACGGAAGCATTATTATTGGAAATACTTTTTTTGAGTTTGCAACTTATAATTTAATTAGTTCAACATATATCAGGCAATTTTGTCATATTAAAGCATGTAGCAAGCAATACTTTTGTATATTTTATTTGGTCACCATAATCTCTGATCCCCCTTAATCAATGAATTGTTCATCTACATACATCTATGGAATCTATTCAACAGAATGCTTGGATTTTGTGGATTGATGTAATTTGGAGTACCGTGTGTAAAATATGATTAATTGCATTTAAAAATGAACCATGTCTTTTCCCACACTAAGGGGCATATTTACTAAAGCTTCTAAAAGAAAAAGTGGAGGTGTTACCCCTAGCATCCAATCAGATTTCAGCTATTATTTTCTACAATGTACTATATAGATGATAGATTCTGACTGGCGTGTATTGTCAACACCTCCACTTTTGCTTTTAGAGGCTTTAGTAAACCTACCCTTAATGCTCAATTATTGCACCACTGTTTTTGCACAATTGCTCCTAATTGTCCTGCCAGTGTACTTCAAGTTCATCCTTCACTTTCAGGTCTGAGACATTGTCACTGTATTTATTACGTGTATCCTATTTACATTACATTGCAAGTGCACTTAGAAATGGCTTGTCCGCGAAAGTGCAAAATACATCTCGTTAACAGTATATGAACGAGTATTAGTGTACTACACTCATGCACACAGAAAAAGCAGGCGCTCTTGCCGGGGAGAAAAAAGGGAAAGCTTTAACCCAACCAAAAACTGGTATTGTCTTCCTAACTTTCTTTTCCACCCTGCAAGTTCTTTTAAATAATCAGATTCTGTAACATTTAGTTTTTCCACTGAGTTGTAAAATGAGGTGAATTGTATTTAGCAGGACACACTGAACACACCACTCTTCACATTGACAAGTGCAACCTTTTATACCTAGACAATTGCCTCCATTGTGGCCTGTGTATCATGCTGGTTTCCAAAAAAGTAGGCAGAGTTGCACAAAAGTAGGTGTGTTATGTCACTAAAGAGCATTTGCACTATGGATTTGCACATTTTATGGCTGTAAATGAGCCTTATTGTCACAGTCATTCTCATTACATTGTTTGCAAGAGTGGCTGAAGAAGTACATTTTTTCATTTTTCCTTTCTAGTTTTCGAAACCTTACTTGTAACATATTAATGGAAAAGAGATATCATACCTATACCGTTAAATAATACAGAATTCAACCCATTTTAAATGCTATTATCAGTACACTTTGGGCCTGAGTTATTAAGGCGAGCAAAGCATAAAAAGGAGTAACTTTGCACCTGGGGAAAACCATGTTGCATTGGAGGTGGAGGTAAACTTTATATCTTGGGACAGATTTATAGTTTGGGTAGGACATGTCCTAGATCATCTTTAAATTTCTGTGTAAAAATAAAGCTATCAAGTATTTGTGTGCTACATGAAAAAACAGCCAGTATTTAATTTGTGTAAAACAATAAATTAATTTGCACCCCTTGTATTGTAACATGGTTTGTCCCGGAGAACATTTACTCCTTTTTTTGCCATGCTTTCTTTAATGACTCAGTCCCTTTGTTGTTTAGTATGTTAAATTCTAATTGGGATAAATGTTATAAGAAACTTAGTAAAGTGTATGATTATCATAATAGACAGTATATCAGATATCAACATTTAGGTCTAGGCTATGCAGCATCTTTGTCATAGTAATAACTGTATATTCTTTCTGTTTATTGTTGGATTCTGGACTCTTACATTGATTCGCATGATTTTGCCCACGGACAAATTTTGTGCCCTTTCTTAATTATTTTTATATTTTATGCACCACCATAGTGCTCAGTGCTGTACATTGAGGGGATAGTGATACAAACAAATAACATACAATGACAAGAAACAGAAGGTACAGATGACCCTGGCAAAACAAACTTACAATCTAAGAAATGACAGAATCACATGATATATAAGGTAGCGGAATAACATTTGTAGTTTTTGGTGGAGATACATGTTCAGGGATGCAGCTACTGTGCTAATTTTTTGCTTCAGGCAGTTAATGGATAAAGGTATATTACTTGTTCCTGGGTGTGGGCATTTGGTAATTACTTGCACTATGTAAATTTCTAACTCCTTCTAAAAAAAATAAAATAGCGTAAGTGTTGCCCATTACAACTTATCAGATTCTAGCTATCATTTTCTAGAATGTAGTAAATAAATGATAGCTAGAATTTGATTGGTTGCTATGGTCAATACCTCCTCTTTTCCTTATTAGAAGGTTTGATACATTTACCACCAGTTGTTTGATAACCACAGGCAGAGCGAAAATTTCTGATCGTTGGTAATTACAGGGACTGTGCTAGTTTCTGGCTCCAGGCAGTTGGTATTTGTACATTGTAGCAACAAAGGTCCTGTACTAATTCAAGCCAGTACTCAAGTAGTTTCACTGAAAAAAATAATTATTCCAAAATATATCGATATGACACCAGTCCAAGGGGAAAGAAGGCATTCTATATCTTGGATCTCTCCGAAAATGGAGCAGCTGACATCTTTGAAATCCTCCTTCTTAAATTTTCTTCTTGGTATGAAAGTGCAGTTCTCTCTCATAGTAGCCACTTACATGCACAATTAGGGATAATTCACTGCATATTAAAGGTTTCTTTCGATGATTTAATTTTACTCGGTCACAAAATTGTTTCTGGAGGCTTATTTGTAGAAAGAGCAGTGAAATTTGGCATACAGTTTTAGTTACCACTGATGGGTATTCCCATATACTTCAGAGGCCACATATTACTCTTAATTTCAAGGATAAAAATATAGCAGCCCACAAACAACTTTGGGACCCCACATCACTCATCCCACATGCCCACTTGGTCTTTACCATACCGCTCAGACTTGCAACTTGCTCCAAAATAGCTCCACATGTCCTGTCCCAAAATGCCTTCACATCCCACATGAGCCTCAGACCTCCCCCTTTCCCCTGAGACCTGCAATAATCCAAAATAGCCCCATGTGCCCTCAGACCCCCTGTTGTCCCAAATTGCTCCCTGCTACCATATGTACTCTGAAACTCTCACAAGCCACTCAGACTAGCCACCCCACTTGCCTGTCAACTGGAATCAAGGCAACAAGCTGGCTCGTGTATGCGCTTAGTGAGCGGTAAGAGTCCTCTTGCTGCTTCCAGGCATTATCAACGGGGAGCAGAGCATTGCATGTTTGCTCTGTCAACCTTTTAATGGTAAATTGGGCAATAGAATATTTTCTATCGCTGTGATAAGCAGAATCTGATTGTGTGTAGTATTTCTTATTTATAGTATTGAGCACCATCTGACTGCTACCTACTATGTATTTCTTTCTCTCTTTTTTTTTTACATATCTTTTTTTATTATAATGCATCTATAAATATAGCTGTGATGAGCATGTAATATTAAAATACTGAACTCTGTAACAAAGACATTTTATTGGTAACTTTGTGGTACGTGCTCAGTAGAAATTAATAAGTAGTAGAATATCCATCAATATTAAACCATAATATTTAGGAATAAAGTCTTCAACCTTTTGAATTAGTTTGTGATTGATGTAAGTTGGTTGTTAGATGCCAGCTTTTAGAAATAGGTAAAATGTTGTTGTATCATGTTGCTAGCTTTATAGATTTCAACATTATATCTTTTCATGCAGGTTGAGTATGAGCACAACTGAAGATGAGTTTGGAACAGTGAAAGTACAAACTACCAGGAACGCTCTGACACTCACACAGGACCTTGATGGAAACTTAATCCTCCATTGTCCTCAAAATGGTACCAGGAATTCATTTACAGCATCTAAAAAGTGCATAAAGCTGGACATCGTACATGGAAACACTTGGATAAATGAGAAACTTAGTATATTCACAACAATGGCTTCCTTATCATGACTCAACTATACTTGGTCATGGTTCACAAACAACAATATCTTGCATGAAATTCAATTGACATTCCAAGGAGAAAGTATCATTTGCAAGCAGCATTGGGCAGATGTCAACTCTAGACCACAAATTTTGAGCATCAGTTTGAGATGCATTAAGACAAACAAATTGTTTATAAGTGGTTGACTGCTGCCCTTCCCTCGATATAGTGAATTCATTTAATTAAAAAAGGCATGTTTTGTATGGAAGCCACTGTTTGAAATATACCTATGTTTTTCAATGTTTACCCAGTGTTTCCATTTTTGTGTCTACTATGTTTGTTTTGATTTCAATTGTATAAGTTTTCCACTTTGTAAGCACACACTGCTTATCTAATATATATATAAGTCTAGCGGCGTGTGTGTGGAAAAAACTTTTCTCAGAAAGGGCTCATCCAATTGATCTGAAATTTGGTATACTGACATTATCTGACAAAAAAATTATAATAGTGAAGTCAGTTAACTTCCATCATCCCCCCTTCCTGACCGTGTGGGTATTTATATACGAGAGCCCGTGTTTGGTCATGGATAATTGTATGTCGCATTTTCACGAGTACGGAGAAGCAGTGATGTGAAAGTGCAGGTTATGAAAACTGCCCTTCAAGGAAGACTGATTGAGCACAGCGATAAGGTGTTTAGCAGAAACGTGTATCGAGAGGTTTTAGAACAGTAAGACGATGGAGATTAAGGATGTGGCAATGAAGGATGAGGTGATGGAGAAGAATGATGAGGTGGTGACATGTGGACAAAACCACGTTAAAAAAGGGCGCTTATGTCGGGAAGTAACGCTCTTCCCCTAAGGAGGCCTGGCCTAGCCCCAAATGCATGACAAGAACCTTTTTAACATCTTAAGTAGCTTGATTTGACTAGAATGCATGAGTATCATGCACGGGTTAACTTGTTTATGCATCACACTCTACAGAGTCCAAACATTTACTAGTGTCAAAATACATTAACCCCCTTAAGCTTTAAACTTTTTTTGTTGGAAAATAATTTAGTCTTGACTGAAGGTAGGTTGCACTTTAATGACTAAAGCAATTGTCCTATACAGTGTTACTTTCAGTCTTTCGCCATGGTAGTTATAGTGGAGTAAATGGAGACTGCAATATGATTCCTCTATTTTTAACACTAATGGATCCAATAGTAACTAATACAGCAGACCAAGTTCAGCATTTTTATTTTTTTGTCTTGCATGGAAGACCTGATTCTGGAATTCACTTTGAACTCCACATGGGGTCAGAGACCAAATGGCAAAAACCAAATTGTTTTATTTCAACTCACGGCTATTCGTCAAGTTTGCAGTGAAACTTTAAAGCTGCAATGGCTTTAAAGGCATTGCTTTGTCTTTAAAGCCATTGCCCCTTTAAATTTTCACTGCAAAGTCGCCGAATAGTTGCGAGTTTAAAAAATCGTAGGTTAATACATTTACCCCTAGGCTGTCATTGAGTTGGGTCCAGACTTTTAGGCAGCCACATCATTGTGTGTCCTCCATTTTGTACCACTTCTATATTTACTTGAAAAGTAGTAACCAGTCAGACATAATCTTTTATTGTGTGCCAAGCACTAAATTAATTAATTAAAGCTAATTTCTCCTTCATCCACTCTGGGGGACACTGCTACTATGGGTTTGTATGAGGGCGCATGGAGTTCACACTTAAATAGTTAACTAAACTTGCTGCTGCTCACTCTTCCCCTCTGCAACCCCATAGACCTCTGCAGTATTTGTTGCTAGCTTAGTATTTTATTGTTTTATTAAAGTATTTCTAAGAATAGGAGAGGATATGTGTAATTACTTGCACTATTCCTGGTAGTTGGAATGGAACGCAGTTCCGTTTTTTTATTTAAAAATAAAATAAAACATACTTATAAAGAGAAGAAGAAATTAAGAAAATCAAAAGGAGTAGTTCAGACAGCGACAGCCGCTATGCAGCTGTCACTGCAGTCTCCCGGCGGGTCTGGCTTTGCCTTTGGAGAGCGACGGCATCGGTCAGTGGAGCGGTCATGTTGGGAGTTAACAAGTCCCCCGCTTAGGGGGAAGGGAGACTTGGATCTTTTTTGGCCACAGAGAAGCAGCATCGCAGGCTGAGCTTATATAATAGAAGGCTGCACAGTGGATTGTGAGCACCAAAAGACAGGCATCTCAGCGGGCAGAGTAAGAGGGATCTTCCTCAGAGATGCAGAACCATCTAGGGAGGGGAGTGTGCGAGACCCCCCTCACCTGTTGGTATGCCCGAAAGCAGGAGAATTAGACGCCAGAACCTGTTCCTCAGACGGATTCCTCACTGTCTCCGGAGTGCACTGTCTGCTGCTGGCTCCCTTTCCCTGACTTTCCTGACAGGAAGAAGGCTGAGTAACCTGTGGGGGACGTTTGTTCTATGCAGGGCAGCATATCCTATTTAGATTAGGGCATATTGGTCTCTGTATACTCGGTCTGCACCTATGTATATAATATATATAGAGTCTACCTAGTACTGTTTTGAGGCTTTTGGCCAGGGTCAGAACAAGTAATTGAACTACTGTGTTGTTTGTGGTGTGTTTTGTTAACTAGTTAAGTGCCAATTCCCACTGTATTGTCTTTTTATAAAAAAAATAAAATGGAGAAGTAAGAATGTCTGAGAAGGCCAAGATGTCACACGCCGGCCCCGCGGACGGGCACCAGCAATGTTACCTCTCTCGTGTAAGCGGTGAGTCTGGTGTTCTAGTCACATCCTTGGATGGCGTCCGCTATCTTGCCTCAGGTTCTGCGCATGTGCAAGTCGGCTCTCCTCTCTTCAGACCTCCTACTCATTCCTCATTGGTCACAGCATTCTGGAGCTGTATTTAAACCTCCTACTTCCTCCTGTCAGGCGCCTGTTCTTCGAGTTCATTCACTCGCTGTGAGTATCTGGCTCCCTTCGGTCTACCCGAGTCTCCTGTTGCTCCAGTGTGGCATCTGCTTCTCACGAGTACTACTCTCCGTGCCGGCTGCAGCTCTACCTCTCCGCAGTTGCTACTGCTGTGCCCGAGGTTCCATCTCCTCTCCTGAGGTCATCTACATCTCCATTGCTCATACTGAACTACGGCTGTTCCAGTGACTCTCCTGCCGTGGGTTTGAGTTACCATCATCAGGTCAGCTATAGTTTTACATCTCTGTTGCTCATATTGAACTATTGCTGCTCCAGTGACTCTCCTGCCCTTGCTCTGACTGCTATCATCATATCAGATATAGTTCTGCACCTCTGTTGCTCATATTGATCTACTGCTGCTCCAGTAACTCCTCGCCTCTGCTGGTCACCGCCCGGCATCAGCCGTCTTCTGCTCTCTCCGCTCCTGGCTCCTCCTACCAATCTGCCCAGCACTCACCCAGGGGACTGCGACCTGCGGGATAGGGGCAACTAAGGCCATACCTCCTTGTGGGGGTCCCTGGTGAATACCACCTACTCGTTAGACTCCACACCCCTGAGTGAGCAATGCAAAACCTGGCAGATACAAGGGGTCCATTAAAGACTCAGATTTTGTGACAAGAGTTCTCATGTTAAATTTTATACCTGCTCAAAATGCTCTGCCAAATTGCCTGTAGGGCAGCAGAACCAGGGGGCTTTTATGCACAGTGTGAAGCAGTTGACCAGGGCGGGCAGTCTCGGTGGGGGTGGGGGGCTTCTACTGTCGCAGAGAAGCCTGCCTTGATATCCTCTTTGGCACAGTCAGTTTCCATGCTGGCCCAGCTTATCAACCGCCAAGCAGAGGTTACTGCCACGTCTGTGAATGTTACAGTGCATTCTACCCGAGCGGTCGGGGCCTCCTGGGCTGCTTTCCACAGGGCTTCTGCAGATCAGTTGTGTAGGGCAGCGACCTGGTCCTCTGTCCATACCATTACTCGTTTTTACCAGTTCAACATTTTTGCGTCTTAAGACGCCAGTTTGGGCCGCAGTGTTCTGCGGGCTGGTAGACCAAAGCATTCCTTCCCTTAGGGGCTACTTTAGAAGGTCCCCATGGTAGCAGTGTCCCCCAGAGTGAATGAAAGAGAAAAGAAGATTTTTGTACTTATGTTAAATCTCTTTCTTCCATTCCATCTGGGGGACACTGCGTTCCTTCCCTTTTGCTGTTCAACGGTTTAGTTTGTGTTGTGGTACCCTTTTCTTGGGATTTTAGTATTACTGAGGTCTATGGGGTTGCAGAGGGGAGGAGTCAGCAGCAGCAAGTTTAGTTGTTAACTATTTAAGTGCCAACTCCATGCACCCGCATACAGCCCCATGGTAGCAGTGTCTCACAGATGGAAAGAGATTTAACGTAAGTACAAAAATCTTCTTTTATGATCGATTTGTTATGGGCCACTGTATATTAGCAACTCCCCATATGCAATTGCTATTAAAAAAAAAGTATTGACACCCATTCTTTGGCATTTATCACATTTTATTATACCACTGTTAATCGATATACTACAGTAGGTTAGTGCATTTTCAAATAAGATTTTCATCATGAAGATCAAAGAACGTTTAGAACAAACGACAGAAAAGGTTATTGAAAAGCACCAATCAGTGGAAGGATGTAATAATATTTCAAGGACATGTAATATTCCCCAGAGCACTGTCAAGCCCATCATAGAAATTGAGAGAATATTGCACAACTTTAAATTGGCATCCATGCAAGAAATTAGCTTTTTAGGGAGGCCTCCAAGAGACTTATGGCAGTTGCAGTGTTCAAAGGCAGAGATCGAAATAACTGTCCTTGGAGCAATAGCCCACATTACAAATCGGTGCTTTGTGGAAGGGGGACAAAAAGAAAACTCTCATGAAATGTTGCATACAGGTTGTCAGAAAACACATAGGAGACCCACATACCAAGTGAAGCTTCCTTCCTTCCTATGGTCCGATGAGACCAAGATTAAACTTTTTGGCCTTAAGCATAACACTGAGCATCTTCAACACCACTACACTTACTGTGAAACATGCCTCCTGGAGCTTAATGCTGTGTGGGATGCGTCTCAATTTCAGGGCTTATTTACGAATATTGCATGTAGTTGCAAATTAGCACCAAATTATAGCAACCAATCCAATACTTTCATCGCCCAACTTGCACTAGGCAGATAAAAAGCTAATTGCATAACTGGTTGTGGTAGGGTGCAAATTGTCTTGCACTTAAATACAATGTTAGTAAATTAACAATATAGAGGGCAGAGCGGTTGGCTTTCGATAAAGACTTGGAGGTAAAGTTGCTGCAGTCTACAGAACACCTAGGGGTTGGCAGAAGACTTATATTCCAGCGGGACATTGAACCAGAGCATACAGCAAAAGCACATTGGGATGTCTTAAAGTCAATGAATTCTGACCTGGCATGGTCCAGTCAAAGTACAATCACCTGGAGAATCTGTGGAATCATTTCAAAAGTCCAGATGTGGAAAGCTGGTAGAGACTTGACAAAGTAGACTCATGTGTAAAATTATATTCTGTGTTGATCAGTGTTAAGAATTTAGAAATAAATCATTTTGATTCCATGATGTATAAAAATGTTTAAGGGGGTGAATAATATTTCAGACTCTCTATAAATTAATTCCGTGCTCTTTGATTTCAACAGGTGCACCTAGATTCCCCACCAAAGCAGGGGAATAGAAGTTTGCATCTGCTAACAAGCGAGGGCATTCTTTGCAAAGTACAGAGTTGGCGCACTCATTCGAAGAACAGTGCAAAATGAGAATTAATATTGTGGTGTGAGATTACTGATATTAGAGTAAGGGGTGGATCAATCAAATTAGGGGCATGACTTGCTGTATAAAGAGCACAGAGTGATTACCACTACCAAAGACATGAATCGGAGCTGGAGGATTTTGGGTCTTGTCCTTACTTAATGGGATGCATTTGATTTTTTCAGCTGCACTTCTGAGAAAGACATTTCTAGGTTTAAAAAATAAATAAAAAAACACTTATACTACTGCACAATACGGATCTTCATATTGTTCACTTATCCATAAAGCTAGGTTCACTTCTAGTTTGCAGAGGTGTCTTCCAAAACCAGAGAGTAGGTAGTGCAATTGGAGCATCCATGCAAAGGCCAATCCATTTGGTCTTGAGCATCTAGTGTGCTTAGTAAATGAGGTCCGGTTTATTTACAACTTGAAACTTGTTGCTTGATTCACAATGTTTGAAGCATCATGAACCATTAATCTGGCCGCTGGTGATAAAGCTGATTCAGTATACTGATCATGGTCCTATTGCGCATCCCTGCTGCCTTGTATGTCATTTTGCTCTCTTCTTCATAGATATTGTTTTGTAAATATTATAACTTTTTTACTAAGGTTTAATGTGGGAAATTACATTTGATGCTTCTTTACATAGTTCATTTGTTGCTGCACATCCATTTTTTCTTTCTTTTAGTATCCGAGAATGACCAGAGCTTTGAGGTGACTATGACTGCTACCACAGAAGTGGCAGATGATGACATTAATGAAGACTCCATAACTCGGATCCAGGTAAGATACACTATTCTAAATGGCAAGAATATTATGTGCAGTATTTGCAGCTACATTATAAACTGTTACTGACGGCCTCATACAAACCAAATGCCATTCATGTCTAACTATAACTCACCTGTGTTGATAACAAAAGTCTGCTACAATGGCAGTATTTTACAGCCACATGCAAGTTGGGAGGGGAACAATAACATTTTATTCCTTAATTTGCTCCAACATCATCTAGATTCCTTTTCTAAAAAACTGTGGGATTTATTTTGAGTACTATAGTATCCTGGGAGAAATACACACGTGGAATTGTTTTCTATAGTCCTATCCTTAAACAATTGTTATGTTTTGAGAGAACTATCAGGCTGGAAAAAATGTTGACCAAGACGATAGGAGAAATAATACGGGGTAGATCTAAGCTAACTAAGCATGTGGTGTAAAAGATTAAGTCAGTTCATAGCCTTATTCGAGTGTATGCATTTTATGTGTCTTGTGCAATCTGCTGGCTCTGGCCAACAACATACAATTATAATGTTGTGGTGTGGCAAGATTGGCCACAGATCTGCATAAATGACTGAGTCACTGTACTTATGGTCACATTAATGTAATCATGAATAAAATAGTCACTAAGATGTAATGTTTGTGCACACCAGTGTTATTGCTCCATTTCATGACTGCTCAGGGGCATTTCCCACATACACAACATGAACAGACTCAATTTACGTTGGAAAACTTGATCCTTGTGGGAAGCTCCAAACTGTTGTATGTGTCGACCTGTCGTCAGGTTGATAATATCGAGTTTGAGGTCATTGATTCCTTTGTAATACATGTTGTGGTTATGGCATAGCCGTTGTTTAAGGAAAATCGTCACGGTTCTTACGAGGAGACTCGGTAGATGCAGCGAATCCTAGAGGTTCGTACAGTTTGGCACTACTCCAGCAGGGCGCGGAGTCTAACGAGGTGACGGTGTTCACCAGGAACCGCCGCAAAGCGGTATGGGCTTAGCCGCGTCTACCTCGCAGGTCGCGGTCCCTACTAAAAGCACTGTACGGAAGCCCTTGGGAAGGCTACAGGGAATAGTACCGTAGGAAGAGAGGTCAATGCTGTAAGTAATGGCAGCGTAGATGCTGGAGATAGGCGTCAGCTCTGCAGGCCACTATGTGGCAGATGAGGCAGGAGATGAGCGTCAGCTCTGCAGACAAAAGTAGAGTCGATTTCCGGAGATGAGCGTTAGCTCTGCAGGCCACTGTGTGGCAGATGCAGTAGATTCAGGAAGGTGAGCGTCAGCTCTGCAGACCACTATGTGGCGTAGATTTCAGGAGAGTGAGCGTCAGCTCTGCAGACAACCGTAGAGTAGATTTCCGAGGATGAGTGTTAGCTCTGCAGGCCACTGTGTGGCAGATGAAGTAGATTCAGGAAGGTGAGCGTCAGCTCTGCAGACAACCGTAGAGTAGATTTCCGAGGATGAGTGTTAGCTCTGTAGACCACTGTGTGGCAGATGAAGTAGATTCATGAAGGTGAGCGTCAGCTTTGCAGACCTCTATGTGGTGTAGATTTCCGGAGAGTGAGCGTCAGCTCTGCAGTCGAGTATAGATGGCAAATGCAGCAAGACACCAGGGAAGCCACTTCTATCACCAGGAAGTGACTCAAAGAACAGGCACTGAAGACAGAGAGGATGTGCCTTTTAAACTTGCCGCCAAGGAGAAGGACCAATGAGCAGGAGGCAGAAGAATTAATGCAGCCGCCGGGTCTGCGCATGCACCGCACGTCTACTGCATGGTTTCAAGGGAAACTTCTTGTGGAATTTATCCAGCAGGTAGGGAGTGTGGATGTCGGAGGCAAAAACCCAAGAGCACTCTTCAGGGCCGAAGCCCTTCCAGTCTACCAGGTACTTCAGACTGCCTTTACAATTTTTTGAGTCTAGGATTTGTTTGAGTTCGAAATCCTCCTCTTGATGGGCTCCTGGAGTGGTGGAAGGAGCTACAGATGTAAATCGATTAATCTTCAGAGGTTTTAATAGAGACACATGGAAAGAGTTAACAATACGAAGAGATGCCGGTAATCGCAATTTGAAACAGACTGGGTTAATGACTCCAGAGATACTGTATGGGCCAATAAATCGCGGAGCCAATTTCATGCAAGGGACTTTGAGGCGTATATTCTTGGTGGAGAGCCACACCCTATGACCAACCTTGAAGGTGGGAAGAAATCTATGTCTCTTATCCGCGGCCAGTTTGTAGCATGTAGAAGTTTTTTTAAGGCAAGACCTTGCTTGCCTCCAAATGGAGAGGAAATTGCTGTATAGAAAATTAGCTGCAGGAACCTGGGTGCGTGAGAGGGGCGCAAATTCAGGAAGTGATGGATGATGTCCATAGACCACCAAGAAAGGAGATTTAGAAGAAGACTCATGGAAGGCGTTGTTGTGGACAAACTCCGCCCACGGTAGAAGATCTACCCAGTTATCCTGGTTGGCGGAAGAGAACATTCTGATGTAAGTCTCCAGATCCTGGTTCACCCTTTCGGTCTGTCCATTGGATTGAGGATGATACCCAGATGATAAACTCAGTTTGATTCCCAACAATTTGCAGAGAGACCTCCAGAATTTGGAAACGAATTGGACACCTCGATCTGAGACTATGTTGAGCGGACAGCCATGTAGGCGGAATATTTCTTTGACAAAGTGGTATGCCAGGACTGGAGAGGATGGAAGACCAGGAAGTGCCATGAAATGGGCCATTTTAGAAAATCTATCCACTACAACCCATATGACGGTACAATTCTTACTAGGTGGGAGATCGGTAATAAAATCCATACTTATATGGGTCCATGGTTCACGAGGTGTGGGCAATGGAAGTAGTAAACCAGCGGGAGACTGATGTGTGGATTTATTTTGAGAAGAGATGCTACAGGAGGAGACGAAGTCCTTAACGTCAGTGTGGAGGCTGGGCCACCAATAGTTCCTGGATATCAATTCCACGGTCTTGCGGGTACCGGTATGTCCAGCGAAGATGGTGGAGTGATAATGTTTCAGCAGCTTGTGGCGAAGGTCAGGAGAGACAAAACTTTTCCCCGGTGGAGGTTTAGGGAATTTAAACTGAGTTGCTGAAACCAAGCATTTTGGGTCCAGGATGGGAAGAACAGGATCTTCCTCCGTGGCTTCGTGAGTAGGAAATGCACAAGAAAGAGCATTAGCTCTTTTATTCCTAATGCCCGGTTTGAAAGTAATGCGAAGTTCAAAGCGGGAAAAGAATAATGACCAGCGTGCTTGTCTGGGGTTCAAGCATTGAGCGGTTTGGAGGTAGAGTAAGTTCTTGTGGTCCGTGAAGATAGTCACCGGATGTTGTGCTCCCTCGAGGAGATATCGCCATTCAGCCAGAGCTGCTTTGATTGCCAACAACTCCTTATCCCCTATGGTGTAATTCTTCTCAGCAGGAAGAAATTTTCTACAAAAAAGGCACACGGATGGAATTGGGCCTGAGGAGATTTCTGTGAAAAGACGGCTCAGATGCCTATATTAGAAGCATCGATTTCCAGGAAGAACGGAGAGGAGACATCCGGTTGTTGGAGGATAGGTGCTGAGGCAAAGGCTTTTTTCAGGAACTCAAAGGCCTCGACAGCAGCTGAAGACCAAGATTTAGGGTTGGAACCCTTTCGAGTTAGATCCACAATAGGTGCCACGATGGTGGAGCAACCCTGGATGGAGCGCCTATAGTAGTTGGCGAATCCAAGGAATCTCTGAATAGGCTTCAGCCCAAGGGGACAAGGCCATTCTAAGATTGCTCTGACCTTGTCTGGGTCCATTTGTAGCCTGGATCCGGATACGATGTATCAACTATATATATAGCTTCACTAATTCTGTAGTGTTGTATAGAGAACTCATTCATGGGTCATTCCACATCAGATCACCCCCCAAAAAAATGAAATGTCCACCACCCATCTCAGATTTGTTCGAATTTTTTTTAGTTAAGACAGGATGTCAAACTATTTCTGCCAAATATCTCGACTGTCTGACAATTAGTAGATAAAAATTTGTATATGTAAAATTGATACAAAACATAGAATATTATTGCATTATTTGCATGTTTGCCCAATTGGTGGCAAACACATTCACTGTTCTTTGTCTATACACAATCCACCCTAAATTTATATGAGCACAGTATTTTTCCCAAATATTTTTTCTATATTTAGTTTGACATCAGTAAAGAAAATGTATACAATGTAATATTATGCAATGTAATGTTATTATATTATTATTTTTATTATATGTTGGAGTTCACTAGTAGAGGTGGTGAACTACAAACATATGAGTCCTTATTTTAGTGTGCTTTACTACTATATATTTCGCTAGTTAGCTCAATTTCACCTTGTTGGCATATGGCATCTGTATGGACTAGTACGAATATTAACAAAAGTGGCCCAGTCAAATAAAGTAATTTGGTTTGGGTTTTTGGATTCGGGAGGAAGAGTTTCCTTAGGGGTCCAAATTTTGCGGTGATTCCTTAATAAACACCGGTGATATTTCAAATAAACTGGATAATGAAGCCGTGATTAGTAAATTATTTAATAAATTGAAAAATCAATATTTAATCAACTAATTGTCAGACAGTTGAGATATTTGGCAGAAATATTTGTTTTGACATCCTCTCTTAACTAAAAAAAGTTTGATAAAATCTGAGATGGGTGGTGGACACCCCTGGTTGAACTAACATGGAATGACCCTCATATCAGTCTCTGCCTCATTGGAGCTTACAGTCTAAATTCCCTAACATACAAACACACAGATCCAGAGAAACTAAGGTCAATTTAATAGCAGCCAATTAACCTACTAGTATGTTTTTGGAGTGTGGGTGGAACCCCATGTAAGTACGAGGAGAACATACAAGCTCCACAGAGATAAGGTCATGGTCGGGAATTTCCTTTAACTAGACTTTTGACACTATGAAATCCTTCAGATGCAATTTTACAACAAGGCAATGACTGGACCACTTTTGATAATATTGGTACTAGTCCACAAGTCCATACAGACGCCATATGCCAACAAGGTGAAATTGAGCTAACTAGCGAAATATATAGTAGTAAAGCACACTAAAATAAGGACTCATATGTTTGTAGTTCACCACCTCTACTAGTGAACTACAACATATAATAATAGTAATAATAATATTACATTGCATAATATTACATTGTATTTATTTTCTTTACTGATGTCAAACTAAATATATAAAAAATATTTGGGAAAAATACTGTGCTCATATAAATGTAGGGTGGATTGTGTATAGACAAAGAACAGTAAATGTGTTTGCCACCAGTAGGGCACACATGCAAATGCAATAATATTCTATGTTTTGTATCAATTTTACATATACACATTTTTATAATGTTGCCAAATTGGTGTTATACATGACATTATGATAATTTAAAAGTTGAATATCTCAGCGTTCATAAAATATTTTAGAAAAAAATATAGTAAAAATTTAGTTCAAGCTGCATGGGGATAAAATTCCCATTCCTTAACCAAAAAGCTTTGCATTGTAGCAGTAATTTAAGGACATCTGTGTCCCTTTTTAGTGAGGATATATGGCCAGTGCAGATGCAAAAAAAAAAAGTAGGGAACCTGTGGCCTTTTAAATAATGTGCCACAATGGATTTGTCCGCTTTTTCTTCATCAGCCACTTGTATCGCAGATCAAATTCCCGAGACCCAAGAACTAAAAGTATGTTCGTTTTGCCCAAACACTATAATCCACCAAGTTACTAAACATACCACATAATGTTTACTATAGTAAATTTGCCTGTGTGAGTGTGACGAGTTTGTTATGCGTGTTTATACAATGTATTCACATCCAGTCATGGCACTGCTTAGTTTTACATTGGGACATTCAGTTACTGAAATTCCTTTTTCTTTTTAAGATCCTCCAGAATGAACAACTCGCTGACATCTCTCCTGCAAGTAATGATGAGGCGTCCGCAGTCAGTCGCGCCTGGTTTACTAGTAAAGAAGACAAAGATTCTCTCACCAACAAAGGTGTATATAAAGTGTACAGCAGTTATATTGCAGTTTTCTTTACATAGTGCCAAAACATTTGTGGGGCATAAGAAAGTGCAACTGCGAAGTGAAACTGTTTTCCCTTACAGTACTATCACCCTCTAAAAGAGACAAGAAGTGCGGTTTAACCGCTGTTCCTTTCAGAGGCAGGAGTAGAGAGAGTTCTCTAGTATTTTCTTTTGGATTGCAAAGCCAACCTCCCACTTACCTGTATTGCACCTGTCAGTGAGAAGCAGGCTAATGTAATCCTCGCTCGGATTACAAAATGTTTTATCCAACCATTTGATTAATACAGTCCAATCACTGTAATATTACAATATCATATTGTGAACTAGTTTTGATAATAATTTTGAATCCTTATTTTTTTGCACATGTAATATTCTATTTGCACTATTTTTTCATGTTTTCTTTAATCGCTGTCTCGATCTCAACCATGCAAAGTTAAGATCGAAACAAGGTTAGACTGCATACTGCTTAATCCAGACTGATAGGAGATATTGGATCTTACTTCTGTCTAACATATAAATCATGGACGTATGTGGGCTGGTGATCCTATGACTGAATAATAGTGAGCTTTTACAGTTACTACATCATGGGATTACTACCTTGGTTTTGAAACTACCATAAGTGGACATAAACTGTGGACATTATTGCTGCATATTTGCAGTCGGATTTTCCAAAAAAGGAATCAATTAAACATGATATTTTGAACAGCTTTATTGGCCAGGTGCATACATTAGTGACAACCATGTACTACCTGGACATTTTTAGCAAAATATTGGTTTATCCCACACAGCCTTGGATA
Organism: Mixophyes fleayi; assembly: GCF_038048845.1. Classification (NCBI taxonomy): domain Eukaryota; kingdom Metazoa; phylum Chordata; class Amphibia; order Anura; family Limnodynastidae; genus Mixophyes; species Mixophyes fleayi. The sequence goes on along the minus strand of NC_134405.1, from coordinate 156,178,335 downwards.
GTTACAGGAACAAGACTGTGAATTTGGCTTAATTCACTGGCTTGCCAAACCATTAGATCTCAGACTAATTGAGCCTCTGTGGGATGAAATGAGGATAGCACAGTATTTCTTCCCACAGTCCAGAAACATACTGGTAGATTAATTGGCTACTGACAAAATGTGACCCTAATGTGTTTATAGAGAGAGAGAGAAAGGATCTCTTAGAAAAACCTTAAAGTTAAATAACACATACAAATACACATCAACTAATAAGATAGCGACATGTTAGAAAATGGATGAAAATCAACCCTGTCACATAATATAATCACTTACTAGCTCAGAGTCCGCAATAAATTCATTAGCTAGCTTTCATGTACATAGTATAGATTCTTGGTTACTGAAATCTGTTAAAATATCATTTTTAGACAGATATTTTGTTAGTTGCTGTTCCGTCTCAAATTAAAGTATATTACCAATGTTACAATGCTGATGTTACACAAGATGTTGAATTTCAAATCCTCTCAATGCAGACAGCCATTGAATATTGATCTCCAAAGTGGGTTCCAAACTGATTCTGGTCTGGATTCATTTCGATACAATGGAAGAACGTCTTTTACTGCTAATGGATTGCCATTTGACTCACTGAGCCTTCACGAAACAGAGCTTATCCATTACACAGCATTAGATTGTTTCAGAGATGCCGGCTTGTGTGCACAGCTGCCGGCTAATCTATGGTAGTGTAATCTCTAACACCAGGCCGCTCAATTTCTCTACATCCTACTGCTGTCATATTTGCTGGAGCGACTAGACGATTGGCTGGGCAGGTGAGAGCTGCCAGCGGGTCCATCCAGGGAGCCTGACTAGTGCAGCATGACTGTTAGTATGATCTGAAGCTGATGAATAGGAGTTTATTTTGGATATGACTGTCTGCCGTGCAAGAACTGTGGGTGGGCTTGTCCGCAATCTCCCTTTTGTTTAGCCTAATAACTATGATCTGTGCAGTGGGGGATCCAGCAAGGGAGTTAGTAAATTACTATATTAGGTGACAGGGTTGATTCACATCCATGTTCTATCATGTCATTATCTTATTGATTAATAATCAGTTCATGAGTGTTTGTTTATTTATTTTTTAGATTGTAATATTGATAATAAATATTTTCTAGAGATTATCTGGTGATCCATGTATTTATAAGTCCCTTTCTTCCTTTCTCCCTTAACCCATGTTTTAGCACTGTGTGTTATAGAATATTTTTTTGTCATTTAATCAGGAGGTTGCAGCCCCCTTTACAGCTGCTTGACCTTGTTGGTGAAGTTCTGAACTGTTTATATTTATTTTTGGCGCCATTATCAAAGGTTTCTTTTTCTCTGTTTAAAGGGAATGTTGACTGTAGGCGCCATTGGGGCAGGAACTGATGTGAATGATTAAAACAAATATTACATATACAGCACTGTGTAATTTGGTGATACTATATAAATAAACAGTAATAATAATAATATAATGATATCCAAGAAATATGTTCATTTGAGTCAGCCAGTATTCCTCTGCCACAATTCCACATATGTACAGCACATGGGAGAGCAACTTGTTCTTAGTATGGTAATATGCCAGTAATAAGTCTGAGAATTGTTAGGCACTACAAAAGTTAAAAATGGATAGGCACCTCTCTGACAACTCCCTCCTTGACCCTCTCCAATCCGGCTACCGCCCCCTCCACTCCACCGAAACAGCCCTGGCTAAAGTTACTAATGATCTCCTATCAGCCAAATCCAAGGGTCACTACTCCATACTCATCCTCCTCGACCTCTCCGCGGCCTTCGACACCGTGGACCACCCCCTCCTGCTGCATACTCTTCTCTCTCTCGGCCTCTCTGGCTCTGTTCATGCCTGGTTCACCTCATACCTTGCTAATCGCTCCTTCTCCGTATCCACGTCTGGTTCTTCCTCCACCCCCTACCCTCTCCCTGTTGGAGTCCCTCAGGGCTCTGTTCTTGGCCCTTTACTCTTTTCGCTCTATACTTCCTCCCTTGGAGCTCTCATCTCTTCGTTCGGTCTTCAGTATCACCTATATGCTGATGATATTCAACTCTACATCTCTTCTCCTGATCTTTCCTCCTCCCTCCTCTCTCGTGTAACTGACTGCCTCTCAGCCATCTCCTCCTGGATGTCTTCACGCTTTCTTAAAATTAACATCTCCAAAACTGAACTCATTGTCTTTCCCCCACCCAGACTCCCTTCCCACCATGACCTCTCTATAATTGTTAACAACTCCACTATCTCCTCTGTCACCCAACTCCGCTGCCTAGGAGTTACTCTTGACTCCTCTCTCTCTTTTGCCCCCACATTCAATCCCTTGCCCAAGCCTGTCGCTTCCAACTCCGTAACATTGCTCGCATCCGTCCTTTCCTCTCTCAAGATGCCACCAAAACTGTCATCCATGCTCTCATCATCTCCCGCCTCGACTACTGCAACCTCCTCCTTACTGGCCTCCCCTGCTCCCACCTCGCCCCCCTCCGCTCTGTACTTAATGCGGCTGCGAGACTCATCTTCCTCTCACGCCGCTCCTCCTCTGCCTCCCCTCTCTGTCTTGCCTTACACTGGCTCCCCTTCCCCTACAGAATCCTTTTCAAACTCCTCACCACCACTTACAAAGCTCTCTCCCAGTCTACTGCCCCTTATATCTCTAACCTCCTCTCCATTCACACTCCCACCCGCTCCCTGCGCTCGGCCAATGATCGCCGCCTCTCCTCCACTCTGATTACCTCTTCCCACTCTAGAATACATTCTTCTCCCGATCTGCCCCCCTTCACTGGAGCGACCTCCCTCGCTCCATCTGTCTCTCACCCAATCTGTGCTCCTTCAAGCGGGCACTTAAAACTCACCTGTTCCTTAAGGCCTACCACTTAACCTCTCACCTCTTCTGTTTCTCCCTGGCTCCTTTTTACTCTCCCCTTTGCTTCACTGGCTCCCTCTTGTGCCTGATTTTGTCTACCCTCCCTTAGGATGTAAGCTCGTATGAGCAGGGCCCCTCTCCCCTCCTGTCTCCACACCTGTTCTTCCGCTCCGTCTTTACAGTATTTGCCTGCCTGGAGTTTCTGAAGTTCTGGTACTTTGTGTTTATTGTTCTGTATTGTTTTACCTTGTATAGTGTACTGTTTGTGCTGTGTACGGCGCTGCGGAAACCGGAAACCTTGTGGCGCCTGACAAATAAACGATGATGATAATAATAATAATAGGCATATAAGAACTAAAAAGACCAATATAGGCACTATAAATTCAGCATTAAACATAAAATAATGCCGTTTCCCTTTCTTACTCCATGGCAGTCCTTACAATGGGTTAACTATAGACAGGAACAATTAAACACACCCAGAGGATATATAACGTGACTCCTGCCCCATACCAGTGTCTCTCTTTCCTGTCTCAGCTGAGCAAGAAGTTGATGTAGCTGTTTGTTATTTTGTGTGTAAGTGGCTTACCTTCGTGCACGGTGGCTAAGTGGTTAGCACTTCTGCCTCACAGCACTGGGGTCATGAGTTTGTATGTTCTCCCCGTGTTTGCGTGGGTTTCCTCCGGGTGCTCTGGTTTCCTCCCATACTCCAAAAACATACTAGTAGGTTAATTGGCTGCTATCAAAATTGGCCCTACTCTCTCTGTCTGTCTGTGTGTGCATGTTAGGGAATTTAGATTGTAAGCTTCAATGGGGCAGGAACTGATGTCAATGAGTTCTCTGTACAGTGCTTCGGAATCAGTGGCGTTGATGAATGATGATGATCATTGGACGCTTCCTGATTACAGGACTAGGTGTCTTGTAAATGCTGCTCTGGATGAGTAGAGCTCCGCAATGACTCTATTCTCGGTGCATTAGGCAGAGGAGATTTTTTTAACCTCAAAAGATCAGCAGGACACATATTTTCACATCCCTATTGCAATCCAGCACCATCATTTTCTAAGATTCTTTATCCAGGGTTTTCCCTTCCAGTTCACATGCCTTCCATTCGGACTTTCCACAACTCCAAGAACCAAAATTTTGGCAGCACAGTGGCCTAGTGGTTAGCACATCTGCCTCACAGCACTGGGGTCATGAGTTTGATTCCCGACCATGGCCTGATCTGTGTGGAGTTTGTATGTTCTCCCTGTGTTTGCGTGGGTTTCCTCCCGGTGCTCCAGTTTCCTCCCACACTCCAAAAACATACTGGTAGATTAATTGGCTGCAATCAAAAATTGACCTTAGTCTCTCCCTCTCTGTCTGTCTGTGTGTGAGTGTGTGTATATAGTAGGGAATTTAGACTGTAAGCTCCAATGGGGCAGGGACTGATGTGAATGAGTTCTCTGTACAGCGCTGCGGAATTAGTGGCGCTATATAAATAAATGATGATGATGATAGTTCTTATGGCGGCTCTCAGAAGGTGTGGCATAACCCTATAACCGTGTCTGGGCGACATCTTAGTCATAGCAAAATCAGAACATGTTGCCCAAGATATGACATCTCATGTGATCCTTTTTCTACAGCAACATGGTTGGATGATCAACATAGCAAAAAAAATCATATTGTGCCCTCGTAACAACTCCTGTTTCTTGGAGTCTAGACAGATACTGCAAAAGACAAACTGTGTCTCTCGCAGGAAAGACTTGTCAAGATTCAATATCTGTCTCAGCATGTCCAGTGTTGAAGACGAGTTTCAGCAAGGACTTGTCTCTGCCTCCTAGGAATGTTTTCCTCAACCATAGCTGTTCTTCCATGGACAAAATATATGCAAGACCTCCAATTGGACCTACTTGACAAGTGGGATCACAACTTAAATTCCTTAGACTTTATGCTCAGTCTTTCAAAGATCACAAAACAGTCCCTCAACTGATGGCAAAATCCAAGGTTAAAATGTCAGGTTATGAATCTTTCAGCCAGAGTGTATTGTGTTTCCAGTTCTATAGGTTGAGGAGCTCATTTGCATACACACATAATACAAGGCACCTGGCAAAAAAGAAAAAGCATCTTCAAGGAAATGTTCTAGAAATAAGAGCAGTTTGGCATGCAATCCAGCACTTTTGAAATATGCCTCTGCACCTCGAATGAAGTGAGTGGACAGTGCTTCAGGCAAGCCAACTTTGGTGTGGTGACATATGGCAGAGAAGGAGAATAGTTCTCAGCAAGTATACCTGATAGAAAATTAAAATTCTTTTAAAAACTAAAACATTTTCAAGTGTTAATAGCTGAGTAGATTGCCCTGCAGGAAAATGGAACTAATTACTAACACTTAAAAATAAAATGTTGTTGACCATGAATTGCCTAATATTATTTAAATTATTAAATACAAATTTAATGTTTTTACTGTAATAGGAAAAATAAATATGATATTAAACTATTTAATTTAGATTACAGCCACTTTTGTTTTGCCGGTTGCTTGGCAAAAAATGACTTTGCCATCTGTAGTAAAATTCTTGTCTACCTGGATAACGATATTTCTTAAGTAGTCAGTGATCAGATAAGATATATCATAACGGCCGGAGAGACATTAATTACACGCACAGGTGGAGTGTAGTATATGCTCTGAGTTTATCAAGACAAATCATCACCTATTTATAATGGTTCAGTCACGTAGACATTTTAGCACTACGCAAGTGTGAATTACAAAATGCAGCATCAACAAATATTGTAAAGAAAGATTTACATGTCCTGGGAAATTGGACATTACTGTTACAAATCATAGTTGCAGTTCTTGCATGTCTTTGAAACTTGTTAATAAAACTAAAGCCTTTTGTGACTTGCAAAGCTGTAGGCCTGAACAATAGTTTCCTGAACAAAGTTAACTCTTTCACCATTTATCCACTTTTTATAGAACATTGCTCTTGAAGACTATTCTTTCGGCACAATGTGCAGTAAACTTCATTTCAGAGCAGGTGAAATGCCAACAAATTAAAACACAAATAAATTCAAAAATGCTGGGCGCTCATTGACTTCTATATTGATATACTAAAAGTGATAATGCAACTAATACACATGAGTAGAGATATATCAACTGGTGGTTACAAGGTAGTGAATACGGACTAGTCATTTTTTCCATATATTTTGGGCTGGAGATCTATTTTTTGCCTTTAGTAATTGTGCGTGTACACGTTATTCCATTTGGTTTTTACCGCTTATGTTGACTATATTGCCATTTATTGTTGACTGATGTATCATTATTTCTATGCCAATGTTATGTTAATCTAAATGTTTAAACTTGTGTAATTTAGGCATGTTGTATTCCATGTTTTTAGTATTGTAATAAATGTTATGTTTTCACTACCTTGTAACCACCAGTTTATATATCTCTACTCATGTGTATTTGTTGCATTATCACTATTAGTATATCAATATAGAAGTCAATGAGCGCCCAGCATTTTTGAATTTATTTGAGTCTTGGAAGGGAGGGATACCCTTAGCAGGTGCTACTCTTGCTTACACCCAGGGAGAGAGCGCAAATTCAATCGATTTCTAACAACTTAAAACACTAACACTCTTGATCATTCAATAACACCTGTTCTCTATCAATAGCATTTCTGATGTATTATGCTGTCTTACTAGTATCTAATTAAAATATATATTTATTTACTTTTTGAGCAAAACAAGCTTTTAATAAATTCTTACTTGATTTTATGATGTGATGTAACATTGGTTGTAAATGGGAATTTTTGATAAGCATAAATAGGACAGAGACCGTTCCTGTTTGTACCGTAGAATTATTTTCCCTTTTTTTTGTGTGTAAGGTCACAGATGGAAGCAGGGCATGTGGTCGAAAGAGGAAATTGCAATCTTAATGAGCAACATTGACCGGTACTTAAAGGTACGATGTCATTTGTGGGATTAATAACTGTAGTTGTGTACAATCCCTCAGTTGCAGATGCTTGTGTAGAACTGTAACATTCCCATCCAGGTCATTTAGACATCTTGCAGTGTAGAATATCTGATGTCAACATTATTACTTCTATTTCTGCAAGTATTCACATCCATGTGTTATTGAAGAAAAATTGTTAATAGTTAGTCAGCATGCAACGTCACCCACATCATTGTAAACGCAAGCAATAATTGTTTTTTTCCTCACCAATGTCCTTGCTTGATTTAGGCTCATGGCATTAAGGATGCAACTGAGATAATTTTTGAGATGTCGAAGGATGAGAGGAAAGACTTCTATCGGACCATAGCCTGGGGTTTAAACCGTCCACTCTTTGCTGTGTACAGGAGAGTCCTTCGCATGTACGATGACCGGAACCATGTGGGAAAGTAAGTGGCAAAAAGAACACTGATATCATGTATGTAATGTGGCAAAATACTTTATAATGTAATGCTAAAATAATGCTTCATTAATTGGTATGCTCCTCCTATTTAGATACTCCTATCATGATAGTATATTTTTTTATATCCATGATATTTTCCTACTTGGAGATTCCAGTGTACTGACCTTACTTTCAGGATGCTCTGTACTCTACCCATCCTAGTGGAAAATTTTCTAAAATAGTAGAGGCTTAGAAGCGAACAGTCTGCAGGTAGCATGGTCAACACTGCAATCTGTCATGATCTGCCTACAACGTATGCATTACATGCTGCTTTGCATGGCAGCTCCTGCCTTTTTGTCATTCTATTATTTGTATTTCTATTTTGTGTTCCAGCAGTACCTCTTTTCACCAGAGGTGCTGCTATTGTGCATTATTCTTGTGCTTAAGGAGTTAACCTGTATGTTCACTAATTATCTCATGCACCTGGGTGTGTCTCATTCCCCTTATATATACCTGTTCCTCCCAGCAGTCATTGCTGGTTATTGTTGTCCCATCCTGTGTTGTCCTTTCCTGTTGTCCAATCCTGATGTAATTTCCTGTTGTCCTTACCTGATTGTTTCTGGACATTCATGCTACTTTCTGCATCAGCTGGAACCTGGTATTTATCACTGCTCCTTATTACCTGTTGTTAACACCTCTCTGCAAATAAACACAGAGTGTTTTCACCTATCCATGACTCCTAGCTGTACTTCTGTTTGAGATCCGTGACACAATCACTAAGTCTGGAAATCGATTTCATATCATTAACCATTTTAAGACTGGAGGTGGTTTGCAGCTTTCTTCAGCAGTTGCATTTTCATGGTGTCTGTTCTGCTGGCAATTACTTTTGAATTTCTTATTCTGCTAAAACAAGTGTAAACTTATTGTTTTGGGGATATGTTATGCTATATGTCACCAAAAAGTAGATAGATATTTTTTGTCTTTTTATTTTCTTTCCATTAGCTAGATAAACTAGACTGAAATCAGAAAAAAATTACTTTTCCATTTTTCACCCATAGTTTTCTTGACATATACACAGCTCTGCCAGAATTTTACGCCAAAATTTATTTGCTACATTTTTCCAGATACAAAATGTTTGTACGTTCATTCAAGGTCATCATATATTTATTTGTGTGTGTGTGTATGGAGGGAGGGGGGCGCTTACATTACTTTTCACTACAATCGCATTACTATTAAATCCATGTCTGCATACTTTAGCTATCCCTGGCTCTGCTATCACTTAGAAATTTAAACATAATGGTAAGTAGACAATGTCTAACAATCTTACTAGCAAATGTGACTAGTTTGTTCAGCAAATACAAAATGTACAAAGTTGTATCTCCAAGTACATAGATGGGCATGCAACTGTTCATGATGGTAATAAGATTGACTGTAGAACATGCTATTCTTACATATTAATTTGAGAATGCATGTGAATGACAGGGAAAGAAGGACATTAGAAGTAGAAAGTAAAAGTGGGAAGTAGAATGAAGAATATGAGGTAGATGAGCACAAGGACTGGAGAAAGTAGACTGCTCTTACCAGTGGATTGGATGGATACAACCACCGCAGTCAACAAGCCCCATTCAATCTTAATTAACACTACCTTTAGCATGTGTGCGAAGCTACGTTTGCAAAACTGTGGCTGAGGTTTAAAGGAACATTTATTATTGTACCCACCGTGTGTATAATGTTATTTAGTGCCACAGCATCATTGTTTTTAATGTTTCCAGCAAGAACTTGATAATTGACATAAGCAACGAGTAAAACCACTTCCACAACAGCTGGAGAGTGCCTCAGATTATCTAAGGCTAGTTTCTAAATCTATCTAATTGTATATTGAATACTTATTAACAGTACCACAATAGTTTAAAACAATTTATAAAATATATTTTTCTCTCTCCTACCACTGGGGGACACTGCCAGACATTGGGGTATAGTAGTGGGATTGGGAGTTTAGGCACTAAAAACTCTTTGATTTTTACTCCCCTCCTCTACTATGCCCCTCCTCTCCTAGATACCTCAGGTTTTTTTTAGTGCCTTAGGAGTTAGGCCAGTTTAGTATAGGCTCCTGCCTATATGTTAGTTAGTGATAGTGTTTCACGTTTTTATTTAATTTTTTCTTAAGGGTGCTTCGCGGGGATCGATCCTAAGTCCCAGAGAGGGTGAATAGTCCTGGGCTTCCTTCACCCTGATCCACGCGCAAGGTAAGAAGTGGCTGATGCCCGGGTCTTCCTTCACCAGTCTTGCCGGTAGTTCATCCCCTAGAAACGAGCTGTTAGTTGTGGATAGCGCCATTAGGGCTTAAGGTGCCCACAGAGGTAGACCTCTTCAGCGGGCCACAGAGATAGGTCGCGCGGGGGAGATTCAGGATCCATCTCTCCCCACCGACGGACTAGCCGGCAAGCCCCCTCCTCCATACCCCCACCTCCCCTGACAACGAGCAGCGGGGATCAGTTAGCGCTCCCTCTATTATAGAGAGCGGCGCTGCAGGAGGAGGGCAGAGATGCACACGCTACCTGGGCACTGTAACAAGCGTGTTGTGGAGAGATTACCGACAGCCATATTATAGATGAGCTGTTCAGTAACTTAGAGAGGAGCAGACATTTTTTTGATGAAGGCGGAGCTGGAGGAGGACCTTCGTTTCCCGCACTTCTCAGGATCCTGCACAGCGGAGTCGCCATCTTTAGCTCACACCGAGCAGCTGCATGTCGCTTCTCTCCTCTCATTTACCTCTTCTGTGACTGGTATCGTTAAATCCTGTGTTTGTTTGTGTACAAAAACATTTTAAACATTCATGGTTGATTGTTCTACCTAGCGGGAGAGGTTAAAAGTTACTGTGGGGCAAATTTGTACTCGGGTATATAGATCTGGCTACAAATTGTGTATTGCTGTATTCTGACATTAACTGTTTAGACAATTATCATTTATCTGTCTAGTCATAATCAGTTTATACTGTATTTAACCAGTAATGTCTAACAAGGAGTCCTCTGACAGGGGATCCTCTGGAGGGTCTGCATTGTATTTTACTTGTGCCATGTGTAAAGTAAAACTTTCAAAAGGACAGCATGACAAAGGTGCCCTTTGCGCTGCTTGTGAGACCGGATTCAGGAGCGTCCCGCCCCAGCTCAAACACCGGTAGCCATGGTAGAGCCGCCTTGGGTTAAATCCTTTGCTGCAACCATGGAGAAGTTTACTACGGTGATATTACAGGCTGCAGAGATACGTCAGAATGTAGTTACAGAATCTCAGGTATCTCTCACTGCAGGGCAGTGCTCTTCACATGTAGCAGGGGCGAGTGACCAGACAGAATTTGTAGGCACATCCTCACAGAGTTCTCTGACTCATAGTGATGATCGCCCACTTGCAGTCTCCCACAGAGCCAAAAGGGCCTCACTGGATGTAAACCAGGGTCGTAGCCCAGGCTCAGATATCCCATCAGATGAGGATGGGAATATAGTCTCGGATACTCAGGAAGAAGACTCACTGAGTATTATGACCACCTCGGTGGGTAATATTGAAAGCCTGGTGTTAGGTATTAGGCATAGCCTTGGTTTTGCTGACCCTACACCCTCGGCTCCCTCAGGTTTCTCCATTTTCAAAAGGACTAAATCTCAGGTTATGTCTTTCCCACCGTCATCGGAGATGGTACAGATTGTGACGGACGCTTGGTTAAACCCAGGAAAACAGTTCGTTATGCCGGGTAGATTTAAGAGCTTTTACCCTCTTTCAACAGAGGATTGTATTAAATGGGAGGCGTCTCCTAAGGTGGACAGACCCATTATCAGGTTGTCCACTTCCTCTGCCATTCCTACCCAGGAGAGAGTATCTCTTAAAGACTCCACTGACAAAAAGTGTGACAATGCGCTCCGGTCCGCATATGTGGCTTCCGGTAGCTTGTTTAGGCCCACTATGGCAATGGCATGGGCAAATAAGGCGGTGCAGATATGGGCAGAGCAGTTGATCTCGGCCATCCAAAGTAATGCTGCGCTACCTGATCTCCTGGTTCTCGCAGAGCACATTCAGGAGACAGCGGATTATATGGGACAGGCATCCATGGATGCAGTAGCAGTCAATGCCAGAATTGGCGGCCTTATTATGGCGTCACGACGTTCCCTGTGGTTACGTTCGTGGACGACGGATGCTGAATCAAAGAGGTCCTTGGAAATCCTGCCTTTTGATGGAGTCACTATGTTTGGGCCGGAGCTTGAGAAAGTGATTGAGGTAGCCACAGGAGGGAAGAGTAATATTCTTCCTATGGGCTCTCATAAACCGCGTCAAGCTCGGTTTCGGTCCTTTCGCTCCTTCTCGCAGGGCCGTGGCGGCCCACCAAGGGGTCAGCCGGCGGTTTCCAGAGGAGGCGGCGGCAGAGGTAGGGGCGCTCCCAGACGGGGAACGTCGCGTCCCAGTGAAAAACCTGCAGCATGACTCCTTGGCCCACGCGGGTACCCGTGGTGGGGGCACGGCTTCTTCTCTTCAAGCGCCAGTGGTGGTCAGTCACGTCGGACGCTTGGATTCGAGGAGTGGTGTCGAAAGGATATGTTATAGACTTGATCCAGTTTCCACCAATAAGGTTCCTTTCCTCACCGGTGCCCGCTTGTCCCCTCAGAAGTCAGGCCCTGCTGGAGGCAGTGGCGAAGCTTCAGGGTGCGGGAGTGGTGGTGCCGGGGCCAGAAAGGGGTCAGGGGTTCTACTCCAATCTCTTCTTGATTCCGAAGCCGGACGGAACATTTCGCCCTATACTGAATCTCAAGTCCTTGAACAAGCAAGTGGTAGTCCAGAGATTCAAAATGGAGTCTCTTCGGACAGTCATTGCAGGGATGGAAGAGGGAGAGTTTCTAGCTTCCATCGATATAAAAGATGCGTATTTACACGTTCATATATGGGAACAGCATCATCGGTTCCTGAGGTTTGCGGTGAGTTCCGATCATTTTCAATTCAGAGCCCTTCCGTTTGGTCTGGCCTCTGCTCCTCGAGTGTTCACAAAAATCATGGCAGTTATGGCAAGTGCCCTGAGACCTTCTTTTAAAGGCGAGGTCTGCAGAGATTTTATCTCGCCAGGTTCAGACCACAATGGAGTTCTTGGAGGACCATGGGTGGATTCTGAATGTGCCAAAATCGTCTTTCATCCCAGCTCAGCGCATGCGCTTTCTGGGATTGGTGTTCGACACAATGGTTCAGCGGAGAACCAGAGTATTATTGGATCGTCCTCGAGTGTTCATGCTCTCCTGCATGAAACTTCTAGGAACTATGGTGTCGGTGTACGAGGCAGTTCCGTTTGCCCAATTTCATTCCCGGTCTCTTCAGTTGGAAATTCTCCGGAAATGGTCGGGGTCACAGGAACGGTTGGACAGACAGTTCATTCGACTGTCTCCTTTAACTCGACTGTCATTAACATGGTGGCTCTCCACGAGCAAGCTAAGCAAAGGTCAGACCCTCAAATCGGGCCCCTGGACCTTAGTGACCACGGACGCAAGTCTTTCGGGTTGGGGAGGAGTCACAGGACCGTTAAGGTTTCAGGGACTCTGGTCTCCCCAGGAGTCAGCTCTTCCCATAAACATATTGGAGTTGAGAGCTGTGCTCAAGACTCTGTTAAAAGCTCAGTGGTTTCTGGAAGGAAAACACCTGCAGATACAATCAGACAATGCCACAGCTGTGGCTTACTTGAATCATCAAGGAGGAACTCGCAGCAAGGCAGTCATGCAAGAGGCTGCCAAGATTCTAATCTGGGCGGAACATCACGTTCCCCAGATATCGGCGGTATATATCCCGGGAGTGGACAACTGGGAAGCCGATTTCCTAAGCAGGGAGAAAGTTCATCCAGGGGAGTGGTCCCTGTGCAAAGAGGTATTCGCTCTTCTAGTTCAGAGATGGGGTCTCATGGCTTCCAGACTGAATTGTCAGGTCCCTCGGTATTGTGCAAAGTCCCGGGACCCTCGAGCATACGCAGCAGACGCCATGGCGATTCCGTGGCGCTTCAGGCTGGTGTATCTGTTCCCACCTTTTCCGATGCTGTCTCGCGTTCTGAAAAAGCTAAAAAGAGAACGCGTTCAGGCAATCTTGGTAGCCCCTCATTGGCCTCGCAGGGCATGGTTCTCAGACATTCTGGGAATGTCAGCAGATCAGCCGTTTCGTCTGCCCATGCGCGCAGACCTGCTAGTTCAGGGCCCTCTTCATTATCTCGATTTAGATCGGCTGGCTTTGACGGCGTGGCTGCTGAATCCTTAGTTCTTAAGGCTAAGGGTTTTTTGTCACGAGTTATTGCCACCATGATTAGGGCAAGAAAGTCATCTTCTGCGGCTATTTATCATAGGATCTGGAAGGTTTATATCCTTTGGTGTGAATCCAAGGGTTCCCATACTTCCAGGTTTAGCCTGTCTAGACTGTTGGCTTTTTTGCAGGAGGGCCTGGATAAGGGACTCAGACTGGGTTCCCTTAAAGTTCAGGTGTCTGCACTGTCAATTTATTTTCAGCGAAAATTGGCACTTCTGAGTGAGGTTCAGACCTTTTTACAAGGAGTCCTTCATATTCAACCCCCATTTTCTCATCCAGTAGAACCTTGGGACTTGAATTTAGTGTTGAGGGCTCTTTGTCTTCCTCCATTCGAGCCCCTTCATACCGCAGAATGGCACCATCTGTCTTGGAAGACGGTTTTTCTTCTAGCTATATCTTCAGCTAGGAGGGTGTCGGAATTGGCAGCACTCTGTTGTAGTTCTCCATTTTTGGTGTTTCATGAAGATAGAGCGGTGTTATGTACTAAACCTTCCTTTGTTCCAAAGATAGTGTCTAGGTCCCATCTCAACCAGGAGATTGTGGTTCCGGCATTTCGTCCGGATTTGTCGTCTTCAACTGACTCTGTTGATTACGATCTTCATCTACTGGATGTGGTTAGGGCTCTCCGGTGCTATGTGGACCGCACAGCCTCTACTCGTAAAACAAAGGATCTGTTTGTTTTATACAACGTCAAGAAGCGTGGTTGGCCGGCGTCTAAACAGACTATTGCTCGGTGGGTTACTTCCACTATTAGTCTGGCTTATGTCCGAGCTTCTCGGCCAGTTCCTCAGACGCTTAGGGCTCACTCGACCAGGGCTGTTGGTGCATCCTGGGCGGCACGCCATGGGGCTTCAGCTGAACAACTGCGTAAAGCGGCCACTTGGACGTCTGTTCATACTTTTGTAAAGTTTTACAGATTGCAGGCTTTCGCATCTTCTGATGCGAGCTTTGGCAGGAAAGTATTACATGCAGCCGCTCCAGAGCATTCCCTCCCATGAGGCTGCTTTGGTATGTCCCCAATGTCTGGCAGTGTCCCCCAGTGGTAGGAGAGAGAAAAGAGGATTTTTACTTACCTTAAAATCTATTTCTCTTTCTCCACTGGGGGACACTGCGCTCCCTCCCTTGCTCTGTAGATGATCTGATTATGAATGTTTTTGATTTACATTCTTCTGCCCTTTGGGCAGCTCCTTATAGTACACTTGGTTAATCAAAACTGAGGTATCTAGGAGAGGAGGGGCATAGCAGAGAAGGGGAGTAAAAATCAAAGAGTTTTTAGTGCCTAAACTCCCAATCCCACTACTATACCCCAATGTCTGGCAGTGTCCCCCAGTGGAGAAAGAGAAATAGATTTTACGGTAAGTAAAAATCCTCTTATTTTTTTAATTCCTAAAATGGGAAATCTGAGATTCTTTTATTGTTATATTGTTGTTAGTGGATGTTGGCTATTTATTATCTCTTTATCTCTTGCAGATACACACATACAGAAATTGAAAGACTGAGAGAGTAAGTGCTACCAATAAATATGTTCTTTGTCCTTTATGCTACATTTAGGAAAAATGCAATTTTATATTTTATACACAACAATAGGCAGCCAGGAATAGAACAATAACTTGGTAGAATGAAAATGTGAAGCACACTTGCAGTTTTATTTTAGGTGCATTAATTATATACCGTGAAAAGTATTCATTATTGACATAGCCCAAGGTCCGGAACACATTGGTTTCTTTCTGGAAAGTAGTTTTTACAGCCTATTTTTGTTTTGCTTTCTTTCAGATTACGTGTGAAGCATGGGAATGATTGGGCTACAATAGGAGCTGCTCTGGGCCGCAGTGCCTCCTCTGTGAAAGATCGCTGTCGACTGATGAAAGAGACCTGTAAAACAGGTGCAAATCCTGTTCAGACTAAAATTATAATTTCATATAGATTTCTTATGTAACAATCACAAATATGCATGTTATAGAGGGCTCGTGCTGGAGTATGCAGTTTGAATCTGTGAAACTTGTTAGAGTGTGAAGCTCCTCCCATTTACACTCTTCCACCAATGGCAAACCAGTGTTAACTAAATTTATTCTTATAGTAGTGTTCTTTATGAGAACAGCCCCATATAAAGGCATTCTGTGTGTATCCTCTGTATGTATCTTCACTACCTCTCAGAGTTACTATTCATAAATAAACCCTTTCTGTGACCTACAGATAATAGCCAACTCTCTAATCTATCCCCTGGCTGTTCTGTGTTGAACCCAGTGACCTGTATCAAGGCTGTGCCTGCTCCCCTCCAGTCCTGATCCAGAGTAAGCAATCAGGAGGAACCAGCCATAGTCATCAGCAAAGAGGTGCAGCAGCTTATACACAATGCGAGAAGTAAGCAGTTCCAGGTGGCAGTGAAAGAGTCTGGTGGGGGCTAAGCAGGACCTGTTCAAGTGGTCAGTAACGGCAGGTTATTGACTGTAAAAGTAGCCTCAAGACAAATCGGTAAAATCACTATACCTGCAGACAAAGTGACAGAGTAAGTACATCCTGTCACAGAGTTGGCTGGTATGAGACATGGGGGCAATCTAAGTGCATCCTGTCACACCCTCACTCCCTGCAATGCTGCTCCTCCACATATATTCAGAGGAAAACTGATCATGTTCACATCTCAGTACTTTTCAGCCACTCCCGAGCCCTTTTGATCAGAGAGGAACTGATCTGTTTCAAATGTCCTGATTGACGCAGGGTGTGGCACCTAGGAGTAAGACGCCATGACTCAGTTTTTAGGTGCCATGGAGACCTGGCATATCTATCTTTGTTGAACTCTGCACTAGAGAACCATTGTTTTTGTCTTTATCTCATTTCTAGTTAAATTGATGTTCTTTTGGCTGTATTAGTCTGCTAAAAGTTGTATTTTTGAGTTCATTCATTTAATTTTCAGGGAAATGGACTGATGAAGAAGAGAGACGGTTAACAGATGTTGTCCATGAACTCACTGGCACAGAAGCTGGTGATATAGTAACACAAGGAGTCTCCTGGGCTTCAGTGGCAGAGCGAGTGGGATCACGCTCTGAAAAGCAGTGTCGCTCCAAGTGGTTGAACTATTTGAATTGGAAGCAGAGTGGTGGAACACAATGGACCAAAGAAGATGAAATCAATTTGATTTTGAGGTTTGACTAATCCTCATTGTTTGGATTCCATTTTTAACTAATTAGCATGATGTTCCTATTGCAGGTCATTTCAACATTTATTATATCAAGGCAGCCAAAAAGCATGTGGAAATGAACTTGTCAAGTGTATGGGTGTAAGCTTTTATATGGGATTATGCACTCTCTTGGTAGGGTTGATATGTTGTTTCCTGTATATGCTGTGGTGCTGAACAGACAATACCCTCAAAATTGTTCTTAATGTTGCCTGCTACTAAGGAGTGCATATGCTAGTTGTGGCTTTATGGTCTTGAGGTATTTTTTTTATTATTATTTTAATCTTACCCTTGTTGCTGGCTACATCCAATACTGTCTATTGTGAACAGATTATCACACATTATTAAAAATGTGGGAGGAGATAATGGAATTATGGAACAAATACATAAAAAACAGTGACCCTTTAGGTCAAGGTGACATCTAAAAAATAGTTAGTGACAGCTTTATAAAGGCTAAGGAAAGCCTTGCAATAAGAATATTATTATACATTCATGTATTCATATTTGCATAGGGAAATGCAAGGGCAAATCATAAAAAAGTGTGCTAAATTGTCCCATCTCTTCTGGTTAGTCAAAATGCTTCTAGCACTTGTTAGAAGATATCCAATAGCATTAAAACTGTATGTTAAGTACATAGAGTAAAAAAGTGTTGTATTCCAAAATAAAATGCTATGCTTTTTGACCAATTGTGTCTAAAAAAGTAGGCAAAAGATGTAATCTGTGTCTTATGGCATTGCAGTTAGCACCAATTAAGTGGTTGTTTATAGATACAAACAAGTGTATTGAAAGAAATTAGCCATTTCCAGTAAGGTGAGCGAGGCAGAATCTTACTCTAGCTTTGCACCCCGAGAGATCCATTGAGTCTTGTACATCCGAGTGTAATGGAGAAATAATGGCACTTATATATTATAAATCATTTATTTCAGGGAATCTGTTTCTTAACATCACTTATACGTTTTCTTTCAACACTAGAATAGCAGAGCTTGGCGTGTTGGATGAAAATGACATTAACTGGGATATATTGGCTGAAGGTTGGAGCAGTGTCCGCTCACCTCAGTGGCTCAGAAGTAAATGGTGGACTGTCAAGAGACAAATTGCAAACCACAAGGATGTGTCATTTCCTGGTAAAGTACATTTTTTTTAAAACCACTGGCAGGAAGTTTAATGCTTTGATAGTGGAAAACCTTTCATTATAGCTTACTACCAGGGCCGTAACTAGGGCTGTGCGACAGGGGCGACCGCCCAGGGCGCAACGCTGAAGGGGGGCGCAATTTAGGAATATTTTAGATTAATTTGGTTAAGATTGAGGTCTAGGGGGGGCGGCATTTGTCTTTCTCGCCCAGGGCACTAGAATTCTAAGTTACGGCTCTGCTTACTACATATGTGTTTATGATACAGAGTTCTTCTACTACAGCTTTGTGACTACAGCTTTGTGAAAATAAAAAAGGTTTTCACACAATAATCTGTCAAAATTGCTCTTTAGGCTTGATTTACTTAACTTGTACATTGAACTAAATTATTTGGTTTAGGACCTTTTTTATGTAAACTTTTTTTTTTTATTGAAATTGATAAGCTTCAAAAACACCAATCAAAAAGTATTGCGCAAGACAAATAACTTATCAGTTTTTACGATTTCAAAATTTAAGAAAGAAGGGGAGAGAACTTAAAGAGGGTAATAAGGGAATGAAAGGGATAGAAAGGAGGGGAGAGGTGTCTTGTGCTCCTGTTATATAAGAAACGTCAGTAAAATCAGTGCACAAAGAAATACTAGAGGCGATTAGCTCTAGATAAAGTAACCTCTGTAAGTGTCTGATTCTTTAAAGGTTAACCAGCTAAACCAGGTAGTGGTAAACTCTATTTCTGTCTAATGTGGCAGAGGTGATATCTTCCATCAACACATAGAATTCTAAGCTATGGAACCAATTCCTTAGATGCAGAAATAGGAGCCTTAATCTTGTTTAGATTCCAGAAATCTGGACCCACTTGCACCCCCACTCCCAGTCTCTCCTTAAAGATTTTAATTGCCTCCCTCCAAAATGGTTTGAGCCTCGAGCATCTCCACCAGATATGCCATGGATCTCCAGGGATCACAGCGCCAGCATTTATCTGAGAGTCCAGGAAACATCTGTATCATCTAGTAATCGCCTTGAATTGTCACCAAAACTGACACACTACTTGAAGAGGCTTGGGTGAGGTTTAGTACCTTTAACATGTGCAAATACTGACATTTACATTTACCATATTTAAAGTTAGATATTATGGTCTTTATTCTTTTAGTTTTTGTCACGGGCACTAGGAGTCTTTGCCCAGGATATCACCAGATGATGTTCTTACTAGGGATGTGCACCGGCGACTTTTGAGGTCTCGTGTTTTGTGTTTTGGATCCGGATTTTCGTTATTTTTGGGGTTCGGATTTGTCTCGCAAAACACTTGACGAAAGGTCTCGGTTCGGATTTAAGGTTTTGGATTCGGATTTTTTTTGAAAAAAACATAAAAAGTTTAAAAATCAAGTTTTTGGGCTTATTTTCACTCCTAGGCTATTATTAACCTCAATAACATTCAATAACAAGCATTTCCACTAATTTACAGTGTATTCTGAACACCTCACAATATAGTTATTAGTCCAAAACGTTGCAACAAGGTATCTTTCTGGACTGCGTAGAGGAGTGGGTCACCACAATATATATTAAAAACCCTGAACTTTTATGATTCGCACCAATAAATGTACCTGGACTGCGTAGAGGAGTGGGTCACCACAATATATATTAAAAACCCTGAACTTTTATGAATCGCACCAATAAATGTACCTGGACTGCGTAGAGGAGTGGGTCACCACAATATATATTAAAAACCCTGAACTTTTATGATTCGCACCAATAAATGTACCTGGACTGCGTAGAGGAGTGGGTCACCACAATATATATTAAAAACCCTGAACTTTTATGAATCGCACCAATAAATGTACCTGGACTGCGTAGAGGAGTGGGTCACCACAATATATATTAAAAACCCTGAACTTTTATGATTCGCACCAATAAATGTACCTGGACTGCCTAGAGGAGTGGGTCACCACAATATATATTAAAAACCCTGAACTTTTATGAATCGCACCAATAAATGTACCTGGACTGCGTAGAGGAGTGGGTCACCACAATATATATAATAAGAAAACCATCAACTTGTTTGATTTGCACCAATAAATGTACCTGGACTGCGTAGAGGAGTGGGTCACCACAATATATTAAAAACCCTGAACTTTTATGCATCGCACCAATAAATGTACCTGGACTGCGTAGAGGAGTGGGTCACCACAATATATTAAAAACCCTGAACTTTTATGAATCGCACCAATAAATGTACCTGGACTGCGTAGAGGAGTGGGTCACCACAATATATATAATAAGAAAACCATCAACTTGTTTGATTTGCACCAATAAATCTACCTGGACTGCGTAGAGGAGTGGGTCACCACAATATATTAAAAACCCTGAACTTTTATGCATCGCACCAATAAATGTACCTGGACTGCGTAGAGGAGTGGGTCACCACAATATATTAAAAACCCTGAACTTTTATGAATCGCACCAATAAATGTACCTGGACTGCGTAGAGGAGTGGGTCACCACAATATATATAATAAGAAAACCATCAACTTGTTTGATTCGCACCAATAAATGTACCTGGACTGCGAAGAGGAGTGGGTCACCACAATATATTAAAAACCCTGAACTTTTATGAATCGCACCAATAAATGTACCTGGACTGCGTAGAGGAGTGGGTCACCACAATATATTAAAAACCCTGAACTTTTATGAATCGCACCAATAAATGTACCTGGACTGCGTAGAGGAGTGGGTCACCACAATATATTAAAAACCCTGAACTTTTATGAATCGCACCAATAAATGTACCTGGACTGCGTAGAGGAGTGGGTCACCACAATATATTAAAAACCCTGAACTTTTATGAATCGCACCAATAAATGTACCTGGACTGCGTAGAGGAGTGGGTCACCACAATATATATAATAAGAAAACCCTGAACTTTTATGAATCGCACCAATAAATGTACCTGGACTGCGTAGAGGAGTGGGTCACCACAATATATTAAAAACCCTGAACTTTTATGAATTGCACCAATAAATGTACCTGGACTGCGTAGAGGAGTGGGTCACCACAATATATTAAAAACCCTGAACTTTTATGAATCGCACCAATAAATGTACCTGGACTGCGTAGAGGAGTGGGTCACCACAATATATTAAAAACCCTGAACTTTTATGAATCGCACCAATAAATGTACCTGGACTGCGTAGAGGAGTGGGTCACCACAATATATTAAAAACCCTGAACTTTTATGAATCGCACCAATAAATGTACCTGGACTGCGTAGAGGAGTGGGTCACCACAATATATTAAAAACCCTGAACTTTTATGAATCGCACCAATAAATGTACCTGGACTGCGTAGAGGAGTGGGTCACCACAATATATTAAAAACCCTGAACTTTTATGAATCGCACCAATAAATGTACCTGGACTGCGTAGAGGAGTGGGTCACCACAATATATTAAAAACCCTGAACTTTTATGAATCGCACCAATAAATGTACCTGGACTACGTAGAGGAGTGGGTCACCACAATATATTAAAAACCCTGAACTTTTATGAATCGCACCAATAAATGTACCTGGACTGCGTAGAGGAGTGGGTCACCACAATATATTAAAAACCCTGAACTTTTATGAATCGCACCAATAAATGTACCTGGACTGCGTAGAGGAGTGGGTCACCACAATATATTAAAAACCCTGAACTTTTATGAATCGCACCAATAAATGTACCTGGACTGCGTAGAGGAGTGGGTCACCACAATATATATAATAAGAAAACCATCAACTTGTTTGATTCGCACCAATAAATGTACCTGGACTGCGTAGAGGAGTGGGTCACCACAATATATTAAAAACCCTGAACTTTTATTAATCGCACCAATAAATGTACCTGGACTGCGTAGAGGAGTGGGTCACCACAATATATTAAAAACTCTGAACTTTTATGAATCCCACCAATAAATGTACCTGGACTGCGTAGAGGAGTGGGTCACCACAATATATTAAAAACCCTGAACTTTTATGAATCACACCAATAAATGTACCTGGACTGCGTAGAGGAGTGGGTCACCACAATATATATAATAAGAAAACCATCAACTTGTTTGATTCGCACCAATAAATGTACCTGGACTGCGTAGAGGAGTGGGTCACCACAATATATTAAAAACCCTGAACTTTTATGAATCGCACCAATAAATGTACCTGGACTGCGTAGAGGAGTGGGTCACCACAATATATTAAAAACCCTGAACTTTTATGAATCGCACCAATAAATGTACCTGGACTGCGTAGAGGAGTGGGTCACCACAATATATTAAAAACCCTGAACTTTTATGAATCACACCAATAAATGTACCTGGACTGCGTAGAGGAGTGGGTCACCACAATATATATAATAAGAAAACCATCAACTTGTTTGATTCGCACCAATAAATGTACCTGGACTGCGTAGAGGAGTGGGTCACCACAATATATTAAAAACCCTGAACTTTTATGAATCGCACCAATAAATGTACCTGGACTGCGTAGAGGAGTGGGTCACCACAATATATTAAAAACCCTGAACTTTTATGAATCCCACCAATAAATGTACCTGGACTGCGTAGAGGAGTGGGTCACCACAATATATTAAAAACCCTGAACTTTTATGAATCGCACCAATAAATGTACCTGGACTGCGTAGAGGAGTGGGTCACCACAATATATTAAAAACCCTGAACTTTTATGAATCGCACCAATAAATGTACCTGGACTGCGTAGAGGAGTGGGTCACCACAATATATTAAAAACCCTGAACTTTTATGAATCGCACCAATAAATGTACCTGGACTGCCTAGAGGAGTGGGCACTGGGCACCACAATAAAATATATAAAAAACCTTCAACAGGTCTGCATTACACTACACATACGGCTGCTCCTCCATCCTCTCCATCATATGCATGTTGGAGTTTTAGCGTGTGACAACCTCTTGTTTTTGATAATGTCAGTGCATTTTGAATATTTTTCAATTTGCCCCACACCACTGAATGTACTTTATCTATGATACGCATCTATCTATCTTGACTGCGTAGTGGGGTGGCCCCGGTACCCAATTTGATACCGGGGCCACAATAAAATAAATACACCCTCCACGTGTCAGAATTCCACCAAACAAGTATCTGGACTGCGTAGTGGGGTGGCCCCGGTACCCAATTTGATACCGGGGCCACAATAAAATAAATACACCCTCCACGTGTCAGAATTCCACCAAACAAGTATCTGGACTGCGTAGTGGGGTGGCCCCGGTACCCAATTTGATACCGGGGCCACAATACCTCCTCCAAACATGGTACAGACAATTCGTCATTGAGATCCCATCAAGTATGTTAAAGACAGACAGGGTCGAAGTGTTATTGGTTGACTTTGTAAACCAAAAAACTGTCCCTGTTGCACATAGTCGTGCAATGAAGACTGACTTTTTCATTTAAAGGCACCATCTTTCAAGTGTAGTGTTTGTAAGTCTAAGTCATATTATACTTTTGGTAAAATTGGTTTATTTTGTTCCTCTTTATGGTAACTACTAATAAAATTAAAGTATTAAATAGAAGCGGCAGTTCCTCTTTATGGTAATTAGTAATAGAATTAAAGTATTAAATAGAATTAAAGTATGAAATAGAATTAAAGTATTAAATAGAATTAAAGTATGAAATAGAATTAAAGTATTAAATAGAATTAAAGTATTAAATAGAGTGGTATAGAGTTGTAGTGTGGTATAGATAGAGTGGTCCCCACAATATAATAATAAAACCCTCAACTGGTCTGAATTCCACCAAACAAGTATCTGGACTGCGTAGTGTGGTGGCCCCGGTACACAATTTGGTACCGAGGCCACAGTATAATTAAAAAATTGGGCATCAACTGTCACCGTTGTTTAATATCTGATACACCTAAATATGGACTGCACAGTGGAGTGGCCCCGGTAGTAAATTTGGTGCCGGGGCCACAATACCTCCTCCAACTTCCAAGTGTAGTGTTTATAAAGACAGACAGCGTCGAAGTGTTATTAGTTGACTTTCTTAACCCTAAAATTGTCCCTGTTGCAAATATTCGTGCAATGGACAGTTACTTTTTTATTGAAAGACTCAAGCTTTCAAGTGTAGTGTTTATAAAATATAAACAACAATACAGTAGTTTTAGAGCACGTCAATACCTCTTGTTTTAAATTATGACACGGCATTTTACTTTTGGTTTAATTTCTTGAATTTTTTTAAATTTGGTTTTACTTTTTGAACATGGCAAACGACTGTTGATTGGTCATATAATGCAAAAAAAAAAGTTCCAAGATGGAATTGTCCTTGGGCCCTCACACCCACCCTTATGTTGTTGAAATAGGACATGCACACTTTAACAAACCAATCATTTCAGCGACAGGGCCTACCAAACAACTTTGGCTGAAATGATTGGTTTGTTTGGGCCCCCACACCAAAAAAGCTATTCATCTCTCCCTGTACAGACTAAACAGGCTCTACTGAGGCAAGATGTCGTCCTCATCCTCAACCTCTGATTCCTCTCCCCCTACAGTGTGTACTTCCTCCTCATCACACATTATCAATTCGTCCCCGCTGGACTCCACAACCACAGGTCCCTCTGTAGTATCTGGAGGGCAGTGCTGTACTTCATTGAGGAATTGATTATTCATTTTTATAAACATAATTTTTTCAACGTTGTGAGGAAGCAACCTCCTTCGCCGCTCACTGACCAGGTTCCCCGCTGCACTAAAAACTCTTTCCGAGTACACACTGGAGAGGGGACAACTCAGGTAAAATAGAGCCAGTTTGTACAGGGGCTTCCAAACTGCCTTTTTTTCCTGCCAGTAACAATATGGACTGTCTGACATGTCTACTTGGATGGTGTCAGCAAAGTAATCATCCACAATTTTTTCTATTGTGACAGCATCCAATGCAGCGAGAGTAGACATGTCTGCAATGGTTGGCAGGTCCTTCAGTCCGGACCAGATGTTATCAGCATCCCCGCCAGTGCCTCTTTTGGGAAAACTGAGCTTTTTCCTCGCAGCCATAGATGTGGAAGAAAATGAGGGTGGAGCTGTTGGCATGTCACGGTCCTCTTCAGAGGACAATCTCCTGACCAGCAGGTCTTTGCACCGCTGTAGACTTGTGTCCGCCGGAAACAGAGACACAACATACGCTTTAAACCGAGGATCGAGCACGGTGGCCAGAATGTATTCCTCTGACTTTAAAAGAGTGACCACCCTCGGATCCTGGCAAAGCGTACGAAGGGCTACATCCACAAGAGCTACATGCTTGGTGTAATCGCAATGGCTTTCCAGCTCCTCCCTCACTTTCTCCAGCTGCTTCTGCAACAGCCTGATCAGGGGAATGACCTGACTCAAGCTGGCAGTGTCGGAACTGACTTCTCGTGTGGCAAGTTCAAATGGCTGCAGAACCTTGCACAACACGGAAATCAGTCTCCACTGCGCTTGACTGAGGCGCATCCCCACTCCTTTGCCTATGTCGTAGGTGGCTGTGTAGGCCTGAATGGCCTTTTGCTGCTCCTCCATCCTCTGCAGCATATAGAGGGTGGAGTTCCAGCGCGTCACAACCTCTTGTTTGAGGTGATGGCAGGGCAGGTTCATGCTTTTTTGATGTGCCTCTAGTCTGCGGTAGGCACTGGCTGAATGCCGAAAGTGTCCAGCAATTTTGCGCGCCACCGCAAGCATCTCCTGCACACCCCTGTCACTCTTGAGGTAATGCTGCACCACCAAATTAATGGTGTGGGCAAAATATGGGACGTGCTGGAAATTGCCCATATTTAATGCCCGCACAATGTTACTGGCATTGTCTGACACCACAAATCCCCATGAGAGTCTAAGTGGGGTAAGCCACTGGGAGATAATTTCCCTCATTTTCTCTAATATGTTGTCAGCGTTGTGCCTCTTATTAAAGCCTGTAATACACAATGTTGCCTGCCTTTGCACGAGCCGCCATTTTGTAGTTGCTGCTACTGATGCAGCTGTTGCTGTTGCTGCGGAAGGGGATGCATCTACCCAGTGGGCTGTCACAGTCATATAGTCCTTCGTTTGCCCAGAACCACTTGTCCACATGTCCGTGGTTAAGTGGACAGTGGGTACAACCGCATTTTTAAGAGCACTGAGGACACTTGATCGTACTTCTCTGTACATT
This sequence comes from Mixophyes fleayi, assembly GCF_038048845.1. Lineage (NCBI taxonomy): Eukaryota > Metazoa > Chordata > Amphibia > Anura > Limnodynastidae > Mixophyes > Mixophyes fleayi. The sequence goes on along the minus strand of NC_134405.1, from coordinate 156,152,328 downwards.
TTTGGTATCGCCTGCCTAGTGAAGTGGAATCTCGACGGGATTTGGTACCGGGGACACAATACCTCCATCAACCCTCTAAATCCCACTCCACTGATGGCGGACACCGGGCGCACGTCTAACACCAACATTGCAGTTACAGCCGCAGTTATACGCTTTGCAATAGGGTGACTACTATCGTATTTTGTGGTCATGGCAAACGACTGTTGGACGGTCAATTGTTTTGTGAAAGACTTAGCGGTCTTACGACTTCCCCTCTGGGAAGATGACCGACTAACAGCAGCAACAGCAGCAGTGGCAGTAGTAGGCGTACCGCTGCAGGATTCCTCGGATGAATCCCGTATTGAGGAGGACTCAGTCTGGCTGCTGACTTGGGCTGCAGGACTGAATCTGATGGAGATTGTGGAGGAAGTTGACGAGGAGGGTGTTGCTGGTGTGTATCCAACTGCACCACGGGATTTAGGTGTCCCTGTACCGATGAGGGTCCTAGCCCCAGTTCCTGAACTAACCACTGAACTATGAAGGTTATTCAGGTGACGTATAAGGGAGGATGTTCCTAGGTGGGCAAGATCCTTACCCCTGCTTATTTGAGCTTTACATAAGCTACATATGGCCATACATTGGTTGTCTGGATTTGGATAAAAATAACTCCAGACCGAAGAGGTGCATTTTTTGGTCTTCTGACCAGGCATGACGATGGGCTTTTTCATCCCATGGACATCAGCTGTTTCCCCCCCTGGTGCCTCATTTACAATAACCACATCACCATCCTCATCATCAAGTTCCTCCACAGCGCCAGCTACATCATCATTAGCCTCCTCCCGAGCCACCTCTTCCCGTACAGTGATGGGAAGGTCAGGCTTGACAACCACCAACATCCTTGGACTCGCCTTGTGGATTTGTGATAATTTCTCTTTAGAAGGCAGAGTTGTTTGCTGTTTTGTTGCTGACAGCATAACTCTCTTCAATTTTTTGTAGGGGGGGGGAGGAGGAGGAGGGCTAAGATCCGTGGGTGAAGCTGAACCACTAGTCATGAACACGGGCCAGGGCCTAAGCCGTTCCTTGCCACTCCGTGTCGTAAATGGCATATTGGCAACTTTACGTTTCTCCTCAGATGATTTTAAGTTTCTCTTTTTGCTACTTTTTCTTAACTTGGGCTTTTTGGATTTTACATGCCCGGTACTACGAGATTGGGCATCGGGCTTGGAAGACGACGTTGATGGCATTTCATCGTCTATGTCATGACTAGTGGCAGCAGCTTCAGCATTAGGAGGAAGTGGGTCTTGATCTTTCCCTACTTTATCCTCCAAATTTTTGGTCTCCATTATATGTAGCACAAGATACTGCAGAATGTGTGAACTTGGTAATATTGCAGTACCAATGGACTTATACTGCTGGATTGGTTTTGCAAATTTGGTTATAATTATTATATATATATATTTTTTTTTTTTAAATTTTTTATTTTTTTTTACTTTTTTTTTATTTTTTAAAAACTTGGGAATAATGGGGAAATAACTATGCCCTTAGAAGCACAGAGCACAGGACACAGCACCACTGGACTGAACAGGACACGGCACAGGACCCAGCAGCACTACGGAACTCAGCAGGACAGAGCACAGGACACAGCACCACTGGACTGAACAGGACACAGCACAGGACCCAGCAGCACCACTGACCTCAGAAGGACAGACCACAGCACACAGCACCACTGGACTGATACTGCAGAACACAGCACAGCACAGCACAGAACTAAACAGCACAGCACAGAACTAAACAGCACAGCACGAGATCTACCAGGACAGAGGACCACCTAACACACCCTCCCTCTACCCTGATCAATGCCCGAGTGAAGATGGCGACGACTAGCGGGGAATTTATAGGATCCGAGTATCGCGAGATCCGACAACGGGATTATGAGTCAGAGCCTCAGTTTCAGATTTGAATTTGGCGCCAATACCGGATCTGTCTCGGATCCGACTCGGATCCGCAACGTTCGGGTGGGCTCGGATTTCATAAATCCGAGTGCGCTCATCCCTAGTTCTTACCAGAGTAATATAGCTGGTACTATGGTCCTCTGGTAGCAGGGTGACAACGGAACAGGAGAATCAGCAGATGGTGAGAGAATGCTCAAGGAAAGTCTATGACTAGCAGCAACTGGTAATGACTTAGATGTATGTACACGAGGAACCAGATGGACAAGTAAACGTGAGGAGAGTCAGTGGTCTGCGTACAGCAAGTTGTACCACTGCTATAGTGAGGAGGAATGTCCAGGAGTAGAGAGGAGGTAGTGAAAGTCAGTGGTCTGCGTATAGCAAGTTGTACCATTGTCTATAGTGAAGGAATGGATTCCAGGTGCAAGTAGGTAACGGGGAAGTCAGTGGTCTGCGTACAGCAAGTTGTACCACTGCTTATGTAAGAGAATACTTGAAACTGGTGCCAATGGGAAACAGGAGTCAGTGGTCTGCGTGCAGCAAGTTGTACCACTGCTATATATATGTGAGGAGGGACACGAGGAGATGAATGAAATGCAGAGGATACACGGGGCACACGGAGCTTGATCCCACGATGATATCCACAATACAATAATAACTGACAGGCACTGCTTTGAAGTATACAAAGTCACTATAGAGATCCAGGTAATAGGCAACAAAGTCAATAGTAACAATAGCTTCAGAAGATGGAAGACTCCGGAGATGAACACAACACAGTCCAGACGGATATGCAATACAATAGCAAAGTCAATGGAAAGCATGCATACCGCGGTTCAGGAGAGCAGGCTGTCAAGGAGACGTGCAGGGATACCTGAACGGCTGAACGCCGGCAGGAGGAGAGACCACTGGAGAATGGAAGCGGTAATCAGGTTGGTGCAGCGCACGGAAGGTAACCGACAATCAACGGAGCAATACTCAGGAAGCAGTAGTAAGTGAAACTGGAAACATGATGAACACGGGAGAGTTGAGGCTGTCTGGAATCCGGCAGTAGTAACGGAGGCAGCGGAGAGCAGACACGCTGAACACAGGAGAGTTGAGGCGGACAGGAATCCGGCAGTAGTAGCAGATAGGAATCAGCTGAGTGCAGGCACGATAAACACAGGAGAGTTGAAGTGGTCTGGAAACCACAAACGTAGTAGACAGGAATCAGCTGGAGCTGAATACATGAGGAAACACAGGAACACCTTCAGAGGCTCATGGGGAATGAGACTCCAAGATCAGGGAACCAGGTAATGATCACAGGTGGTTTAAATAGGGAGGGTTGCCTGATCATCCAATCAATTAAAAGCAACAGGTACTGAAGGTTTCATAAGGGCTGCACATGCGCAGACCCTCAGGATGGCGGACGGCCACGGTTCCTGAACACAGGAGAAATGGCACTCACAGTCCGGTGAGTGACAGTACCCCCCCTTTTAAAGGTGGGCACAGAACACCTGGAATCGGGTTTGTCCGGAAACTTGGAATAAAACTTCTTAAGAAGAGCTGGAGCGTTGAGATCTTCTGCTTTAATCCATGAACGCTCTTCAGGACCAAAGCCCTTCCAATGAACGAAGAAGCGAAGCACTCCTCGCGAAATTTTTGCATCCAATATGTGAGTAATCTCAAAGTCCTCCTCTTGATGAACTTGAATTGGCCGCGGTGCTGAAGGAGGGACCGAGAAACGGTTGATAAGAGGTTTGAGCAAAGACACATGAAATGCATTGGAAATACGAAAGTTCTTAGGTAGTAGAAGTTTGAAACAAACTGGATTTATCACTTGAATGATCCTATATGGACCAATAAAACGAGGAGCGAACTTCATAGATGGGACCTTCAAACGAATATTTTTGGTTGATAACCATACACGATCTCCGATTTTAAGTGGTGGAATAGCCCGTCTCTTTTTATCTGCAAAAGACTTATATCTGGCAGATGTCTTCTTTAAACAGGTTCTGACCTGAGACCAAATATTTTTGAAGGTCTGACACACAGTCTCTACAGCAGGAACTTGGGTGGGAGGGAGGGCAGGAAAAGACGGATGGTGACCGTAAACCACAAAGAATGGAGTTTTAGAAGATGATTCATGATGCATGTTGTTATGAGCAAATTCAGCCCATGGCAGCAAATCTACCCAGTTGTCTTGGTTGGCTGGAGAGAACATCCTTATAAAAGTCTCAAGATCTTGATTGACCCTTTCGGTTTGTCCGTTAGATTGAGGATGGTAGGAGGATGAGAGTGATAATCGGATACCCAAGGTCTTACAGAGGGCCCGCCAGAATCTGGAAACGAATTGCACTCCTCTATCTGAAACAATCTCGGCAGGACATCCATGAATACGGAAGATTTCTTTGATGAAATAATCAGCCAGAGTAGATGAAGAAGGTAAACCGGTCAAAGGAACGAAATGTGCCATCTTCGAAAATCTATCCACCACTACCCAAATAGTATTGCACTTTTTACTAGGAGGAAGATCAGTAACAAAGTCCATACTAATATGGGTCCACGGCTTGGAAGGAATGAGTAGTGGTTGAAGCAAACCCGCTGGAGTTCTGCGGGGAGTCTTAAACTGGGAACACAATTCACAAGCAGCCACAAAATCTTTGACATCTCTCCTCATAGAAGGCCACCAGTAACTTCGGGAAAGAATTTCAAAAGTCTTGCGTTCACCAGAATGTCCAGAAAAACGAGAAGAGTGAAACCACGAAAGGATTTTCTTCCTAAGAGCAGGAGGCACGAGGGTTCTCCCAAATGGTAGCACCTTAGTGGAAGAAGCAGCCAGAGAAACACATTTGGGGTCTAATATAGAGTGGTTAGGACCATCTTCAACGTCTGAGGACTTCACAAAAGCTCGAGATAGGGCGTCTGCTTTTTTATTTTTCGCAGCTGGTTTGAAGGTTATGATTAGTTGAAAACGAGAAAAGAAAAGAGACCATCTTGCTTGACGAGGATTCAAACATTGAGCAGACTGTAAATATGACAAATTTTTATGATCAGTAAAAATTGTCACAGGATGACGAGCTCCTTCCAACAAATATCTCCATTCCTCTAATGCTACTTTTATAGCCAGCAACTCCTTGTCCCCGATGGTATAATTCTTCTCCGCAGGCAGAAGTCCCCGAGAGTAAAAGGCACAAGGATGGAATTTTTGTTGCTCCGATCTTTGGGAGAGAATGGCTCCTAAGCCAACATTAGAGGCATCTACCTCTAGGAAGAAGGGAAGCGTCACATCAGGCTGTCGAAGAACAGGAGCGGAGGAGAAGGACTCTTTGAGAAACTGGAAGGCTTGAAGGGCCTCAGAGGACCATTGTTTAGTATTGGCCCCTTTACGAGTTAGGGCCACAATAGGAGATGCAATCGAGGAAAAATCTTGAATGAAGCGTCTATAGTAATTGGCAAAACCTAGAAAACGCTGAATTGCAGGAAGAGTAGTTGGCTGAGGCCAATGTAATACAGCATTCACCTTTTCTGGATCCATCTGAAGACCAACTCCGGAGACAATATATCCCAGAAATGGAATCTGGGGCAACTCGAATGAACATTTTTCTAACTTGCAGAATAATGAATTTTTCCGGAGTCTGGAAAGGACCTCTGCCACATGTTGATGATTAGAAGGCAGGTCCTGAGAAAAGATTAATATGTCGTCCAGATAGACGACGACACAAACATATAACAAGTCCCGGAAGATCTCATTAATGAAACCCTGGAAAACAGCGGGGGCGTTACATAACCCGAAGGGCATTACTAAATATTCATAATGCCCGTCTCTGGTGTTGAAAGCTGTCTTCCATTCGTCACCGGACCTGATTCGAATTAAATTATAGGCACCATGAAGATCCAACTTGGTAAAGATCCGGGCTCCCTTGATACGATCAAATAACTCAGTAATTAATGGGATGGGATACCGATTTTTGATAGTTATGGCGTTAAGTCCACGGAAATCTATGCAAGGACGTAATGACCCATCCTTCTTTTTTTACGAAGAAAAACCCTGCTCCAGCGGGAGAGGTAGAAGGTCGAATAAATCCTCGCTGGAGATTCTCTTTGATGTACTCAGATGTGGCTTGAGTTTCAGGTAACGAAAGTGGATACACACGACCCCTGGGAGGAGTCTTGCCAGGTTGAAGATCAATCGGACAGTCCCACGAACGATGAGGAGGAAGACGTTCAGACTGAATTTTATCAAATACATCGGCAAAAGAAGCATACTGAGGAGGAAGTCCCGGTGAACAAGGTGAAATGGAGGATTGCTGTATCTTGAGAGGAACGACTTGAGAGAGGCAACGATGATGACATTCAGGCCCCCAAGACGTAACTTGAGGAGTGTGCCAGTCAATCTGGGGAGAATGACGTTGAAGCCATGGAAGGCCTAATACAATCGGACTGGTAGTAACAGGAAGAATTAAAAATGAAATTTCTTCCTGGTGTAATACACCAATTTGAAGGGTTACTGGAGATGTACTCTGGGTGATGAGACCATTAATAATGCGGGATCCATCGATAGCAGTCACAGTAATAGGTATTTTCAAGGTAATCACTGGTAGGGAACATTGATTCACGAGGGATTTAGAAATAAAATTTCCTGCAGCTCCAGAGTCAATAAGTGCTTGGGACGTGAAAGATTTGGTAGCAAAGGAAACAGTAACATCAAAAGCACAAACTTTTAATTTCGTAGAACATGGAGAGGACTCCAGGGACCCTAACGTCACCTCTCCAGAACTGGTTAGGGCCTGGCATTTCCCGATTTTTTAGGGCATGAGTTGAGCATATGAGTAGAATCAGCACAATAGATACAAAGTCTATTTTTTACTCTTCGGTCCCTCTCCTCTGAAGTTAATTTGGAGCGACCTATCTCCATAGGTATCACCGGAGATGAAACTTGGCGAACTTGAGGACTTGAGCGAAGAGGTGCTTTAAATGATGTTGTTTTTTCAGAATCTCTTTCACGAAATCTCATGTCTACACGATGGCAAAGAGAAATCAAATCTTCTAGAGAAGTAGGTAATTCTTGAGTAGTCAGTGCATCTTTAATTTTATCAGAAAGCCCCTGCCAGAAGGCGGCAATTAAAGCTTCAGTGTTCCACTGAAGTTCAGAGGCTAATATCCGAAATTGAATGACGTACTGGGCTACAGTACGAGAACCCTGACATAGACGGAGGATGCTGGATGCAGCAGAAATAACACGACCAGGTTCATCAAATACACTTCGAAACGTGGAAATAAATTTGGCACTATCTTGTAATAATGGATCATTTCTTTCCCACAGAGGGGAAGCCCATGCGAGAGCTTGTCCGGAAAACAAGGAAATGAGATAGGCCACTCTGGAACGATGAGTAGAGAAATTGTGAGGTTGAAGCTCAAAATGAACTGAGCATTGATTTAGTAAACCCCTGAATGTTTTGGGGTCTCCATCAAATTTTGAGGGAGTAGGCTGGTGTAGCGTGGAAGCAGTAGACACCTGGGATGGCACTGGGGAAACGGAGGAAGGCACAGGAGCATCAACAGTAGCTGTGATATTTTGCGCAGACGTTCTTTGGGAGGCTAACGCCTGGCAACATTGCAGCAATTGTTGTTGGCGAACATCCTGTTGTTCAATACGGGTAACCAGATACTGCAGCATCTCTTTAGCTGTAGGTTCCGCTCCTGGGTCTGTCATGGCCTGATCTTACTGTCACAGGCACTAGGAGTCTTTGCCCAGGATATCACCAGATGATGTTCTTACCAGAGTAATATAGCTGGTACTATGGTCCTCTGGTAGCAGGGTGACAACGGAACAGGAGAATCAGCAGATGGTGAGAGAATGCTCAAGGAAAGTCTATGATTAGCAGCAAGTGGTAATGACTTAGATGTATGTACACGAGGAACCAGATGGACAAGTAAACGTGAGGAGAGTCAGTGGTCTGCGTACAGCAAGTTGTACCACTGCTATAGTGAGGAGGAATGTCCAGGAGTAGAGAGGAGGTAGTGAAAGTCAGTGGTCTGCGTGCAGCAAGTTGTACCACTGCTATATATATATGTGAGGAGGGACACAAGGAGATGAATGAAATGCAGAGGATACACGGGGCACATGGAGCTTGATCCCACGATGATATCCACAATACAATAATAACTGACAGGCACTGCTTTGAAGTATACAAAGTCACTATAGAGATCCAGGTAATAGGAAACAAAGTCAATAGTAACAATAGCTTCAGTAGATGGAAGACTCCGGAGATGAACACAACACAGTCCAGACGGATATGCAATACAATAGCAAAGTCAATGGAAAGTATGCATACCGCGGTTCAGGAGAGCAGGCTGTCAAGGAGACGTGCAGGGATACCTGAACGGCTGAACGCCGGCAGGAGGAGAGACCACTGGAGGATGGAAGCGGTAATCAGGTTGGTGCAGCGCACGGAAGGTAACCGACAATCAACGGAGCAATACTCAGGAAGCAGTAGTAAGTGAAACTGGAAACATGATGAACACGGGAGAGTTGAGGCTGTCTGGTATCCGGCAGTAGTAGCGGAGGCAGCGGAGGGAAGGCACGCTGAACACGGGAGAGTAGAGACGGTCTGGAATCCGGCAGTAGTAACGGAGGCAGCGGAGAGCAGACACGCTGAACACAGGAGAGTTGAGGCGGACAGGAATCCGGCAGTAGTAGCAGATAGGAATCAGCTGAGTGCAGATACGATGAACACAGGAGAGTTGAGGCGGACTGGAATCCGGCAGCAGTAGCAGATAGGAATCAGCTGAGTGCAGGCACGATAAACACAGGAGAGTTAAGGTGGTGTGGAAACCACAAACGTAGTAGACAGGAATCAGCTGGAGCTGAATACACGAGGAAACATAGGAACACCTTCAGAGGCTCATGGGGAATGAGACTCCAAGATCAGGCAACCAGGTAATGATCACAGGTGGTTTAAATAGGGAGGGTTGCCTGATCATCCAATCAATTAAAAGCAACAGGTACTGAAGGTTTCATAAGGGCTGCACATGCACAGACCCTCAGGATGGCGGACGGCCACGGTTCCTGAACACAGGAGAAATGGCACTCACAGTCCGGTGAGTGACAGTTTTATTATTTTTGAGTTTTCATATAACCTGTCTTTTTATTTAATTCACAGCTTATGGGTCTGATGTACAATTGAACCCATTTGTGTAGAGTGAATTGCATGTTTAAACTCTGCGCATACCCACAACATTTTTTAGAGGTTCCTATGCAGAGTTGCATGTGTCCACACAAGCGCCTGCTTACGCTTGAAGAGGCGAGATGGGGAGGAAAGGAGTGTCCTAATGTAAGCCGAGAACAGTAAGGGCTTGTTCAGATATTCCTTTTATAGCATATTAATATTTGCACCAGCCTAGTGATGATGATTGCCAGCAGTAGCTAACTGCTTCTGATTGGTTGACTGTAAATTCACCTCTGAAACTGCTGGGTACTTTCTTCATTGTTTGTCCATATATTATAGGATTTTTGTGTGCATATTTACAAAAATAAGTTTGTGACCTAATGGCAGATGCATTTTTTCCTTTGAAAACAAATGTTTTCAACGTTTTATTGCACTTACGACCGGGTTCTGTGTATGTGGATGTAAGTGTGCCTGCCATTAACCTGGCACAAATGCTACAGATATAAAGAGCTGGATGCATCTTGAGATGCATGCAACTTCGCTTATGAGCTGCAGTTTGCTATTTTTGCAGTGGTTCTCTAGTGCAGAGTTCAACAAAGATACATTGCCATGGCACCTTACTCTTAGGGTTCCATGCCCTGCGTGAATCAGGACATTGAAACAGATCAGGTCACCTGATCAAGAGGGCTCAGGTGCGGCACACAAGTACTCAGATGAGAACTGATGTATGATCAGTTTCCCTCTGAATAAATGCGGAGCAGCAGCATTGCATGGAGTAAGGATGTGACAGGATGCACTTACATTGCCCCCTTTTCTTACTGCCACCAGTTTTATCTGTGGCAGGTGGTGTGCTTACTCTGCCACTTTGTCTGCAGGTAAAGTGTATTTACAGATTTGTCTTGAGATCCCTTTTATTGTCCACCTTTGGTGGACACTTGCTTGAGGATAAGCAATAGAAGAGACGAGGAAGATGACAGGAGCAGGCGTGACATTCCCATCTTCACCCTCAGTAGTGCTATTTCACGCCTCCATTCTACTATACAGGTCTGATTTTAATGAAAGCGATATGAGTGACAAAGATCGTCGTGACTCTTTCTAAAAGCTGAGCTTCAAAAACACTGGAATGTAAACATTGGTGGAAGGGTAAAAGCAGTCAGACTTTAAAGTAAGGGTGATTTCTTTTTTACATACCGCATATTAGCCTGATGTGGAAAGTGAGGGGGCACTATGAGTGTATTAGCTTAGGGCAGCCTGAACCCTTAACCAGATCCTTGCAGGGGATCAGTCACAGCCTTGCCACAGTGTGCTGGGTTCAACACAGCACAGCCAGGGGATAGATTACAGAGTTAGCTATTATCTGTAGGTCACAGGAATTCAGCAAATAATAGGAATTATGTACGATTTTATAGGAAGAGTCGAGTTTACCACTACCTGGTTTAACTGGCTAATTTTTAAAGAATCAGACACTTATAGAGGTTACTTTATCATCTTTAGCATTTTTTGGGTTGCCTATAGATATTCCTTGCTTCTACTTACTGATTTATTGACATTTCTTATAAAACAGGAGCACAGGACACCTTAAAACTCCTTCCGGTCCCTTTCATTCCTTTTTTTAAGTCCCCCCACCCCCTTCTTTTTTAAGTTTTAATAAAAGTAAAAACGAATATATTATGCCCTAGTTGCATTCAGTTCTGCATGAAGCCCTATAATGTCTGTGTGAAAGACTATACATGAGTCACCATACTATGTTAGTGATTGGAATTCACTGTTTTATGGTAGAAATGTTTTTCTGCATCGCTTCCTCTCCACTGACCAATACATTGTAATAGATAGTTAATGCATACAATAATGAATTTATAGAAATGTTCATTTTGTTCTGCGTGTATGATTTAGCTTTCACATCTAGTTGATAAGATACTTTAAGATGAAACGGTTTTCTTTCCCTACTATTTCCATGCATCTCCTTCATCTTGTTAATTTTGTCACATCGTTGGCTCCTTGTCGGAAAAGTACTTGCAGTTAATTCAGCCTATCAGAATTTTGCTGTACATTAAATGGGACTTTGTGTCTCCTTCCCATTCGATTTTCTTCAAACATGAGCTAGAAGAAATGGACTATTTCCAAAGTGAAGTTTCTAGTGTTAAAGATTTGTTATGTTTTTCTAGACTTCAGTTTGGTTTGCAGTGGTTTTCTGGTCAATTCCACTATACTTTCTACCAGGAGAAAATGTTCTCCCAGTTGCTTCCTCATCTCTCAAAATGCCAGGCGTGTAAGGTAGCTACAAGGATGAATTTTATCACACCAGTGTTGCCGTTGTTTAGCGATTTTGATAGCATTTCCTTTCCAGGCATTACTTACTTGACATTTTGAGCTACTTTGGGTCATTCCCAATGCCTCTGTCCTCCCAGTTAAATACCTGGTGAACTAATCTTCATACTCATCTTGTTCTCCTGCCTTTACAGGCTTTACATGTGGTAAAGTAATAGAATGCAGGAGCTGCATGGAAAACTAAGGGAAGAGGCAGAGCCTCTTATTCTACATCCTATGGTGACAAGCTCAAGCCAACTGCCTGTGTCCCCCAATATGTCAAAGAAAATGGGAAAAATTTGCCCATGTACTTTGGTTGTTACTGTCTATCATCATTATCAAACTTTTTATGCTAATGCAGAATAAGTAGTCCCCTAATTCAGCATTGGCATTATTTAATAAATACTTCATCACATCTTTTCAATCATGCTTTTTCAATGTCTACAGCATATATTCATACTGATGTATTTCTAGCAATCACCCACCATTGACACAGTCCTTGGAAGCTTCTCACTATAAATGTTTTAGCAATCTATTGCACTGCCTGGGCTATACTTGAGGAGTGTGTTAAAAGATCATTACTGTTCATTAATTGATTGTGCAATTGTTTTAAATAAACTGACACAGGGGAAGTTGCCCTTCATTAATCAGAATGTGGTATTTACTGGAAGCCTTGTTTAACGATAAATGTACTTATGTTCTCAGTGTTAATTAAAGGTTTGCGGCAGTTACATGAAAACCAAGCTACTCTCCTGGGTTCTCAGGAGCTGGAGAACAAAACGGCTATCCATTCCCAGAGCGGGAACTCCAGTGTGCAGCATGTTCAGATAAGAGTAGCTCACTTGGAGGACAGCCCAGGCCTTTCACAGAGTTCAATGGCAGCATTGCAGATCCCTGTACAGATTACTCACCTTTGTAAGTATTCTGCAACAAATGAGAGTCTCATACAGAGTAGGTTGTAAAAGTCATAAGAAGCAGAGTTCATCATGTTTCTGTATCATGGATGTAACCAAAGTAATTTGCACATTACATTTTTGTGCCTGAAAATGAAAACATTGTATGTTTTTATGACACTAGTAACTTCATCTATATCTAACTATCCGTGTAATTATAATTTCAGATTTTTTCATCTTTGCAACCTAAGTGACCGTTTTCTAATTCTGTCTTTAAAAGGGGTAGGGTTTAACTTCTCTAAGTAGTGCAGCACATTGAATAAGTCAAAACTATATGTTTTGGGCAGCACGGTGGCTAAGTGGTTAGCACTTCTGCCTTGCAGCTCTGGGGTCATGAGTTCAATTCCCGACCATGGCCTTATCTGTGAGGAGATTGTATGTTCTCCCTGTGTTTGCGTGGGTTTCCTCCGGGTGCTTCAGTTTCCTTCCACACTCCAAAAACATACTGGTAGGTTAATTGCCTGCTAACAAATTCACCCTAGTCTTTGTGTCGGTCTGTCTGTGTGTGTGTCTATGTTAGAGATTTAGACTGTAACCCCCAATGGGGCAGGAACTGACATGAGTTCTCTGTACAGCGCTGTGGAATTAGTGGCGCTATATAAATAATTGATAATAATAATATTTATATACATTTTTTTGTTAATAATGTTATTTATCCCTGACACTTATTTTTATAAGTGTTCCTCGTATTTACATATGAACACATTCTCATTATGTATATTTTTATATTTAAATGATACTATGATCAATGAGCATGATAAAGCACAGTCTATGGAGCCTTTGACTCCTCTAATAATGAATCTGGGGAGATTAAAGAACAACATAGGATGCTTAATCTAGACAATGTGAATATTGTTCTCAAACATATATATAGTTCATCAAGTAGTGAAAGAACCTATTCCTATGGATTGGGCACAGGTGGAAAAGCATCGGTCTAACTCAGTGATTAGGTATCTATCCCTTCAATGATGAAGAGGTGCAGAAAGGAAGCTTGGTGCTTACAGTGGATGCACCTGTATTCAGTATGTCAGCCAGAGCTACTATCCCTCTTGAAGATGGGGGATCCCTGAGGGATCCCATGGATAAAAAGATGGAGAGTTGATTTAAAAAAGCTTCTTATTTCATCTGGGACCACATTGAAATAAAGCATAGCCATGTCCTTTGTAGGGAGAGACACTTTATACAGATGTCCATGCTAGTCTACATGTATTGTCTAAGACAGTCCTTGGAAATCTCTCACTATAAATGTATAGTAGTATATTTAAACTTATTGCACAATCAGTTACTGAACATTAATGATCTTTTAACATACTCCTCAAGTATAGCCCAGGCAGTTCAATAAACTGTATGACACAGGGGTTGTTGTTCTTGATTAATCAGAATGTGGTATTTTCTACACATATTAGAGCAATCTAAAAGGCAATTAAGCACCTTCATCTTCATCTAAAAATTGGAGTATCTCAGAATATTCTCAGACAAAGAGACTGTTGTTGTTCATAAACCACCAGGGAGGTACTAGAAGCAGAACCAAGATGGGGGAAGTTAAAAAAAATCATGTGTTGGACAGAGAAAAACCTGAAGTCACTCTCTGCATTGCATGTAGCAGGCAAACAGTACATAATAGTTATTACCTCAGTCGAAATTATGGCTACAAACAAAGATACCAAAGTACCCATGTTCTCTTCTCAACACATGATTCAAGGGACGTAGGGAATAGACACTCTAAGTTCCATGGGCATTGCACCTGGGTTGTGTCTTTCCTCCGTTTCCACTCATTGCTCACATTCTAACAGATATCAGAAAATAAAAAACAAATTTATAGTGACCCTTCCATTTTACCACTCTGTCCGTGGTTTCCTGTAGCCTGGGAGATGCTCTGAAAGCACCCATGGCATCTGCCTTTTTGGCCACATTTCCTACACCAAGGTCCAATTCGTCATCTAAATCCAGAGCAGCTAGCCTTAATGCCATGAAGATTGAGCGGGAACTGTGCAGACATAAGGGAGTCTCAGAGCAAGTGAACAATACACTATTATAAGCCAGAAAGAAGAACTCTTCAATAATCTATTATATAATTTGGAGGAAATTTATGGGTGTGACTATAAATTTAATCCAGCTGCAGCAACTATTCCACGAATCCTTGACTTCCTTCAGGATGGTTTCAGCAAAGGCCTTTCCTTAGCTATACTCAAGGTACAAATATCTGTTCTGAGTGTCATCTTAGACACCAAGTTGGCTTCAGAAGAATAGATTGGTTTCTTTAAAATCGTAAAGATGATGTCTGACCCTTTTGAACCACTACAGGAGGTTTCTCTGGTATGGATGACACTTTATTATTATTATTATTATTATTATTATTATCGTTTATTTGTAGGGCGCCACAAGGTTTCCGCAGCGCCGCACATAGTACAAACAGTAGACTATACAGTAGACTATACAGGGTAGAACAGTACAGAACAATAAACACACAGTACCAGTACTTCAGAAACTCCGGGAGGGCAGATACAGTAGAGACAGAGCAGAAGAACAGGTATGGAGACTGGAGGGAAGAGGGCCCTGCTCATTCGAGCTTACATCCTAAGGGAGGGTAAACAAAGTCAGGCACAAAAGGGAGCCAGTGAATCAAAGGGGAGAGAGATGAGGGGTCAAGGGAGGATGAACAGAAGAGATGAGAGGTTAAATGGATGGTTGGTAGGCCTTGAGGAACAGGTGAGTTTGAAGTGCCCGTTTGAAGGAGCACAGATTGGGAGAGAGACGGATGGAGCGAGGGAGGTCGTTCCAGTGAAGGGGGGCAGCACGGGAGAAGTCTTGGATTCGAGAGTGGGAAGAGGTGATCAGTGTGGAGGAGAGGCGGCGATCATTGGCTGAGCGCAGGGAGTGGACAGGAGTGTGAATGGAGAGTAGGTTAGAGATATAAGGGGCAGTAGACTGGGAGAGAGCCTTTAAGTGGTGGTAAGGAGTTTAAAAAGGATTCTGTAGGGGAAGGGGAGCCAGTGTAAGGCGAGACAGAGTGGAGAGGCGGAGGAGGAGCGGCGTGAGAGGAAGATGAGTCTTGCAGCCGCATTGAGTATAGAGCGGAGGGGGGCAAGGTGGGAGTGGGGGAGGCCAGTAAGGAGAAGGTTGCAGTAATCGAGGCGGGAGATGATGAGAGCATGGATGATGGTTTTGGTGGCGTCCTGAGAGAGAAAGGGACGGATGCGGGCAATGTTACGGAGTTGGAAGCGACAGGCTTGGGCGAGGGATTGAATGTGGGGGGCAAAAGAGAGAGAGGAGTCAAGAGTGACACCCAGGCAGCGGAGTTGGGTGACAGAGGAGATAGTGGAGTTATTGACAACGATAGAGAGGTCGTGGTGGGATTGGAGTCTGGGCGGAGGAAAGACAATAAGTTCAGTTTTTGAGATGTTAATTTTAAGAAAGCGTGAGGACATCCAGGAAGAGATAGCTGAGAGGCAGTCAGTCACACGAGAGAGGAGGGAGGAGGAAAGATCAGGAGAAGAGATGTAGAGCTGAATGTCATGAATGACACTTAAGGTGGTGTTCTCGTAGCGGTTATTCTGCTTGCACAGTTGGATAATTATATGCACTGTGGATTAATGAACCCTTTCGGAACATCTATGCAGACAAAGTGGTACTCCGAACCAATCCAACATTTCTGACAAAAGCATTTTCTACATTCCATGTTAATCAGCATGTTGTACTGCCTTAATTTTTTCCACAACTTGGTGATTTCCATATATTTATTCTGGACAGAAGAATTTAGAAAAACGGAGCAACTTTTTCTGATTCCTACAGGACCCTGAAAAGGATATGCCTTTTGTTAAAAAAGCCATTTTAAAATGGATCAGAAAAGGCAGAATGGGAGTCAGGTGGCAGAAATTCTGAGAGCTCAAAATACTCCATGGCAGGCCAGTTTATCACCCATGCTGATATGCTTATATTTTTCAGAGAATGTGTGGTTTCCTACACACACAAGAAAATACATTCTTAGCACATGCTCCCAATTACCATTTTGAGCTGAGATAGAACATTTAATGAGTATTTGTCTAGAACAATGAATACTTATTACAGTCGTGTGTTTAACATATACCAAATGCAGGCCGCATCACTACTCTTCACCCACAATGTGTCTCTATCAGCATTTTCTAGTATTTTACACATATTTAGCAAAATTGTGAACAAAACTAGTTTTAACATGTTTTTTGCAACTTACTCAAAGTGACAATTTAGTAATTATTATGAGCTGCTTATTTGGCTGGTTTATGTAATATTCATTTCTCTGTGGTGTTTACTGGTGGTAATATTTTCCATTTATTACAGCCTCATCAGACTCTTCCTCTCCCAGTACTGAACCAGAAACACTATCAGGTGGAACACTACAAACATTTGAGATCCTACCAGTAAGTGTATGGCTTACATACATATCTACCTACTTACATGTCTTGTAATACTAATGTTGCATATAAACATAATTGATTTGAGTGTTATTTTGCAATGAACACCTTTCTTTATGTCTTTGTCAAAGTCATTCTACTTACAACCAAGTGGCACCACAGGCACCTTCATCCTGCAGACAGGTTCCAGCCAAAGTCTTCCATTAACGCTAACCTCAAGTCCTGGTGTGACCCTGACATCAAACACCTCCCCAGCATCACCAGAGCAGATTATTGTGCATGCCTTATCTGTAAGTAGCATCCATGCTGACTGCAAGTATAATAACTGGGGAAATAAACCTTATTAGTGGCACTAGACAGGTGCAGGAACGGTAGGTACAGAATTGCATGGTAGGGTAACTTGCACACTCTTAATGAAGAACAATACAGAATAAATTAACAGCGCTGAAAAAGGAATAAATTAATATCTGAAACATTGCCAGTGAATTTCAGTATATTTAAATCTGTCATTCAAGAAGACCCGTGAGTAATTATAGATAAAGATATATATATATATATATATATATATATATATATATATATATATATATGTATTGTTTAGAACTTACAAAAAATAATTATTTATTTAATAATCTTATAAAATGTATATAAAACACATAGTGATCACTATAACATTCAGAAGGTTCAGCTACATAAATGAGATGTAAAAGGCATGAAAGGTCTGTAGGTACAGTAAGCAAGGTATAGATACACACCAAAATCATATATTGATAATTATACAAGTGAGCTCTGAGCTAACTCAAATATAACCACAACTGGTCGTCAAAAAAATAGTACTGTATGTTTTATTATGTTAATATAGAAAATAAACGCAAACTCTGGGGAATGTTACACAAATGATCTTGCTATGAAAATATGCTATGCTTCAAGCTCCATTACCACACTTAGCTCCCCCTCACAGGCTGCTACATGCAGCTATGTATGTCAGGGCTCTGCTTGTCCTGTAGCTCAGGCCGGAATCCAGAGCTGTGCAATGCTGGTGGATCAATCAGAAGATGGAAACACATGCATTGTGGATTTTCATTGGTCCTCCTGCTCACACATGTTTCTCTTTCATCCAGTTTGGGGGACACTGCTTACCATGGGGTTGTGGAGGGGAGCACAGGAGTTGGCACCTAGCTAGTTAATCTTTAGCACTGCTGACAGACCCCTCCCCTCTACAATCCCCCCACCTCTTCCTCCTCAGTTTTTTCTAGGTGCCCAAAGGAGTTGGGCTTATTAGAAATAGCTAGTCATTTATTTAATTTATTTTTATATCAAACTTTAATTTTTTCTTTCTTTTTTACAGTTCAGTTAGTTTAGGGCAGAGCTGGCAGTGTGTTCTACATATAGAGAACACACTCACAGAAGTTGGGCAGCGGTGACAGGACTCTGTCAGAGAGAGCAGACTGCTCTCAATGGCAGAGCATTAACGGTCACAGGATAGAGTGACAAGCGATCTCACCGGACCGCTGTCACTCTTGGAGACTCCACGATAACCGGCGCTGCCATTAGGCATAGAGCGCCGCCTATCGCATTACCTCGCCGGCGGCCATGATTTGTTTCAAGGACCGTGGAGGTACAGAAAGAAGGATGAGAGAAAACGGGGCCATGCCAAGATTTCCCCTCAGGTGAATAGGAGGGGGCATCGGGGTACTAACGCTGCAGGAGACCTCTAAGAGGCCTCCATAACTCTGCCAAATACATCGATAAAGTTCCTTTTTAAAAAAAAAAAAAAGGAGAGACAGAAAGCTGCAGAGGGGGAACTATCACAAGAGCTTCCCTGCTCTCAGCACAGATGGTACAGTCCGGACTCTGGCGCCAAACAGAAGCCCGGGAAGGAACTTATCTCCAAGGGAGCAGACACCAGTACACTGCTGTTGGACTTCTCCCCTGAGTGGCCCTTTTGGCTAAGTACCAAAACCCTTTCTTTAACCATTTACTGACTGTTTATGTGGTTACAGGAGGGAGGCTAGTAGGATTGTAAAAATCTTCTTACTTGCACATATATTTTTTCATTGTTACACACATACAAGTACAGCTTTTATTACACAATAGTCTGTTACTTGTTGTCTACTCTGTCTCTCTCAAAATATCTCTCAAAATATCTCTTATCTAAGTGTGTTTGGTGTGCTTTTCCTTTTAAAATGACAGAAAAGGGAAAAGGCCCTATGGAAAAATATTTTACATGTTCTAGATGTAAAGTTAAATTACCTAATGGGCAGAAAGACCCGTTGGCGCTCTGCTCAGCCTGTGAAGGAGAGGTCCCCTCTGCGCAAACCCAGCTCCTTCCAGCCCCACTGACGGAGGAACCGGCTTGGGTAGCTTCCCTGACACAGTCGGTTTCTTCTTTGGCACAGATGGTCTCCCAATCTAATCAATTATGGACTAGTGTGGCAGCGCCTGTGACTAATAATGCTATTACTCCTGTGGGGCTCCCTGCTGCCACGGTTTCTACTGAAACGGCTATAGCAGGACCTTCCTCTTTGCTTACGGACCATCCGCCTATACCCACAGAACCGGCATGGTCCTCAGCATTTATTAAGGGTTTGGATAAACTTAACCAGTTACTTGAATCCCCAAACTTGCCCCCAGCTAAAAGAAAGCGGCTCAGATCCGCTAATCCTCTCATGGTCCTTTCTGATTCAGAGGGATTTTCAGAAGAGGAAACAGAATCAAATTTGGATTCTGACCAGGTTCCATCCTCGGAACAGGAAGAAGTCACTAAATATCAATTTAATGACGATTTGGTTTTAGCGGTGAGGCAAGCGTTGGACCTCCCAGAAATGGAGGATCCTAGTCCTAGAGACAGAAGTCTCTTTAAAAAGGCCAAAAGGAAGGTTATTCGTTTTCCCCCTTCTACAGAACTCAGAGATATTGCTGAGGGAGCCTGGAAACAGCCTGATAAAAAGTTTTTTGTTCCAAAGAGGTTCTCTTCCCTGTATCCGTTACAGGAAGAGGACGTGGCTCGCTGGGAGGAAATTCCGAAAGTAGATACTCCTGTAGCCCATTTGGCCCGTCACACTCTCCTTCCTGGCCCTGGATCAGCAACTCTGCAAGATACCACTGACCGCAGAGTGGAATTCCAGTTAAAATCTATATTTGTAGCAGCGGGTTCTTCCTTTAGACCCACGTTTGCTTCAGCTTGGGTTGCCAAAGCCATGGAAGCATGGGCAGAGCAACTGGCACAGACCTTACAGAACCCAGAATTGATTACCCTAGCGTTACATTTAAAGGAGGCGTCAGGGTATATTTATGAGGCGGCTCAGAGCTCAGCTTCTGTGTCCTCCTCTATTCAGGCTGCGTTTGTTTCAGCTAGAAGAACATCATGGCTGAAATCCTGGGAAGGGGATTCTGAGTCAAAGAAATCTATGGAATCCATTCCTTTTTCGGCAGCAGGTCTGTTTGGCCCGGAATTAGATAACATGATTTCCCAGGCAACGGGGGGCGAGAGCACCTCTTTGCCGGTTTTCTCCGGTAGAAGCCGGACTCCACGGTTTAGTTCCTTTCGTCAGTCCTTTAGGGGTACATCCTTGCCCAGAGGGCAGTCGTTTAAAGGTAGACAACCGAATTCCCGAGGCTCATCTGTCAGAGGCAGGTCCTCGTTTGCAGCTAGGCGCCAGGCCTCCAAGACTCAAGAGAAGCCTGCGTCCTGACTGCCACTCTATTCCCCAAGAGGTGGCGCTGGTGGGGGGACGTCTGTCTTTTTTTCAGGAACAGTGGGCAGCGTCATATCAAGACCCTTGGATTCGGGGCATTATTTCAAGAGGGTACATGATAGATCTGATGGGACCAATACCGCAGCGTTTCTTTGTAACCTCGCTACCCCGAGATCCCCAAAGAAGACAGGCAATGCAGGCCTGTGTCGCCTCTCTTCTTTCGCAAAAAGTCATCTGCAGGGTCCCAGACAATCAGAAAAGAAAAGGTTTTTATTCAAATCTTTTTCTGGTCAAGAAGTCGGACGGGTCATTTCGACCCATTCTAAACCTAAAGAGCCTCAATGTGCACTTACGAGTGGACAAATTTCGAATGGAGTCCCTAAGGTCAGTGATAAACGGCCTAGAGAAGGATCAGTTTATGGCATCCATAGACATAAAAGATGCATACCTCCACATTCCTATTTGGAGCAATCATCAGTCCCTCCTGAGGTTCACAGTAGGGAACTCCCACTATCAGTTCCGGGCTCTTCGTTTCGGTTTCTCCACAGCTCCAAGGGTCTTCACGAAGATCATGTCGGTGATGGCAGCGTGTCTTCACCTACAGGGAGTTCAGGTCGTCCCTTATTTAGACGATCTACTCATCAAATCCTCCTCAGAGATTTGCTTACGTCAACACTTATCACTCACCATAGCAATCCTCGAGAGCCATGGGTGGCTGATAAACTTAAAGAAATCCCAGATGGTCCCGTGTCAACGCATGGTCTTCCTGGGGCTTATCATGGATACCAGTCGGCAGAAGGTGTTCCTGCCTACGGAGAAGATCAGTTCAATCTGGGCTACAACAACTCAGGTCTTGTCCTCTCCCAAGCCCTCAATTCATTTGTGCATGCGGCTGCTTGGGAAGATGGTGGCCTCCTTCGAAACGATCCCCTTCGGTCGGGCTCATTCCTGATGCTTCCAGTGGGATCTGTTACATAAATGGTCAGGATCCCACATATGCTTGGATCTCCAGAGGATCTCGCTGTCTCCGGGGGTGAGAGAATCGCTCCAGTGGTGGCTGAATCAGGATCACGTGTCGGTGGGCAGGTTCTTCGCTCCATGGTTATGGATCATAGCCATGACAGATGCCAGCCTGAGAGGTTGGGGGGCGGTAATCCTGCACCTCCGGCTCCAGGGACTTTGGTCGGTTCAGGAATCAGCCTTATCAATAAACGTGTTGGAGTTGAAGGCAATTCTTTTAGCCCTTGGGGGGGCCCAGACCCTCCTTCAGGGCCACCCTGTCAGAGTTCAGTCCGACAATGCCACGGCTGTGGCATATGTCAACAGGCAGGGAGTAAACAGGAGTGCAGCCGCAATGAAAATTGCAGCTCAGATTTTTGCTTGGGCAGAACAGTATGTTCCAGCAATCTCGGCAGTATTCATTCCGGGAATAAAGAATTGGGAGGCCGACTACCTAAGTCAAAAACAAATGATGCCGGGGGAGTGGTCACTCCATCCGGAAGTATTTCAGTCTCTAGTTCAGAGGTGGGGTCTTCCGGATATAGATCTCATGGCCTCCAGACACAACAAAAAAGTTCCCAGGTTTTGCGCAAGGGCAAGAGACCCTTTAGCGGTAGCGGTGGACGTAATGACGATGTCATGGAAATTCAGGTTGGGATACCTGTTTCCTCCGATTCCCATGCTTCCTCACGTGCTCAGACGAGTATGGCAAGGCGGTCTGCTGGTAATTCTAGTAGCTCCCTCATGGCCACGCCGAGTATGGTACGCGGATATAATCTCAATGGCGGTAGGACAAGGATTCCGTCTTCCGTCACGAGACGACCTTCTTCTTCAAGGTTCCTTCCGTCACCAGAATTTACCTCAACTCAGTTTAAGGGCATGGCTGTTGAAGCCAGCCTCTGGAGGGCTAGGGGTTTTTCCTCCAGTGTAGTGAACACTATGATGCGAGCTCGAAAGCCAGTTTCAGCTCGCATCTACCACCGGATTTGGCAAGCTTATATCAGATGGTGCGAAAATAGGACATGTCACACGTCTTCCTTTCGTGTCCCTAGCTTATTGGCTTTTCTTCAGGATGGGCTGGAAGCAGGGCTTCGTTCAGGTTCCCTAAAAGTTCAGGTATCGGCACTTTCAGTCTTTTTTCACCTAAAATTAGCGGATTTGCCAGATATCAAGACTTTTCTTCAGGGTGTATTACATATTCTGTCTTGCCGGGAACCATATTTGGTTTTTCATGAGGACAGAGCGGTTTTGAGAACGCTTCCCTCTTTTGTTCCAAAAGTGGTGTCTTCCTTCCATTTGAACCAGGAAATTGTAGTTCCGGTTTTTTCATCTACTTCTCAGTCTAATCTGCAGTCTATGGAAAAGTTAGATGTGGTTAGGGCTCTCCGTTTTTTTGTGTCAAAATAACATCTCAAATTAGACGAACAGATTCCCTGTTTGTCCCACCCTTAGGGGGCTGCTTTAGAACGTCCCCATGGTAAGCAGTGTCCCCCAGACTGGATGAAAGAGAAAAGAGGATTTATATACTTACGTTAAATTTGTTTCTCTGATTCCGTCTGGGGGACACTGCGATCCCTCCCTTCTGCCTTTCCTCTGTATGCTCTTGGTTGATTGACCTATCTCCTTGGGGCTTTTTAATTAACTGAGGAGGAAGAGGCGGGGGGATTGTAGATTGTAGATCTGTCAGCAGTGCTAAAGATTAACTAGCTAGGTGCCAACTCCCGTGCTCCCCTCCACAACCCCATAGTAAGCAGTGTCCCCCAGACGGAATCAGAGAAACGGATTTAACGTAAGTATATAAATCCTCTTTTTCTGCAGTCATTTTAAAGTGGTGAATGAAAATTTGTATCACTTTATGTGGTAATGCAGTGTTAAATAATAAGAAAATAGGATACACAATCATATTAACAATGTCATATAATGATGCAGACAGAAAACGAAGAGCTACTAATAAATCAATAAACCCAACAGAGGAAAATAAATATAAATGAAAAGTAACAAGGGTAAAATTATTAAATCTATTGACATATTTGAGAGTATGTATCCCATTGGACCATTAGCGATATTGGGTATCTTAGGTGGCAAGTGCAAGTGTGTGTGATGGTTTGTAGTTAATAAACCCAGTGTTTATATTGTTGTACACCTTGATATAATACAACTTGCTATTGGTTTTTTTCTAACTGTATAATACTGGGTAGTTATCTTTATAGTATTTTTGTTTATATTATTTTTTTAGTTGCTCAATTCTCTAGAAAAATACAGAAGAGACCTGTTGTTTGAAAACATTCAATTAATAGTCATGTGCAAATATGTAGCTGGATATTTTCAAATTCAATAAATTCAATGGACTTGAATTTACCATTTACATTATGGCTCTATGTATATAAACAATTGTAATCATTTAGCTAGCTTTCCCATTCAGTGTTTCTGCTAGCATACAGGGCTGAATTGTGCACTCTAGATTATCACCTTTCTTTTCCTGCATCTGTTCACAGCCTGAGCACCTCCTCAACACAAGTGACAATGTCACAGTCCACTGTCATACACCTGGCATTATTATTCGAACACTCGCTTCTGATGAAATCTCTGCACCCCTTGCTCAGACTGAGCTTTCCAGTGATTCGGACTTGCAGCAAAATGATCTACAAAATGGTCAGAGTTCTCTGGAAACTGATTCCCTGTCCCCAGAGGTCCAGCACACTGACATAAATGTCAGCCATGACTCTTTATATTGCAATGAGCAATCCTTAAAGATGAGGGTCAGGAATAACATGAAACTGCAGCAGCATCCTGCAGCAAATGACGAGGACATCTCAGGTGCAAACATAAAGTCAGATGATCGTCACATTGATTTGGCGGAAAACTATGTGAAAGAAGTAAGTTTTGCCAATAACTATTTAAATGTTGTCCCTGAGGCATTAGGTGCACTGAGTTAGGAATCTGTTTTTACTTGTTCTTTCTGAGATCTTGAGTGATTAATGGACACACATAACCTGGATTTTAAACGTATGACTACCTACAGGGAA
The DNA here is from genome assembly GCF_038048845.1 of Mixophyes fleayi. Taxonomy (NCBI): domain Eukaryota; kingdom Metazoa; phylum Chordata; class Amphibia; order Anura; family Limnodynastidae; genus Mixophyes; species Mixophyes fleayi. The sequence continues at coordinate 156,127,878 of NC_134405.1, read as the reverse complement.
GTAGTTTTGTTTTTTTTAAAGTGACTTTATTGCTTTTGAAGAAAAAAACCAATACATTTTGGAAAAAAAGAACTTACAACTTGTGTAAGGGAGGGAAGAAATATAAATATAAAAAGCTGAGGGAGGAGGGGAATGACAGGTACTCATAGCTATATCCTTTCAAAGAAATACAAACACCTACCAATACTGATACTATTGCCCATCGACCATAAAAAAATTTATCTGCCTGTATCAGTGATTGCCTTTCAATATCCCAGACACACTAGAAGATATATAGTGGAGTTTAAGCTTGTATATTGTCTACCTGTGGTCCAGACATCTTATCTGCATAGCCCCTAGTATTTAATCATTTTCATTCACACTCTCCTAGTTTTAAGCTTAGATTGATTGCAATTAGTAGTATGTTTGTTTTTTTTTTTTAGCATAAAACAAAAAATGCTTCAAAACTAAACATATGCAAATATGTACCACCTTTCCTGAGCCTTTGTCGGTAACGTTTAGTATTTAAATACCCCATACTAAACAATATATCTGGTGTGAAATATACAGAATGGAGAAATGCAATTTGAATTTGTCCTTGAACTAAAATTATAAGTAATTTGTCTATAACATCCTCCTCCACATCTTTTTGGATCTATAGACGTTCTATTGAAAGTATTCTGCCGTGTAGCCCAAAAGCTGCTGCTGATAGTTTCCTGTCTGATCAAGGTCTCCAAGGTGCTGCTTCAATCTGTATAACATATCCATAGGGGAGGAATATTTACATGAAACTAAAACCAAATCATGTTAATTTTCATTTCTTGCTGTACTTTTCCATCATATAGTTTGCTATTGCTTGCTGTCTCCTTGTAGCATACTTTACCTAATTTAGAGTAAGATGTCGATGTACTCTAAAAATATGTATTGAGACTTCTTATGTTCACCAGATTTCCAATATCTGTTATGTGTGATTTGTCATGTATGTGTATGTGAGCATTGTCAAGTTTATGTTGCAATTAAAAGTTTAGATGCCACCATAGAAGCATATTTGCAGATGACAATAGGCTTTGTAAATTAATAAAGAGGACATACATTCACCACATAAGGATTTGGACCAAATGATGAGATGAGGTTCAGTGTAGAAACATGTAAAAATACATTTTTGATGTGGTAATAATTTTGCCACCCATATATTAAATGGGATACAATTAGGGCATTCTGAGATGGAAAATGACTTGGGTTACTAGTAAGTAATAAGCTGAGTAGCAGCATCCAGTGTCAGGCAGCTAGTACAACAACTTATATAATCCTGGGATTCATAAAACCAGATATCATCATCACCATTTTTTTACATAGCGCCACTGATTCTGCAGTGCTGTGCAGAGAACTCATTCACATCAGTCCCTGCCCATGCCCATCGGATAGATAGAGATATATATATATATATATATATATATATATATATATTTATATATATATATATATATATATATACACACAAGAGAAGCAAATGGAAGATATAAATAACTTGTTCAACCTGATCTTGAATAGGGAATCTCTTTTTGTGCCCCTTTGTATAAGCAAGACTAAAATCTCGTTCTCTTAACACAGTTAGGGGACACTGCTCACCTTGGGGTATAGAGGGCGCTGTGGGAGTAATGGCACTAAAAATTTGTCTAGCCTGCTCCCCTCCCCTCTATTCCCTCTCCAGCACGAAACTCTCAGTTTATTTAACTAACAAAGCCGCAAGAGAGGGCGAAACACAACCAACAGAACACTCAACTGAACTGTCAGAATAACATATGGGTGGGAGCGCAGTGCCCCCCAACTGTGTTAAGAGAGATATTTTACGGTAAGTACAAAAATCTTGTTTTCTCTTGCACATACAGTTGGGGGATACTGCTCACGTTGGGGACATTCCAAAGCTGCCCCTAGGGGTGTGTATGCTCAAACTGAGCTACACGCAACACTTTTCGTGCAAAACCTGCGTCTTTGGATGCAAAGACGTGGAAGCAGTAAATTCTGGTAAACATATGAACAGAAGACCAGGTAGCCGCTCTACACAACTGCTCAACTGAGGCCCAATGCCGCGCCGCCCAAGAGGCCCTAACAGTAACCGGAAAACCTACCCGACAGATAAGCCTGATGAATAGTTGCCATAATCCATCTAGCTATTGTTTGTCTAGTAGCTGGCCAGACACAGTTATGAGCATCATACAAAACTATGAGGGCATCAGTCTTCCTAACGAAAGCTGTACGGTGCACATAGATCCACAAAGCTCTAACCACATCCAGAGGTATAACCAAACTCTGACTACTGGATGGAGAATCCTGAAACAATGCAGGAATAACAATATCCTGATTAATATGAAATCTCAAAACCACTTTTGGCTGAAAAGATAGCCTGGTACGCAAAACAGCCCTGTCGTTATTGAAAATTAGAAAAGGAGAATGGAAAAACAGATGCCTGGCTGAGAAAATAGCCAATAAGAACGAAAGGTTTCATGTAAGAAGTTTCAAGATATGGAATCCAGTGGTTCGAACGGCGACTTCTATAAAGTCGTTAACACCAAGTTGAGGTCCCATGGAGCCACCAGAGAAACAAAAGGTGGTTGAACATGAAGAACCCCCTGGAGAAATGTCTGAACATCTGGCATCAGGGCCAGCCTCCTTTGGAAATAAATAGACAGAGCTGAAACCTGAACCTTTGTCCAAACCTTCCTGCAGGAATTATAGCACCCTAGGCAACCGGAAGGACTCAGTCGCTACTCATTTCGTCTCAGACCAACCAATTTCTGCTTTCCATATACAATGCTAATAACTAGAAGATGTGGATTTTTAACTTTAATGATCACCTGGATAACCCTTTCCAACAGACCCTCTATCTAAGAATCAAGGACTCAACGGCCAAACCATCAAAGGTAGCCGTATTAGGTCCTGATGGAAAAATGGACCCTGGCTTGGAAGATCTTACCTGAGAGGAAGACGCCAAGGAGGAGAAATGCTTATGGGTGAGAAGACCTGCGTACCAAGATCTTCTCGGCTAGTCTGGGGCCAAAAGAATTACTGCACCCCTTTCAAATCTGATCTTTTTCAAACTCCGAGGCAAAATTGGAATTGGAGAAAATAGATACACTAGACTGAATCTCCAGGGCACCGTCATTTCATCCACCAAAAACACCTGAGTGTCCCTCGTTCTGGCAGAATACCTGTTGGCCTCTCGGCTAAACCACAAGGTTATCATGTTGATCTCTGGCTGACCCCACCTCTGAACAATCTGGGCGAACACTTCCGGATGTAGGTGCATACCCCCGGGTGTATGGCTTCTCAATTGTTCACCCCTGGTATGAAGATTGCTGAAATAAATGACAGGGACCTGCTGTGCCACCCAAGTTATGATCTTGGCAATTTCTTTCATAGCCAAGGCGCTCTTTGTTCCCCCCTAGTGATTGATGTATGCCATCGGCATGGCATTGACTGATTGGATCTGAATAGGTCTGTTCTGCAGCCTGAGCTGCGCCTGGACGAGAGCATTGTAAACTGCCTTTAACTCGATGGGCAATCATGCCTCCTCTCGAGTCCAGAGACCCTGCAATCTCAAATCCAAGGTCACTGCCCCCAGCCTAAAAGGCTGGCGTCTGTGGTCACAATTGTCCAATTCCCAAGCTTTCCTCCGCGGGGCAGAAGACTGATCGCCTCGATGAGGCACCCCTTGTTTTCCCAACAAAACGAAAGGCGCAAAATCTGGGTAAACTCTGACCTGCATCCAAAACCACATCCTCCAGGAAATCAGCAGCATCCTTAATGTGAAAAGCTAGTGGGGATAATTTGGACCTGGCCATACCAGATTGGAGCCCATCACACAATGTGAGGGCCCATTTTTCCACAGCTTTAACCAAAAGTTAGAAAAGCCTGGGAAACAGTGAGGAATACACATACAATGAAGCTCCTCCTTACCCTTAGCCAGCTTCACAAAATGGTGCCTGTGTACAGTAAAACTGTTAGGAGCTGCGATAACAGCTGTTACCTACCAGTAAACTTGTCCCTGCTATCTGCATGTCCTAACGCCAACTGTGTCTTCAGCAGTGTCCCTGGAACAGGTGCGGGCTTAGACTACCGGCAGCACCGTCTCCGCTGCGCAAGGGGAGACTGGTGCTACAGCCGCGGCCTGAACTCATACTGCCCTGGACAGTGCTGGATTCCTGGACACTATTATAGTGTCAGGTAACCCTTATACCGGGAGCCCACACTACCTCAGGGAGGACGGCACTAAAGCGCTGTACTCCCTGAGTACAGCCGTGGCATTCACAATATGAACGCCGCAATGATGAGGCTAAAAATAAACGTATTTTAAATAAAAATTAAGACTAAACTAAAAATGTGCCTTACTCGTTAGGCACTATTAAATAAAAAACTGAGGGCTCCCTCCTGGAGGGGAGCAGGCTAGACAAGTTTTTAATGCCATTACTCCCAAAGCACCCTCTATACCCCAAGGTGAGCAGTGTCCCCCAACTGTATGGGCAAAAGAAAAACACTTTAAGGGTTGACCTAATTAATGTGTACAAATATAATCCATTGTCTGACATGCGTTTTACACACAGAACTGGACAGGTGACTGGGGAGTATCCACTGCTACTGAAGGAAAGATGTTTTCACTACAAACACAGTGTGAGTTCTCCCTGTAAGGATAGTGATCCTGTGCAATTTACTGCACAGGAAAGTAGTAATGGCAGAATCATTGAATGGATTTAAACATGGATTGGCTGCCTTTACTACAATGAATGGTATAAACAGTTGAAGTGTGATATGTAATTTGTAATTTTTAACATGTTAGATTTGATTTTTAACCCACTACACAATGGTGACTAGAATGTTTGCATCATGGTTTGCTGTTACCCTTCATAGTTAAATGTTAAATAATCCACATACCTTTCATTGGATGTAGGATCTCGGACCCTCTGCTCTGGAAGAACAAGTTGACCAGCCTGCAGTTGAAGGAACAGTGCTTATTGTCCCATCATGCCATGGTTACATACAGACTGATGATATTGATGGAGAGTCTGTGCTTCCTCTTACAACATTTGCAGGTAGCAGGAGTGAATGTTCAGTAGGCTTTCACTGATTCAGAAAACCTTTTTGGAACCGTCCATAAAATGGGATATTATAGCTGCAGCTATCAAGACTGCCTCCCATTTCTAAACTATTAGACACAACTAACAAAATCAAACATTGAAATCCATGTCATTTATATTTATGCAGTGTATTTTTCCTTTTAACTTTTTGAAGAGTTTTTACTCTTGATGTTGAAGAAGCTAAAATAATTTAAGTGTTTTACAATAAACATGGAATTCTGAAATTGATTAGGTTACTTGAAACTTGATCTACATTTAGTGGTTATTGTATAGAAATGCCTACATACAAACTTCATGGATGTTCAGTTAATATGAACAGACCAGCACAGGCTTAGAAAAAAATATCAAAACATTTAATGAAGTATAAAATACGTGACAGACATACATACGTTATGTTACGTTATATACATTATTAATAAAATATTTTGTTTTCACAATACGTTACAGAGTAAAGTAAAATACGTTACAGAGTGGACATTACTTTGTAACATATTTTATACTTCATTAAATATTTTGATATTTTTTTCTAAGCCTGTGCTGGTTTGTTCATATACATTGAACATCCTTGGATTTATTTTTATTTTTATGGACTGTGCACGGTTTAAATGATTTGATTGCATTCCCTCTTGGAATTTTGTACATACAAACTTCAGTAGTTGTATTTCATTTATTGTCTTGTACTTTGTTTCCACTAAACCTAAAATATAAATTGCCTTTATATAAAAGCTACTAGTCTCATTCCCAAATATATACTGTACTTTGTTAGACAATCGGACACACCAGACTATAAGACGCACCATTTTTTAGTATAAATCAGCCCATCATATAGAATAATGAGAAATAATATTTGTCTATCCTCCATAAATACTTGCATGGATCTGTATGGCACTCGGAAAAAAAGACTGGTGTATACATCTTTAACGAGTTTTCTTATTTCACAGGAGAAATGTTCACATGATTTAAACTAGTTAATTAGTTACAGTGAGGTGGTTATCACAGAGGAGGCAGATCTAAGAAGGCGTGAGGGAGTCTATTTTGAGATGTATAATTGAGGCTGGGTTGGGTGTAGTTGGTGAGGGCTTTGGAGGTGAGAATGGGCAGTGTGAATTGGACTCCGGAGGATATTGAGAGCCAGCATAGAGATGTGGAGCTGTGAGAGATGAAGATCAGTGTCACTGGCTGACTCGCTCCTTTTTACACTAGCACGCTATTAAGTCATTACAAGGAGGGTTAGCACACAGCCTTTTTCTCCCAGCAAAAGGCCTCCAGAGATGATGATAATACACTTATCATGGGACACAATTTACACCTTCAATTATATTTCTAGGATGCACTAGACCTCTGGTAATAAACACCTTCAAACACAAATGTGATGCATGTAATGAAGCAGCTTTGAAGATTGATAAATTACCCTTTTTGTCACTACGCTAATTCTCATCCTGCTGCTGCAGATGGGAAGAATCTGACCCATACTTTTCAATGCCTGATAAATGAATTGCAGAATAAGGATAAGAAGCTTATTACATGGTCCATCAATAGCGTTACTGCCATATAGCCTGCTGTGTTTGGTAGCAGGGTATCAACTGCCTCCCCTCCATCCACAACTACTGCTACATCTTCCTCATATTCAGTTCCAATAACTTCCTGAATCTTTAACATGTATTCTTGTGAATGTTACTAATACACTTTTTAATATAAAGGAACTTATATTATAGATGTTGGTTCTTTCTAAAGACTGTTTTAATCATGCTTGTTGTACCTAGTAATACATCAGTGTTTCCTGTTACACACTGGGTTATTAATGAAGGACTGATTTAGGGTTCGTTCAGTTGCTCTGAGAGCATTTTCTGTTGTTGTGCTCTGTATTAACTAAAACATGGGGAAAGCGTTCCCAACATACTGCGCGTGGGGATCATTTACTCGTATACTGTACATGCATGTCTGCTGGTCACATGGCAGCAGTGGGAAACTGCAAAACAGCACAAGCCCAATATCCTGTTGTCCATGTGACCAGTAGATGAGTGATGTCTGTTAGGAAAATGCTTGCATAGCTTGCCGGAGCGAGCCCCAAGTGTTTTATCTACCACCACTTTCTGCCTAGCATTGAGCAGTCTAATGATGACACATAGAGTCTGACAAATACATAAGTCCATCAGCCACCTTCTCCCTGAAGAGATACAAGGTGTCATACACCTCCTTTCTCTATACTTTTGAATAGAATTGCCAGCAGAATGTTTAAATTGGGAAAGGGGCATCTAGTGCCGCAGAGCGAATGGTGTAGCATTGGTACTGGCACTGATCCCTATTAAATGCAGGGTTTGGTATTCACAGGAATGAGGGTATACAACCCCTTTAAACGAAGACCTCAACTGTTTTATACATACAGTATATAGAAATGTTTTTTGCTATTTGCCTTGGTGATTATTGGACTTCATCGGTGAAATATGACCCCTTCTTATTTAGTTGTGTAGATATTAATATAAATTCTTTCTTCCAAATCCATAAGTTTTGTTTGAATGGAAGCTCCCTGTCGTTGACTCTGTATATCAGTATGACTCTGCAACTCTAGCATGGTGGCAGTTCCAAGTATGGCATCCTCATTGTTTTGTTTATTGGGATGAAAGAGATTTTATATATATATTTCTATCTAGCTATGGTGAAAACAGAGCCTGATGTATGTATTTATTTTTCTAGATCCCATTTTGCAGCACCACAGGGATAGATCCCACCATATTGACTCATCGATAGACGGACCAGACTCTGATGACTTAAAAGACGTTGAGGATTTATAAAATGGTCACTAAATATGCATTCCTAGCCTTATGTTTAGACTTGCTGCACTCATTCCACCCCTTATTCCAATATATTCTAGTTGTTACAGTATGTTCTAGCACCAAACCAGTTATTCTACTACTGCAAAATATGCACTAGCTTATCACTAGATTATGTTCTGACAGTCTTGCTTTTCTGGCTTCATTCGCCTGTACTGCTTCATAATGAAATATGTCCTCACGTTCAGTTCTGGAACTACAGATTGCAGAGAAAGGTAATATGTTTGGGAAAAGGGGGGGTTACCCCCTTCATCAGCAGAATTCACTTCTCTAGAGTGAGCATAGCAAGACTTAAAAAGCAGTTCTTTGTGTGCATATAATTTGTATACATGGAATTCAAGTTTCTCTATATCTCAAGCCCTACCTAACATTCATGGAAAATCAGTCTTGTTGTCAAACTTAAATAGACTATTGTTAAAAGGAATTGTGCTTAATAAGAATATTTATTTTTAGTTCTGGGACTAATGAGACATTGTACAGTGGCTGATTATTGTAAAAAAACCAAAACAAAAACAGCCACTTTAAAAAAAAGAATCCAGCAAGAGCATATGGTAGGGGGTATCCCAGTTAAAGTATGTGATTTTTAAAACAATGGGACAATTGTCAACAAAGTCTACAGCTTGTCATTTATTTTGAGTATAATACACAACGTTCGGTGGACTGAACATATGTAGTTTATAATGGAAAGCCATGGTCACTGTGTATTTTAATTGGGGGCCATAAAATAGGCCAAGTTTTTCTTAACTGGTGCTACATATTTTTTATGCTATTTATGGAGTTAAGTATTATAGCTAGGCCTATATTTTATAGCTTTTAGATAAAGTTGGTTTCCTGTTTTTTCTTGGCCATTAACAGCCATTCATCCTAAAAGGATTTTCTAATGAGGGGTTTTCTAGCAGCCACTGATGATCAGATCAATGACAGTCATTCCACACTAACCAAACCTGTAAGATGTAGGCAGATTTAATAATGCTGCAAATCGAGAATAATTACAGTAGCATTTGGCACACAGGGTGGTAGTTATAGACAAGGTTAGTTGATCATTTATTTACCCCTCTCTTGAAGAAAACACGCACACCAACATTTTCCTCAGGTGTTAAAAGCATACTCCCAAAAACATTTAAAGCTCCAGAGAAAAACAATCACCATGCACAAAGTCCAAATAGCTTTTATTAATTAGTACAGGTTAGCACAACTCAAATATTAAGAGTTTGACCTTGCATCACACCATTGACACCAGTCACACATTAAAAATTGTTATCATGTATCTTCAACCCAGATTACCACTAGTTTTCAGACCAACCCTTAAAATTAGCCCCAAACAACTCTTCATCTCACTAACCCTATTCTTTATGTTCTATTTATTGGTCTGTGCAATCTGCATAGTCATGTGTTAATACTCTGTACAACAATACAATCCACATACAGGATCTATGTAATATCACTAAGGAGTAGATTTATTAAAGCTAAAAAGGAAAAGTGGAGGTGTTACCCATAGCAACAGATTCTAGCTATTTTCTAGAATGTACTAGTTAGAATCTGCTTAGTTGCTATGGGAAACACCTCCACTTTTCCTTTTTAGAAGCTTTGCTAAATCTACCCCCTAGAGTTATCACATTCATACTACTTCCTCTGGAAGGGCCAGTGTGCTTTTCCTGCCAGATTGTATTGGGAATTAGAACCTACCATTTTCCCCATATGTTGTTATCTTTTAATTAATATAAAAGGAATTTAAAGTGGTATTTGTCACTTTTAGACTACAATTCAACTAAACACTAAACAAAATAGTGTTAGTTTATTACCCCGTTTACCATATTTTATGCCACAGTAACATGTATGGCGGCTTGCTGTAGTAAGGACTTTGCAATTTCTCCTAATGGGCCATTTGAACTATACCGCTTTTCCAGCAAGAAAATAAATACTGTTTGTTCTGCTCAACAACATCCATGCTAACATATTGAAGTGAACAGTGAATACCATTTCTGTCACCCTGGTACAATTAAGCTCTGAAGATGCTGCATGCAACGTTTTCAGACCATAATCACTCCCACATGAAATACAAAGGGTTTCCCATTCACATGTGTCAACATGGAAGACATTTAGTGGAAGGTAGCAGTTTTCTAGCTGCAAAAGTGCTAGAGATTAAAGTGTCTGTCTGACACCACCCATAAATGGAAGAACAAATATGAAAGAGGTGCCAAATACAGCCTGCACATTTGGTCATAGCCCGCGGCGAGGGATAATAAAATTGTCAAAGGGCTTTGTCATGTATGTAGCTATGTATAATACTACTGTAAGAATTTCTTGATCTGTTATTAGAAATAATTTACAGCCCTCTCAGAGAAAGGACTAGCTTCTTGGTTTACTCACAAAAAGGGACATTTACAACACATTTTCAGTTGAAGGTCACTTTGACAGGTTACCTTGGTTAAGCTCTGTAGTGTAGATAAATATTAACTATTTTGAAAATACTGTACATATAAAATAGTGTTCTAAACACACAGTATTTTCAAATTTACATTTAGAGCATTCGCTAACGCACATTACATGGACTATGTCAACTTTGCACACTGGTTAATTGACAATTTCTAGCACCTGCTCTTTTCACATACTACAATGTAGTAAATCCCATTTATCCTTACAAACCAAGTATTTTAATATCCTCCAACACAGATGTAGGACTTAATGTGTAATTCATGTAGCCTTTAAAGTGACATTTTACCAGCTTGTTTGAAAATTGTAGGTCAGGATATTTTTTCCAAATATTAAATAGCTAGTATAGGCTGAAGCCAATTGTCAACAAAACCCTTTTCTAAATATTTGCATTTTGGGAGCTGGAGATTAGGATAATAGCAAGATTCTTGCTAGGTTTTATGGAGTTATGGCTTTTAAACCCAGATTCCAAATTCTGTCATGAAAGCTTTTGGTGGCTGGAGGATTTTCTTGTATTTGTAAGTACAATTACTTAAAAGGGGATCTTGGATGTATATTGTAAGTTAGTGTTTTGACCAAGCTACTGTCAGTTGTGCACTGTGAATGCACGGACCTCTTGGCCATTCAGATTTCTGAAGGGAAAAAGAGGACAGTTCATTGCTAGTGTTCTTCACAAAAATGTTACTCTCTATTTCACTGCTAGATCACTCTGACCAGCTGCAGTTTTTGTTTCCTGAAGCATTTTAGGAAGATTTTACTTTAGAACAATTCATGTCCTATATGCCTTCCTTGTCCACAACAATGTTAATCTTTTTAAATAAAAGTGATAAAACAGGCATGTAAATTATTTTATTTATTTAAACTGACATATTCAAAATGTGTTTTACAGCCTAATATTACAATTTTGGTCATGTGAAGTATAGTACTTACTGGCATCTGTTGCATAGTAAAAAAGAAAACTGTATTATATTTAAAGAAAATAAAGAATATTTAACAAATTGTGCACTCTGTTCATTTTGAATTGGCCAGGGCTACTCTGAAAAAAAAAAAAAAAAGACAAATCATCATACATAAAGAGAAAGAAGTGCCAGTCAGTGACTCTCACCAGGTCTTTAAGTGCAACAATGGTTTAAAAGAAAAATAAAGTCTTATGGCAGTTGCTCTCCCCTTCCTAAAATGAATAACAAAATACAACTTCTGTGTTTGTTCCACAACGTGTCTTCTTCCTGTGGCATGGCATTAGATTGTGCTTCTCAATGCAGTTTGTTGTCTTGTCCCCATGCTTCATTTCCCCACATCATGAAAGTATAGGTTGGCACATATACATAACATGACAATAGAAAATAAAATATAATAGATCAGATTCCTGAACTTGGGCTCCAGGTCCCCTTGCCGGTACCAAAATATCTGTAAGAAAATATACAATTTCAGGTTAATATACCATTTATCAATTTAAGCAACGCAGACTACTGCAAAACATAGGTGATCTATACTTCAATTAGAAAGCTGTAGTTTGTCAGGAGAAAGCGGTGATCACTCCACTTGTTATAGCAAATAACATTCATACAGAACTGAAGTTATTAGCAGCTCTTTGCTATAAGGCAATTTGTAGATTACATTTAGTGGTTCTGCAATATTTCCAGAATAAGTTACATATTTTGCAGAACACTGATGCATAGCTCCATTGTAAACAATAGAGAGAACCTAGGCAGTTGTGGATGCGGTCTATGTCAACAATGCCTGTAAAAATACAACAATTCTGTTGGAGTATGCATTAACATAGTACTCTGTTACAAGGAAGCTTTGAGATGTGTTAATGAAGGTACTGAGATAAATAGAATTAAGACAGAACAAAGTACGCTTTACACCCTTACTACGAACCCTTACTCTGACCATAGACAGTTTATATGCTGATCTCCTGGCACCATTAGCACTGATGTTATCCACTCTTTGGCTGCTGCATGTAAAATGCTCAGAGGCACACAGTCCCATATGCACACTAGCCTTAAGTGTAGAACCTGTAACCATTCTCAATAGATACCATTTTAAGGTTTTATACTTACCAGTACGAGACCGGTAATTGAGCACAAGAAAATGCAGACAGCAAAGAAAACATTCACTGGTTTTGGAGGTGGTTGAGGAAAGACGAAAGCACTGATAAATGTTACCTGTGTGTCAGTAAAATAAAAAATTACTAGAATTTAGAAATCTAAAATTTGCATACAAAATATTCAATCAATCTTGTACGTGCAAAATGGCCACGACTACCAAGGAAGCAGTGTAAAAGAATCTTGTGGCAAGGGTGCCTGGGGGGAAAACACTTATGATTATTTAGGCTATACAGTGCCGATCATATTACACAGCACTGTACAGAGGACATGTAATCATGCACATCAGCCCCTGCCCCATTAGAGCTTTCATTCCAAATACACACACAGTAGGATCCATTTAGTCAGAAGCCAATTAACCTACCAGTATGTTTTGGACAGATAGTACCCTTGTTGGGATTGAACCCATGACCCCAGAGCTGAGACAGCAATTCTAGCCAATGTGCTGCCCTCTGAAATATTATCCAACTCCCTACTCTAAAACAATTCATAAAAATATACAAAAGAGAGCGCTAAGCTAAGACCCAAGTACAAATATTTAAAAAAAAGATTCAAACAACATATGAAGCTAAAATACAATATTGGTGGAGACCGATTATTATTATTATCATCATCATTTATTTGTTAGGCGCCACAAGGTATCCGCAGCGCCGCACACAGTACTAACAGTAGACTATACAGGGTGAAACCATACAGAACAATGAACAAAAAGTACCAATACTTCAGAAACTCCGGCTAGTCATATGCAGTAAAGATGGAGCGGAAGAACAGGTATGGAGACAGGAGGGGAGGGGGCCCTGCTCATACGAGCTTACATCCTAAGGGAGGGTAAACAGACCAGGCACAAGAGGAGCCAGTTGAGACAAGAGGAGAGAAGGAAGGATGAGCAAAGTGAGGAGATGGGGGTTAAGTAGATGGTTGGTAGGCTTTGAGGAAGAGGTGAGTTTTGAGTGCACGTTTGAAGGAGCACAGAGTAGGAGAGAGACGGATGGAACGAGGGAGGTCATTCCAGAGAAGGGGGGCTGCACTGGAAAAGTCTTGGATTCTGGAGTGGGATTGGGGAGAAGAGACGGATGGAGTGTACTTCAAAGGAGGAGAAGGAGAGGGAAGGTAAAGTAGGAATGACAAGAAAAGTGCAGTTAGGGGATAGGAGGAGGCCCACTCCGCCTCCTGGACGCTCATCTGGTCTGGTGGAGTGGGTGAAGGAGAGGCCCCCGTAGGAGAGAGCGGCGGGTGAAACGGTATCAGAAGAAGTAAGCCAGGTTTCAGTGATGGCAAGAAGATTAAGAGAGTTGGAGATGAAGAGGTCATGGATGGAGGAAAGTTTGTTGCAGATGGACCTGGAGTTCCAGAGGGCACAAGAGAAAGGGAGGGAGGGAAGAGGGGAGATGCAGATGAGATCAGGGTTGATGGAGCGAGGTGGAGGGTGAGGGGTGGGGCAGTGATAGTTGGGCGAGAGAAAGGGGCTAGGGGAGAGGATGGGTATAGGAAAGGAGCGGGGCGGCATGGTGAGAGAGGGGGGACTGGGAATGAGAGAAGGGGCAAGAAGAGGGTAAGGGCAATTAGCGTCGAGGTGAAGGCAGCAACGGGGGCCAGGAGTGGGCGAGTTAGATATGGGCTGACAAAGCAGAGTAAGACAAGAACAAAGGAAGGACTGATTAATCAAATATAAGCATATACCAGTTAATATATATAGCCCGGATAGTCAAGTAAAAACGGGTAATCAGAAAATAGTTAATCAGCAACACAGATTAAATTCCAATAGTTACCACTTCTGTCAGACTTATGGTATGAAACTTTTTTTTACCATAAGTCTGACAGAAGTGGTAACTATTTTTACTTCATTATCCAAGCTATATATGATCTGGTATATGCTTATGTTATTTGATTAATCGGTCTCCACCAATAATGTATTTTAGCTTCATATGTTATTTGAAGTTTTATTAAAATATTTGTACTTGAGTCTTAAGCTTAGCGCTCTCTTTTGTATATTTTTATGATTTTTTTCATTACGGGCTCCAGAACCCATTCGAGAGACCTGTAGTTTGACCAGGCATTGCTTTTGAAACACTTATTTATGTAATTTAGCACCCGACGTGTTGTTTGCTCCCCTACTCTAAGAGATGCCTTATGGAAGCATGCAGAACGGAAAATTGTCAATTACTGTTACAAAGGAAAATACAAATGACTGCAAATTAATAAATGTTTAATGAGTTTTGTTTATCCTCCCACACACAATCAATGGCTAATTTCCATGAAGTTGTGGCCTTAAACGGATTAAAGTGCAAACATATTGATATTGGCATGTTTCAGAAGTCTATATAGTCCATCTAGTGTTTTTCTCAGAAATACCCATTGATCTTACAAATCTCTGAAAATAAAACCATAGTTATAAGCAAGACAAAGTTAAGACACTTTCTCTATACTATGCTAGGTCATAACAATATATAAAAAATTACCTGGTACTTATACAACCCAAGCTATACTGGCAGACAAATGCCAGTAATCTCTGGATATTGATTGAATGTATTGCACAGGCTTGTTACAACTTTAACCTGAAAAGCTCTTGACGCATTGGAATTTACAAGTGGCCAACAGAAACCAGGAGGAAGAATTAGGGCGAGGTTTAAGAAGAGTTCATACTCCTATTCGATAATTTGTTTACAGTCAGAGCAAATTGCTTTCATTTTATCTTTTAGGAACATACACTGAAACACAAGACGAGAGCAGTCTGCACGCTATAGCTTACAGTCAGAATTTTTTGCTTTACAAAACACCAGAATTACATTACTGGATGTGGGTAACTAATAACATGATAAAAAGGACCCTATATACTTACCAGGACCAGCAGGGACGTTAACACACCAACAATGACGTTGATGATTCTATCCTGTAAGGAGACAGTAAAAATGGGTAGTGTGAAAATAATTTAGAACAACCTCTGCAAAGTACAGACTTAAATTCAGTAAATGTGCAAGCATGTGATTTTTATCAGATAAGTAATAAAACACTGAATGTGGTGGTAGCTACAAAAGATTGTGCACCCATCGTATTGATTAATTAAGGCCTCAAAATTTGATCAACTTATTCTGTGTTAAATTAAGTCATTTAGGGACCCTTCTAATCCCTCAGAGTGTTAAACCTATTCTGAACAAGAATGGGCGCCTTACTGTGGACTTAAAAATAAATATAATTCACTGTTGCAATACAGGGGGACATGGGTACAAAATATTTAAGTGCTTCCAGCTTGGAATTTCAACTTTCAGGAATATAATTAAGAAATGGTAGATAAACGGAATTGCTAAAGTCAAGTAAGATACAGAAAAATCTCGGACAGAATTGTTCATAAATACAAACTGGTCAAATAGGCAACGCAAATGTCTTGCAGAAAGGTTTAACCGTAGTGGTCCACAGTACAACATTGTTTACATAGATATGATCTGCATAGAAGGGTTGTCAGAAGGAAACTTTTCTTACATCCTCATCACAAACTTTTGGAGTATGCAAAACATCTCTTTGGGACAAAATGCTGCAGACTGAAAAACAACCACATATCAACTATGAATACTTAGAGCAGAGGTGTCCAAACTCAGTCCTCAAGAGCTCCCAGCAGGTCATGTTTTCAGGACTTCTGTCTGTAGAAACAGGTGGGATAATTACTGACCCAGCCAAATAAATTAACTCACCTGTGCATTAGTAAAGAAATCCTGAAAACATGAATTGTTGGTTGCTCTTGAGGACTAAGTTTGGACACCTCTGACTTAGAGGAACAAATGATTAAAAGTTTGTAGTAATCATTACAGTACCCAGAACATCTGTTGGAAAGACATGTAGTTTATGCAAGATGACCTAATACAGAGGTGCTCTATCCCAGTCCTCAAGAGCTACCAACAGGTCATGTTTTCAGGATTCCTCTTTGTAGAAACAGGTTGGATAATTAATGACTCAGTCAAATAAATTAACTCGGATACACGATTAAAGAAATCCTGAAAATATAAACTATTGGTAGCTTTTGAGAAACGAGATTGGGCACCTGACCTAATATTTAGATAGAAGAACTTTGCAAAACAAATCCAACAGCAAGAATAGAAAGACTGATACAAGGTGTTACTAAGTATAGGATGTTAAAAAATTCGCACATGCCACATTCATCATAGGCAAACCGAGGGGGGGTTTCCGAATGCCTGGAAACCCCCCTCCAAGCCTGGGGCACTGTATAATTGAGGTGGCTGGACCCTGCCCCCGCTTCACACGGCTCTGCTTGAAAAGGGAGAGCTGCGTGCACCTAACAGTAGTCCACGCAGCATTGCCTATGTATATTATGTGGATAGGAAGAGTTGGAAAGCAGCCAAGCACTGTCTAATAGTATAGCCACGCCCCCATGCATGCTGGTCATGCCCACTGGTTTTCTTTTTCAAATCAGCCATCACAAAACAAGAAATCAAAGAAATGTGGCAGATAAATTACAGATATAAAACATACAGGGTCACTTAAAGCTGCATTTCTACCTGGGCTGCTCCACGCAGCTGTTTTTGCATTTAATGTTGATTAACAAAAGGTCAGTCTGTATTATAGAACAGGCAGCGGCCCTGAGGTTCCAGCTAGGTGCATTGGCCATTTTAGGGAAATATTATTATTATCCTTTATTTGTTAGGCGCCACAAGGTTTCCGCGGCGCCGTACACAGTACAAAACAGTCGACTATATAGGGTGAAGCAGTACAAAACAATAAACAAAATATCAAATACTTCAGAAACTCCAGGCAGGTTTATGCAAAAAACGGAGCAGAAGAACAGGTAGGGAGACATGAGGGAAGAGAGCCCTGCTCAAGTGAGCTTACATCCTAAGGGAGGGAGAACAGAACAGGCACAGGGGGAGCCAGAAAGGTAGGGGGGAGAGCGAGTTGAGAGCGGGTGGCGGGGTTATGTGGATGGTTGGTAGGCCTTGAGGAAGAGGTGGGTTTTCAGCGCACGTTTGAAGGAGCACAGAGTAGGAGAGAGACGGATGGAACGAGGGAGTTCATTCCATTGAAGAGGGGCAGCGCGGGAAAAGTCTTGGATTCTGGAGTGGGAAGAGGTGATAAGAGTTGAGGAGAGGCATTGATCGTTGGCCGAGCGCAGGGAACGGGCAGGAGTGTGAATGGAGAGGAGGCTAGAGATACATTCCTAGGTGGTAATGCAGCATTATAGAGTTGCCTCTAAAATGGGACTTTGAAAATAATGTAAACTGGTGTGATTTGTCATGAACCCCCTGAAAATCATCATTGATGTAAGGCCTTGTAAGTCACGTGTGACATAAAATCAAAATAGTCTTATCCATTTCAAATTTGATTACAGTATATTCGTTTGATTTACTATCCATTATTTAAAAGATGCTGAGATTGAAAAAATTAACAAAATACAAGGTAAAGACAATTACCGGTTCGCAAGTGTGAGCTTGCTTTGTTCCGTTATCAGGGAGAATAGGTTATACAAAACTTACTTTGGGTCAGATTCCTTTATAGGCAAGAAGTCAATATGGTATAGCTCATTCAATTGTTCTCCTTACCAGTAAATTGTAAGTGTTATATTATTATTATCATTTATTTGTTAGGCGCCACAAGGTATCCGCAGCGCCGCACACAGTACTAACAGTAGTTATATTATTGTATCTTAACACGAATAATTCTATTTTATAGCAGAAGCAACATGAAAACAAAATATCAGAAATATATGTATAGTTTTTCAATTTGCAATGTACAGTTATGTAGCACTAGATTATCTGCATATATTTAATGCACAAAATGAACCTAAAAGATGAAAAGCCAATTTAATCTTTTTCAGGAGAGTCCAGAATTCTCCCACATCCTGCCCCTTCCTAGTGAAGTTGGTGGAATTGGGGACTCTAACGTAATTTGCAGCTAATCATGTAAATTTGGTCCGCAGTGAAATGACATTTGTATCTCAGAAGCAAAATTATGCGTTTTGCTGTGCTCTGTCCCCGTACTTCAAGCAAGTTAAGGTAAAATACAGTGTTCAGCATTTACCGGACATTCCACTACAGTTCTGTTAAAAAAAAAAGTCTTACCCCTTCCACATCTTTAAGGCACTGTCCTACTGAGATCTGATAACAGGTCATAAAGCTGAGAGAAATAGTCCTTTTAGCTGCTGTAACATGACTGGCTGAATACATGAGTCCAAACTGCATTTCTGCATAGTAAGTCTCCCCTCTTCATCCCCATCATGGCAGCCTGGTGCAGAGGAGTGACAGAGCATGTGGTAGTGCAGTATAAACAGTCCAATTATTTCACCTATTTTATTCTGCTCTCGAATACACAGCTTTAGAGCTAGATTTATAGGCAAACATTGCCTTTACTTGGTCTCTCAAGAGAAGTTGAAAAATCAATGTAAGCATTTTTTTTGTTGGAGAAAACCTGATTAATCACTGCGAGAAGGGGGACACAATGCACCTGCTTACACATCTCCTCCCTCAATTACAACCAGGTATAGTCTCTTATTACAAGTGAATTAAGATTTATTAATATAAATGGGTGTTCTCTTTAAAGTGCCAACTTTATTTCAATGCGAATTCTGCACAGAGATAAGCAGAATTTCTGGCAATAAATGTTCCATTATTGCTCCCCCCTTCGTGTTGTATATGGTCTATAAATAGCACTGGAAAAATGACAGCGTCAATTTATTGTGCTGAGAGGTTAGAGTATTGTAAAAGGGAAGTAAAAGTACAAGTGGAACAAAAATAATAGGGGGAATTCTGCAAGGGAAACTTGTAAGATTCCACCCCCAGATGTGAATGTTCCACTGAACAGCTGAAATTTTGTTCTAGTTTCACAGAGGTGAATTGCAACCTCAAAAAGCCATCAATACCAGAGAACAAACTTCTGCTGATGTTTTTGTAAGAGATATATGAAAAAATAAACACACAATAATAGAGGCTGCACTGATGTTGTGTGTAATATATATATATATATATCACTTTCATTCTAAACCATAACAAAAAGATATAGCTATAATATTTAAGATAGATATCACTGTTTTCATGCATTTCTATATTATAAGTGCATATTTATGTTTGTCCACTAAAGTAATAGGACCAGCAGTTTTTAATTGTCATGTAGAGTAAAGAAAAGAAAATGCCATTATCCTATATTCAGCATTAGTTTTGTGCTGTGAAACGTATCCACTGAAGAGATCTGAGAACTACTTATGAATCTCAAGATCACTACACAATCCTACAAGATGTCCCAACTGCCCACTCTTGTCTAAAGAAATAACCAATTAAAGATTTTGAAAAGTGTAAGACAAACAGGACAAAATGTGCAGGTTTATTTAACTGAAGATAACACAAGGGCTGTTAAATAGAGACTTGCCTAATCTTTGCGAACAAACAGAAGTATAGGTTTCATAACAATTATTCTATTATAATATTAAAAATTGACTAGTCGTCAGTCATTTAGACAGGAAAAGCTTTATTTTTTGTAGGGTTCTGTACTGAAAGATGGTAGCAAAGTTGAAATATTTATTTTTTATTTCAAAAGGTTCAATAAAACAAATTAGGCAAAAAACACACTTTCAAGATTCTACTCTTAACTTTTACATATTTAGGTCAACTGCATTCAAATATCTAAAGAGTGTAACCAGTTAGTACAGAGCAAGCAAATGTGTATTTTACTCAAGATATAAATGAGTATCAAAGCTCAGAAGCAAACAGTATACATTGTATTCATTTTTAATGACTCCACTTATGCCTGCACAAAAAAAAACACATTCAGTGTATCAGAGCAACTTCCATTACATTCAATTTCCATGCATCTAATATGCAGAGGAACCCTGATACGAGTCTCCCAAGTGCTTTAAGACTGCCCCCTACTGGTGGATTTTCTATGGACATCACTGCAGTGTCATAAAAGAGCAATTGAAAAGTCCTGCAGGATGCAAGCCCAACACATGAGAGCTGTACTTTTAATGTGGTTTGTTCTACATCATGTTTAAAACCCTTTTAAGACTCCAGCTCCACTTCATCGGTGGAGCACATGGCTGCCCCATGATTAGTTTTACAGTTCCAGCTAAAGCCAGCTAAAGGTTTTGTGGCGCTTTGGAGAATTGTGTGAACAGGAGGACAAATGAGGAGCTGCATTCACAGACACTAATGCTTTTATTGGTCCTCCAGCCATTTAAAAGGGGTGAAAAGAAAACAGATGGTAGCACAGTTTTAAAGTGTATATCAGGCTATGAACAATAAAAAAAAAAAAAGTATTTAATTGTTTTTATATGAACCATGTCCTTTAATTTGCTTAACCGTTGAATGAATATTCAAAAAGTTAAGTCCGAGCATAACACCCATCACATCTGCCATTATAGCATTTCAAATATTCAACATCTGTTATGGTCTAAGTACTTGAAGTGCTTCAATAATACTGCTAATGAAAGTGGAGTATCACAAAGTACTTACCCTTGCGGAGTTCTCCCCAAACAAAGGTCTGTTGTCCAGGCCACCGGTTCCATAGGTCCTGGTGGTATAGTCCTCCATTATAAATGGAGAATGCTCTTCAGTCATTAACCTAGTGTTTCTGTGTATTAAAGCATACACCTGGTGACAGGGAAGCTGGCGCCTTCAGAACATTGTACTGAAAGAGGCTTGTTCATAGAGTGCACCCACTTGCGGAGGAAACACCAATGTTTCACTACTTGTTTAACAATAATCCCTGGAATGTTTACTTCATGGTGATGTGTCGTCTGGAGAAACAAAGAACACTGAATGTTACACTGTAAACTGAAGAGAAGTCTATAAGTGCCCTTTACAGAAGGTGTGGTGACAGAGGAACTTCTCTTGTCAGATGATGAAACCATACACCTCTCCCTCCCATGTGCCTCTAACAATTTAACTTAAAGGATTAACTGCAGAGAAAGTTCACCAACATGTGCAAATTTAAGAGGATAAAAAAAAAGAGCTCCAGAGATCCACACATACACCCTGGGTCAGTGGATAAATAGTCCTGCGCTACACTATCCTTACAGAAATGCACAATTCCTTTTATAGTTGTCTTTTCCCCTCCTCATTCAGCACCTTCATAAGGCAAACTGCATTCTGTATCAATTACAGACTCTTATTTCATTAAACAAACATACTGAAACCTGTATTGATAATATCAAATATATGCTCTAGTCAAATAATTGTTTTGATAGAAATGCAATAATAAAGATGTTGACAAAATTGTCTGGTCAGTCTAATTTATGAGCCAGGGAAGATCTGCATCCATTGAACTCAATGAAAATGGCTCCCAAAAGTTATATGCCAGTAGTATTTTTAGGCACATTTGCTCCCAGCCTCCTGGGATTGTTGAGCCCTACTATGTAATATCCATCTACAGCTAGCTTCTTATTCATACTCCACAGGCACCTGAGCAAAACACTAAAGTACATGCCTCCTACTTGCTGTTTTATACAGACCCAGTCCTTTCAATCAATTTAGACATTCCCCATATTTCCATAACTGTAGCAGTACCCATGTGGGAAATACACGAAATAGGCATGAAAACTACAGAATTATGGAACATGTGAGGCCACTGGCATAGCAAGATCATAATGCCCCCTAAAGATAAGTCAGCTGTCAGAGAGACGCCATTCTGCAGGGAAGAAAAATACAACATTTAAGTGTAAAGCTGGTGCAACGTTATTTGCACTTGCTTTTTTTTATTTGGGGCTCATTTACATGTTTCTATTTAACATACTGTAAGTGAGGTCTGATGAGAATATACATTTGCATCACATGCAACAGTTACATGTAACTAACCTCTAGAAGAAATTGCTTATGCTGGTCTGTGACAAAAATTAATCATAACTATGGGATGAATTATCGGACTTCAGACTCAGATTTGATCCCTGCATTATTAATCTGTCTGCAAAACATGTTACCGAGTGTTATACTGTGGTGTGTGGAAAACAAATAAAAAAGGTCAAGTTTGGCAATTTAATATTGGCATGTGTGGGGAGGGGAATATTGGCAATATGATTATGCTAGTAATGTTGCATAATGTTAAGAACTTGACTGTCCAACCATTGGGGAGACAGTTCAGTGTTTTTTAATAAAAAAAAAAAAATAGAAAAAACATTTCAATCTATATGCAGTAAAAAAAAATTGAGACCAAGCAGATTTCAGCTACATCATCCTCTGTGCAAATAGATACAGTGACAGTTTCATTTGTTAGTGATGAGAACATTGAATCTGTGAAGGATCTCCCTCGCCCACTTGTTTCCTCCTTTAATTTACACCTAATTCAGTAATCATCCTGCTGCCACGTTACACCAATTTAACAGTGAGCAACATTGGATATAATCATGCTATGATAGTAAATCAGTGGTGTGATGCTTTGAAAGCATATCTGAATTTTGCTGAGAAAGTCTGGCTTATGGTAGTGGACAGCAATATCATGGTCTATATGTTTTCAAATGATACCTCACTCAGACTTCTATTAATCTATAACTTAATGTAAATATATATATATATATATATATATATATATAACATAGCTAGATGTTCTTCTATAAATTCACGTTTCACTTTACATTTTATGAGGGAAATTTTTTTTAAGGCTACACATAGAACATAATAATGTCCTAAAACAAACATAATAGAAATTGGAAGTTGCACTATGTACTGTGAAGTGGGGAGGATTGTACAACATGCACGTAGTGAGACTAAGGTGCTTTCCCATAGCTATACTAAAGGACATCTCTAAGTCTAAGTCAATCTGCGTGGTGTTTGGGAGGAAATGACAGGCAGGTCTGGGGGTAAAGGGGGTTTCACAAGAAAAACATGTGCATTCAACAACAAATCCCTTGTTAAATGTTCACTCACCCAAACTTAATAGCCAAAAAAGCAACCCTATATGTAACCCCTTCACTGCCACAGACCCATGACCCCTGTGTTGGAAGAAACCAAGCGACCCAGGTGTAAGATGTGTAGGTAAAGCTCAGAGATCCTTGTGACGGAGAGCATCACGTAGGTCTCCCCCTAGAGCTAACACCTCGCAGTGAGTGCCCCCTCCCCCCATGCACCATGCCTTCCCGCCTCCCTACGGAGTCTCACCTGTAACATCCCGACAGCGAGCAGCGTGCTGCCACGGTAAGTCAGCCCCGGCACATAGTTACCCGGACAACCGTGACCAGCACAACGTTCAGGAGCAGCGGTGACAGGGTTATGTCTGCGCATGTGCACCTGCGCCTCTCGTCTGCTATTGGTGAGATGTCCCTGTCAGCTGAACATATTGACCCGCCCACTGAGGCGTCACAAGCCGCTAGAGTGAGGCAGCAAGGAGAGTTTGTTTATGTTTCCCTGTGGTCATCCTATTGGCTAAGGAAGTGCGACCTATCTTGTTTTACCTTTACTCCTTGGTATGCCTGTCTTTACAGGTTATTATTCCATTGCAGTAAGTGCAAGGGACCATGCCTGGTTTTAGTGGAGGGATGGCAAACTTTAACTGGGGTATTTTAAAGGAAAGAAATACAGATTGTCCGGTGACCCAGCCCAGGGTAACCCACTATGGGACCGGCCTGGGGGATAGATGCCCCCCTGCCTAGTTTTGTGGCTTAATGAAAAGTTGGTATATATAACATAATTAAATATAAATAAAATCCCAGGGCTACCAGCTATAACAGAAAGTTTTTCACATTTTGTAATGTTTATAAACACTGGTAGAAAAAATGGTACTTGTGTACTTTACGGACTCATTGCAGAGAAAGCAACGAATGTTTTGTCGTCCTCGTCCCAAACCGTTCAGCATCTACTCTCCTCAGGGCCACCATCAGGGGGGTACAAGAAGTACAGTAGTATGGGGCCCAACAGCAGAGTGAGGCCCCACCAGCCCTGGGCCCAAACAAATTTATTAGGGTCAGTGGCCCCCGTAGTGCATTAAGGGAGGAAGTGAGCGCCATTTCTAGGCAGCAGCTGCTCCTGAGATGTGAGAGTTGGTGTGGGGAGAGACCTCTGCATGTAATTAAGGATGCGGCAGCGGGCCCTCTTGTAGGCAGCATGTCTGCCTCCGCTTCTAAGATGTCAGGACCCCACAGTTGCCGTTATTTGCTCCAGTCCTAGCCCCCCAGGTGCCCAGCTCCCGGGCAGAGATTAATTAAGAAAAAACATCACAGCGCTGCCAATAGAGAGGAGCTGAAAGGAGACCGCTAAAGACGCAGAGAGGTAAGTAAACTACTGTACGGGTTTCATGGAACCAGGGATGGGGGGTGACTATAGAATGTGGGGGGGGGGAATGTTGGGTAGAGAATAATTTAAACATGAAGGTGGGGTGAGAGTAGGAAGGAGGCGGGCCCTGCCTGTTACATTTGTACCGGGCCCCGCAGTCAGTGTCGGACCGGGGCATGAAGGGCCCACCGGGGAATGCAACACTAGGGGCCCACCAAAGGGGGTGTGGTCAGCCTTCATAGAGGCGGGACCAGACACTAGAGGGGGAGTGGTCAGTCTTCGAAGGACAGCTAGCACCATAGTGTATTATGTAAAGAATGCAGTGTGTGTATAAAGAGTACACAGTGTTGACCTGCCCCTTAGATTGGGCAGAACAGTCACCAAAAATCAGGATTGTCCCACTAGACCAGGATTGGCTAACCTGTGGCACTCCAGGTGTTGTGAAACTACAAACCCCAGCATACTTTGCCAATATATAGAAGCTTATTGCTGGAAGGGTATGCTGGGACTTATAGTTTCACAACACCTGGAGTACCACAGGTTAGCCAAGCCTGCACTAGACTCAGATCATTTGACAGACTGTCCTACCTGTTGTTGTCACTTTTAACACCTGTGGCTGCTGGTTTCTTTAGTTGCGGCTTGTCTGGATCCTGGAATGTTGAGGGCCGGCCCTATTTGGAAAAAATAATGGGTACATATAGAAACGTCAACCATCCCTGCCATTAAATAAACAGCACCCACATTCAATTATAGACCCAAACCAACTCAGCATTAAAGGTCCCATCACCCCCTCCCTATAGTGTTCTCTGTGCAGCCCCCCCTCACTATAGTTAAGCATAGGCAGCCCCCCTATAGTTTAGTATAGATAGGCAGCCCCCCTATGCCACATAGTAGTGCCCCCAAAACAATGTTATGCCACACAGTAGCGCCCCTAAAACAATGTTATGCCACATAGTGCCCCCAATGTTATGCCACCCAGTAGTGCCCCCAAATGTTATGCCACATAGTTCCCCCAAATGTTATGCCACATAGTGCCCCAAATATTATGCCATATAGTGCCCCAAATGTTATGCCACAGTGCCCCAAATGTTATGCGACATAGAGCCCCAAATGCTATGCCACATAGTGCCCCCAATGTTATGCCACATAGTGCCCCAAATGTTATGCCACATTGTGCCCCCAATGTTATGCCACATTGTGTCCCCAATGTTATGCCACATAGTGCCCCCAATGTTATGCCACATAGTGCCCCCAATGTTATGCCACAGTGCCCCAAGTGTTATGCCACATAGTGCCCCAAATGTTATGCCACATAGTGCCCCAAATGTTATGCCACATAGTGCCCCCAATGTTATGCCATATAGTGCCCCAAATGTTATGCCACATAGTGCTCCCAATGTTATGCCACAGTGCCCCAAGTGTTATGCCACATAGTGCTCCCAATGTTATGCCACATAGTGCCCCCAATGTTATGCCACAGTGCCCCAAATGTTATGCCACATAGTGCCCCAAATGTTATGCCACATAGTGCCCCCAATGTTATGCCATATAGTGCCCCAAATGTTTTGCCACATAGTGCTCCCAATGTTATGCCACAGTGCCCCAAGTGTTATGCCACATAGTGCTCCCAATGTTATGCCACATAGTGCCCCCAATGTTATGCCAAATTGTGTCCCCAATGTTATGCCACAAATGGTTAAAAAATATACTTATCGATATCTTGCTTGCTGCAGGCTCTCTGCTCCTTCTCTCTTCTTCAGCGGCGGCGGCAGGCGGCAAGATCAGCTGACAGGGGGAGGGGGCGGATCACATGATCGTAGCTGCGATCGCAATTGAAAGATGACTGGCTTTCAGTGACAGCCAGTCATCTTTAAATTGCGATCGCAGCTGTGATCGCAATTGAGCAGCGGGGACGCCGGGTTCTCGTGGGGCCTCCAGGTAAGCTCCGCCCACGGGTAAAAGGGGGTGTGGCCGTAAGTAACCTGGGCCTATCGGTGAATTTACCGGTAGCCCGCTGGGCCAGTCCGACACTGCCCGCAGTTTCTGGTGGCAGCCCTGACTCTCCTCCCCATTAGTAAAGAACGGATCAGACCTGGCACTACAATCATATCAGATTGTTAGAGAGCTAATGTGGATATCTGTAACAGTGGTTTCCAGCATCTAAGAGTGAATCACATCTTTAACTTCGTGGATCCCGAAACGCTAGCGAATACACAGAAGATTGAAAGGATGTGAGGATCTGCTCCTAAGTGGGGAAACAAAAAAAGAAGAGGGACGAACAGGAATTTCCTCCAGTCGTACATGGCCGAGTTTATGTGGAGTAGCCTAAATAACCACAGTGGCGGATCCAGGAGGGGGCGATCGCCATCCCTAGCAGGGGCTTGCTGCCGGCGGCTGCACACTATGTGCAGGTCCGTTCGGCAGAGACAGGCAGGGAGAGTGTGCTGGTCGGCCGCTGATTGTCTAAAACACAATCAGAGAGGCCGGGCAGCACATTCTCCCTGCCTGTCTCTGCCGAAACGGACCTGCACATAGTGTTCAGTCGCAGGCAGCCTTAATCAAAAAGGGGGCGGGGACTAAATCCCCCCTCCCCTAAATCACCCCCCTAAATCGCCCCCCGTACAATACAATTCTAGACCCTCTCCTGAATAACCATGATCCTTGCAAAGTGATTTTAGAAGATAATTCCAGTTTTTGGCTGAAAAAAACAACCGAAAAATCAACAACCGAAGAATCGGAAGTAGCAGCGAACGTCACCGAAAGTTCCATGTAATAAGGTAATGAATTTGTAAAGTACACAAGTACCGAAAAAATAGTTGTCATTATGGTGGATTGTTATTTTGTTGAATAATCTGGCTAAACTGATTGACTTCCCAACATATCGTATGCATAATACCCTACATGGGCAAAAGTATATGGATACCAGGCTGTCGCATCAATATGCTATAGCAGCCTATGCTCTTCTGGGAAAGCTTCTTATTAGATTTTGGAACATGGCTGTGGAGATTCGCATCAATTTAGCCACAAGAATATTAGTTTGGGCACTGATGTTGGCTCATAGACTGAGTTCCAATTTATCCCAAATAAACACCATACAAAATGATGTTATTATTAGCATTGCATTCTGGTTATCAACTGTCTTGTTCTATTTTTTTGTGTTTATCACAGGTAAGCGCATTTGGGAAGCCCATAGTAAGCCTAAAACACAAGTAAGCACTTCAAAAACATACTGTCAGGTTAATTGACTCTTGACAAAATTAACTCTAGGGTGTGTTTGTGGAGTACAGAATATAGTTTGTAAGCTCAACTGGGGCAGGGACTGATGTGAATGATTACATTTACTCCGCAAAGCACTGCATAATATGGTGGCGCTATGTAAATAAAAGTTACTACCAAGTATTTGATATGTGTTGTTATTACTGTTTTTAAATGTAAAAAAAGAGACCTAAGACATTGTTGGCATAAATTGTTGACATTTATCAACCAAGTCTGCTTTTGCTCACACAATTTCATGTGCCCTCGTGAGAGCCCTCTTCATTCTGAATACCTATAAGGTCTGATAATCATGTGATAAATGCCTGCAACCAGTTTAACACAATTTGTTTCCTGTTTTTCATAATCTTATTTTTTTTTTACATTTACTTTTCATTTGCCTAAACCTTGACAAAACTTCGGTCATCGTCTTTAAAAAGGAGGATGTTGGCACTGAAGAAAATCTGGCATTCTGCCTTTTCCAAGTCAAGAAATCCCTTCATCATTGGAAAGCACACCCGTTATTTATTTATTTACTTACTTTTTAACATTTATTTATTAACGGTTAAACAGAAAAAGAGAGTCCACAAAGTAACCTTACACTATTACACAGAAGTGACTGAATGCATGTATGAGATTATCATAAGCTAAAACTGCTGTAACCCCAGCAAACTTTGGCTCTGAGTAATTATGACCAGTGGGTTTGTTTTTTTTTTAACAGAGGTTAAAGAGAAAAAAGAGAATGAGAGGGAAGAAGTAAGTCTGAAAGAGAGAGGAGGAGGAGAGAAGGTGGTAGAAAAGAACACAGGGAGAACAGGCGGTGTGGCTAAGACCGCATTGGGGGAGGGGGAGAGGGATGGTGAGGGGCAAAAGTAACTTTTGGGCTAAGTAAATGGGGAGCAGTACTGAAAATAGGTCAACCATGGGTCCCAGACTTTATTAAAAGTTTTGGAGGAGTTGATGATGATACATGATCATGCAGTAGACTTGCTGTGCTCTGGCGATGATCGTGAAATTTCTGCAATTGCTGTTTGGATTTATGAGAACTGGGGAAATGGCATCGCGTAAGATGTC
Organism: Mixophyes fleayi; assembly: GCF_038048845.1. Lineage (NCBI taxonomy): Eukaryota > Metazoa > Chordata > Amphibia > Anura > Limnodynastidae > Mixophyes > Mixophyes fleayi. The sequence continues at coordinate 156,098,875 of NC_134405.1, read as the reverse complement.
ATTTAGATACCTGACACCTCGGGTGTGCCAATAAAAAAATGCAGAGGGTTGTAGACCAGGTTGGAACACGAGTGAATTAAAAGGGGGAACTACCGGAGAAGCGTGTAAAAAAATATGTTTGACCTGGAGGTGGAGTCCCAAATTGCCAGGGAGTTCGAGACCGTGGGATGGGCCAGGACTTTTTTAGGGTGACAAGCCTTTGGGAACCAGAGGAGGGAAGAATGAGAGAACAGTTAGAGTAGATCAGGCCTTGGCACCAGTGTGACAAGGGTGGAACATAGGGTACCCATCACTAGGAGAAAACGGCCTTCTGGGTCAGCATAAGTGGTGGAACGGTGAAAGGGCTCCTTAATATGAATAAGGATTGCTACCCCCCGCATTTTACAATCTGTCAACGCAAAGAAGGTCTGGGAGAATTGATTACCCTGGAGTTGTGTGTGGGTACCTGTGAGATGAATCTCCTGAAGGAAGACTATGTCTGCTTTTTCCCTCCTGCAGGCTCTCGGCACAATGGTACGTTTGCGGGGGGGGATTGAGACCATTAATGCTGATAGAAATGAGTCTCAAGGCCATGGAGATGGAAATGGAGCCTCAGCTGAGGAGAAGGCAGTTTGTATACTACAATGAGAAAAATTGTTACGCCATGTAATTGTAGGGGGTGTCGGGAAGGGGCAGGAGAGGTAGAAGGAGGAAAGAGCCACAAGCAAGAGAAAAAGGGAGAAAAGGAAGAAAGAAAGGCAGTAACCTTTTAATGAAGGAACCCTGGAGGGTTCTAAAAATAGCACAAACATGAGGCAATATACCAGTCATATAGTCTGCATGGGGGGTAGAGTGGCAGCATCTGTGTGTACAGCCCTAGTTGACCATATGAAGGAGACTGGATATTAAATAAACAAGTAAATAGCAACAGGAGGTTAACCAGATATATTTAGGGGAGGTCAGCAAGAGAGGGGGAGGGTAGGAGATGAGATGGGAAAAGGAGGTTATGTGAAAAGGGTAAGTGGGGGGTGTGAGGTGAGGAAGGAGAGGGATAGTGGCTCAAAGAGCAGGAAGGGGAGAGAGGAGGGTTGGAGAGGGAGGGGAAGGTGGTCCACAGATGTGAATCAAGAAGGTTATATACCAACATATAAAGGTAATGAAATTTCGGTGTCAAAGGTAATAAACATTATGAGCAATGTAAAACAGAACAATACATATCAATGGAGGCATGAAGCCGAAAACCAGGGGTTCCATTCTGATGGCAACATGGTGCTGTGTTGTGAGCACTGCCAGGGGCCTAGAATTGAGGCTGCAGTGTCTAGCACAAAGAGGGCCCTGGAAGAGCCAGGTAGTCTGGGAGTGATGGACAAGGGCACCAGTCCTGGAAAAAGTCCTGCTGTACCCTGGATGCCGGTCGCTGTATTGAGAAGAAACACAGCAGGGGAGGTTGTCCGGCAGTGGCACTGCCTGCAGGGCCGGCAGAAGAGGGTTCAGTCATTCTGGTGGGCCTGGTGTCAGCACAAGCTCTGGATGCCCTAAATCAAGGCCATGATGGATATCAAGGGCCCTCAGACTGACCTGCAACAGTTTACCTGGCGCTTAAATGATGGAACTTTACATAATCCTTACCTAAAATCACAAATTGACACTGAAATTCGACATTACTAATGCTGACCCATCAATCTCCCCTATGCTCTTTTGGGATGCCCATAAAGCTGTGGTTCATAGCAGTCTGATAAGGGCAACTTGGTAGGAAAAAAAAATGAGGACCCAGAATTTGCTTGAGGCCTCCAAACCAGTTGCCAGTTTAGACGGGATCCATAAATCCACTGGTTTACCGGAAGATTATGGTATGATACTTTGTATTCAGAGAATTCTCCTCAAATCATAAAACTAATCAAGTTGAATCTGTTCAGATGACAAAATTTGATTATCCCCTGGTTAGACAGAATCGTCGCTCTCAAGATAAATGTATGGCCTCACCTACTTTACCTTTTCCAGACTCTCCCAGTGAAGGTACCCAAATCTATTTTATTACAGTTACACTGCTAGTTTTCCCAAATTGTTTGGTAAAATCAACCCTTGTGCAGCAGCTTTACCACATTACGTAGAACCACATTCCGGATTTTTGCCTCTATTATATTGCTACCCATCTGAGCCAGGCCGCGGCATGGTTTTCAAATGGATATGGTCCGAGATGGATAAACTTGTAATCCTCCTGTTGCAGGGTGTCGTTTATGAGCTCGGAATTGGGCATTCCAGTGGGTGACAGGTCTCCTGCAATAAGATCTTAACCAATCACTTTCTTTGCATGTCAGATCTGAGGCCACTGTAAATTCCATTTCGAGACCACTTCTGTCCCCTTCCCCATAACACTTCTCTGAGGTAACCCTGACTTCTCCCCTGGGCAATGTCTCTCTTGCTTTCAAACCTGGCAGAATAGAGGTATCAGGATGAATGGAGATGTACTTGGTTCTGGCCAATGCAATCCCACTGACGACCTTGAGGGAAAAAAATGAGACACTATGTTGAATCCCTTCCTAAGCCTGCTATAGCGAGAGCGCGAACTTCATTAGTCGCAAGAACCCAGACTCCCTCCTGACAACAACTTTTAAATAAGATTTGGTACCTGGAGTCCATGGAAAAATATATGTACATTTGAATAATAAATTCCACAGTTTCCCAAATCTGGTGTGATTGGTTTATCTATAAGAGGCCCTCAGATTCCAATACTTCCAATGCTCATTCCCAGGATGTCTTGACCCCCTTCTTATAAATTCACCCAGCAGCTTGATCTGAACATTGGCTAACATCGATTTTGGTCCTCCCACACATAGCCCATTGGCCACCGAGAGTCCTATGCTAGGTCTCAGATTTCCCCACTTCTCCCCTTTCTTCCCTCCCACTCTTTTTAAAATATAAAAATATCACAATTCTGTACATCTCATAGTTGTATTGATTTATCTATGCCTTAATTCCTTAATTTAGCAAGTGGACTGTATGTATAACCTGCCTGGTTCCTTAAATTACAATGTATACCATTTGTGATTGGTTCATTATTACTGTTGGACTTGTACAATGTCACTTACTTTGGCCTTCAAGAAGGATGTCCCCAATATTGTCTCCCAAAGAATAAATGTGCCTTAGGTAGAGGATTCCAGTAACTTGCCTAAGTATGGTCTCTGCTGGGGTGATGCAAGAAACAATATCCAGCAAAAAGGTGCTGGTTTTTCCTTCTATTAGTGGGAACACACCACTTGGCTATAACCAGATTTTCCGCCACTTTTATACCTCCTTCTCAGAGCTTCTAACTTCCTGCAAAACTACACACAAACCAAATTCCTTGTTTTGTGAAGTTATGGCTCTCTAAAATTTGTTTGCAGTTTAATTCTTATTATTTAAAAAATATCAACACTTCTGCAATTGCCATCTGCATATCTATGCATGTACTTAACCTAGAACTTTAACAGATTTTCCATTATTAGTATCTTGCTTTGTGATGGAATATCTTTACAAGCTAATGCATATTCCTCCACCCTAAGACTTGATTAGAAAAACAAAACTCCAGTATCAGGCTTTACAAATGTATCTTGGCGTTGAGCTGCCACTTACACTGGGTAACAAATTAAAGGAAGCCCAAGCCTGGCCACTTAATAAGTAAACAACAAGTAAACCAAGTGTGGTAAGCATGTTCCATATCCTCACCTTAACAAGTAATACTAGAGATCAGCTGGACAGCATTGCTTTCAGTTTCAATGCCTGTTATGTATAATGGGAAATGTAAAGAATGACAATTTCAAGGACTTTTAGAGGCCAGTATTTACTATACAATTTGTGCATCACCAGCAGGACAAAAAAGAATTACAGATATCATTGTTGACACATTAGTATATAATTTATTGAGCATACCAGTTCACATCAAATTGCAATGATATTTAGTAGGCATAAACTTTTACTTTGTGGACCTCTTTATCTTCACACTCCCTTTTCTTGTTGTAATAGTAGAAGGTATTGTCCTTCCTCTGTAGTTTTTTCACAAATCCAGTGTCTGGCCAACGATCCACCTAAAATAGGAAAATAAAATTACTATGAATGAGGTGTTTAATTAAAATTACTTTTATACCCTAAAGATACGTTATAAATTAGTCTTCAGCTCAGAAATACATTTTGAATCAATGCTTATAGTCAAGTATTGTAATTAATATTTTCCTGTAGAAACAGCAGTCAGTCCAGTCCCTTTATTATTAGCTTACCATTATAGACACCTCTGTCCTTAAAAGCTTACAAGCCTAGCAAACTAGAACTATTGAGATGAGATGGTGTGATACATCTCTTGTCATAATTGCCAGCTCCCTGGACTCATTAAAGTGACAGCTGCAAGAATGCAGGTGGACCGATGCCATCCCCCAACATACTAGTAGTTGCTACAGTCGTCTGTGTTCTGCAATGCTGTTCAGGTTTTATATGATGTGGGCCATGTGTGTGTTATGATTATATATTCATAGCGATATAATTACTAAACTGTGGGTTGAGATGTTGCCTATAGCAACCAATCAGATTCTAGTTATCATTTTGTAGAATGTACTAAATAAATCATAGCTAGAATCTGATTGGTTGCTATAGGCAATATCTCCACATTTTCAAACCCACAGTTTATTAAATATACCCCATAGAATCAATTCTATTAATTAAGCTATGTAGTACTATGTGTAGTAACACAGAGCTAATTTGTGTACTGTGTTTTAAAAGTATTGTTTAATTTTTCCAAATGTCAACATAAAGAAATGAATTAATTTTCTGAATTATTGTCACACTGATGTTCATATATGCACATGCTACTAACTATACACACACTGTGGGCCAATTCAATTCGTCCGCGAGTAGCGCGGCGTTAACAGTATTACCGTTAATATGGTAATTTTAGCCTGGATTTCATCTCGCAGCTCAGGGAGTCACAAGTAAAAATCCACCGTTGAAATTACCGTATTAACAGTAATTAGGCGCAGTTTTACCGTATTAACAGTAATTATGCACAGTTTTACCGTATTGACGGTAAAACTGCTAGCGCCACGTTATTCTAAGCAGAATTGAATTGGCCCCTGTATGTAATTTATTCCAGAGTGTCATTTAGCGCTGTTATCCTTGCTCCCCTGTATGTAATGTGACAAATTTGAAAAATCATTTATTTGTCTGGTCTAATATATGGAGCTATTAAATGCCAAATCTATGACACAAGGTGTTCACATGTTACACTACAGTTAAAAATATGGAAGATCAAGATAGCTGGGATCACAGAACATCTTACAGGGCCACATCAAGTATTTCATTTTGTAGTTGTGCTGCTTTGGAGTCTCATTCATGTTATTACAGTGACATCAATTCAGACCATAGCTCTCATTAGTTGTTTGTTGCATATTATATTTCATTATTCTTATTTCCAGGACAGTCATTAGAAATGAGGGCTACAGGTCAGAAATGGAGGTTTGGCCCCTAAAATTCAGTATGATTAAGGCTTCTGAAAAAATAACACTATAATTTTGTCAAGTTATCACATAAAGTTTGTAAAAGGGAACAATTATTTCTCTTTTACAGATTTTGCCATATGTATTAAACTTGTGATATGCAAATAATTACCTGTCCCGAGACAGACCAGCTGCTTCCAGTGATGCATTTCTCTGCAAACACTCCATCTTCCAGCAAGAGCCAATCACATTATGCAATAAAGGATGCTGTGAGAATACCGAGTTTATCTGTCCAAATTCTACCCACTTCACTCTGGCTGGCCACCCAGGGGTGTCTTTCAATGCCAGGGAAGCCTACCCAGTACCTTCTAGGGTTCTCATAGTCACTCAGGCAATGCAGTTAGAAAGTACAATACATTCATTGTAATAAAACAATCATTATAATATCAAATACAAAAGTAAATAAATACCAGGCAGGTTTACCACAGCATCTGTCTATTACCCCACTAAGGAGTTACAGTCACCTGGCTGTCCTGAATTGCACAATCCAAGACCCATGGATTTTTCTCAGCTGCAGATGTATTGTGCTGTTAGAGAACATAAACTCAACACCAGCCACTCTGTACCTTCCAGAAGTCAATACTCAGAAAGAACATCCCACCAAACTCCCCGCCTGGAGAGGCTTCTTATATCCAGGGTCAAATTTCCACAGTGCTTCTCTCTCCCGGGGCAAACCCCCGGCTCTCTCGTTCTTGAACATTGGTGGGTGCTGGACTAGGGGGTTGGAGCGAGAGTGGAGATGAGCTGCAATTCCAGAGTGGCTCCCCTGCTAGTCCTGTGGAGGACAATGGATACTAATTGGCCTTCCCCACCTTCAGATGTAGGATAGCATAGCACTCAGCCCCTCCTGAAGTTAACCTCTTATACTACTTTGTGATGTTACACGGTCCCCACCTGTTCCATACTTCCTGTAGAGAATAGAGGAGGAGAATGAATGTAGCTACAGCCCCCTCAACTTTATCCTGTATCTGGATCCCACCTGATCCTTACCCATTACCTATCTGGCTTCAATTTGAGAACAATGCATAACTGCAATAACAACAAAACCATTTTTACAATGGGTATCATGGAAAGAAGAAGTCTCTTATATAGGCATGGCTACAATGTCCACTTATGCACATGTAATTAGACACTGCAGTGTACTCTGGTGAGCTGGGGAACAAAAACATGGCTATAAAAAGTACATGTTGTTAAACTCCACATTTTGTGAGATATGAGGGACAGCCTGGTAAAGGTGTTTTCAAACTAGTTTTGTCTCAGATGCCATTAATTGCCTTTCCAACTTTGGCCCAAAGACAGGCAACCACAGAGCATGACCATGATGAAAGCAGCCATAACCATACTTAAGGCATTGTAATTCCGAAAATAAGCTTGACTGGGGTTCATTGCTTGCCTGCAGAATCAATATGGACAGCCCTTGTATTACCTAAGTGTTTACGTTTACCCCTCTGATGAGCTGTTTCAGTTTATGGGTGTACTACTTATATACTTTGAGTATTTATTTTATATATATATATATATATCTACTATATAAATGCCTAGTGGCGTGTGTGAAAAAAAAAAAAACAAGCTGCAGCGCCACCTGCTGGGCAGAGTTATACACTGACCTATATATTTCTTGAAGGAGAAGTGACAGTTGGGAGTGGTTGGTGGTTGCCGGGGGTGACAGTGCGGAGTTTTTAACACCTTAAGTAGCTTGATGAAGGATGTGGCGATGAAGGATGAGGTGATGGAGAAAAATGATGAGGTGGTGACATGAACAAAACCACGTTAAAAAAGGGCGCTTGCGTCGGGAAGTAACGCTCTTCCCCTGAGGAGGCCTGGGCTAGGCCCAAATGCATGACAAGAACCTTTTTAACACCTTAAGTAGCTTGATTTGACTAGAATGCATGAGTATCATGCACGGGTTAACTTGTGTGTATATATATATATATATATATATATATATATATATATATATATATATATATATTATACACACACACATACACATACGTGCTTTGTTCATTTGTTAATTACTATTAACTAATATATTACTTTAAAAGACTACAGTTTTCTATAATAAAGGTTTTTGGTTTTAATAATGTCAAGCCATGTCCTCTGTGGGCTTACTAATCTCCCTCTGGTGGCTGGCCACAGCCCTTCTGCAGTGTGCCGCCCAAAGTACAAATTATTTCAGTGGCTCCTACCATTGCATGCCCCCGGTGGACCCTTCATGCCCTACATGCAGCGACACTGCTGATAATAAATGTTTGTACATTTTCAGTTTATTGATTTTCAAAACTTCAATTCTATAATCCGAATGCTAGAATTTAAAGGGCTTACCATTTCCACTTGCTTTATATGCATGTATTCCACTTCATCTCTATATCCAGCTGTTTGGAATCTGTACAAGTTTTCAATGTAATCAGACCATTGCTTTGCACGAGTCATTGATTTTGGTGTAACTTCAGAGCTAATGACTCCAGAATCTTCTCCAGACATTGCACTAAGATCTTCTGGTTATAGCGAGTCACAACAAATTGATTTCTGAAAAGGAAAATTAAACTATTTTTAAGAACTTGAGTTGGCCAAAATAATATTTATATATACATCTATACATTTAACTAGCAAAGCGGCATTGCTGTAACAAGTATTTAATTAAGATTTATTGATTAATGTATTTATGATTACTATAGAGCATACAAAGCATATATCAAGATGTTTCCACTATGCAGCATTTACATGTTACCATGAAGTTAACCATATTCTGGGAAGCTATAAATTTACTTATGTTAACAAGTGAGTTAACAGCTGATGTACTAGCAAAGGCATGATGTGTATGAAAAAACATTATGTGACATCACCAAGTTGCCAGCACTCAATTAGAGATGAGCGCACTCGGATTTCTGAAATCCGAGCCCACCCGAACGTTGCCGATCCGAGTCGGATCCGAGACAGATCCGGGTATTGGTGCCAAATTCAAATCTGAAACTGAGGCTCTGACTCATAATCCCGTTGTCGGATCTCGCGATACTCGGATCCTATAAATTCCCCGCTAGTCGCCGCCATCTTCACTCGGGCATTGATCAGGGTAGAGGGAGGGTGTGTTAGGTGGTCCTCTGTCCTGCTATATCTCGTGCTGTTCAGTTCTGTGCTGTGCTGTGCTGTGCTCAGTCCAGTGGTGCTGTGTCCTGTGCTCTGTCCTTCTGAGGTCAGTGATGCTGCTGGGTCCTGTGCTGTGTTCTGTTCAGTCCAGTGGTGCTGTGTCCTGTGCTCTGTGCTTCTAAGGGCATAGTTATTTCCCCAATATTCCCAAGTGTTTAAAAAAATAAAAAAAAGTTATTTTAAAAAATACAAAAAACTAATTTAATTTTTTTTTAATTACAACAAAATTTGCACAACCAATCCTGCAGTATAAGCCCATTGGTACTGCAATATTACCAAGTTCACACATTCAGCAGTAAAAGTCCAGTGGTACTGCAATATTACAAAGTTCACACATTCTGCAGTATCAGTCCAGTGGTGCTGTGTCCTGTGCTCTGTCCTGCTGATTTCAGTAGTGCTGCTGGGTCCTGTGCTGTGTCCTGTTCAGTCCAGTGGTGCTGTGTCCTGTGCTCTGTGCTTCTAAGGGCATAGTTATTTCCCCAATATTCCCAAGTGTTTAAAAAAATTAAAAAAAGTTATTTTAAAAAATACAAAAAACTAATTTAATTTTTTTTTAATTACAACAAAATTTGCACAACCAATCCTGCAGTATAAGCCCATTGGTACTGCAATATTACCAAGTTCACTGATTCAGCAGTATAAGTCCAGTGGTACTGCTATTACAAAGTTCACTGATTCAGCAGTATAAGTCCAGTGGTACTGCTATTACAAAGTTCACTGATTCAGCAGTGTATAAGTCCAGTGGTACTGCTATTACAAAGTTCACTGATTCAGCAGTATAAGTCCAGTGCTACTCTCCTGTGCCGCATATAATTTTTAAAGGCTTTGCCGAGTGTGTGTGGCTTAGGGGTACGCTCTCTCGTGCTACATATAATGGAAAACCAAAATTTGGAGGATAAAGTAGGGAAAGATCAAGACCCACTTCCTCCTAATGCTGAAGCTGCTGCCACTAGTCATGACATAGACGATGAAATGCCATCAACGTCGTCTGGCAAGCCCGATACCCAATCTCCTAGTACAGGGCATGTAAAATCCAAAAAGCCCAAGTTCTCAAAAAATAGCAAAAAGAGAAACTTAAAATCATCTGAGGAGAAACGTAAAGTTGGCAATATGCCATTTACGACACGTAGTGGCAAGGAACGGCTTAGGCCCTGGCCCGTGTTCATGACTAGTGGTCCAGCTTCACCCAAGGATCTAAGCCCTCCTCCTCCCCCCCCCCCCACAAAAAATTTAAGAGAGTTATGCTGTCAGCAACAACAACAAAACAGCAAAGAACTCTGCCTTCTAAACAGATGACATCACAAATCCTCAAGGCGAGTCCAAGGGTGTTGTTGGTTGTGAACCCTGACCTTCCCATCACTGTACGGGAAGAGGTGACTCCATCCAGCATTTGCAGCACGCCCTCTGCATATGCTGGAAGGATCACCCACAGTCCAGTTACAGATTTGGCTAATGAAGGTGTGAATGTTGTACACCGGGAGGAGGATATTGATGTAGCTGGCGCTGAGGAGGATGTTAATGATTATGATGCAGACAGATACCAAATTGCCTTTCTCAATTTCTATTTATATTCTAGATTATATAACGGCTGAATAGTTTTCTGTTTTACTCCTAGTGGAGAGGGGATCTGATGCAGACAGATACCAAACTGCCTTTGTCCATTTCTTTGTATATTTGAATTTCTAGTTCTACAGTCTATGCAGGCTGCTTTATTTATATTCAACTACAAGTGTAGGGCGGGGGGGACGGCATAGATAGCCACCAAAGTAACGTGGTCCATTTAATTACACTTTCTAGCTCCACAGTCTGTGCAGCCTGCTTTTTTTATGTTCAAAGTATTTATATTTACAAGCCTTGCAATCTAAATTAACTAGAGGTAGTGACGTGGTAGAACTACAAAAGGCAGTTTGGAAGCCCCTGTACAAACTGGCTCTATTTTTTAACTGAGTTGTCCCCCCTCCAGTGTGTACTCGGAAAGAGTTTTTAGTGCAGCGGGGAACCTGGTCAGTGAGCGGCGAAGGAGGTTGCTTCCTCACAACGTTGAAAAAATTATGTTTATAAAAATGAATAATCAATTCCTCAATGAAGTACAGCACTGCCCTCCAGACAGTACAGAGGGACCTGTGGTTGTGGAGTCCAGCAGGGACGAATTGATAATGTGTGAGGAGGAGGAAGTACACACTGTAGGGGGAGAGGAATCAGAAGTTGAGGATGAGGACGACATCTTTCCTCAGTAGAGCCTGTTTAGTTTGTACAGGGAGAGATGAATTGTTTTATTGGTGTGGGGGCCCAAACAAACCAATCATTTCAGCCAAAGTTGTTTGGTAGGCCCTGTCGCTGAAATGATTGGTTTGTTAAAGTGTGCATGTCCTATTTCAACAACATAAGGGTGGGTGGGAGGGCCCAAGGACAATTCCATCTTGGAACTTTTTTTTTTGCATTATATGACCAATCAACAGTCGTTTGCCATGTTCAAAAAGTAAAACCAAATTTAAACAAATTCAAGAAATTAAACCAAAAGTAAAATGCCCTGTCATAATTTAAAACAAGAGGGATTGACGTGCTCTAGAACTACTGTATTGTTGTTTATATTTTATAAACACTACACTTGAAAGCTTGAGTCTTTCAATGAAAAAGTAACTCTCCATTGCACGAATATTTGCAACAGGGACAATTTTAGGGTTAAGAAAGTCAACAAATAACACTTCGACGCTGTCTGTCTTTATAAACACTACACTTGGAAGTTGGAGGAGGTATTGTGGCCCCGGCACCAAATTTACTACCGGGGCCACTCCACTGTGCAGTCCATATTTAGGTGTATCAGATATTAAACAACGGTGACAGTTGATGCCCAATTTTTAAATTATATTGTTGGCGCTGTAAAAAATTGTGTTCCGGGTACACCACACTACGCAGTCCATACCCTTTTTTGGTGGAATTCTGACCTGTGGAGGGTTTTTTAATTATATTGTGGCCTCGGTACTAAATTGTGTACCGGGGCCACCACACTACGCAAGAAAGATAGATGCGTATCATAGATAAAGTACATTCAGTGTTGTGGGGCAAATTGAAAAATATTCAAAATGCACTGTCATTATCAAAAACAAGAGGTTTTCACACGCTGAAACTCCAACATGTATATGATGGAGAGGATGGAGGAGCAGCCGTATGTGCAGTGTAATGCAGACCTGTTGAAGGTTTTTTATATATTTTATTGTGGTGGCCAGTGGCCAGTCCTCTACGCAGTCCAGATACTATTTTTGGGTGTAATTCAGACCTGTTGAAGGTTTTCTATATATTATATTGTGGTGGCCAGTGGCCAGTCCTCTACGCAGTCCAGATACTATTTTTGGGTGTAATGCAGACCTGTTGAAGGTTTTCTATATATTATATTGTGGTGGCCAGTGGCCAGTCCTCTACGCAGTCCAGATACTATTTTTGGGTGTAATTCAGACCTGTTGAAGGTTTTCTATATATTATATTGTGGTGGCCAGTGGCCAGTCCTCTACGCAGTCCAGATACTATTTTTGGGTGTAATGCAGACCTGTTGAAGGTTTTCTATATATTTTTTATTGTGGTGCCCAGTGCCCACTACTCTACGCAGTCCAGATACTATTTTTGGGTGTAATTCAGACCAGTTGATGGGTTTTTAATTATATTGTGGGGAACACTCCTCTACGCAGTCCAGAAAGATACCTCGTTGCAACGTTTTGTACTAAAAAAAATAAATATTGTGAGGTGTTAGGTGTTCAGAATAGCCTTTAAATTAGTGGAAATGATTGTTATTGAATGTTATTGAGGTTAATAATAGCGTAGGAGTCAAAATAAGCCCAAAAACTTGATTTTTACACTTTTTAGTTTTTTTTTCAAAAAAAATCCGAATCCAAAACCTTAAATCCGAACCAAAAACCTTTCGGTAGGTGTTTTGCGAAACAAATCCGAACCCAAAACATCGCGAAAATCCGGATCCAAAACACAAAACACGAGACCTCAAAAGTCGCCGGTGCACATCCCTACACTCAATACATTGGCTCTGTATGATCACATGGGATCAGTGTCACAGCAACTTCTGCCCATAAAAATACATTTAAATGATGCCAGCTAGGGCTGAATTGCACCCGTTCACCCTGTGGTATATTACACTCTGTCCACTCATCTTCAAATAACAATTGTGTTCTGCAGTGAGAAGAAACTCTTTATTTGTAATATGTAAGAGTATATTTAACTAAAAAGGAGTTGTCCAAAGTGGCCTTCTCCTTTTAACTCTGGTTACTTCAGCTGTGGTCATTGCAGTCTAGAGTGAAAAGTAGAAGCAAACTATTTTCACAATGAAATGCCCAACATAAAACATACACCATTGCAGAAAATAAATATATAGTGAAAAGCAATTTATTGTATGATTCATACTCATTTCATTTAGTGGTGTGAGTGTATAACCTCTTTTGTGGCACTATGCAGAATTCATCATCATCACCATTTGTTTTGTATAGCGTCACTGATTCCGCAGCGCTGATGTGCATGAGTTCCGCAGAGAACTCATGCACATCAGTCCCTGCCCCACTGAAGCTTACAGTCTAAATTCCCTAACATACACACAGAGAGAGAGAGAGAGACTAGGGTCAATTTTGATAGCAGCCAATTAACCTACTAGTATGTTTTTGGAGTGTGGGAGGAAACCCACGCAAACACGGGGACAACATACAAACTCCACACAAATAAAGCCATGGTCAGGAATTGAACTCATGACCTCAGCGCTGTGAGGCAGAAGTGCTAACCACTAAGCCACTGTGCTGCCTAATTGCGTTAACATCTATAAATAAAACTTTTTTCGTGTTTTTTGTGTGTGTGTGTGTACTTGTGGAGCTTTCGTACCCCATTTATATGTGTAATGTTTTAAAACCCTTTACACCTGTGTCATTTTCCCCTCCTCTTTTGTAGAGTGTTTCCATTAGTTACCAGGGGTTTAAAAATCCTCAGTTTTATGCATGTGATTGATGCATACTGGGTTTTGAGCTGAGGATTTGAAAGCAGCTCAAATCAGCTAGTGACACTGCTTGAGGTGGGGTTGAGGTCTGGTATGCACAGGGTTGTGTAAACCGACACTTTTTTTTTTATAATTAATTAATTATTTTTAACTTATTTTTCCAAACATATGGCGTACAGAAATATAAAAGTGTAATGGGGGGGGGGGGGGGGGGTGCACATACACTGGGAGGATGGGGGCGGTAATTGATAACTTTCCATCAGACATTCAATTTGGATTTCCATTATTATTCTATTTCTGTTCTGTATATATGACGTTTACTCCGTTTAATTAGTGGAGATGACGATGATGTTCAATATATGAGACCAATGGTTTCCATTTCTAAGCTGTATCGGATTTCACTGTTGAGCTATTGCAGACCTAGCTGATAAGAATGTGTCCTGTATATATTTATCATAAGATGGGAACGTTAGGGGAAATTTATGTGTTAGGACAGTGACAACAGACATCTTTGGTACTATTCACTGTTTTTTGGGTGGTCAACTCAAAAACTTCCGACCACAATTGTTTTATTGCAAGGCAAGTCCAAAGTATGTGAAGGTCACCTTTAGATCAACAGGTTCTCCAACAAATTTAACAATGATAATATTTAAACTGCATATTGATATTGAGAACTTCTAAGGTTATAACTTTAACATTTTAATTCACAATTTTTTTACACTTTACAATATTTTAATTATATTTCGCAAAGAGTATACCATTTGGAATATTTCAACAAATAAAAATAAACTTTGATATAATGGATTATATTTTTGTGGACTATACAGATGTCAGAAATGTTTTCATTTTCTTTGGTTGATATCTAGTAATCTAAATTAGACGTGATTAACTAATTAAGGGGCCTATTTATTACGGTCCCTTTAGCCTTAAATTCCCATTGCTGCATTTTATAGAAGATGATGTTAGGTATTGAAGCCTATGGGAAGAGAATTGTGGTAGAGGGATCACTGCAACTTAGCTGCTCTCCCTTCCAGTCACTATCTTAAGTATATCTTTTCGCATGGGCAAAGCAACTTTGCCATAGTGGCAGGAGAGAAGAGCCAGACAATGGGACTTTTATGGTTAGTGAAATCATCACTATTGGATGCACTGTCTTAGGATGATTTTTTAATAAATGGGGCTGAAAAATCATCTGTCATCGGACAATTAACGGGTCAAAACCCTGTTAATTAATAAATATGCCCTTAAGTCTGAACTAAAAACTGGACATCATCATCATCATCATCATTTATTTATATAGCACCAACATATTCCGTAGCGCTTTACAATTGGGGACAAACATAATAAACTAATAAACAAACTGGGTAAAACAGACAAAGAGGTGAAAAGGCCCTGCTCGCAAGCTTACAATCTATGGGACAATAGGAGATTGACACATGAGGTTAAGTCTACATTTTGCATTTTGGCCCAGCCAGACTGCAAAGGTAAAAGTGACTCATAAGCTAAATGAACCCGTCACACAACAATGTTGGTCAGGGGGCAGCCGTCCCACGTGAAACTGTGTAACAGGCTAAAGATAGCGAGGTTAAGAGGGTGGCCGAGGAATATTATAAGCTTGTCTGAAGAGGTAGGTTTTCAGAGAACGCTTGAAAGTTTGTAGAACAGAGGAGAGTCTTACTGTGCGAGGGAGAGAATTCCACAGAGTGGGTGCAGCTCGAAAAAAGTCCTGTAACCGGGAATGGGAGGATGTAATGAGGGTGGATGAGAGACGCAGATCTTGTGTAAAACAGAGTTGCCGAGTTGGGAGATATTTTGAGACAAGAGAGGAGATGTATGTTGGTGCAGCTTTGTTGATGGCCTTAACACACCAAGATATTTTGGAGCAAAATATGGGGAGGAAAAGAATAACCACTGCATGGGGTCTGCAGCCCCGTAAAATCAATAATATATAGCAAAACACATCCCGATTATAGGTTCATCCCGATTATAAACATTATACTACTCTAAATGGCCCGCCACTCCGAGTAAATGTGCTAGCACATTATTGTGAAAGCGAAGCCGTCAGTTCCTCCGCTCTCAGCTATATGTGTGGTTATAATTTATAGAGACATTAACAGTTTGAAGACTCTCCTCAATCCGGTTATATGCAATTCTATTACTAACTTAATTGTATGCATGGACATCAACTTTATGAGCTTCCAACAAGTATGGCCCAAATGGAATACTAATTATCAGATTTCAATATTCAATTTGATATATTCTATATAGGTGCACCTATTTCTGATATTTCTCTAGATTGGGACCTACTTGGTTCTGCACGCCTATTGGGGAATGTTTTAATATCAATGTAATTTTGTTTTAATAAATTTGTTTTATCCAATCACATTGCAATTCCAGTCTTTTAGGGGAATTGATAATCCACTGTGTTGTGTTTTGCTATATATTGTTGATGGCCTTGTAGGTTAGTAAAAGTATTTTATATTGGATTCGGTACAAAACAGGCAGCCAGTGTAGAGACATACAGAGTGATTCAACAGAGGAAGAACGATGTTCAAGGAAAATCAGTCTTGCCGCAGCGTGCAAAATAGATTGTAGAGGTTTGAGTCTGTTTTTGGGAACACCAGTAAGGAGGGAATTGCAATAGTCAATGCGGGAGATGATGAGTGCATGAATTAAGGACATACTCTATAACATAATTTTGACACCACTTTTTTTAGAACAAGGGCTGATTTAAAGATATAGCAGACACCAAATATGACTAAAATGAGATAAACAACATGTTCTTTTAATAAATATGGTGTTAATCTTCGACTACTTTCAGCATATTACACTTGTATAGAATACATACAAAAAAAATCACAATTATGCAGTGGAAGAAGATTAAGAAGAATGTGCAATAGGCAGCTATGAGCCCAGTTTAAATGGGGTCAGGGCCGGCGGAACGCAGAAAGCGGGGTAAGAAGGGGTTAAAAGAGGGCAGTAATGAAGGGGGGGGGTGAGAGAGGGCAGTAATAAAGGGGTGCAGTAATGAAGGGGGTAATAGAGTGACAATGAAGAGGGTGAAACAGTGTGATGATGAAGGAGGGCACAGTGTGATGATGAAGGAGGGCACAGTGTAATGATGGAGAGGGTGAAACAGTGTGATGAAAGAGTGTACAGTGTGGTGATGAAGGAGGGTACAGTGTGATGATGGAGGAGAGCACAGTGTGACGAAAGAGGGAGCACAGTTTCACGGAGGTGGTTAGTGTATACTTATACTATACTCAGGCCCGGCGCTCCCATTAGGCAAGGTTAGGCACTTGCCTAGGGCGCCGGGCTCTGGAGGGCGCCCTCCAGAATAAAAATTACTTTAAAACTGTGCGGCGACCGCTGACCATACCTGTCACGGCCGCCGCACAGCATTCAGATGCACGGGGGAGGGGGGAAGAGGCTATTGCTCACCACCGCCGCCCCTCTGCTCCGTCTCCTCCCCTCCACTCACTAGTGTCAGGGAGTGGAGGGGAGGAGACGGAGCAGAGAGGTGGCGGTGGTGAGGTAAGGAAAGACGGGGTGAGGAGGGCGCCGTTTTTGCGGGGGGGGGGGGGGGGGGGGCGGCCGATTTTTTTTAAAATGCCTAGGGCGCCATGGACCCTAGCACCAGCCCTGACTATACTTCTCACCAAATTAATTTGCCAAAAATTGAAAATTCTATTACAAAGAATATATTTTCGTTTATATTAGTCATATAACAATAAATGTTCGCGGTCAAATGTATTTATTTCTATTACTCTCTTTATTAAACTTTATTATATGATTTATATTAAAAGAAGAAAAGCATTGTTGAATTAACAAATAATTTATATTTATTTGCAGGGGGGCGCCAGAGATGCTAGCACCGGCTCTGAATGGGGTACACAAAATATCTCAATAAGCTATAGATGAAGGGGAGTACGGGCATTTGTTATCCTTTAGGGGTTGTATTTTCTGAATTCGCTCGATCAGGGGTGAGTTGTGGCATATGCAAAAGTCGGATTTTACTATACTAGTCCTGAATATTTGCAAGTTTAATAGCTAAGGAATAACGAATTACTGTCAAGCTTGTAAATAGAGTAAAACACACGCGGAGATGAAAACAATACCAATCCTTGTAACCTGCAAAACTTTCTAAAAAAAAAATAAAATGGGTTTATTATACTACTGGCATGGACTTAGACCTAACAATGGGATAATCACACTTTCTGTTCAAACGCTGTCATTTCCTCCTACCAATGTCCAACTGTAGGTAAGGTACTGATTATTTCTGGGTTGAATCTGGGTCTCGGTGTGTCAGTACCGGCATAGCCCAGAGCCCTCTTACCAGAAGTCCTCGGATGCGGCACCGACCAGAATTCGTTGAGTCTCCGGTATCCTAGCAACGAATGACGCGCTGCCTCTGTGGATGGGAGGGGGAAACAGATTTACAGAAAAAACAATGGGCGGAGCCCAGACGATTTAGTCGCAGTAGCCAATGAGGGTTTAAGTGGTAGGTCAGCTGACAAGTCATGCCCGGACTTGATATGAGAGGAGACCTGTGTGATGTCCCCAGTTCCCTACTGCTTAGTCTGTCCATGTGACAGAGCCCTTCTCCAATGATGTATTGTGCTGAGGTTGTGTGACAGCAGCACTTTGTACCCCTAACCTGCACTCTACTGAACTAGTCGCATTCTTTCTGCAAGCCACTAACATTCTAGTTCCAGACCCGCTGCTCTCAGTTCATTGGTGGCTAGGAGCTCAGTGGAACTCCGTGTGCAGATTGCAGCCCGCTGATTGGCTGGTATACGAATACTATGCGGGGTTTATGATCTCGAGAAGGCAGCATAAGTTGCTTCCGGTATCTCCGGCTCTAGGTACCGACTCGCTGCAGATGCTGCTGACATGAGCTCCTTCCAGGGACGTATGAAGGAGTATTCTGCCATATCTATCGACAAGTTTGACAGGGAGAACCTCTCCGCTAAGGCTTATTTCCTGTCCCACTGTCACAAGGGTAAGTGTAATGAGTGCATAGGGAACAGGGGCTGGCTGGCAAATTGTAGCCCAGTGGGTGAGACTCGGCTCAGCAACCTATTAGGAACATTTTAAAGAAAGAAAATGCAGGTGGCCCAGTGACCCAGCCACTATTCTCCCCAACCAGTCCAATAATGGGCTATGTCCTGACAAGATCCCTGGACAGTAGATCCAGAGATCAAGTAAGTGTCTTATCCAGAGGAGGAGGAGGAGGCAGGCTGTAAGGAGGTCTGGTGGTTTCAGAACCGGTGGTCGTCAGTTTCACAGTACTGACTACCCCGACACAGAAGACAACGACATGAGGAGTCCGACTGAATAGTACACCAACTTGAAAGAAAATGACTTACCGGAATGCCGATTACTTCAGATCACGACTCGCTGTGTTGCAGACAGGAGAAAATTACGTCATCTGCAACCGCGACTTGGCTTAAAGCGGCGCTGGACGGAAACGCCTTTCATTTATGTAATGTAAGTACTATTTTAGGGGTTAGGATTAGGGTTAACCCTAATTCCTAACCCCTAAAATAGTACTTACATGACATAAATGACTGACGTTTCTGTCCAACTCCGCTTTAAGCCAAGTCGCGGTTGCTGATGACGTAATTTTCTCCAGCCGGCAACACAGCGAGTCGTGATCTGAAGTAATCGGCATTCCGGTAAGTCATTTTTTTTCAAGTCGGTGTACTATTCAGTCGGACAGGTTAAGATCCTTAATGAATCAGGCCCCTTGTCTTTGAAACATTTTGTTTTTCTGTGGTAGTAAACAAAATTGTGAACATCCTTTAAGTGCTCACATGTGACAAAGGAGGAAAATACATGAACAGAATGTAGGTACTTCTCTGTTTTAAAGGAAATGCAGTAGAAGAGTATGGAACATGTACACTAAATAAAAGATACAAAACTGAAAGCAAAGTGATACTAAAGTAAATCCTTACTTGAACAGTATTTATCTTGTGCTTAGTAGTTGGTTAATTTCATTGGGTGTCAATGCTGTTTGATACAAGTTTAATCCAAATGAAACATGGATGTTTATATATAAAGATGAGAGAAATTTTCAAAACCGTTCCACGATAAAGTCTACACTGGGCCACAAAATTTTGCACATTTTGCCAACTAAATTTGGTCTTAAGTGTTCCCAACCTCGCAGCAAAACGAATTGACCATCATTGCCAAAGCTCTATTACTAGAATACAAATACAGAGTAGAATGGCAAAGTAAAAGTAAAGATGGTATCACCGGAACATAACAACTCTGTTAAACGGCCCGTTGTGCCATAAAACCCGGTGCGCGTGAAATTTTCTTGCACTTTTACTCAACCCTAGCTATGTAAATTAGACAATACAGAAGAATAGTATATGTGGCTCTAAAGCTTTTTGTCCACATTTGTTCTGGCTATTGACTACGTTTCGTGGTAGTTAGGAATTCCTCTTAAAAGATAACTTCACCAGTGGCCCTCATTGAATCCCCCCAAACTGATGATCGTGTCATATCCCATGCCATCTCTAAGTTTGCCTTTATTTAAAACAGTAAATATAGTTGTCTGCACATCTTCCGTTGTATGCATATTACTGATATGTGTGATGTTCTACTTGAGTGACTACCACACCCCCCCCCCTTATCCTAAATATCTATTCTTAAAACTCCATCATTAGACCTCCCCTCCTTCACAGTCTCGCAGAGATTTAAGTGTCCATGCCCAGTTGCCCTTTGAATTGGCGTAGAAGCGCTGTGTAACTATCGGAGCCCAGTTGAAGGGAACCATGTAGTTTTACTAGCTGGAACTGGAAGAAGGGATTTTAAACAACATTTTTTTATGTTTGTTTGTTTTTTTTAATCTATCCTATCCTTTAAAATATTGTACCAACTACCTGTACCTAACAATACCCAGTTATTTATTTCTTGTAAAGTCCCACAGCTTTCGTTTAAAGCAGATCTTTTCATATTTTGTTATTTTTCTATTAGAATTATGTTAGGTAGTTTTTATAATAAACACATTTACATGTCACCTATTTTCTTCTTGTAGACCACATGAGAGGACTTCGAGCTCCCCTCTTGAAACGAAGGCTGCAGTGCAGGTGTGATGGATATATTATAAGTCTGTACCTCTCACTTTGGATTTTCCTTAAAAGGGCAATGACCTTAACATTTTGTATACATTTTGTATGTTTTTAATTATAGAAATATGGAACACATGATTGTTCTATAGATTCAGGTTTGCATAAGTCTCAATTTTTACCTTATGTATGCTCGCTACTTTTCATTGTGCTGAAAAACCTTATGTTGGCCTCACACTGTGATATCCGATCAACTATTGTGTGGCTCCAAAACAATAATATACACATATTCTTAATTGTGATTGGAAAATGACTGCTATTTACCTGTATACCATTATACTCTCCTAGCACTAAGATGCACCAATATAGATGGAAAAGATCTAGCTGTGTGGCCTGTGCGTTGCATAGTCCTACCAGTGTGGCTACCGATTCTGGTGCTCTGGCCAAGCAGTGGGATTGGTCTGTATGTGGGCAGCGTTAGGTGTTGTGACTAATTAGATGAAACTGCTATCTGTCCCCTGAGTCAGGCTAATGTACTGAGTGGAGCAGATTTCCACCAAGTGGGTTGTAGTTGCTGTAGAAAGCTCTTGTATAGATCCAGCGTATCTACATATGAACATTTTAAATTAATAATAGCATTAACTGACTTAATTTGATACTTTAGTTTTGTATCATTGATAGTGAGACATATTTAAACGTATGAAACAAAAACGAATTTGTGTCCGCTTAATGTTTCATCATTGGAGATTGCCTGGTCATTATAAATAAGAGCCAACACAGCTGTTCTTGCATAATGAATACTTAGTGATATTTCATAATCTTAAAAATCTGTTTTATATATTCTAGCCTGAAAGTTTACCTGTATTGTTCTCCAGTCACAAAGGAACTGCTGTTAACAAATCAAAAGTACGCATTTTGGGAAACTCGCATAGTAAGTACTGTATATTTTTTCCCTTCTGTGATGTATTTTTCTTTTAAAGCTGAAATGCGGCAACAAATATAGAGACAGTCCATGTATGCTGTTAGGGCATTTCTATTGTTGCATGAAATAGCTCTGAATAGGGATACATTGATTTTTGTGTTATGGTGCCCATGCTGTACTTACAGTCTGTGGCACAGATGTTATAGAAAGTAAAGAGTGTCTGCATCATTTTTCCGTTGTAACCTCCAACCTGCTTACATCTTTATTTGTGAGCACAGCATAGGTGGCACGGTACATAGTGCGACAGGGATAGATCCATATATCTATTTCCCCCAGTTTTCTCTAGTTGCATTCTGTTGTGAGCACAACATAGGTAAATGAGCCCTTAGGGTGTATCATTAGATAGTGTGTCTGTGATTATAATGAAATAAGTCTTTGTAATTAAACTTATACTTTCTTTGAATATAAAAAAAAAATGTATAAAAATCGTAAAGCATTTGCTAGTTTAAGCGTGGCAGCATGTGTGACATGTACTCATACTGGCAAAAAGGTGAAACTTCTCTGTAACTTTATGTAGTAATGCTGGTACAGGTGTTACGTCAGTATTGCTGATTATCTTTTTCTTTTTGTATTTAGAGAGCAATAGAGGTGGATACTCCAACTCAGATTTATTTGATTGATGAATCTACTGGTGATGTGAGTATTGAGGAATTACTGGTTGGTTTCCTGCTTTTGGCTAATTTACCTCCAAAATACTGGATAGAGAATCATGATTACCAGTTGTCCATAAATTTACTGGCCGTGCAAAAATAGTAAAACTTTTGCCTGTCTGTAAGAAAGATAAATAAAAAAGGGTAACCATATCTTACGGTGCTAAAATGTCGTTATGCATGCAATTGTTTGCTTGTTCGGGAAGTAATACGGATACATTTGTAAAAGAGCATATTTGAAAATAAGCTGTGATGTTGTGAAAATATTGGATATAGTTTGTTTGTAAAAATACATTTGTTTTCTATTCTAGAGAGAAGCTGTCTTGATCACACTGTTACCAGCGGGTCACTGTCCAGGCTCAGTAATGTAACATACACAGTAATGCTTTCTACTATGTGTGCATTGTTATATATATATTTATCTATATTTTATTATACCTGGAGATAACTACACTTTCAAACTTTGTCTGGCATGTCTGGAGCTTCATTAACTGAAATAGACTATTAGTTTACATTAAAAATACCCCTGTATTTGCCAACATTGACCCCTTGTTAAATTATTTAGAGGTGCTCTGTAGAAGCACATGTTGGTGATCATACCTGTGTGCATGCCTTTCATAGCAAGAATATGCTTTATCTTTTTGGTTGTCTAAACTTTATGAAATAGGATTTCCAGATAAAGATAACTTAAGGGCTAAATATTTGTATATCTAATAAGTAAAAATATGATCTTGCTCATACTAATCTCTGAGATCCTTTGTCCTTTAGATTGCTTATAATGTCAGTTTTTATACATATCCGTGTTGCCTGAATAACATGTCAGTAAAAACTGGTGGTCGTCACAGTTTTATTTTATTTTTCAGTAAAATATTTTTTTTTCCAAGGGTTGGCAGCCCCTGGTTAAAACGATATGTTAGGAATGTAATTTCCCCATTGTGTGTCAGTTTAGTTTGAGGTTAGCGACAGGAAGAGGCCCCTAATGAAAGTATTGATGTTGTCATTTTTTTTTTTACACTGAGGGACATACATTGCCTATGTTGCAGGTGTTTGTAGCTACAATCATTGTTTTTGCTCAAACGGTTATTTTTCTGCTTTAAAAATCCCATATCTGGGAGTCAGAATTTTGGTAGATTTTACGTTTTGCTGAAGTTGAACTGAGAACTTTTTTCACTGTGTATTCATCTTATTTGTATTAAATGTTTGCATATGCATAGAGGAAGGATGGAACCAACTGGAGAGATACATATATTTATCTTGTGGCATGGAACGCCAGTGTCCTCCTTTGGTGTGCCATCTCTGAACTTAGATCAGTGGCTGAGGAGGGGACATTGGCCCAGATGCTCTAAATTCCCATAATGAATTTAGGGAGATATTAACAAGTTGATAATGCCTCTAAAGCAGTTGTGGGTGACAGGCAGCCTGCCGAACCTTCACTTGCGGTCCCCAGCACGCAACTCCCGATCTCACTTATGTACTCTTATTTTATTATGTTAAACATAATTTAGCGTAATTTTAAACATAATTTACATGAGTTCAATTCCCGACTATGGCCTTATCTGTGAGGAGTTTGTATGTTCTCCCCGTGTTTGCATGGGTTTCCTCCATGTGCTCCGGTTTCCTCCCACACTCCAAAAACATACTAGTAGGTTAATAGGCTGCTAACAAATTGACCCTAGTCTGTGTGTCTGTACAGCACTGTGGAATTAGAGGCGCTATATAAATAAATGATGATGATGATTTTTAAAACACCTTTATACTTTAAATATTGCTTTTGCATTCAATAATAGATTAGTTAAATGAAGCTCTGTTTTTTCCTTTTGCCTGCTCCCTCCTACTTTTCCTAATTTGTGAATGAGATTTGGTAATATCCCATAGTATTTTAAATCTCTCTCCCTCTACAATAAATAAAGAAAGATTGTTATTATTCTGTTATATTGTGTTTTAAAAACTGTTTTTTTTTTTATGATGATGATTCCATCTAAATTCTTTCAGGTTTTTGTTCCAAGGAGAAAAAGGTACTGTACTATATACTGGGGACTTCAGACTGGCGCAAGGAGAAGTTGCCCGTATGGAGCTCCTACATTCAGGAAACAGGTGCTGGGAACATGGTGTACTGGGATACATGTAGAGAGACATAGATAGATATATCTAATGTTAAATTTGAAATCTTTTCAAATTGAAAATGGAGAGTGCCATTCCTCAAACTTGTCATTTACAGAGCCCCCCCCCCCCCCCCCCCAAAAAAAAAAACATAAACGTTGTTTCTGGATGCACTGAGCAACAATCTTTTTTTTATTTATTTACTTTTGTGTTTGATTCATCGCCCTGCCAATGTAAGAATGTCTTCTAATGTGCTTAGTTCCCCAGATGTGGAAGCTGAGTGCTATAGTTTTCAGCATTTAGATTATACCCTTGCTTTTTGTATACTTTTTACCCAAAAGTTTCTTTTCATACAATGAACATCCTTTTTTTTTTTTTTTCTTTACTTTCTAAAAGCAATGATGGATCCTACCATGCTGCTGTTGCACAGTTCTAGCTAATACAATTCACTAATCGTGTCAACAAAGACACAGTCCTATGTCCATGTTCTGTTAGGTTGTCCATGAGTACAGGATAATGAAGACAACCCATATCTCTGGTGGTGACATATTGCAGACCAATGGCATAGCTACTGGTCCTACAAACCCTCACAGTCTCTCTCCAGCATGCTGTAGAGGAAATGCCAGAAACCTTCCAGCACTCTGACTGGTGGATTACATTACCAGTTTTAGAGGGTATGACAGCTGCTTGGTACAGCTGAAGGGTCCGAAGTAAAGGCAGGAAATCAAGTGCAAACTCTGTATCCTATACCAGACTCTTTGTGTTTAAAGTGTTCTGCATATTGTTAGTGATTTTTGGTGAATATATTTTGTTAATATTTTACAGAGTGAAAGACATTGAAAGTGTTTATTTGGACACAACATTTTGTGACCCCAAATTTTTCCAGATTCCTAGTAGGGTAAGTCTTTGTGTCACTGGAGATATATTATTTATTTTAATTCTCTTACAAACTGCAATCTTTCTGTGGATTTTGCTCACTGTAGGAGGAATGTTTGATTGGGATATTGGAGTTGGTACGCAGCTGGATAACGCTGAGTCCTTACCATATTGTCTGGCTTAATTGCAAAGCAGCTTATGGATATGAATATCTATTCACTAACCTGAGCGAGGAATTTGATGCAAAGGTAGGAGCCTTGTAACTGCTCCTCATATATGGTCTGATTCTCGATCTCTCCTCTCTCCTCTCTCCTCTCGACAACTGTGTACAGCAAGTTAGTACTGCATACTTGCCAACTCTCCTGGAATGTCCGGGAGACAGTGGTACTCACCACTGTCGGCATAATATAATCATGCGCTCCACCAACTGTATAGGATCAGTACACACAAATCATATTGAAACTTATGTTGTTTGTTTTTTTTTAATCCTTTTTATAAATTAAATTTTACTATGTATTTTTCCCTTTAAAATAAAACTGTAGTTCTATAAATTCCTCTAAAAATTCCCCCAAAAAAGCTTATTATGAAAAAGTCTGGACATAACACAGAGTCAAACCTCTATTATGGTCACCATCCATTTATAATGTTAATACTCTATAATATGTTAATTTTTGTAAATCAGTGGTGAGGGAAATACAAGTAATCAAATGAGCTTCTTCAGTATTAATCTTTGCAATAATATTGAAAAATGTCTTAGTTTATTGCCCACACCTGCCAGGACTGGTGGTTAGTGGTGTAGCACACACTGCTGGCTGCAGTGCTCACATAGTGCCTGTTATAATAGGAGATACAATGGTGTATTCTATTGTAATAGGGCTCCAAGTACAAATAGCCGGTTGGAGCACCAGGGAAATAGGTGCTGGGGAGAACACTGAGTAGTGTTTCTTTGCTTTAGTGTTATGCTCAGAATTTTAATTTCGCATTTTTATCTGTACTTTTGTTTGAGTAGTATCAATGTTATGTTTGCTGCTTTTATCTTGCTTTACATTTGGATTATTATGTGGCAATTGTAAACAGATTTAAAATCGATTATATGATAACAAAATGTGTGTCGAGTAACATTGCATTTACCTTTCATCAGAGCTAACAGGAGGGAATTTTGATCTTCTGTGCAAATTTAAAATAAATTGTCTTTGTTTGCAGGTTCATGTGAATAAACTAGATATGTTTAGGAATATGCCTGAGATTCTTTGCCACATAACAACTGATTCCCGGTCACAGATTCATGCGTGCCGTCATCCACTGGTAAATACGTTTCAGAATTAGTTATATTTATTTTAAATATTAAATATTTGTCAATATACAAGTGAATTCTCTAGCTATTTTAAATGGAACGAAGACAGGCGAGGTCGAGCGTACACACGTTTGTCGGATTGAAGCTCTGGTAACATGTTTGTTAGCTGTATCACTTGCACCAGCTACAGGACTGGCATGTATCATGCTAGAACATGTGTTTGCAAGTAAGAGAATGCATTTTCTATACAGTATGCATTAAGAACATCCTTATTTATGTATTTCATGTAAAAAAAAAAAAAAGTAATATGTATTTATTAATGATTATAGTATTTTATTTTTGATATTTACCTATATCTGACGGGTCTTGATATTGCATATATAGACGTGCATATCCTGTTGTCTGTTCTGTCTGTCTGCATACGGCAAGTAACGTATAGCCACAGTGTACTTATACTCAGATTGAAATGGAAACGTTTCTTGAGAACTGCTTGTACTTGAATATGGGCTACGTGCATGCAAGTTACGTCTTCCTTTTTTTTTTTCCTTGTAAATGCAAGTTGCGTCACACTGTGTTTGAGGACGAATCATGCCCACAGTATGTATGTTTGTGCCTTACACACTAGTGGACGTTTATAAATACTTGCCAATTTGTGCAAAATATTGAAATCGTTACCATTGTGATTGTCAGTATTTTTTTTTAATGCAGTTCTGAAAAGGAAAGTAAATCATTTTAAGTCGCTAAAGGTTAAATCATTTATTAAAGTTATTACTTTAACCATGCCCAACATTTTTAGATACTGTCTTTTGTAGCTGTATTTGGTGGCATACGTTTTCCCGACACTGTAAATGTCGGCGGGCTAAATACACTTGCATTGTGTGACTGGTGGCATTGTGAATGTCGGCAATGATATTGCCGACATTAAAAGAAAGACCAATGTCACCGGGTCCGGCGGCTATGCCCTAGACCCGGCGGCATTGGTCTTTTAATGTCGGCAATGTGATTGGCGATACTGTGACTGTCCGCAGGTTAAGTACCGACATTTACAGTGTTGGAATCACGTACCGTACTCGCTGTATTATATGGACATTGTGCAACAAATTGATACAACAGTGCAGTGAAGTTTGTTTTTTCTGGAGGGCTTTGTGGAATGAATGTAAAGCTAGTTCCTGGCAAAAAGACTGTGAGCGGGAATGAGAACAAATATTTAAATCTCTCAACAAGAAGTCTGACCAAAATGTTTTTGCCTTTTTCTAAAAGAATGAAGAATTTATGCGAATGAACAGATTGCCTTGTGGAATGTATTCACATGATGGGGTTCCTTTGCGTATCATCAGTATTAAACCATCAACCATGTGGTTTGGTGAGAGATCCAGGAAAACCAGTGTGATTGTGAGGTATGTAGTTGACGTCCAATTGTCCCGGTTTTTACAGGGCAGTCCCATATTTTTTTCTTTTTGTAACTTACTGCTCCACCAACCACTAATGAGAATTGTCTCCTTGTACCACAGTGCTAGTAATTCTCCAACTTTGCCAGAGACTTAATTGCTACCAGGAAAAGCACCTTCAGTGTACTTACTCCATCTCAATTAAACTTCTTGCAGTGAGCTTCAGGTCTCATGGGTGTAGCACTTTTTTTCATTTTAACAATTATGGGAGTTCTAGGTACGTGCAATTATCTCCTCCACTTTATGTACTCTCTTAGGCACTTGGTGTGCTTTCTTTTTTTCATTCAGTCTCTTTTGAATGGTCCCATAGAAGAAAATAACTAGTTACACCTTCAGTTCCAGCTCATTGGACTGAAATTGTTGCTAATTTACCACATTTCACAGTAAAATGCCATTGTCTCCACCTCCCCACTTACCACACATGCTGTGAGACAGTCTATTTAAGACTGGTGCTACAGCACCTTGAGGATCAAAGATTGCTTTCCCAGCCCTGATTTAGTGGCGCAGTGTGGAGAGGGGGGCTCACCTACCTTCCCCCAACCCCTCACCCGGTCAGTGTTAGGGATAGGGGGAAAAACACCCACTGAATGTTTGTAATTTTAAATGTGTCAAGGCACAATACGTAAGTCAAGCAGACCAAAGCAAGATAAGTGGACTGGTTAAAAGGATAGGGGACTAGATTATCCCCTGCCAAGGGGTATATAAAATGGCAGCAAAGCCTTATGTAATGTGTGTCTGTGTGCTGGTGTGTACATGCACCTGTTAGTGGTGTGTAACATCTCTTTTAATAGCTATTATTGAGCAAAAATAGTACTAGTCCTAAAACTCCTGCTCTGTTCCTACAAAATGCTTATACCTGCTAAATTCTTGTGGCCTACAGATAAGAGGTAGCCCTCTAATCCATCCACTGCTTGTCCTGTGTTGAACTCTGTGTCCTGAGTCAACACTGCCTACCTCTGCTACCCTGCAGTCCTGATCCAATTTAAGCCTTCAGAAGGAAAATTCTGCAGTTACCAGCAAAAAGGCAGCGCAGCAGCTGCACACCACCCCGAAGTACACCCTTCCAGATGCTGGAGAAGGAGTCTGGTGCTGCAGTCACTGCTCTCCTACAGCTGGTGGCAACACAGTAGTGTGCAGTTGGCAATTACAGGCAGTGAGTGTCTGGTGGCCAAGTAGCACCAGTAGGAGTGGTCAGTAATAAGATGCACCCCAACACAAACCTGTAGAAACCCCCCTCTGACAGGGTAGCAGAACATACGGTCACGGATTTAGCTTTGTTTTATCGCTCTTTATGGGGAGATAGGCATTAGTAGCCATAACTAAAGCGGGAGATAACTTGTAATTTCTTGCATATCTGTCATTATTTCTTGTATGTTAAGGCATAGTAATAATTGATTAATTTTAACTTCAATAGTATTTATTTATTTTCTTTCAAGTTTAAGGGATACGGAAAAAAAGAACGGGAGGGGGAAGGGAAGACCAGAAAAAAGAGAAGGGAAGGGGGGGTACATAGTAGGGTAAAGACATTACATCACCTCAGAATTTACGGTACATAATACAATAGATACTATCAAGCCAGTAGGTCAGTAAAACAGTAATGAGAACCGGCAACATCAAGGAGGATACACTCCCAATGGGATATTCCCATCAGAGAACTATGTGGAATCTGACAAGGATTCAATCAAGGTGAACTGTGAAAGGGGTAGCAACGAATCGCCCCCTCACCCTCTGTAGTATACACGTGCCAGGAAAACCACTTTATTAGGGGTGATGAAGGGGATCACGAATATGGCATCCCCCAATAATTGATTATTTTTATGGCTTAAAAAGAGGCTTCTTAAAAGTAAATTCCCCCCAAAACCAAAAAAATTGTTTGCCGGGGCTTAAGTGAGATGAGAAAATATTGCTTACATGAGCACTAGTGATTGAGTGGGACTCCTGATGTGTCTGACAGTTCAGAGCAGAAGATCCTCTGATCTGCTCAGATGGGCCTTATTCACAGTAATACCGGGGTTGATATGGCACCTCTCACAGATCCTTCCCAAGCGACCATTAGACGCATTAGGGTCCAGCCCGATTGAAAGAACACATTAAATGTTGTTTAAGTAAATGGGTGGAATAATTGGTTATTTCCTGTGTTAGAACATCTACTTTACTTCGTAAATGGATATGTCTGTACCTGACTATTGTTTATGTGCTTCTTCTTTTTTTTGTTGTAGAACAGGAGACAGCTCATATCGAGCGTGCTTTTCTTTCCATTCCTCATACAGTGAGGTATGTATATCTACTACACCACTGCAATGTCTCTTCTCTGATATATTCTACAACTTACCACTGGAGTGCACCACAGATGTCAAGGTGCAATGTTTAGCATTTTCCCCTTTTTCTGCTCATTTATATAAGCATATTGTATTTGGGAGCTTATTAGCTAACATACACCATACATCTTTCCCTTTATAATGAATAACTATTGGCACTCTCAATTGTCCATGAGAACAGCCATATCCTTGCCTCACGTTACTATATCTTTCATTGATGCTCTTTTTAACAGCACAATCTGACCTGTTGCTTTTTTCTTTTTATATAGATTAAGGATTTTATGAGTTACATCAAGCCTGTTAATGTTTATCCAAATGTGATTCCTGTTGGCAAAACAGTAGCCTATGTAGAAGAAATGTGAGTAGTCGTTATTATCTTTTTTTAAAAAATGACAGACTCTGGCATGCCAGTATAAAAAAACAAAGCAATGCGCATTGTATGGGATGGTAATAGGTGCTAAATAGAATTGTCATCACAGTGGCACATGCCTGATCAGCTGTATGTACTCGCTCCTGACAGTGTTTTTTATTCTCTGTAAACGTAAAATGTTCTTTGCTTAAATGTCCAGTAAACATAAATGTAAAGAATTATTTAAATCTAGCCTTAATAAAATGAGCATGAAGCCCTATCTCTGAAACATATCTTCTCTGCTATTAGTCTGCATTTTGTTTGGTACATTCAGGCTTGCGCTTGGTTAGGTGATTTTTCACTACCTGCCAAATGGTATGCAGGAGGGAAGAGGTCAGCAGGAATTGGTGTATTGGAAACTAAGAACTCCCCTCATGGGAGTCCTTTTGCGATATAACAGCCACACACTTACTAACTGTGTGTCTGCTTTTCGATCATTGCCCTGCTGATCATCATCATTTATTTATATAGCGCCACTAATTCCACAGCGCTGTACAGAGAACTCATTCACATCAGTCCCTGCCCCATTGGAGCTCACAGTCTAAATTCCCTAATATAGACACACACAGAGACTAGAGTCAATTTGATAGCAGTCAATTAACCTACCAGTATGTTTTTAGAGTGTGGGAGGAAACCGGAGCACCCGGAGGAAACCCACGCAAACACAGGGAGAACATACAAACTCCACACTGCTGATGCCTTCATGCACCCCACAGACACACAGCAATGCTCTATAGTCTAAAAGAATGTTGGGCAGTGAAGACTGTTAGCTGTGCCTGAATGAAGGTATGCACAGCCAGTGGGGGTAGGTGGCAGGGCTAACATTTTAGAAATGTGAAATATAGTTTTATTCCTCTGTGCGGACTCCTGAGCAAGTTCTATAACTAGAATGTGTTTATACATTCATCCCTTGATATTTACATCGGACAAATATAAAGTAGAGTCTCCTTTTAAGCTTGGAACAGTTACACTTCTAGCGTCTTTTCTAATGTGACTAATCACCAGTGCTTTATTAAACTCCTTTTGAAACACATCCATATGTTAATAGCACACACATTCTATCTTAATACTGTAGGAGAAGAATTGAGCTAAAAATCCTGTATATTTTCCTTTTTGAAGTCTGCTCTCAAGCAATTCGAATGTGTCGTATATCTTACAGCTTGAAGCCACTCTGTAGATCTTACTCGGAAAGCTCAGAAATTAAATATATGCCACTGGGAAGCCTGAAGAGATCTCGGAATATAAATTTGCAGGATAAAGGTGAAAAGCTTAATATTTTATACTGTATGACTGCTGGAAATAGTTACACATTTTATGATTTGTCAAAATGTTATTGTCTTATTTACTGCAGCTATAACATATTTTGTTTTTCAAACACAGTTGGCTCATCTACAAAATGGTAAAATATTGTGCAACACACTTTTTCACCAATGTCCAGAATTGTGGCTTTGGTTACTGTGCAATTCCATTGAAATAATCCTTCACTAAAAAGTAACCTTTAGTATTCCTTTCCTCTAACTGAGCCTGAATGATTCATAGATCAAGCTCATTTAGAGCTGAAAATAAGCTAGAATCCAGAATCTTAAAACATGAATAGATTTTTTTAGAGGTACCTTTTGTGTTTTAATGCTTCAGAAAGAAAAAGCTTTAAAACACAGGTAATTGCCCTTAATACAAACATAGGCAAGCACTCTCTCAACATGAAAAAAACAAGTCAATGACATTTCCAAGCATTTTTATACATTTTCAGAACTTTAATTATTCCAGGAACTCACTTTGTTGACTTGGCAAAGTGAGTGTGGGTAGATCTTAGAATTAATCCTAAATGATGAAAGAGCAATGGTTACAAAGGGCCATTCATCAATAATACCCATTACACATAAGCTGGTAGAATTGAGGGGTGTAGAGAGATGGATAAGTGGGAACCCAGAGCATACAGTAGTTTAAAAGGAGTATGAGTGGAGGGTGAGATTACAAAAGCCAGAAGTAAGATTTAACAGACACATGAAACAACATGCAGGGAACCAAATTGCAAATCTGAAAAATACAGGTTTGGTTTGTGATATATTGTGATTCAAAAGTAGTAACATCTTACCAAAGAAACTGATAAAGGAAGCAGTTAGCGTATATTTATTTTAACACACTAAAAGTAACGATAGACCAAATAAATGCAAACATGAAGATAATGGTGGTGGTAACTGCTTATGAGAGAACTCGCATTGTAATGGGTAAAGAGTACAGCTGTGACAAGAGGAGCGAGTGTGGCTCAATGTTTGTGACAGTTGTGAGGCTAGTGTGGGTAGTATAGGTGGGAGTATGGTAGAGAGTGTTTAAACATATGGATGCTGGGAGAGAGTCTGATTGATCATGGTAGTAAATTCCACTTGAATAAAGACACGGGAGAAGTCCTGTAGGCCTGAGCGGTGGTTTTCTGTTGCGAGGCACAGTTCAGATGTATATCATCATCATCACCATCCTATTTTTTAGCGCCAGCAAATTCCGTAGCGCTTTACAATTGGGAAAAAACATTTATAAGACCATACTGGGTAATACATACAGACAGAGAGATAAGAGGGCCCTGCTCGCAAGCTTACAATCTATGGGACAATGGGAGTTTGAAACACAGGGGTATGTGCTACATCATATTGTACATTGGACTAGCTAGAATGCAAAGGTAAAACGTATTGAGTGGGCTGTGTGATCAGTCACATAGCAATGTTGGTCAGAGGGTTGTTGTCTTGTGTTAGCTGTGTAGAGAGTGGTAATAGTGTAACCTAGGGAGATTAAGATGCTGGTTGAGGAATATCATAAGCTTGTCTGAAGAGATGGGTTTTCAGAGAACGTTTGGAGACTAGAGGAAAGTCTTACTGTGCGAGGGAGGGAATTCCACAAAGTGTGTGCAGCCTGAAGAAAGTCCTGTAACCGGGAATGGGAAGATGTGATAAGAGTGGAAGAGAGACGCAGATCTTGTGCAGAACGGAGGTGTCGAGCCGGGACATATTTTGAGACAAGTGAGATGTATGTCGGTGCAGTTTTGTTGACAGCCTGGTATTTTAGTAGAAGAATTTTATATTGGATTTGTTGAAATACAGGCAACCAATGTAGAGACTGACAGAGTGGCTCAGCAGATGAAGAACGGTTTGCAAGGAAAATCAATCTAGCCGCTCCATGCAAAATAGATTGTAGGGGTTCAAGTCTGATTTTGGGAAGATCAGTATAGGAAATTGCAATAGTCAGTGCGGGAGATGATGAGTGCATGAATTAAGGTTTTGGCAGTGTCTTGTGTGAGATATATTCTTCACATGTATGTAACATGGTTTAGATATAGAGTCGATGTGGGGAATAAATGATAGTTGTGAGTCAAGGATTACACCTAGGCAGCGAGCCTGTGGGGTGGGATTTATGGTCAAGAATCTCTGTGCTTGTGTCAATGTCCTGTATACCGCTCGGAGTTCTGGGACGTTGATGGAGAGTGTGGACTCCTGGGGAGACCAAAGACCCTAAATCTCAGGGATCCTGTTACCCCTAGCAGACTTGCATCTGTCGTAACTAAGGTCCATGGGCCGATCTGAAGGGTCTGACCCTTGTCCTGGTTTTGCCTGGATAACCACCACGCTAGGGAAAGACGAGTCCTGACAGGCAAATGATCTGCCTGTCTAGATGCTCCTGAGAACCTGACCACTTTCGCAGAATCTCCTGTTGGGAGAGGGTGGGTGTGGAATTGTGCAAAGGGCACAGCCTCGTACACTGAGACCATCGTTCCCAGGAGTTTCATGCAGCTGAGAATGGATACCTCTCCGCGTCAATAAGGTTATTATTCTGTGCAAGAGGGCAAGGACCTTGTTGTCTGGTAAGTAGACTCTGAGTCACTGTGTCGAATATGAGGTCTAGGAAGCGCATGCACTGAGCCGGAATGAGGGATGATTTGGGTAAATTGAGAATCCACCCATGAGCTTCCAGGAACTGCATAGTGATCTGGATGTGACGAGTTAAGAGCAATGCTGACAGTAATTTCAGAAGGAGGTTGTCTAGATAAGGCACTATAGTGACTCCCCTCTGCTGCAGGAGTTCGGCCATGATCGTCATGATTTTGGTGAAGTCTCGTTGAGCCGTCGCTAGCCAGAAAGGAAGGCCCCTGAACTGGAAATATTGTCTTCCTACTGCAAAGTAGGAAGACACTATATGGAGGAGACAATGGTGTCCCCTCCATATAGGGACGTGCAGGTAGGCATCTTTGATATCTATGTAGACTAGGAACTCTCCCTGCTCCATTCTGGCGATGACAGTCCAAAGGGACTCCATTTTGAACTTTTGAGTCCTTGCCTGCTTGTTCAGAGACTGCAGGTTTAAAATTGGACCTGTCCTGTTTAGTTACTAGGAAGAGACTGGAGTAAAACCCCTGACCTCTTTCCTGTGAGGAAGAAGGAACAATGACACCGGCTGGTAGCAAATTTTGTGAAGAATCTTCGTGGTGGAAAAAAGTGAACTAAGTCTATGACACAACTCCTCGTGTCCAAAAGTCTGTGGTAGATGTCCACCACTGGCGCTGGAAATGTAGAAGGTGTGCCCCCACCACAGATGGGAAGACTGTCACGCTGCAGACTTATTACCCGGTCTCGAGGCCCCTCGCCTACTATGGCCCCTGCCTCTGCTATAACCTCACCTGGGAGCAGAGGGCTGGGCCCTTGGAGGGGCACCCTGGCCTCGGTTAAAGGAATGAAAACGACCCTGTCATGGCCTACTGGACCCAATGGGTAGAGCGGCACTCTTACCTCCTGTGGCCACCTGAATGACCTTCTCTAGTTCTGAACAGAAGAGAGTAACCCCTTCAAAAGGCAAACCCTCTAATACTGACTTTGAATCAGCATGCGCTGTCCAAGAGCGTAACCATAGGGTATGGGGAGCTGCGATAATGAGGGCAGAGAATCTGGCATTGACAGACACCGCATCTATGGCTGCCTGGCCGACATAATCAGCGGTGTCAAGGACATGCTCAGCTAAGGATAGAATTTCCGCGCATGGGGAGTCATCTTGAATGCCCAGTGCTGTATAGCCTTGTTAGCCCAGGCAACTGCCATAGTGGGTCTAAACATACTGCCTGCCGCAATGTAAGCTGAACGGAGGGCCTGATCGCACTTCTTATCAGTGGGATCTCTTAGAGCAACCCGCTCCTGTGTAGGGATAGCTGAGGAGGAGGGCAACCCTGCCACGGAGGTGTCCACCCTAGGCGAGGCTTCCCATCTTGTGGCGGAAGCGGGGTAAAAGGATTTAAATCTACCTGGCGTCATCAACTGCCTATTTGGCCTTTGTCAGCTACCATCTCTATAATCTGAGGAGACAGTGGAAAAGCAGCTAACTGTGCTTTAGTCTTCTTAAACAGGGAGAATCCTGACGGGGCCGTGGACTCAGGCTCAGCGAACCTTAAGGGAGTGTCTGATGCCCAGAATAAGGTTATCTACATTCTGGGTGTGGGAAGAATCTGGTAAACACAGTAAGTCGTCATCCTGGTGATCGAGGTCTGCCTCGCCCTCCTCTTCTGAGGAATGTTCAGAATCGTGGCTACGGCCCTGAGATGATTCTCTTGGCCCTGTGTGAAGCTGTGAGCAAGCGGTCTTCTTCAAGCACTGATTGGGATTGAGAAGATGTGCCTGCGTCGGCTAGTGAATGCGTGGAAGTGTGTGAAACCGAAACTTCACGTACCTCTGTGGATCGGATAATTGCCCGGGTGAGCCCTGCCATAGCTGTTATCAGTGATTTAGTCCAGCCCGGTTCTTCCATGACTGGCGGCTCCTGCGCTGGGATGCGTCGCTCCCGGATTTCAGCCTCACATGTCGTGCAACGAACATCTTGGTTAGGCTGTCCAACAGATAATTTAGCATTACATATGGCACAGGTATAATGCAGTGCAGACATAACCGATGAGCCCTTGTTCTTGGATGTCCCCTTCTCAGACATATTAAAAATGGTACACAGAATAACGCGATATACCGTAGAAAACCATATATTAACGTTCAGTAAAGTCTGAGAACTAAAGACTGACTAACAAGGAGACAAGGATCTTGCCAGCTTACAATGCCAAACAATACCTTGTAAATACTCCAAACCCAAGACACTAAGCAATAGTCCTGATAGTGTAAACAGGCTATAAAAGTAATGCAATCAATCGCAGGGGCGGATCTAGAAAATTGCTATACCCCGGGCGATTTAGGGGGCGGGGGCGATTTAGGCCCGCCCTCTTTTTGACATCTAAGGCTGCCGGCGGCTGCACACTATGTGCAGGTCCGCTCGGCAGTGACAGTGTGCTGCTCGGCTGCTATGATTGTGTTTAAAACACAATCAGAGCAGCCGGGCACCACACTGTCACTGCCAAACGGACCTGCACATAGCCCCGATTGCCCCCCCCCCCAACGATATCAGTAGAGGAGAGACAGAGCAGAGAAGCAGCATGCAGCACGATGATCCCCGTGTATCACAATGAAAGATGGCTGCTTCCACACCAGGAAGTTGGGGGGACGTCCTTCCTAGAGCCATCCCTCAAAATGGCTGCTCTCCTGAAGTGCTGGTTTCTTTATTCTGGCCACAGCGTGCAATCGCAGTCTTTTTAATGGAGCCGTCCGTGCCAGGAACTGAGCAGAGCCTGAGAGGAAGTTCCGCCTCCAATGCCTCCAGTAATATGGCTGCCTGCATGAACCGCCGATCAGCGCATCTAAAGAATGGCTGTCCGCTCTGTATACACTACCACATAGTTTGTGTGCCCAAGCTGCGTGTGTAGCTCGCAAGCGGATCGCCTCCTAATGAGCGCGATTGCTGCGCTGTGCCCACGCTGCTCATTCCCAAGGGGGGCATGTCGGCAGGTCCATCCGGAAGAGAGGAGAGGCTGCTGCAGCTTCACTCCCGCCCGTACTAAAGCTTGAGTCCTCGGCCGTCTATATGGCTGTCCTAATTGCAGTGCTAGCTATGGCTAACTGCTGCCTGTATGGCAGACTTAAATTTTGTGGGCCAACTGCTCGTTTCTAGGGGAAGACTGCGGGCAATGGTGCTAGGCAAGTGAGCCAGGCTGCTGTTTACCTTGCCACGGGACCCAGAGTGAAGGAAGCTGACAGGCTAATCACTCCTCTGGGTCTTAGGCTCGATCCCCGCGCTGCACCTGTAAAGGAATTAAAAATAAAAACATAAATACAAGTATGGGCAGGAGCCTATACCTACGTGACCTAACTCCTAGGCACTTAATATAAACTGAGACATCCACAGGAGATGAGGGGCATAGTAGGGGAGCAGAGTGAAGATCAAAGAAGTTGATAAGTGCCTAGACTCCTACACCCACTACTATACCCCCAAATGTCAGAAATTGTTGGTGTGGTCCAGGGGGGCGATAGATGACAACAACACGCAAAGAGAATGGGTTGAAAATCCTATTAGCATGTACTTCGAAAGATGTGAACGTGAGTGATGGAACATTTGGGAGAACTGTGAATGTGCACTGTGGGGAGAAAAGTAGTCCAACTCCACCTCCTTATCTGCCTCCTGGTCTGGGGGTGTGGGTGAAATGGAGACCACCATGTGAAAGGGCTGCAGGTGAGGCAGTTTCTGATTGCGTGAGCCATGTTTCTGTTATTGCTAGAAGGTTTAGGACTTCTCATAAGAGCGATGGTGGTTGGGTGTATTAATTCACCAATCCCGTTTTTGCAGAAAGTCCTCCAGAGTGCTCTTCATTGTTGTATTTTAAGATGATATTCACCTTCAGATGTTTTGATTTGTTGATGTATACATACCCACCTGCACTTTGCTATGATTCTCTATAGAGAAACTTGCTGAGAATTTAACCTGAGAGCTCTACACAGCAACTTAACCACAATTGCTTATCCAAAAAGAGGATCATAGTGGAGGTCCAGGTTCATTCTGTGAAGAAACCTAGACCTGCTTTATATGTGGATAACCTTGAATCTATAAGGGGCTTAATTAATAGAATCATTACAGATAGTCTTAATTAACTATAAGCACTACCAGTGACTACATCCTAGTTTATATTAATTATTTCTATGATTGGAGTATTTGCATCTCCTAATATGGCCACCTCCCATGAATCGTCGATCAGCGCATCTATTGTATGGCTGTCGGCTCTGTATGCACCAACACAAGAATAAATGTTCCCAGGCTGCGTGTGCGGTTAGCGAGCAAATCGGCTCCTAATGAGCGCGATTGCTGCCTTGTCCACCCGCTGCTCGTCCTCTAGGGGGAGAAGGCACATGCCGGCAGGTCCCTTCGGGTTGGGAGGAGAGGCTGCTACACCTTCACTCCCGCCCGACTAGCAACTCTGAATGTGGTCGCTTGTATAGCCGTCCTTGCACCATGGTGCCTCTAAATAAATGCTGCCTCTATGGTAGACTTACATTGTGTACCCCTTCTCCGCAGAGACCCAGAGTGAAGGAAGCCGACAGGCTATTCACTCCTCTGGGTCTTGAGTTCGATCCCTGCGCTGCACCTTTTAAAGGAAAGTAAAATAAAAACATGAGTTTAAAACTAATTTAAAGTATAGGTAGGAGCCTATACCTACGTGACCTATATTCTAGGCACTTAGAAGAAACTGGGGTCTGAGCTAGAGAGGAGGAGCATAGTGGGGGAGGAGTGTGAGGAGGAACAAACAAGTTGATAAGTGCCTAAACTCCTAGTCCCACCTACTATACCCCAATGTCTCGCAGTGTCCCCAATGAAGTAAGAGAAATCGATTTTCCGGTGAGTAAAAATCTTCTTTTTAAGTGGCAGG
This sequence comes from Mixophyes fleayi, assembly GCF_038048845.1. Taxonomy (NCBI): domain Eukaryota; kingdom Metazoa; phylum Chordata; class Amphibia; order Anura; family Limnodynastidae; genus Mixophyes; species Mixophyes fleayi. The sequence continues at coordinate 156,059,326 of NC_134405.1, read as the reverse complement.
GATCATCTTAACACAGAACTCCTATTCTATCACTTAACAAATAAACACTCCTGCTCCTAAACACTGTTGTCCTGATTTTACATTTTATATAAAGTACTGAAAAGTATATTGCTTCTATATCAATATAATGTAATAATAATTGTAACCATTTTCCCTGTTTATTATAGACCCATAGCATCTGGTAATGAGGAGATAATAAGACAAAAATGAATTTTAAGTTTTGAGCATGCCATTGGCCAAAACTTTTGTTTTTTTATCTGTTTTTTGTTTTTTTTTTATTACATGATTTTTATTTATTTTTAAATAAAAATATGTAGCATCTAATCTGAATTAACATTTTCACAGATGAGGAAGGGATCGATGATTTATTTGAGGATTATCCTTTGACTGATTTGAAGCACAAGATTCTCAGAGATGATAAATGGACATCTGAGAAAAGTCTTTTGTCTGCAAGCTGTGAAGGGAATCACAAAGCCATAGAAATCCCCACTGCCACACCAGTACCTATTGCTATACGAGAAGACTACATGGACTGTGAGGAATCCAATGGAGAAGATGATGAGGAAGAGGAAGAAATTGATGGCCTAGGATCACTTGCAACAAAGGAAGCTGATGCAAATGTTGAGACTCCTTCAGAAACCACAGATTTAGGTGGGGAGAATAAATTGCATGATAGTTTACCACAAGCAGCAGAGGATACGGAGCCCCGGTGGCGTTCTTTCTTTCAATCTCTTTCTGTGGAAGGAGGTGATGTCTTGGACTTGGAATGCAATGTCTCAACTTCTGGAAAAGAAGGACATTCTCAATCCCTTTTCAGCGACTCTGATGACGATTCAACTCATATATCCTCTATGAACTCCTCACAATCCACCCATATTTCTGAGCAAGGTAGTCAAGGTTGGGACAGTCAGGCGGACACTGTACTACTGTCATCACAAGAAAAAAGAGCCCTTGACTTGTGCTCTTCAAATAGAGGTTCCTATCATCTCACCACCGTTTCAGAGAACGGATTACCTGAAAACCCTGAAACGGAAGCAGCACAAAGTGAGAACTGTACTTTTCATCCTGATGAAGTGAGGAAAGTTACTCAAGTTATAAAACCAAGGTTTAGAGATACGCGAGAATGTACGCTGTGTGCAAAGGTCCAAACTGTCCATTCTGAGAGTAAGCCAGATTCCCAAAGTTCATCTGATTTTGAGATTCCATTAACACCTGGAACTGATCAGCCTCAGCAAGAAAAACTGCAATACTTGTATGCATGATTGGCCGCAGGAGATACCATCACACCAGATCAACAAAAATGAAAATTATAATCATGTTAATAATTTTTATTTTTTTAAAAACGGAAGTAATAAAGGATGTAATTATGTTTTAGGTAATATTACTTTAATAGTAATTACTGCTATTTTCCATTTACTCTGGGAAAAACAACTCTGTATAGTGGCTATATATTTTAGCAGGGACAGGGATTTGTGGTTTTTGTTATATATTTATTTTTGGTGATATGATGTTGGAAGACTTTTCATGAATGAAACTTGTCAAGTGCTTTGAGTTTGTATTTTTTCGTGAAATAGATTTTTATTTTTTAATTGATGTTTTCAAATACAAAACAGAAAAAAGGGGGATGCACGGGGGGAGATAGGTGAATGGGGTACCCTGACAACAACTGGACACACCAACCACTCCATGAGTTTTGTATTTTAAACAAGGAGTGCAGTTTTGGACCAAAATGTCAAAGGGATTTTGAGCTAGTGCACCTGTCGTTATCAATGTCTGCCTATGTATAAACGTTTCACTGTGTGAAAAAGAAGCACCCCCCCAGTACATTCAATTTAATGAATGTAAATTGTGAATTGACACATGAAAAATAGAGCATACTGCATTTTAAAATCTTTAGTATAGTGTTAAAATTTCAGTACACAATGGTATGAACTGCACTGTTGGAATTTATTTTATTTTTTAATGTAGTTTTGAAGTGGGAAATCTTTTCATCGAGTGGCTATGGAGATAGCAGGTTCCTTGTCTGTACACATAACATTGTAAATAAAGACATCCTCATTCTGATGGATTTGATAACAGGGTATCCCAAGGTTGTGGGTCTGTCCACCATCATGCAGAGTAGATTACCCAATGATATCCTAAAAGAGCAAGGGATTCAGTTCATGAGCAAATTGTTACAATGTCTGGACCAAGGCTGGAATGAGGTGAGTAGAAGTACTACTAGCCACACCTCCTGTTTTCCTATTGGGCGTGCAGGGTCCTACTGGGTTTTCTCCCGTCTAGTTACTGTATGGCCAAAGAGTCTGGAGAGCCCTTGACATTCCCAGAGTCTTGGGAAGGGGAGCTGGCACCCAGAATCTTTTTGTAGTGCAGTATGTGGTAAGGCTCAAATGATGAGAGCACTGTTTCCCAACTCCAGTCCTCAGGGACCACTAACAGTGCAGGTTTTCCAGGTCACAAGTGAAATAATTATACCACCTGTGCATCTTTCAAAATGTGTCAGTTATTAATTTCAAAATGTGTTGGTTAGTAATGAATACACCTGTGCTCCAGCAAAGAGATATGGAAAACATGCACTGTTAGGGGTACTTGAGGACTGCAGTTGGGAATGAGTTAGAGAATCTTATGGGGCTTGTGCAAGCTGATCAAACAGAAAACTTAGTATGAAAATGAATCCTCTGCCAGACTTCTCAAGGCCAGAGAGATGGTGCTTTTTCTGGTATCCACACATCAGAACAAGCGACATACTGTTTTGGCTGCACTGTACAGTTTCCAAAAACGAAAAAAAACTTTGAGCGACTTCACCTACATAGTGTCATTTGATAATGATGATAGGTGGCAGACCCCCTACCATGCACACCTTTTGAAGGCCTGTCATGAGTGTGTGGTATTTGTAGTCATGGTGTGCTGATTACTAGGTCATAATCCATGAATTAACCTTGTGAATGCCAAAGGTTAAGGTAGTGTACAGGAAGTGTGCAGAGGTGAGCAACTTAGTACTTAAAAGAGAGAGCAGGTAGTCAGGGCTGTGGTCCTGAGGGGTAGTAGGAGGAAGCCCACCCAAACTTCCTTACTGATGTGGAAACTGGTAGGCGCAGATCGAAATCCATTTAGCAGATCTCACAAGAGGTGAAGAATTCCAGAAACTGCAGTACGTGGACATCGGCTGCTGTATTGGTCTACAAGCGCAAGATAAAATGATGCAGTTTCTCCCTAAACTGCATGCTCTTTTGGGGTTTAGAAATTGCCAGAGGTTTGACTTTACACCATACAAACTGCTATAGTAAATCCAGAGACTTGTAACCGTTATAATCCAAAACAGCTCGATACATTTCCTCTCTAAATCTCACAGCCCAGGCTCAGTGTCCAGCCCCTCTCCCTTGCCTCTGAGCACACTGTTAATAAAAATGTGAAAGGGTCCAGCCCGAAGCCCATGCAACACTAGTGAATCCACTTGGACTGGTAAAAGGAACAGGGGGCTAGATTAGCCTTAGCCAGTCTGTATAAAACTATATATAAGAACAGCAATGTAAACTGCAAATTGTATTGTGTGTTAAATGCTACTATTGAGTAATAAACAGTACTGTTACTAAAGATCCTGCATAACACTCATTACTGCTGAAATCATGTGACCTATCGATAAGAACTAACCCTCTTATCTATGCCCTGGCTGTCTTGTGTTAAGTCATTGGTCTACCTGCAGTGCTTATCTAGAGTAAGTAGTTGGAAGGAACCAGCCAGTCACCAGCAAATAGATGCTGCAGTAGCTATACCCAACACAACACCCAGAATCCAGGTGCCAGTGAGGAGGCCTTGCGCTGGCAGCGACTACTCTCCAATTGGTGGCACTCTGTCTGTGGGTGGCTAGTGTACAAGCACCACCAATAGTTGTCAGTAATGACAGGTTTCAGACAGTAAAAGAAACCTCAAAGCAAATCTATAAAAATAATTTCCCTTGCAAACAAGATGACAAAGAAAGACTCTGTCACGGATATAACTGATGGCATTGTGAGGGGAAATCTATCCTGTCACAATTACTTGGCTCCATAAGGGGCTCAATTATTGCCATAAACATTAAAGTGAATAAAAGGACAACCTCATATGCCCCATTTCATATATGAAATGTGTCTGATAGCACAGAAATGGAAACTATCACATTGAATATAGTCATAATCGCATGCTTTATTTATTGAGAAAATCTAGATTTAGCAGGCACTATAGACTGGATGCGGTTAAACGAATAAAATAAGTGATATCTCTGTCCCACCTTCCTTTTGGTCCTTGTTTACCACACACAGGATGTTTATTGGCCAAACGTTACAAGTTTTGCAGATAACTTTATATGAGAAGACCATTACATATGGATAACATCAGTGTTATAACGGTCATGATCCCACTGGGTGACCACACATGCTCTGTAGATGGGGACACTGACATCCTGGAAGACACCCTTTCTGTCAGAAAATAAATGCTGCAATACTGGGTGAAGATGATCACTCTGTAGCAATAACCATTGGACCTTCTGACCGCACACAAACCATCCTAGAGAAATGTGCCCCACACCACAGAATTCTTCACTGTTAGAATAAAACACTATATATTTTTATGGTTGGTGACATATGCATGGAGAAGGATGAATCATCTGACCATAACACCTTCCCTCCATGGTTTATGCACTGCTACCAGACTACAAAATCCTGCTTGGAACACATTCAATGACATTGGCTGCTCTTGCAGGTTGAAATTAACAGTCAATTAATTAGCTCACCTGTTTTGCTTTGACCTTTCAATTAAGCAGGTTTGATGATCCAATTATGAGCTTTATTTAGCCAACTGTTATGGTATGTTGAGATTTTTGGTCACTGAAGCCAAACACAACACTCGTCCCTCTTTTAATGTTTAATCAAGGCTATTGATTAACAAGGCATTTTCTATGTCATTATACAAAACAATAAAGTCAGACTTGAACCCCTACAATCTATTTTGCACGCAGCGGCTAGAGTGATTTTCCTTGCAAACAGTTCTTCCTCTGCTGAGCCACTCTGTCAGTCTCTACATTGGCTGCCTGTATTTCAATGAATCCAATAGAAAAATTCTTCTACTAACATACAAGGCCGCCAACAAAATTGCACCAACATACATTTCCTCACTTGTCTCTAAATATCTCCATACTCGACACCTCCGTTCTGCGTCTCTCTTCCACTCTCATCACATCCTCCCATTCCCGGTTACAGGACTTTTTTCAGGCTGCACCCACTTTGTGGAATTCCCTCCCTTGCACAGTAAGACTTTCCTCTAGTCTTCAAACCTTCAAGCGGTCTCTGAAAACCCACCTCTTCAGGCAAGCTTATGATATTCCTCAACCACAATCTTAATCTCCCCTATTACCACCCTATACACAGCTAACACAAGACAACAACCCTCTGACCAACATTGATACACACACAGCCCACTCAGTACTTTTCCCTTTCCATTCTAGCTGGTCCAGTGTGCAATATGATGTAGCACATGCCCCTGTGTTTCAAACTCCCATTGTCCCATAGATTGTAAGCTTGCGAGCAGGGTTCTCTTACCTCTCTGTCTGTATGTATTACCCAGTATTGTTTTATTAATGTTTGTTCCCAATTGCAAAGTGCTACAGAATTTGCTGGCGCTATATAAATAAATGTTTAGTTTTATTTCAGAGCTTTTCTTTTTCCTATTTTTTTTTTACCTGACTTTGACTTTACATTACTGTAGGGAAAATGTTAGATTGTCAAAAAGAATGTAAATAAAGCCTTGGGGGGGGGAAAAAAACCGGCTACTGCGGGAGGAGGGAATCATAAAGACATAGCCTTCATCTATATGCCTTCATATAGCAGGGTCACCCGATGTTGTACGGGTCCGATGTGTAATGTGTAGCAGTTATCATATATTTGCAAATTATTTATAAAATAGACCAAAAATGTTAAGAAAATAAGATTTGTTGGTTTGTCACATTGTTATGTCGTGTAGTAGCGAGGTTTCCTTTCAGCAGTTAAACAATTGCTTACAACCAAACATTTTTTTCAATATTTTTCGCTCTGTCATCTAATAGGTTACTTTTTCTATACTAAAAAAAAACTATGAGATTTGGCTGTTTTACCTAGAGAGCTGTGTTAAATATTCACCAACAAACGTCTTCTTTTCTAGATGTACTTAAGGGCTCATACTGGACCTGAATCTAGAGGCCAGCCAGAGAGGCTATAGCATAACAATTTGGATTCATGAGCTTTGTTTCATGACAGTCTTCCACAAGTTTTTCCTATCACTGCTGTGTTGTTAACTTTTAGATGCCGAGACAGAAATAGGAGACAATAAGCCAATATAGAAATGGACACACACACAGGAAGTGGCTGAGATAAAATACTCTCTGCTGCCAACCTTCAATTTGTTACAGGTTGTTCTATCCATTTTATCTCGTCATCCACATTTATCGTGTATGGAAGAATTTATGCAGTAAAGGCTCAGATTCTAGTTAACTGCAGCTAATAAAAGGTATATAGCGTGGCTCTTCCTATCCTTCCTCATAGTTTGAGTGTCTTACGAAGCCATTTCTGAAAAATATCTCCAAAAAATGAAGGGTGGGAAATCAGGGCTATTGTGTTCAAGGAAAATGCATTATCAGGTAATATAACTTTTTTCGTTATCAGACTCAATGGCAACCCTTATATATGAGATCTACCTCAAGCAATTAATATAGAGAAGAGTGAGCAATGAAAAACCAAACACTGATCAATTTATGCACACAAAAAATTGATTTAATTGATTGAAGAATCTTTCTTGTAAACTGAGTATCGTCAGAAGTCATGTCTGATAAATATATGAATTGATGAACAAGCTGCTGCTTTGCAAAGATTTTATACTGATGCCTGAGCCTCATCAGCCTAGGAAAGGCTTGGCTAACCTGTGGCACTCCAGGTGTTGTGAAACTAAAAGTCACAGCATACCTTTCCAGCAATAAGCTGCTAGATATTGGCAAAGCATGCTGGGGCGTGTAGTTTCCAAACACCTGGCGTGCCACAGGTTAGCCAAGCCTGGCCTAGGATGTTGCAACTGCTCTCGTGGAATGTGCTGTCAATATTTTTGGTACCTCACCCCCTTTACTTTAAAGTCCATGTAATCACTTCTGTAAACAATGTTGCCAGCATACTCTTGGAAGGGACTTGACCTTTAGGAAGTACAGTGATGCGGTTTTTCTGACTAGCTTTGTTCTGGGGCAGCATGGTGGCTTAGTGGTTACCACCTCTGCCTCACAGCACTGGGGTCATGAGTTCAATTCCCGACCATGGACTTATCTGTGTGGAGTTTGTGTGGGTTTTCTCTGGTTTCCTCCCACACTCCAAAAACATACTGGTAGGCTAATTGTCTGCTATTAAATTGCCCTTAGTCTGTGAGTGTGTGTAAGTTAGGGGATTTAGATTGTAAGCTCCAATGGGTCAGGGACTGATGTGAGTGAGTTCTCTGTACAGCGCTGCTAAATTAGTGGTGCTATATAAATAAATAAATAAAACTGCTGCTTTTACTAAATGAAGAGTATTCAATTTCTTTCCATCTCCGCTGGCTCTGGATATAAAGCCACCTTGTCTGAATGTATGTTTAAGAACAGTTCCTTAGGTACCACAATGCTGGCCGAAATGAAGGCTATCAAACATATTACTTCGAGTAATACTGAAATGGCTCAAAGGTTAGAACTTCTAAAACAGGCCCTGGCCAACCTGTGGCTCTTGGGGAGTAATGAAACTACAAGCCCCATCAAGCCCTGCCTGCAAAGCATGATGGGGCTTGTAGCTAGTTGACAAGGTATTCTAGAAATTGTAGTTTCACAACCTCTAGAGAGCCACAGGTTGGCTAGGCTTCTTCACAATTGAGGTAATTAAGGTGCCACAAATTATTTTATACAAGGTTGAATTCTGTTTGCTACTTGAAAGAATCTTTTGATTAGATCTGAGATTAATCTTGTGTTCAAGAACACACATAGTAAAATTAAATAGTACAGGTGTCTCGTACCACTTGGAGTGGTCACTGTTAAAGCGTTTCTGACAATTTCCACAACATGTAAGACATTGGCCATGGTTGCTCTATGAGCCATCTCCCATGTTGGTCTAAACCATAAGCTGCAAAGCCAAAATGGAAGAATTGCCATCACTTCTACTGTTGCTATAATTTTTTTCTTGTGTGTACAATTAGAAGAACAGGGAGGGATTAGACATACTGCAGTTTGAACTTCCAGGATCTTGATAGGGCATCTATCCCTTCTGCTTCTGAATCTTTGTGACAACAGAGTCTTTATACTCTGGTGTTCTGGCTGGTTGCCATCAGATCTATCTGTGGGATCCCAAACCTGTCAACCTTCTATTTGTTGAAACACTTCTTTGTTCAAAATCCATTTTCCTGGATTAATCATTATATTGACTGAGAATGTGCCATTTTATTGTCTTTTCCCGCTACATGAGGTTCAAAGGGGGACTTAAGGATTTTCTATGCCCATGACATCGTTCCTTGTATTTGCCATCGTAATATGAATATGTTATATTTTGAATATTAGAGCGGAAACCAATGCTAAAGTAAATACACCAAAAAAGTTTTGTATAAGCCATTTTAATTCCCTTTTCAATTGCAATGCTCTACAGCAAGTTATTTTTTTTCTCCCAAATGGAATACATAAATATTGTTATAAGGATACCCAAAAACCTTTTATTCAGTGTACGGCTTTTGCTTGAAATTGTCATTGGAAACTAGAGGTTTGTCCCAGGATTTCTGCAATAAATGCTCTACTAAAGATTAATTGCATGCTCACTATTTGGATAAGTTGTTTACTTACATCTAGTCACAAATATTAATACTGTAACTTAGATACAATGTCATGTTTTTAAAATCACATGGGCAGAATCAAAAATTGTACTAAAGAGGCTTATACTCAAAAAACCATATCACAAAGGCTATTCTAAAAGCTCACGCAACCATGGTTGTTCCAGCATCCAGGGCTTTCCATGTTAAAGCAGAAAGTCTAGTGACAATAGTGTGTACATCTTTCACATATTTATCAAACACTACCAGCTAGCTCCACCTGTTGCTTCTTTATGCTGGTAGTATGTATATACTAAACAAAAGCAGGAAGCTTTTATAAGGGGACCAGTATTAAGACTTAGATGCTCACTGTTTTTGTAATTTCTTATTTATACTGCAAACAAGACTTCTTGCCTTACACATACTTAAACGGACACTGTCTGAATTAGCAGTCAGTTGCAAATATTTAGTTTTAAAAATATATAACTATGATATAATGATCTGCATTACCAGTGTACACTAGACTACTTTTTAAGACAACTATTTACATTGTTGTAGTTCTATGTTAATTAACGTTCAGCCAAATGTTCCATTTTCTCGCCAGCTTACTCCCATTACATAACATAGAAAAAAAAAATATATTATTTTGGATAACAAATAAATGGCAGCATAAGAAAAATTGTTAGAGCTAAATAAAATGTGTATATGTCTGTTTAACGTAATAAATGCAGTCAGTGGTTATTGAAATTAGATTTACATTCAGTCATTATGAAGTTGATTTCTTGTGAGGATCCCACAGTTCTCTTTCTTCTTCATTCTGCTTTCATATGTTGTAAATTCAGGTAAAACTTAATTTTCTCCTCCCCTTATTGTGATTTTTTTTTCCTGAAAAATGTCCTAAAGAAAATCTAATTGACTAATGAAACCCTTCAAAAATAAGCATTACAATTTATTTTGCACAATAAAAATACAATACAAAGGAAATCACTAAAATAAACCTTGTCACAGCATGGTAAAATATGTACGCCAGTTGTTAAAATAAAGTTACATTAAAGGTATCCTCTGCAGGTTACAGCTCCACATCTGCAAGCGGTCCTTACTCTTTTCTTAGCTGGGCTCAACTCAATAGAATCTGAACTAAGGTCTCCAGAACCTGGAAGAGCAAAAAGGAGTAGATGTTTAGGTTTTATAGGTCACCTATTCATTTCACCATTAGGGGCCAACTAAACACTTGTCCCAGTGTCATATTAAAAAAACAAACAAAAAACAAAAACAACACCATTTAAAAAATGGATATCCTTTCAAGCAATGATAGAGCACACACATGTCTAGCCAATGTATTGGCCACATTTACGAAACTTTTCCCCAGTAAGAAAAAACGGCTTTTTTTATATAAAAAAATAAATAAATAAAAAATACTTCAACAAACTACCGTTCAATAACATCCTTTCATTAAAAATATTTGTGGCATGTAATTTAGGGCGTCCCGAATGGCTTTTATTTAGTAATACATTTCTAAATATAAAATATGCTCATGATGAAAAATACCATAGGAAACAACAGACCAGCACCAGCGTTTGTACAGTTTCAATTAAACAAAAGAATGTATTACAAATAATTACTGAACATTATAAGGTCTTTGCCCAGCGATCACTATAGGGCAGTGTCTCAGACTTTTCATGAATGCATTGGGTTGAAAGTGTTTTGGAGATGGCCAGCAAGTCAAGAATGCCCCCCTTTCCCCCCTATATAAAGTGTCTCCACCTCATGGAATTCATTAGTATATTTAGTCTCACAACAAATTTATTTTTGCGTTTGGGTTCTGAACAGAGTGCATTACTGCAGCTAGCCTGCATTTAGCATATGAGCAATCTACCCAGCACCTCTGTAGTTTCTCCATATACTAAGCTGTTATAGTATTTATGAACTATCCCCTGTTGTAGAATAATGCATAGTGGACACAAAACCAGTTTGAACAGAAAGTATTTGTTCTAAAAAAAATTCTTGGTGTAGAAGTGCTGCAAAATATTAGAAATGAAAATGGAAAAAAAATTGATTGACTCTAGAGCAAACACAGTTACCTTTCATTTGGTAATCAAATGTAAGTTCCTCTCCAGCTTTGATGTGTCTCGTTGAAAACAATGCAATACGAGGGAGACGAACATCCAAGTTATCTATGAAAACGTTGTACACTTGAAGATTGGGATCACACTAAAATGCAAGAGAGGATACTTAGGGACAAATGGTACCATATCGTACAACGCTTATATTTTATAGCTATATAAAGTTGGCAATATACAAATGTTGCCACACATGTGTATGTATACACAGTAAATAGTACAATATACAAGAAATACATAAGGAGTCTTACGGGATATGTTACAGTACTAAAACATAAATGATTTTTGCAGACTCCTCTATGAGGCCATGTTTTACTTAGCGTAATACACACAAGCGCACATCATGCAAGGTGCTGACTCACTATTCAATCCCCCCCCCCGAGTGTTCATACTAATTTTGGACAACAGTAAATGTACATGATCCACACTGGAACAGTAATTGCTTACACTGTGATTTACAAAGTGAGACACATTGCCATATCGAGCAGCATCAACTGTAAACTCGTCCGACTCGTAGTCTAAGTCAAAAAGGTAAGTGATTCCTGTACTGTCATATTGCTGACCCCTTCTCTCTGCTTCTTCACTTGTTATTACCTGAAATACATAATGGACACAATAGAATTAACATGTGTTCCAATTTATTTGCGGCAACAAACCTTTCCTGCGCACATTTTTAATGTTAAACATACATTTTAAAAATGGGGCCTAAAAAGTGATTATTTTTTTTGTGAAAAACTCCAATATGTCACGAATACTCTTCTTATGAATGTAAAGATAGGCATAATTTTTCCACACAGATGCAACGCTTATTTCACAGTGTAATATACTGTACTTTGTAATACAGACATATTTTATTTTATGGGGGGGGGGGGAAAAAATCCTCAAAAACAGAAAGAAATTTGAAAACCTCTCTTATCTGGTTGCTCTCAAAGTTGCTCTGAACATCAACAAGAGGATTATACTACCCCCTCAAACTTTTAACAGGGTAAAGCAGGGGCTGGCAACCTTTTTCTATCAGAGTGCCGGCTAAAATCTAGTGAAGCCCAGGTGTGCCAGTTGGGTGGGTGTGTGTGTGTGGTGTGATATATATATATATACACACACACACAGGGCTGCCTAGAGAAATTCATGGCCCCAGTATAGCAACCTCATGTGTCCCCCTTTATAGTCAAGCACAGGAAAAAAAATGTTGTGCCGCCGGGGAGCGACATTTTTTTAATCATGCAAGTGGTCATACAATTGGGGGTGTGGCAGTGCATCATTGGGGGTGTGTCTAGCAGGTGAAAAGCACCAGGCCACCCTCTTACAGAAAAATGCATTAATCACACATGCCTCCTTGCTCACATATGTCCCCTCTGCCCACATACTTAAATCACAATTGCCCCCCCTCCTCCCAGCACCTTTAGTCACACATGCCCCCTCTCCAGCACACCTTCTTACCTTATTCTCCACTGCACAGCATGGGAAGATATCCAGCAGCCCGCCGAGTACCATGTGACCACTGCAGTCACATGACCTGGCGTCTGAAGATACCTGAGCTGAAGGGGATTTAGCTACTACCGATCCCCCCCTGCACTCAATAAAAAAAAAAAAAAGACTTTTAAAATAAAAAATGTATTATCAAAGATAGGTCTCCAGTGGGGCCCGGGCAATTTGTAGCTGCCCCCTCCCCTCTCGGCTATATATATATATGTATGTATATATATGTATATATATAATTTTATGAGGCTAATATCATATTAACAGTAGGGGACCAGCAAAAAAAACATTATGCCGCACAGTAGTGCCCCAGTTCACATCATACCTCATAATTGTGCCGACAATTCATACTTTGCCACAGTTGCCCCCAGAAACACATAGCATGCCACAGTTGCCCCCACAAATACAAAGTATGGCAAGTATATGTGCCCCTCAATTTGCTGCCCTTACTTACCTTTGTAGACTCGTCTTTCTCCAGAAACCTGGGTGGGAGCTGCTTCAATAAAACAGCCGGTGATGGCCGAACAGAAAGTTCTGCGGTTTCGGCCATCACCGACTGCTTTGCTGAAGGAAGCAGCTTCACTGTGGCATAATGAAGTATGGGTAATGAAGCTGCTTCAGAAAAGCAGCCGGTGATGGCCGAAATGGAGCTTCTGCGCAGAAGCTCAGTTTCGGCCATGATCGACTGTTTTGCTGAAGCAGCTTCAGCGTCGGCGTGCCAGACAAAAGTGGTCAGCGTGCCACGTCTGGCGCGCGTGCCGGGGGTTGCCGCCCCCTGGGGTAAAGTAATAGCCATGATGACTATTATCATATAAAAAGTTACATTTGTATTCTGTGTAAATATGGAGTATATTCAAACATTGTTAATTTCCCAAATTATACAGGCATATTTTCCAATTGAAGCACACAACTAAATGTGTCAAAACAGCCCTATGTGTTTCACTTTAAAAATGTAGCATTGGCTTTACCACTTGCAATAATCACAGCTACAGAAATGACCACGGATCATAACTAGTGTCTGTAAAGTGAAGTGAACAGTGTTAATGGTCACTTCTCCTAGTTGGTCATTATCAAAAAATGGTCAACGGTTTAAAACTAATTTTTTTCTATGTCATTCAATCCTCCGAACTTGGACCAGACCACTGGGGTTTTGTATTGGTTTGCAATTTCCTAAAACGTATGCATTAATCAGGTGGTTGCTCAGGATAGGGTCATAAATCATAATTTCTGAAAGGCATCCAGAGATGTTTAAACAATTCCCAGAGCACAGCCCTCAAAGGATATTTGGGTAAGAAAGATGTTGGGGAGTTAAAGGCCGATATAGAGAAAGCCCATCTATTTTAACTCCATTCTCTCTTTTTCTCTGTGTATAATGTTCAAACATTTAAAATACACCAAATATATCATCACTGTCAAATCTAAAAAGTGAACAAACATGCAATTTACCTTGTAATAAAACATAAAACTGCATCTACAAAACTAGAAAAATAATCATAAGGTACCGTATATACTCGAGTATAAGCCGACCCGAATATAAGCCGAGGACCACAAAAAACTGGGAAAACTTATTGACTTGAGTATAAGCCGAGGAGGGGCTTTTTCAGCATAAAAAAATGTGCTGAAAAACTCGGCTTATACACAAGTGTATACGGTAAGTTTAGTCATAGGAAACATGCACTAGCTTGCAAACAAGTTGGAGTTTTAAAAAAATTGCAGTCTTCGTTCTTAAGGAACTAGTGATATCACTGGGTACTAAAGGTCATTTATAAAACTGCAAACAACATTTTAGGACATCATGCACCTATTGTTATCAATTGCACAGGGCTTTGTTGATCAAACTAGCAACATTTTTGGTGTGCCAACATTTTTCTTCTTCTGATGGGAGTTTCCCCGACTGGGGGCTAAGCACATGAAGGTGCCCTACATATGTACCCACATTCACAAATTATATTTCATTCCGTGGGAAGAGATAATTTCAAGGAGATCAATAGGGTGAAGACGACATATTTAAGAGGCATTTCCTGGTTTGCAGGGGCTACACAGACTTTACCTCTCCGCCAAAGCACTTGACGGCAGTGTACTCCCCAGCACCTATTTCTCGGGTGCTCCACCCGGCTGTTTTTACTTACCACCTGGCTCTTGGAGCCCAACATAGTACTATTTTACCATTGTTTCTCTTCTTAGAATAGGTACTATAGTCAGCAGTGTGTGTTACACCAGTCCTGGCAGATGTGGGCAGTAACCACCAAAATTTTTCAATATTCTTGCAAAGTATTACAACTGACCCCACCTGGCTGGCAAAATTTAATGATGGGAACCATCCTATACTTTTAATGGGATGCCTTCTACAAATTTAGTATTCATTATTATTTTTTTTAGGAGCAAATAAATTAACCCTTGACTCAATAGAAAACATTTACTCACCATTTTAAAAATTGTAAGGTGTCCATTAAGCAGTAGCAAATTTTAGATAAAGTATATATGGTAATTACACCCAACACTAGTAGATTTGTGAGCAACAAGTTTAAATCTATATTCGCACCTTGATAACTCATTCCAATTTATAATATGAACAGAATATTTTTAATCATATGCATGCAATCCATATTGCAGCCATAGACTGCAATAGGTCTCCCCTCATTATGGAAAAGAAAACCAGGACCCCAAGGTGACGACATTTCTCAGTCCATAATAAATGGCACATGACATAAAATAGTTGTAGGAACCTATTCCCATTAATAAGGCCATGTAGTTGCACTAGGAGTATAAATTCTGGAAACATTTATATTGAAAGTTATAGATTTTAAATTTCAAAATCTTGGATTATAGCAACCATAAACATATTGTCTGTTCCGACTTTGTTATGGAAAAATATCAAATGATTGAAGCATTTATACCATAAACCATGTAAACATACAGCATACGCAAACAAAAATCTGACCACACATATGTATAATAATGATAATGTTCAAAAGTGATTGCAACACATACCTCACCAACATATTCCATGACAAAGCTGTGCTTCTTGATTTTCTGGAGTGTTTGAACTCCCCAGCCACGTCCATTGTGTGTCCTAAAGATGCATAAAGAGTAGGGGGGCCCTTTCTGTACCACACGATTGGGACAATCCAAACTGCATTTACACCTAGAGTTGCATTCATAAATAGGCCGTCCAGGTTGAATCTTAATCTGTTTGTGTTCATTGTAAGCAAAAAGAACCCCTGCCTCAGTAGGGCAACATTTACCTGTAAAGCAATCCGTACAGTCACAGCCAATAACTGCTTCGCCCAAAGTATTAACTCCGGGAGTGGCCTTGTAGTCATTGATGTAATAGAAGTCTATGGGAGGACCCTCAAGATCCACATTATTTTCTACAAACAGCATTCCATTATGGGATTTTTTCCTATTCAGCTCTTCCTCCCACCGCTTCAGTGCAATTCGTTGTTTAGCCTTTTTGACTATATAGTCAGCAACTGAACAGTCCACAGATGTATTGCTGTTTTTTAACACAATTGCTTTACCAGACTTCAGTTCAGACAAATACTTGTAGAGGTCACTGTAAAACTGCTTCAAAAGTGTCGGGCATTTAAGGTTTTCTTTGGGCTCCCATGTATTGCGTGACTCCGGCCATCCTTTCCATTTCACAAGGAAGTATTCTGAACCCTTTAATACACAAGTAACACGATACAATTGTCTGGTACCAGAGGAACAAGAATCACTAAGTTAGTAACAATTACTTTAGCAGAAGATGGTAGAGGACAGTGCTTTATACACTGTACCACAGAATATATATAAAAAGTGGTTACTGAGAGGGTAGTGGTTATATTTGCAAAAGACCCTGTGTTTCTATTTTGTAAACTCTATATAAAAATACTCTTCAAAAGGTGGAGAATTTGTGCAGAAAAAAAAAAGAAATAGTAAATAAAGCTAGCTTTATTTACTACCACCACTGGAGTCCTGCTGAAATGTAATGAGTAATTGTGAAAAATGGACACCGTAATAGAAATATGTTTTATTCCATTATATACTATAGTGTACTGAATGCCCAGTGCTCTAAAAAGGGAGTAAAGACAGTGACATCATTCTTGTTTAAAAGAGAAGGGAAAAAAGCAGGTTATAAAAATGTTATACTAGCAGCAAGACATTCTAATTGTTTTAAAAATGTATGAATTTTCTTGGATAACAATACAAAACATTTTTTCCCCCTCATGCCTTGCAAATATAGAACAAGTCTAAAATGCATCAAACAAATAGTATTTTAAAAGGCAGTAGATGTAACCAGGGCCGGATTAAGGGAATGGAGGCCCCTGGGCTAAGGGCGCCTCCATTCCCCCGTGAGGCCCCCATTGTGAGCCGCCCGCCGCCCACCGTGAGGGCCCCCCCCCCCCCAAAGCGCTTACCTGTCAGTCCAGTCCTCCGTCCCCGGCGCGCTGTAAGCTCCTTACTGAGGAGATCTCGCGAGAGTTCACTCGCGAGATCTCCTCAGTAAGCAGAGTACTGAGCGCCGGGGACGGAGGACTGGACTGACTGTGCTCAGCAGCATTGATCGGGCTGGGGGCGCCCCCGCCCCCGGACCGATCAATAATGCTGCTGCGGACACTGAAGGGCCCCCCTGGATGCCCGAGGCCCCTGGGCTATAGCCCAGTTAGACCTCGGGTTAATCCGGCCCTGGATGTAAGCACTGTTTAGTAACAGAGTTGATACCTTAATATTCTTGGAACGGTGTGATTTGCATGAATGAGTGGGTTGAGTACTAAAACCCGATGACAAAAAGCCTGACATGAGTTACCCTGACATTTTCAGTGCGAAGTGTGGGATCCCCGATATAGTGTCCATATGGACTGTTTAAAAAAATTACTAATAATAATTCTGAGGCTTTGACATCCAGGGAATTACATTACTTGTTACGCTGACACTAATCTTCCTGCACTTAAAGGCGCAATGGAAACAGGTGCCGTCTCTACAATGTTTCGTAGGAAGGCTTCTATGATGCAGGGGCAGCGCCTGTTTCCATTGTGCCTTTAAGTGCAGGAAGATTAATGTCGGCGTTGAAAGTAACATCATTCCCTGCTGCCTGCATGTTAAAGTCTCTGAATTATTAGAAGTCATTTTTTTTACTCCGTTGATATGGACACTATGTCGGGGATCCGGCGCTTCACACTGAAAATGTTGGGGTAACTCATGTCTTTCCGTCATCAGGAATATGAGTAGCACCGGAATGGGTTATAATATACCTTTTCTATTTTATGGTCACAGAGATATTCTACTTCATAGTTATTTAGATTCCTCCTGGTTATGCCAATGCATTTGCAGATCAGTGACTCTTTCCGGCACAATTCCTGAAGTGTTTCATTAGAGGCAAGGCATGGCACACACCAAGCTGGAAAGATAGAGCTCATTATTAGCACTATTTTACATACAAACGCAACAGCTTAAAATCAGAAACACAATCCATGACAACATAAATGAACATCTATAGCTCACATCATATGAGTCAATGACTATCAGTTCAGGCTAATCACAAATATGAAATATAAAACAAACAAAAAACAAACACAAAGCAGTCAGATATTTACTTTCTACTTCCTACATTTTAGTTATTAACAATTACTTCTATAGCACCTACATAATGTGAATCGTTTTACAGAGAATATTTAATGATTCATAACAGTCCCTGTCCCAGTAGAGCTTATGCAACCAATATTCCCCATCATACACACTAGAGTTAAAAGGTAACTGGCTCCTAATTCATATGTCTTGAGTGTGGGAGAAAACCGGAGTGCAGAGAAAACCCAGGCAAACACAGGGAGAACATACAAACTCCACACAGATAAGGCTCTGGTCAGAACTGAAGCCATGACACCAGAGCTGTGAGGCAGCTATGCGAACCACTGTAAATAGTTATTGTTTGCTTATATCCCCCCCCCCCCGCCCCAAAAGTTAAGAGTTTAGACAGAAACTCTACTTTGAAAGCACTGTTAATTGGAGCCACTAGTGTACCCCATGGTCCCACTTCACATAACCCTCAAAAGATCATTCTGGCTGTCCAATGGCCTCCTGGATTCTACATTAAATTGAACACCTTTGGCTTAATGACTGGGGGTACTTGTCAACTATGTTACAGCTATAGCCAACAAGTAAGTGCTTTTATTTTGTTGTCATTCACTCACTGGACTACATTTACTTTTTTTTTAAAAAAAATCTTTTTACATTTCTTGGTTTTGCGCTTAGATGGTCCACCCAGTGTATATGCACGCCTACTCTCTGATTTTGGGAGACTGCTCTGCATACTACAAGTGTGCATAGGTTTGTAAAAGTGTAATCAAAGTCCAAAACCCTAGAACTTTAGAACCAGCGATTTCATTATATTAAACTTTATTTTGCTTTACTATTAAAATACTTCTTGATTTTGCCTAATTTATGATTCAAATGTGTGGAAGTCAAATAATTGGATGATTGTGACATCATCACTGTTTTTTGTTAACTCAAACTGCATACAAGTCCCTGGGCCACTAAAAAGCGCTCTCTCTTCCTGACTGCAGACTAAAAGACTGAATTTGGACCCGGGCCCAGGAGACACGCTTGCATAATGTAATGTATTCAGTTTATACATTCCTGTATTATATTATACCTTTTTATGTATCATCAAGGCTTGCTGTTATCCTGCTATCTTTTGCCGATAATTTTTTTTGTGCGTTGGAACCACAATAATCGCATTGGACAATATTTATTGCTAGCAATAAGATGAACATTGCAAATGAATCAAAAGAATGAGGGGATATTGAGCCTTACTTTAATAGATGTGAAACATATATGTTTGAAGCTATTTTTGAAAATGGATTCAGCAAAAGTATGCCTACATCTTCAATGCAACATGAAAGTGCAAAAGGTATCCTATTTAATAATATAGGTCAAGGCTCTGATGCAAAATTGTTTCTTTGGACTGAAAATTCCAGTGTGCCCTTCTGCAGAAAAGATGTCCTAAAAATACGACCTCTTCACCACTTTTATCTAATGTAAATAAATACACTACAAATTCTACTCTACAAATGAAGTCTCACATTTGTACTGCTCCACAAAGTACACCAGTGCTCCAACTCCATACTCAACAAGGAACATCCCTGCTCTACAAAACTCATCCCATCAGCTGGAGCAGACTCCTGCTCAAATGTCACCAACTTCCTTCATAAACTGCTCTTTGTAGAAATCTAGGCACATCTGTGTAATTTGAAACATAGCCAGAATATTGTCCTTTCCTAGCCCCGAATGGCTAGATCTGTTTAATTTGGCCACTCACATGGTTGATACATTGGAAACTAATTCTGTCACTCAAGCCAATCTGCTGGATCAGTTTGTATCCAGCAGAACACACTTTTGGTTTAAGCATAAACCAATCACTTTTCCTCATTGTGTAAAATCCAGTATCTAAGGTTGTTTTTTTTAACTTTTACAGCCCAGACAAAAAATATGTTTGCAAAACCCCCTTTGTGATGTTCTTCCATTGATAATTTATATTTCAATTACTATTCTCTGTCTACAAATTATCTTAAAAATGAGTAAGCAATTAAAGAACTATACTGAATAATAAAAACTCAATAAGCATTTAGTTGATATATAATATGTTTGCAAAGAGATCAGGGTATAAATGACAATGATCCATGTTTTCAGTCCCAAAACATAGGTGAAAAAAATTGTTGAAACTCTTAATATTCTTAAATGGGAAAAACAGACCAGATTAAATACTTTTGTAGGCTATACCAAACATTCATATGCAACATTTGTATGTATATTCCAGAAAGAATTAATCTGTGAGATTACAGACTTAATACATCACTCGATATACAAACATGTTGCAACATAAAATGCATGTGTAACATATAGAAGCCTCACTTGCAGCCCTTTGACATACACCTCCAGGGCTAGAAACAAAGATGGGGACTCCTTCTCCACACTGCATATTCACATTTCTATTAACTGTTCCATCAGTTATTTACACCTTTTGAAGTACATACTATATGTATTTCTAAAACCCTTCTCTCTGTGTGTTGCCGTGATCAATAATTTCCCCTGTACTAACCCAATGTTTTCTTGAACATTTCTTATCTTCCGACCCCCCACCCCCACCTAATCTTCAGTAATTTCAATATTCCAACTGACAATCCACATTACCTTTCTGTCTCCAAACTACTCTGTGCTCATTGTTGGGTTAGGTACCTTTAACGATAACGGAAACCCCGTCATGAATACACTGAAGGTGTATTCCCCAACAGACTGCTAATACTGACGGCTTGAAACACAGACATGAAACACTGCCGACAAATGAAGAATCTTCAAAGTGACGTCATCGCAGCCTGCCAGGATCTTCATTCGTCGGCAGAGTTTCAGGTCTGTGTTTCAAGCCGTCAGTATTAACAGTCTGTCGGGGAATACAGCTTCAGTGTATTCTAGTCGGGGTTTCCCTCATCGTTATAATGACTACCACCGCTCATCGTGATGCGACTGCCTCGATCATGTTTTTTTTTTTACAGACATTTTCTGATTTCTTTAGACCCTTTCGCCCGAGTCTCTTTTGACACCTTTTGGGTTAGCCACAAGTAATTTGTTTGTGCAATAAACAATTATACCTTGTTCTGCATCAAAATACTTTGAATTATCAGAAAATACCATTAGTTTGCCTATATCGCCTGTCACTGCAAAAAATTTAAATGCAAGAAAGCGAACTAAAAGCAAATGTGTGTATTTTTATACTAACCACCACCAATAAATACTTTGTGGTTCTTGCTATGTCATCAATCCACCTTCCCTAGCAAAAAGGCAGACTTCTGCACAGTTTTCCATAATAAAACCTGCATTTAAAAATTATGTTTTTCTTGTTGTTCGTAGTTGACACAGTCTTGAATAAAATGCATAAAATGTGTAGCTCAATAAGACACACCATTTTGAACTCATCAAATGAGGGTAACCTTGAGTGTATTGAATGCAGGATGGGGGAGATCTTGGTATTATAAAACCACCCTTCTCTGGACTACTTAATGCATTCTGCAGTGTAGGGCATTACTGCCTGGTGACCACCAGACACCTTGTTTAAAATAGGGAACTCCTCTTCCAAACAAGGATACCCATGAGTATCTAGGTGCCAGGATCGGGAGACCTGTGCATTACAATAGCCCTCCCCATCCAGGTCTACTTAATGTTTTCTGTAGTGTATGGTGTTAATGTCTGATCACATGTGATCAAACATTAACTACACAGGGGCCTTATCTGAAAGAGGAGACTTCCTTCTTTCAAACAAGGTGCTGCTAATTTATTTGAAGCCAGGATGGGGGAGAGCTATGCCCTCCTCCCCCATCTCTGGACTTCTTGATTATTTCTGTTGTGTAGGGTATTATTGTCTGGAGATCTAAAGTGCGCAATGATTTAATCACCAACTCTAAAAGGACACTATTCACTTCTAATTCTCCTGGACCTCTCTGCTGCCATTCTCACTTCTCATGCAAAAGTTGCCTTTCCCCAATTCTTCAAGTCACTGTCCTATCCTAGTTCTCAGCCTACTTGGAAACCGGTTCCCTTAGCGTTTCAGTATTAGTGTATTGGAATTCCCTTCTTACTAATCTTCCCCTAACAAAAAGTTCACCCATCAATTAGATTAATTTTCCTTGCAAAACTTTCCTATACTGCAAGTCCTTACATTGGTAGCCTGTGCTTCACCAAATAAAATACTTCTGGGTCATCCCATGTCAGTTCAACAAGGGGTGTCCACCACCCATCTCAGATTCCTACGAAAAATGTTTAGTTGAGAGGATGTCAAAACAACTATTTCTGCCAAATATCTCGACTGTGACAATTAGTTGATTAAATATTGATTTTTGAAATTATTAAATAATTTACTAATCGCAGCTTCTTTATCCAGTTTATTTGAAGCATCACAGGTGTTTATTAAGTATCCACCACAAAATTTGGACCCCTAAGTTAACTTCCTACCGAATCCAAAAATCCAAACTAAATTACTTTTTGCGTTACGGTAAAAACGCACATTTTTTCGAATAGAATTAAAAATGCTAGATTCAAAAGGTGTACATTACTACCACAAAAAAAAAAAATAATCAGCACGGTAGTCTGTTTCATAGTGGAGAAAAAAAATAATGAAGTTGATGTTCGATTACTGCTGTACCGCATACATAATTAACACAAGAAACCATGAAATTTATAACCTTTAACATAACTTGAGTCCATAACTGAAGTTGAGTCAATAATTTCATTATTCTTTCCTTGTTTGGAACTTGTTGTAAAGGTCCGTAATTTTGCTTAAAGTGTCAGCAGAAAGTGTATACTGCCTTCTTGTACTTCCTTGGATAGCAGGCACTTCTGTAACACAGAGGACGTGAATAAAAGGAACAAAACACTTATCTCTTGAAGGCCAGAACAGCACATTTGTTGATTGGTTTAGTTTCAGTGTACCAGCACATCTTGATTCTCCTCATTACATTGAATGACATACCCAATGTACTAGATGTTATCATACACTGCTGCTATGTTCCAGGTTGCAGATCACTTGTCTACATTTTTTGTGACTCTGGTCATAGTGACACAACTCTGGTTCCTGCTCTCTGTCGTCTGATGACAATCGATATATATGTGTAACTCATTTTTACTAATAGGCCGAAATCTGTGAGATCCAACTTGAATGTATGGAAAACGGTCTTTGAAAGCAAGATAAAAGTTTAATAGGAGTAGCCTTTCTGCTTGTGAATCCTTTTTTCCACCTGGAACTTTTACAGAAAAACTCTTTCCAGGGCACATGCGATGAATGATGTGTATAGGAAGGGCTTTCCCTCTATATTTTTCAGGTTCTGCCAGTAGACCTTGGGTTTCTTTAAGTTTTCTTGATTGTTTTACCAAGTATTCTGTGACATTAAATTCTTCTGCAGTCTGCTTAATTGTCCAGTTGTTTGGTACCAGAGTTAATATTTTTATTACTTCTTGTCACGGAGCCTCTTTACACTTTTACTTTAATTCATATATCACACTCTGTAAATCATCACAACCTTAACATTTGCTTACTTTCTGGGGTGATTCTAGTGGTATGCTAGGAAGAGACAACATTTCAGTAAGCTTCTCTTGAATATCTGTACTTGCCTGCTCTTTCTTTTAGCCTATGTCTCCTGGAGCCTTCTCTTTACCCCATGCAAATTCACTGCTGAACAACCAAGCTTTGTAATACTTTCATTCAGCTCACCTGTTTCGGCTGGTTCAGTTACACCCTCCAACGGGGAATCAACTACTTCTGTTGGCATATCTATGTATGTTTGTTCTTTACAGTGCGACAGTTGAATTCTGCATTTTGGGCAAAGTGTTTGTCCTGGTTTAATAACAGCATGAAGCTGACAGTCACCATGTTCTTTGGCCCATTTCAGTGACATAACTTTTAAGCTTTTTCTGGCTCCATTTTTGTGAGACAAGAAAGGATTACAGCATGTTTTCTGAAAATCTTCATCTTAGCAGCAGAAGCTTTTCATGATGGTAGCAGACTGGAGTTCCGGGATCATTGGTTACTGCATTTGAAACTTCAGTTCTCAGAATCAAAAGTTATTTTTCTTCATCTGTAAAGTGGTCCCAGCTATGTAATCCAATGGTTTTTGAGTAGACAGTAATATGGCAGTCCGTATTTAATAGACTACCAAATGTGCACTTTTGATGAGCAGCTGCCATGATTTATTTTTTTTGCCATCATCTTTCTGTGTCTCACTCTCTTTCTCTGGAAAGTTTCAGTTTCTCTAAAGGGAATCCCCTTCCCATCAGTTTCTGTTGGTTTTATTTCCTGAATGGGAGTTTTATCCCATTACCTCAGTTTAGTTCACTTTTTTGGTATGGTTTTTAACAATGTGTAAATTTTGTATGCGTTACACCAGTAATCGAACATCAACTTCATTATTTTTTTTTCTCCACTATGAAAGAGTACCCTGCTGCTTTTTTTTGTGGTAGTAATATATACCTTTTTTAAACACCCCCCAAAAACTGGGATCCCCAATATCGATTGAAGCTAGTGTTTTTAATTCCATTAAAAAAACGTACGTTTTGCCGTAACGCAAAACATGAGGCCGATAAAGTAATTTGGTTTGGATTTTGGATTCGGGAGGAAGCGTTACCTTAGGGGGTCCAAATTTTGTGGTGATTCCTTAATAAACACCAGGAATACTTCAAATAAACTGGAAAAGTAGCTGCAATTAGTAAATTATTTAATACATTAAAAATCAATATTTAATCAACTACAGTCGAGATATTTGGCAGAAATAGTTGTTTTGACATCCTCTCAACTAAAAAAAAAATTCCCAAAAATCTGAGATGGGCGGTGAACATTTCATTATTTTTGGGGTGATCTGATGTGAAATGACCCTTCTACTAACATAAAAGACCATTAATCATCCAAACAATCATTGTAGATAAGACGTCGGTCGGAAAATTCCTCAGTGTGTACCTAGCCTTAGTTACGTCAGACACTGATGTTGGGTGAAAAGCCTGGCTCACAGTCGGAGTTCCAGTTCAGTTCATCCCAAAGATGTTCGATCAGGTTGAGGTCAGGGTTCTGTGCAGGACAGTGAAATTTGTCCACACCAAACTTGGGAACCCTTTCTTCCTTTTTTTTTAAAGTTAACTTCTGTTTGTGCATGTAGGCATGATTGCATTGTCATGCTGAAACAGGAAATGGCCTTCCCCAAACTGTTGCACAAAGCTAGAAGGACAAAGTTTTCTATAATGTCATTGTATGCTGTATCTAAGATTTCTAACTAACGGGCCCAGGTGAAACCATGAAAAACAGTCCCAGACTATTATGTCACTCCAGAGAATATGGATACTTTTGAGGAACAAGCAACTGCTCTTTTTCTGCTCACTGTGGAAAGAAGACTGTAAGTACAGACCCGAAGGGAAAGAAGGAGAAAAATAGATCTTGTTGGACCAAAGAGTGGTTCAAGAGGAGAGACTCATTCTCTCATATGCCCCTGCTGCAGGAGATACGGGAACAACAACCCTGAGTGTACAATAAAGTGACACATAACTATAATTAAGGAGGCAGACAAAAGCAATATACATATAAATGAAACATTGTTTCTTTTTTTTTATAACACTGCACTGACAAAAGGTTTCTAATTAAAATGGCAGTCATATGCTGTGCGCATTAATGCAATAGACACCCACTATTGCTTTACCGCTAGAAGCACCTAAATACCAAATGAGTGATGTGCGGACACCGCACCCCGTGCGACTGGTACAGGCATCAGAAATGAACATACACGCCCCCAAAGGAGTCACAGCTCGAGGAACTATCGGCAGTTGGTCGTGGATCGATTGAAAACATATACACACTACATGATCGTTAGGTGGATTGGTCGGAAAATATTAAACAGAACAACCAATCAAATGAGCCGTCAATGGACACTTTGGAACGACTTTTGACCATTGTGTCACTATACACACTAATCCGTCTTCCGACCGAATGGTCGTATGATTTGCCTGATTATTGGGTGAAAATGCTGCAGTGTGTACCCAGCCTAATGCTCTTGGGGTTGAAAGGATGCGAATACACACAGCCATGTTCCAAAATACGTGGAAAGCTTTCCCAGAAAACAGGAGGCCAGTATAGCAGCATGTAAATGCTCATAGTTTTGGAATGAGATGCTCAACAAGCACATATGAATGTGCTGTTCGGGTATCCACATACTTTTGGCCTTTTAGTGCATCACACAAATCGCTTTAATACATGTAATACAGGCACCCCTGAAGCCTTGAAAAATTCTAGCACTCATTAGTCTCATACTAATTTGTTCAACAAGAGCTTTAACATCTCTACTATGTGAGCTGTCAGTGCAGGAAGTAAAAATAAGTTTCACAACACTTTTTGTACAGAGTAACACATTTGCCTTTAATTACCAAGACTATATCACATCCCAATAATAAATTTTCCCAAAATATGGGCAAACACATCCTGATAAATATGCCTGGAGCATAAATTATTGAATGAAAGTGAAAATCAAACTAATAGAAAGAGAGATAAAATGCAAAAATTATAAAAAAACAAAACAAAAAAAGCCTGACAACTCTGCAGTACGTATAAAAATTCTGAATACCGGAGCATAGTAGAGGGTCTGCAAGCCATAGGACACAATCTAATTTTAAAGTGGTCACAAAGGCTCTTTGAGTTGTAAGGTTCATACACAGAGGGAGAGGCAATTAGCCACAAAATGATGTGGCTACACACAATGTGCTCCTGGTTAATACAGTATTGACAGTTTCGCTTATGTTTGCTTGCATCTTAGGGGTCTATTTATTATTGCCTTTTTTCATTAAATTCAATGCACATTTAAGTAATGTGCACATTTACTAACAGCGCATTGCAGCAGTTTTTGTAGATATCTGCTGCTTTACTTTTTTTTTTAAATCCAGAGCAGTCCCCATAGATGTGAAGTGAACTGCTATAAACTGCAATTTAATAAGTTCTGAAAAGGCAATTACATATATGGTAATGTACGTCAGACCAGGCTCACATACATTACCGTGTCTGTAATTTTTTTTCAGCTTCTATGGGGAGAGCATTGCGGTAAAGGGATCTTTGGACCCCTTTACTGCATCTTACTATTCTCCCCTCCGGTCATTATTGCAAAGGTGGCCACTTTGCGATAGTGACCACAGAGGACATAGGAGACAAGTCTTTGCAGGAACAGCAGTTTTTCATGACTGCTGATCCACTACATTATTAGAAGAGTTATTCAAGGAAAACTACTATTTAAAGGAGGTGAACAGTGCAGTGAATACAAGAGTACTGCCAATATCAGCATAACAGGTAAGCAATCTGTGGGTCTCCAGCTAGCAACGCATGCTGGATCTTATAGTTCCACAACAGCTGTGAAGCCATAGGCTACATGCCCCAGATTTGTACTAAGCGTTTCCTTTATGTATGCACTTGGTTATAATACTTGAGTGATTCATAGATTTTAAGTTAGTTTATTCTACAAGGATTGACAACCATTAAAGTGCAACTACCTCCCAGGCATAGTGCACTAGAGCTGCACTCAGTTATGCTACGACACACAGGACACGCAGCGTGGAGCAGTGCAGCACGGAGGCAGCAGCTCTGCTGTATCAGAGCGAGGAAACAGCAGCAACATTTTGTATCCCGCGCGCCAGTGTCATCAGCTCGTAGATACACGCAGCGCGAGACTCACCTCCACGCGTCGCGGCCATCTTGTCCCCCCGCCAATCAAATCTCCTTCTCGTGACGTCACGACGCCGCTCTCGTCTCCACCTCAGCCAATCTCTGAGTACTATAATTCCAGCCAGAGAACGTCACACGGGGCGGGGCCTTCGCCACAGAGCGGTTACCTTCAATTCCATAACATTGCCGCCAATATGGGTTTCTGTTCCCGTATAGAGCGGTTTCTCGCCATCTATTTCGGAGCAACCGTGAAACTTGTGTCACCCTAACATAATGTAGTGTTGAACTGAAATACACTCGATACTCAGAATTTTATCGTAAATAAACAAAATATTTTTTAACTATCTAATACAGCTATCCGGTAATAGGTCCCCCACCCCCTTTAAATAGCTAGCACAGCATATTTTTTTGTGAGTGTAATCTTTCTATTGAGAAGATACAACAGATGAGAGCACAGTACCTACTAAATATGCATCTGTATCTATTTTTCCTTAGCTGTGCTATAACTCATTGTCTCAATATGTCTCCCAAGGACATAAAGTCCTGTATCATTGCCAATAACATCCCAAACTTTCTCAGTTCGAGGCACCCCTAGGGTCTCACTAATTTTTTCAAGGCACCCCTAAGCCAAAATAATTACCAAGTAGTCCACCGCCTTGCTTACCACCAGACCTGGCTGCAGCACCCCTGTGAGATCACAGTGACACAGTTTGGGAACCGCTGACCTACACATTCTCCCAGCTCTCAGCATGTGATATGAAGGAACCCGGAGGATTTTCCGATATACAGCAGAAAGAACTCAGAGGGGCATTCCAAAGCCTCTCTGCTCACAAATTTATATGCCATCTGACTGTCATTGACGTAGTAGGCACATGACACTGCATAATTATAACTCATTAATAGCAGCCTGAAGAAACAAACTAATCCAAGATTCTTCTTAGAGCCAGCCTATATTAAAACACCACTTTTCATAGGATGGCGGCTTAGCAACATATTGTAAATAGCATACATTTACTGAAACAACATATTATTATTACCATTTATTTATATAGCACCACTAATTCGGCAGCGCTGTACAGAGAACTCATTCACATCAGTCCCTGCCTCATTGGAGCTTACAGTCTAAATTCCCTAACACACACAGACAGACACAGACTCGGGTCAATTTTATAGCAGCCAATTAACCTACCAGTATGTTTTTGGAGTGTGGGAGGAAACCGAAGCACCCGGAGGAAACCCACGCAAACACGGGGAGAACATACAAACTCCTCACAGATAAGGCCATGGTCAGGAATAGAACTCATGACCCCAGTGCTGTACGGCAGAAGTGCTAACCACTTAGCCACCAAATACTTGATGGAATTTAAAATATCTTGAAAAAAAACCATACATTAACTTAAATGGGGTAGTACAGCATATGTACATTTATATTTCATTTATGGGGACTGTCACGAACAGCACTCACCTGAGTCTGCGTGACGCTTATGTGACACAGGGTTAACCAAACAACAACCACCTGGTCTGTCTAAAATGATTAAATCCTTCCCTATTTATGCCACACACTAGCTTTGCGATACTAATTACCACCACCAAGGTTTTTTGGACAATAGCTGACACTCTTATTTAGGAAGCCTTCGGTTCTCCCTAGCATTAATCTAGCACAATTTACTTTAATCAGAGTTCACATAAACCACAAGGTTTGCACAGTTTCAATTAGGTAGCGTCTGGACCAAACTGTCGCGTGAATTCGTAAGAACACAGAGACTAGAACTTATTAAGTGTAATTTAATATGGAAAATACAACCACAATGCTTAAGATAAAAAGATAATAAAAGACATACAAATATAATGCAATTGTTTCTTATAAAATAAAAAGGATAAAACACAGAATTGATACCTCACTTATAATCAAGGTTCTGTTGCTGGGAGAAGCAGGAAAAATGGGACCTCTTCAATGTCGAATTGACTCCCTCAAAGTGAACCAGGAGTTACATTTTCACTACAGTTTTAAAACCAAGCTACAGGGCCCACAAACCCCCTTCCTGTGAGGTCAGAACCAACAGGACTGTTGAATGCAAATTAGGGTTTTATGACTGTGCTGTAGAGACAGGTTTTTGTCACTCTATCCTAACTTCTCACCCATATAACTTACAAACCTGATTTTACCTCCACGCAACAGGTCATAAGTTTCCCTTCCTCTGCATACCACACATGCTTCTGGTAGGTATGATATTGGAGAAAATGATATGATATTTTCCTGTGACCCTATTCAGCTTGAATCTGTCATTACCATACAACCCTGTCTCTGCAGTCGGCATGTCTGGGGCCTCCCAAACATGTGTTAGATTTCATTGTCTTGCAAGAGATATCCTCAAAGGCTTTCACATTTGCGTCCTGCCATAAATGGTATAAGGTGCTACTCTTATCTCCCAGCCCCCTCTGGGTGGTTTAATGTACACAAAAACCCCTTGATCTAACAGCTTCTAAGAGAACCATGTCACACTAACTTATCAATGGATTCATTTGCTACAACCTATTTACACTGCAGTTATGAATTATCCCTTATAAATAACTGCAAGCTCTCTATGTTCACGACAGGGACAAATAAACAAAAATACATTTTGTGTTTCGGGCTATAAGATAAACTACACCAAGTCAGAGGCCATGCTGCTTCACGTTTCCCCTCGGGATACCGAGCTCCTCCGGGCTAACTTTAATTTCAAATTTCAGAACAGGAAGATGAAATACCTGGGGGTTTTCCTCACTTCTCGCTATAACCTCCTCTTTCGTGAGAATTTCCTACCCCTTTTCTCCAAGACGCAATCAGACCTGACCTCCTGGAACCGCCTTATTATTAGGGGTGAGCACCGGGCACTTTTAGTGTTTTGGGTTTTGGGTTCTGATTAGCTTGAGGTTTTGGGTTCTGATTTGTTTTGCCAAAACACCAGACGAAAGGTTTTGGTTCTGATTTAGGGTTTTGGGTTCTGATTTATTTTTTAAAAAGCATAAAAAGCGCTGAAATACATTATTTTGGTTTTTTTACACTCCTACGCTATTATTAACCTCAATAACATTCAATAACAATCATTTCCACTAATTTCCAGACTATTCTGAACACCTCACACCTCACAATATTCTTTTTAGTCCAAAACGTTGCACTGCGGTAGCTTTCTGGACTGCGTAGTGGAGTGGCCCCGGTACCCAATTTGGTACCGGGGCCACAATACCTCCTCCAACTGGTCTCAATTCCACTGCACATATGGCTGCTCCTCCATCCTCTGCAGCATATAGAGGGTGGAGTTCTAGCGTGTCAATACCTCTTGTTTTCGATCATGACAGTGCATTTTAATTATTTTTGGATTTGCCCCCAACACTCAATGTAATTTAATATCTGATACGCATCTAACTGGACTGCGTAGTGGAGTGGCCCCGGTACCCAATTTGGTACCGGGGCCACAATATATCACCCTCAACAGGTCTGAATTCCACTGCACAGATGGCGGACACCGCAGTTCCTCTTTTTTGGGACTGCACAAACAATTAACGTAGTAATATAAATGGAAGTTACTATTTTTTTGAACTACAGAAAGAAAGAACGTAGTAATAAAAATGGCAGTTACTCTTTTTTGGAACTACAGAAAGAAAGAACGTAGTAATAAAAAAGGCAGTTCCTCTTTTTTTTTTGAAACTACAAAAACAAAGAACGTAGTAATATAAATGGAAGTTACTATTTTTTGGAACTACTGAAATAAAGAAAGTATTAATAGAATCGGCAGTTACTCCTTTTTTGAACTACAGAAAGAAAGAACGTAGTAAATATAATATAGATTGCAGTACCTATTCTCTTGCACTGCTTAAAAATTTAACGTATTAAATGTAATATAGATTGCAGTACCTATTCTCTGGAACTGCTTAAAGAATGACCATATTAAATGTAATATAGATTGCAGTACCTATTCTCTTGCACTGCTTAAAGAATGAACGTAGTAAATGTAATATAGATTGCAGTACCTATTCTCTGGAACTGCTTAAAAATTGAACGTATTAAATGTAATATAGATTGCAGTACCTATTCTCTGGAACTGCTTAAAAATTGAACGTATTAAATGTAATATAGATTGCAGTACCTATTCTCTGGAACTGCTTAAAGAATGACCGTATTAAATGTAATATAGATTGCAGTACCTATTCTCTTGCACTGCTTAAAGAATGAACGTAGTAAATGTAATATAGATTGCAGTACCTATTCTCTGGAACTGCTTAAAAATTGAACGTATTAAATGTAATATAGATTGCAGTACCTATTCTCTGGAACTGCTTAAAAATTGAACGTATTAAATGTAATATAGATTGCAGTACCTATTCTCTGGAACTGCTTAAAGAATGAACGTAGTAATAGAACTGGCAGTTCCTATTTTTTTGGAACTACACGAACAATGACCGTAGTAATAGAACTGGCAGTTCCTATTTTTTTGGAACTACACAATGACCGTAGTAATAGAACTGGCAGTTCCTATTTTTTGGAACTACACAAACAATGACCGTAGTAATAGAACTGGCAGTTCCTATTTTTTGGAACTACATAAACAATGACCGCAGTAATAGAACTGGCAGTTCCTATTTTTTGGAACTACAGAAATAATGAACGTAGTAATAGAAATGGCAGGTCCTCCATTTTGGGACTGCAAGAATATATTGCTCTATAATATTTTTTATACTTTTTCAATTATTTTTTTAAATTTCTTTTAAATTTTATATTTTATTTTTTTTGGAGATTTTTTTTTAATTTTTTAAAAGATTTTTGGCTAATTAACAAATTGATATGGACTTATCAGAAACAAATACAGGACAAAAGCACCACTGGACTCAGCAGCACAGACACTGGCCAAACCACCACTGGAATCAGCAGGACAGAGCACTGGGAAAAGTACTACTGCACTCTGGCTCCACTGCATGGCTTGATATAGAATCGGCCCATCTAACCCTGCCCGATCTCTCCTCTCTCTGGGGCATATCACCCGCCCGTCGCCCCCCTGCTGTTAGAGCACTGCCTTCCATCAAATTTGATGCTATGCTCTGGGACTCCAACTCCTTCAAACTAAAACTTTCAACTGCAATATCTCCTTTAACCCCCATCTGGCATAACCCGGTGTTCCCTCCCAGATCTGCCTCTACGATCCACCGTAACTGGTCTCGTGCAGGGCTTAAATTTCCAGTAGATTTTTCCAAACAGGGCCACTGGCTTTCGCTAGCGGATCTCCAACCCCAATCCCCATCCCAAATCCTCAGCCCCTTTGAATTCTTCCAAATTAATCATTTCTTGCGATCCCTAACACCAACCTATGTTCTTAGGGACCTTACTCCATTTGAATCTCTTTGTAGAAAACATCCCTTGGATAAGGGCATGATTTCTCAAATACATAGCATTCTTCTCACTTCTGCCTTTCCCACTCCAAACCCTCATGAAGACGAGTGGGAAAAGGACCTTGGTTCTCCCCCGGATGAAGAGGCTTGGGAGGACATGAGACTGGGGATAGCTAAATGCTCTATATCAACTAAACTCAAGGAAACTTCTTACAAAATTTATTACCGTTGGTATTACACTCCCACAAGACTCCATAGAATGTTTCCCTCTTTATCACCACCTTCTGGGATTCAGTCCATAGTTTCCTAAATACCCTTTTTAAAGCCCCCATCCCGAAAGATCACTGGATATTTCTTTTATGTTACCCTCCCCAAGACCTGGACAAATTCTCCAAGAAATTAACTGCCCACATCCTGACAGCAGCCAAATCACTCATAGCCCTTAATTGGAAAAAGACCTCACCTCCTTCCCTTTTGGCTCTAAAGAGGCAGATTTGGCACGTGGCCGCTATGGAGGAGATTACGTACTACCTCCACGATAGAGGCCACGTCTTCAGTCAAGTCTGGGCTCCATGGCCAGCCGTGGAACACACCTTCCGCCCTCAACGCTCCGCGTCCTCCAACCTGACCCATGTGCGATGACCCTAACTCTTCCCGACACATATCTCCCCCTCTGCTATAGGCTCAACACACCCTAGTTATCCTCTAAATACTTACAGTGCTTATCTTTGTGGTCCTACCCCCTCACCCCTCCCCCACAATCCCTTTTGTTCCTACACCCATTTTATATTACGCTTTTGTCTAAAGGTTTCCTAATATGCGATACACCACAATAACTGTTGTGATTTCACTGTGTATGCTACACAGTGTTATCGTTTTGCTGTCTGTATTTTCTTGATTGACCACTGAAAAAGAGGATTTATGTACTTATGTTAAATCCGTTTCTCTGATTCCATCTGGGGGACACTGCTTACCATGGGTTGTGGAGGGAGCTTGGGGGAGTTGGCACCTAATTAGTTAACTTTAATACTGCCGACAGACCCCTCCCCTCTACAATCCCCCTGCCTCTTCCTGTCAGTTAATTAAAAAGCCCCAAGGAAAAAAGGCCAATCAACCAAAAGCACACAGAGGAAAAGCAGAAGGGAGGGATCGCAGTGTCCCCCAGACGGAATCAGAGAAACGGGTTTAACGTAAGTACATAAATTCTCTTTTCTCTTTCATCCGGTCTGGGGGATACTGCTTACCATGGGGACGTTCTAAAGCAGCCCTCTAAGGGCGGGACTACTCTGAAAGCCCGGCTCGTAAAGCACTACGAGCGAAATTTGCATCCGCGGATGCAAAGACATTAAACTGGTAAATTTCTGTAAAGGTGTAGACAGAGGACCAGGTGGCTGCCCCGCAAAGCTGGTCTGCCGAAGCCCCATTTCTCGCTGCCCACGACGCCTCTACCGATCTGGTGCAATGGGCCGTAAGTCTCTCCGGCACAGGACGGTTAGCCTTTATGTAAGCTTGCTTAATGGTTGCCGTAATCCATCTTGCAATGGACTGTTTTGAGGCTGGCCAGCCTCTCTTATTAGCATCATAAAGAACAAACAGAGAATCAGTACGTCTAATCTGAGAAGTTCTTTTGACACAAATGCGGAGAGCCCTAACCACATCTAACTTTTCCATAGCCTGTAGATCCAAATAGGAAGTAGATGAGAAGACCGGAACTACAATTTCCTGGTTCAGATGGAAAGCCGAAACTACTTTAGGAACGAAGGAAGGGAGACTTCTCAACACCGCTCTGTCCTTGTGGAAAACCAGATATGGTTCGCGACAAGACAGAACCCCTAATTCCGAAACCCTACGTGCAGATGCAATAGCCAAAAGAAAGAGAACCTTCCAGGTCAACCACTTCAAATCTGCCACAAGTAATGGCTCAAAAGGAGGCCCTTTAAGCATATTCAGTACCAAGTTGAGATACCAAGGTGCTGTAGGCGGAACATAGGGTGGCTGAATATGCAAGACTCCCTGGAGAAAAGTCCCAATATCTGGTAAATCCGCTAATTTCAGGTGAAAAAATACTGAGGGGCCGAAACCTGGACTTTTAGAGAACCTAACTGAAGCCCTGCTTCCAGGCCATCCTGAAGGAAAGCCAACAAGTGAGGGAGACGGAAGGAGTACTAGTGACATGTCCTATTTTCGCACCCTCTGATGTAGGCTCTCCAGATCCGGTGATAGATGCGAGCTGAAACTGGCTTTCTGGCTCGCATCATAGTGTTCACTACGCTGGAGGAAAAATCTCTAGCCCTCCAGAGGCTGGCTTCAACAGACATGCCGTTAAACTGAGCTGAGGTAAATTCTGGTGACGGAAGGGACCTTGCAGAAGAAGGTCGTCTTGAGACGGAAGACGGAAACCCTATCCTTCCGCCATAGAGATTATGTCTGCGTACCAGACTCGGCGCGGCCATGAGGGAGCTATTAGAATTACTGGCAGGCCGCCCTGCCATACTCGTCTGAGTACACGAGGAAGCATGGGGATCGGAGGAAACAGGTATCCCAACCTGAACTCCCATGACATCATCATAACGTCCACTGCCACCGCTAAGGGGTCTCTTGCCCTTGCGCAGAACCTATGAACCTTTCTGTTGTGTCTGGAGGCCATGAGATCTATGTCCGGAACCCCCACCTCTGAACCAGAGACTGGAAAACTTCCGGATGGAGTGACCACTCCCCCGGCATCATCTGGTTTCGACTTAGGTAGTCGGCCTCCCAATTTCTTATTCCTGGAATGTATACTGCCGATATTGCTGGAACATATTGTTCTGCCCAAACCAAAATCTGAGCTGCAATATTCATTGCAGCTGCTCTCCTGGTTCCTCCCTGCCTGTTGACATATGCCACGGCCGTGGCATTGTGTGACTGAACTCTGACAGGGCGGCCCTGAAGGAGGGCCCTGAATCGGCCACTACTGAAGCGATTCTCTCGTCCTCGGAGATAGCGAGATCCTCTGAAGATCCAAGCGTAGGTGGGATCCTGACCATTTCTTCAATAGATCCCACTGAAAACATCGAGAATGGGCTCGACCGAAGGGGATAGCCTCGAAGGAGGCCACCATCTTTCCCAGCAGCCGCATGCACAAATGCATTGAGGGGCTGGGAGAAGACAAGACTTGAGTTATACTCTGAATAGAACTGATCTTCTCGACAGGAAGGAACACCCTTTGCTGGCTGGTGTCCATAATGAGCCCTAGGAAAACCATGCGTTTACACGGAACCATCTGGGATTTCTTTAAATTTATTAGCCATCCATGGTCCTCGAGAACCGCCAAGGTGAGGGATAAGTGATGACGTAAACAATTTTCTGTGGAGGATTTGATGAGCAGGTCGTCCAAATAAGGCACGACCTGAACTCCCTGAAGGTGAAGACATGCTGCCATAACTGACATGACTTTCGTGAAAAACCCTCGGCGCTGTTAAGAGGCCGAAAGGGAGGGCCCGAAACTGATAGTGGAAAGATCCCGAGAATCTTAGGAGAGATTGATGGTGGATCCAAATGGGAATGTGGAGGTATGCATCTTTTATGTCTTTGGACGCCATAAACTGATCCTTCTCTAAGCCGTTTATCACCGACCTTAGGGATTTCATCCGAAATTTGTCCACCCGTAAGTGCACGTTGAGGCCCTTTAAGTTTAAGATGGGACGAAAGGAGCAGTCCGGCTTCTTGACCAGAAACAGGGTTGAATAAAACCCCTGCCCTTTCTGGTAATCTGGAACCCTGCAATTAACTCTTTGAGAAAAAAGAGAGGAGACACAATCCTGTATCGCCTGTCTTCTTGATGGATCTCGGGGTAACGGCGTCATGAAGAAACGATGTGGAACCGGGCCCAGCAGATCTATCCTGTACCCCTCTGATATAATGCCCCGAATCCAAGGATCTTGGGAGGACGCTGCCCACTGTTCCTGAAACAAAGACAGACGTCCCCCCACTGGCGCCCCCTCCAGAAGAACAGAGTGGTCATCAGGACGCAGGCTTCTCCTAAGTCTTGGAGGCCTGGCGCCTAGCTGCAAACGAGGATCTCCCCCTGGCAGAGGAGCCTCGAGAATTGGGCTGTCTGCCTCTAAAGGACTGTCCTCTAGGCAAGGAGGTTCCCCGAAAGGAGTTGACCCGAGGGTTTCGGCTCCTGCTAGGGAATACCGGCAAGGAAGTGCTTTTGCCCCCCGTTGCCTGGGAGATCAGGTAATCCAATTCCGGGCTGAACAAACCTGCTGCCGAAAAAGGAATGGTTTCCACTGACTTTTTTGATTCCGCATCTCCTTCCCAGGATTTCAGCCATAACGTTCTTCTTGCTGAAATAGATGCAGCCTGAATAGACGAGGATACAGCCGGTGTTCTGGGCCGCCTCATAAAGGTACCCTGATGCCTCCTTCAAATGCAAAGCCAGGGGAAGTAAATCAGAGTCCTGTAAGGGCTCTGCCAGCTGGTCTGCCCATGCTTCCATGGCTCTAGCCACCCAAGCTGAAGCAAATGTGGGCCTAAAGGAAGAACCCGCAGCCGCAAATATAGATTTCAGCTGGGAGTCTACTCTGCGGTCATTGATGTCCTGCAGAGATGCAGAACCTGGAGCTGGGAGTAAAGTGTGCTTGGCCAATCGGGCTATTGGAATACTGTATCCACTTTGGGAATACTCTCCCAGCGAACCACATCTTCCTCCTGCAATGGATACAGGGAAGAGAACCTTTTGAGAACAGAGACCCTCTTCTCAGGCTGTTTCCAGGCCCCTTCTGCAATATCCTTAAGTTCTACGGAAGGGGAAAACGGATAGCCTTTCTTTTGGCCTTCTTAAAGAGACTTCTGTCTCTGGGAGTAGGATCCTCCGCTTCTGGGAGGTCCAACGCTTCTCTCACTGCTAAAACCAAATCATTAATAAATTGGCTTTTAGAGCCCTCTTCCTGGTCCAAAAGGTTGAACCTGGTCAGGATCAGAATTAATTTCCCCCTCTTCCTCTGAAAACTCCTCAGAGTCTGAAAGGACCATAAGGGTATTATCAGATCTAGGCCTCCTTCTTTTAGCAGGAGGAATGTTTGGGGATTCAAGTAACTGGTTTAGTTTATCCAAACCCTTTATAAATGCTGCAGACCATGCCGGTTCTGTGGGAACAGGGGCTTGGTCTGTATGTAAAGAAGAAGGTCCTGGTATAGACGTTCCAATAGAACCTGTGGTAACAGGGAGCCCCAGCTGTGTACTAGTATTATTAGCCACTGAAGTAGCCACAGTAGATAGCAATTGATTGAATTGAAAAACCATCTGTGCTAAAGAGGAAACCGACTGTGTCAGGGAGGTCACCCAGGCTGGTTCCTCCCACGGTGGGGCTCAAATATGCTGTGTCTGCGCAGGGGGGACCCCTGCCTCGCAGACAGAGCAGAGCACCAACGGGCCCTTCTGCTCACAAGGTAATTTCACATTACATTTAGAACATGTAAAATATTTTCCCTTATCTGTCATTTCTTAATAAAGGAAGGCACACCAAACACACAGACTTAAATTGTTAAATTTAGCGGAGTAGAGAGATATAAATGTGTGGAGAGAAAAGTGTAAAACTACAAGTAATCAACTAATCTAGATATAAAAGTTGTACTTGTAATATTTTAAACACAAAATAATACCTAAGCAAGTATGAGAACTATAAAATAACCCCTACTAGCCCCTTGTACACAGCAATACAGAATATGTGTTTAAATAAATCAGATACTTAGCCCGGCGGTTCCCAAACTGTGCACCGAGTCTCCCAGGGGTGCCGCGGGCCAGCCATAAAAAAAAAACCAAACAGAAACACTTACCAATCCGCGCGGCGCCGGGACCCAGCATCCTTCTCTCTCACGCAGCTGTCATATCAGTGATATGACAGCTGCGTGAGAGAGAAGGATGCTGGGTCCCGGCGCCGCGCGGATTGGTGTTTCTGTTTGATTTTTTTTTATAGCTGGCGCACGGCAGAGGGGTCAAAGTGAGAGAGTGCAGAGGAGCGTGACAGGAGGGGACAGAGCAGAGTGACAGCGTGACAGGAGGGGACAGAGCAGAGTGACAGCGTGACAGGAGGGGACAGAGCAGAGTGACAGCGTGACAGGAGGGGACAGAGCAGAGTGACAGGAGGGGACAGAGCAGAGTGACAGGAGGGGACAGAGCAGAGTGACAGCGTGACAGGAGGGGGACAGAGCAGAGTGACAGCGTGACAGGAGGGGACAGAGCAGAGTGACAGGAGGGAACAGAGCAGAGTGACAGGAGGGAACAGAGCAGAGTGACAGGAGGGGACAGAGGAGAGTGACAGCGTGACAGGAGGGGACAGAGGAGAGTGACAGCGTGACAGGAGGGGACAGAGGAGAGTGACAGCGTGACAGGAGGGGACAGAGGAGAGTGACAGGAGGGGACAGAGGAGAGTGACAGCGCGACAGGAGGGGACAGAGCAGAGTGACAGCGCGACAGGAGAGGACAGAGCAGAGTGACAGGAGGGGGACAGAGGAGAGTGACAGCGTGACAGGAGGGGACAGAGGAGAGTGACAGCGTGACAGGAGGGGACAGAGCAGAGTGACAGGAGGGGACAGAGCAGAGTGACAGCGCGAAAGGAGGGGACAGAGCAGAGTGACAGCGTGACAGGAGGGGGACAGAGCAGAGTGACAGGAGGGGACAGAGGAGAGTGACAACGTGACAGGAGGGGACAGAGCAGAGTGACAGGAGGGGACAGAGCAGAGTGACAGGAGGGGACAGAGCAGAGTGACAGCGCGAAAGGAGGGGACAGAGCAGAGTGACAGCGTGACAGGAGGGGGACAGAGCAGAGTGACAGCGTGACAGGAGGGGGACAGAGGAGAGTGACAGGAGGGGGACAGAGGAGAGGGACAGCGTGACAGGAGGGGGACAGAGGAGAGGGACAGCGTGACAGGAGGGGGACAGAGGAGAGGGACAGCGTGACAGGAGGGGGACAGAGGAGAGGGACAGCGTGGCAGAGGAGCTGTGACAGAGGGCAGAGGAGCTGGGGCAGAGGAGGGAGACAGAGGGCAGAGGAGCTGGGGCAGCGTGACAGAGGGCAGAGGAGCTGGGACAGCGTGACAGAGGGCAGAGGAGGGGGACAGCGTGACAGAGGGCAGAGGAGGGGGACAGCGTGACAGAGGGCAGAGGAGGGGGACAGCGTGACAGAGGAGGGGGACAGCGTGAGAGGGCAGAGGAGGGGGACATCGTGAGAGGGGCAGTGGAGGGGGACAGCGTGAGAGGGGCAGTGGAGGGGGACAGCGTGACAGGAGGGGGACAGAGGGCAGAGGAGGGGGGACAGAGGGCAGATGAGGGGGGACAGCGTGAGAGAGGGCAGAGTGTCTGGATGCAGAGGGGGCATTTTTGCATACAACTAAATAAGCATTTCTGTCCTGACCTAAATACTTATTACAATTTTTTGACCCAACTACTTCCAAAACAGGACTGCTCGGTAATTATTTTGGAGGGGTGCCTTAAAAAAATTATGGAGACTCCAAGGGTGCCGCGAACTGCAAAAGTTTGGGAACCACTGACTTAGCCCATAAGCCAAACAGGGGAGAAGTCCAAAAGCAGTATCCTGGTGCCTGCTCCCTCAGATCTGTTCTCTCTTCCCGGGCTTCTCCTTGGCGCCAGAAGACTGGGATAAACCATCTCTCTCTCTGGAAGGAGGGGGAGCTCTATTTCTTAGCTCCCCCCCTTCAGTAATGCTGCCTCTGCAGCGATTCTGTGGTCCATATAAAAAATAAAAAGGATTATGTGGCAGAGTAGTGGAGACCTCCAGGGGAGGTCTCCGCAGAGGATAATACCTGATGCCCCCTCCTATGTATGAGGGGGGATCCAGGTATAGCCCCCTTCTCCTCTCCTCCACTATCGAAGATGGCCGCCGTCAATGCAATATCCGATAACCGACGATCTATGCCTGCAGTGGCAGCGCCAGTTATCGGGGAGGCTCCAGGAGTGACAGCGGTCCGTGAGACCGCTTGTCACTCCCAATTCAGGCACCTATTCTTCTTGTCTCCTCCTGTCCCTGTCAGTGAGAGCTGCTGGCTCTCATCTGACAGGGTAGTGCCTGCGCTGCCCTGCTGTGAGTGTGTTCTCTATATTAGAACACACTCCAGCTCTGCCACCTGTAAAAAAAACGTTAAAAGAATAAAATAAATGAAATAAAAGTATAAAAAATTACCTACAGTACTAAAACACTGCCCAACTCCATGGGCACCTAAAAAAAAACTGACAGGAAGAGGCAGGGGGATTGTAAAGGGGAGGGGTCTGTCGGCAGTACTAAAGTTAACTAGTTAGGTGTCAACTCCCCCAAGCTCCCTCCACAACCCATGGTAAGCAGTGTCCCCCAGACTGGATGAAAGAGAAATAAAAAATTATAAACAAAAATAAAAATAAATAAATACATTTTGTATGCAAGACATTTAATTTAAAGGGTATGTTCACCCACCAATAGTCAGCTCCTTCCCTTTACCAACAGCTACTGTGAGCGTTGCATGGCAGGGAACCCTACAATTCAGTCTCCATAAACAAAACTATTCTTATATTTAAATAACATTAAAGACTGTCGGTGTCAGATGAGCAGTGGGCAAGTTAACAGATGGTTGTGCATAATCAATTCTCATTCAACCAAAATGAAGGTATGTAAAACTTATAGTTGAATGGACTT
This sequence comes from Mixophyes fleayi, assembly GCF_038048845.1. Classification (NCBI taxonomy): domain Eukaryota; kingdom Metazoa; phylum Chordata; class Amphibia; order Anura; family Limnodynastidae; genus Mixophyes; species Mixophyes fleayi. The sequence continues at coordinate 156,017,676 of NC_134405.1, read as the reverse complement.
TCTTTTCAGGTTCACCACAAGGAGTACTTTTTCAGCTGTTGGCTTTTCACATTCAGATTGCAGCCTTTTTGAAATGGCCGTAACAAGTTATGAAATCCTTAACATGTCTCCGATTACAGGTAGTTAAAAAGTTTAGAACCACCTCTATAAGCTAGTATGGCCTCTATGAGGCCTGGGATGACGTCTACCAAAATCTGGAATTGCGCCAGAAGACTACTGCACCATTCTTCCACAAGAATGTCAATTAACTGATGGCAGGCTTATGGTGATGGAAAATGCTGTCTCAGGTGTCACTCAATTGTGTTCTGATCTGGTGAATGAAAAGGTCATGACAAACAGGTAACATGAGAGTGATGCTCATCAAACCAGTGGATGACCCCACACACTCTGTGGATGGGGCATAGTCATCATGAAAGTCACCAGTCTTGTCAGAAAAGAAATGCTGTAGCATGGAGTGAATATGTTTACTCAGGACTATTAAGCAGAGATTAGCATTGACCTTGCCTTCCAAGGCAATTACTTCACCCTCACGATGCGTGGAAAATACACATTGCAGCATTTTGGAACCACCAGAACCCTTCACAGTTGGAAACAAGCACGAAGGGCTGTAGAGTTGTTTAGTTTGGTTCCTTCACAAGCATTCATCTGTCAAGAACATGTGGAAGGACGATTCTTCTAACCATAATCCCTTTCCGCCACTGATTTATAATCCATGCTCGACCACCAAACATGCATTTCGACATACGATAAACAGTTTACCACAGCAAACTATGCATATACTGCACAGTGGATTTCTTATTAGACTGTTTTGTTTAAACTGAAATGTGCAGTCAATTGATCTGTAGTTGCTTGCCTGTTTTACCTTGCACTTTTAACTGATGCACACATATCTCAATCCGAAGTATACAGTTCTGCCCCCTGTTGCTCTGTGCATACAAATGTTATTTTCTTGGAGTTGCATGCGGATATCATCTTAGCATGTGAAAAATTAACATGTTGAGCTGTCTTGGTAACTGAAGCTCCTGCCAAAAGCACCCCAAAAATCTACCCCTCTTTCAAAGTCCTCTTGCACCCTGCTAGTTAGAAATATAGGCAACATTGTTAAACATGAATCTGACCATTCTGGGATGTTATTAGCTGAAATAATACATGAACAGCAGATGTGTGGATGCCATTGCTTTCAGTATGTTCACTGTCCTTCATTTACTCATGCTTTTTAATTTTTAGTCCACTACCTGTACATGTGGTACTTTGGCAAGACAAGGGACATGAGAATACATGGGGAAAGCTCTATCTATCACTGAGTGGAAAAAACAGGGGTCCCTATTACTAAGACTACCACTGTATCCAAGTTGCAGACCTTTAAATCTGTGGGGAATTCTACAATGGAAGGAGCTGGATTAGACAATTTCATCCAATATGCCAGGTGACAGCATACATTCTACTCTACTGCATTATTTTTTAAAGTGAAAGATGTTTTATTAATAAAATAATAAAGTTATACTTTTATTGGGATGATCATTATACAAATGCTGTTCTGATATGAAACACTGTTAGGGCAGGTTTATATTTGAGTTAAATGACTTAAGAAACCATATAGAAATACGGAAATAAAATGAACAATACGGGATCAATGAATAGATTTAAAAAAAAAAAAAAAAAAAAAAAAAGGAAATTTTTTGGGGGGGATTTTTGAACGGTGTAGGATGGATGTTATGTAGGCAATTACAAGAAGAGGTCCCAGACTTCACTGAGAAGTGGATACTAAGAAACATGCTATGGATCACTGAATTAGAGAACAGAATCCTGAAACCGGGTATCAGAACTACAATCATTCTACTAGCTGCAACCTTGCAGAAAACAAATACATGGTTGCCTTAATGTCTATGAACCAACTCTAAAGAAGGTTTATGGATAAAATAGGACATTCATATTTTTCAATACATTATGGATATTTTTGCTCATTGCATTTTGAATTAAGCCCAATTATACTGTTTAGTAAGCCAAACAATACACTGCAAAACAAAAACAAAAAAAAAAAAAAAAAAAATCAGGACAGAAGAGGTTTATGTCTTTTAATGTTGGTCAGCTTGTTTTTCACTTCTGAAAAAGAAAAGCAACCTAAATCTATATATAGGAGCATCAAATAGGAGATATTTTTCTGTTTTGTTTACTCATACGATCTATATTGTTCCACAAACGCTGGCATATATCAAAGAAGCATTCTAGATATAATCAACGCTTTGACCATAACAAATTATAGCCCTCTTGCCATATGGAAAACATGTTAAAAGAAGTAGTCAAATGTTTAAAATGACATTTTATGCTCCTATACAAAGCTATGAGTTTTGGGGCATTTTACAATGAACAAAACATTGCCCAAAGACAAATTGGACTTTCTCCTAAACATACGTGGAGACCATGCCGATTATTTTATACCTTTAAAAACAAACGGAACAAAAACAGTCATCATGGTCACCCTTGCTTGACGACATGTAAAGTTTTGGATGTTGTAGAATTTTCTTTAAAAACAAACAGAAACAAACAGAATATTAGACTGAAGTCACCAAGGGCATGCATTATGAAGGATGTCTAAGGATTTTATTTGTTTCAAGTTGTATAATGTTCACAAAATTGCTGCCAAGTTTCCTGAAATTACTGAACTTGTCCTTTGGGTTATGTAGGCGTGACATGATTGATCCTCGTACAAGAACACTAGGATGATTCTTCAACTGTGATCATTTCTGACTTCCCAGTGTCTTTGTCAGTGCAAGTTACATGTAATGATCCATCCCTGGGAGAAAACATACCACAATTATAAATGGCTTTACGTCATTAATAGTTCTGACAAACAAGAAAAATAATTTTCATAACGTCTGCATCTTATACAGGAAAGGGCATTTCTAGGCGCATTTGTACTAATGTAATAAAAAAATAATCAAATGTACAATAGTGGCACATGTAACAATGTGCACAAAATGAAAATGGTCTGGCATACACATTTTGAGGTTTGTTCCAAGTCTGTAAAATTTCTAGTGCTGCTTGTTCGCTTCAGATTATAAATTGTGTTAACTAGAGACCTGCTCGATACTTTAGGCCCGTAAAGACTGTTCCAGGTCAAGCTTTAAAAAGATACCACCTCCTTAGAACAGAAACTTTAGCTGCCAGAATCTGCCAAAACCTTGACATATCTGGCATTAAAGTCGTCGTTGCGAACACAAGATAGCTATGTATGCAGACAACATATCGCTCTCCATCTCTAAACCGCTAACCACTCTCCATAACGTATTTAGAGAATTACATTGATTTGGATCTCTCTCTAACATTAAAATCAAGATAAGTAAAACGAAGACCCTAGTCTTTGTCTTCCACCTTTAAAAAACTTTTTGGAAATTAGCTTTAATTTTCAGCAACAACACAAATTTAAATACCTAGGTATATTCATCACCAAGAAACCAGACTCACTTTTCAACAGAAAAAACTTATTTACCTCTCATTGCGAATATTTAAAATGACCTGGTTACTCGGAAATAATGTTGGCAATCCAAGAAATTAATAATCTCTTACATTAAAATTAATATTCTTCCTATAGTTTTTTCAGACATTACCCTTTAAAATATCCGTTCTATGACTTTTGCCTCCCTTCAACAGATGTTTACAGCTTTTATTTTGAAATTTAAACCAAAAAAAACCCCACAATAATATTATATGTTCTCCAACAATCTGAGCTGGTCGCTGGTTTGGGGCATCCCCAACCTTAAAAAATATTTCTATGCAGTGCAATTACCGCAATGCATTCAGTGGCATTCTCCTCCCGATTCTAGAGTTTGAGTCAACATTGAATCAGATGCACCCTCTTCTTTATCAACGTTCACTATTCTATGGTCTCCACTCTCTGTTAAGCCACCAGTGTCCTGCTCTCATCTAGTTATCCATTAATCCTTTACAATATAGGCTTGCTGTAATAAACTCCTAAATTGGCCACCTTGCCAACCCCTCATATACCCCTTTGGCAATATCCAGACTTCCCACTGGGCCTCAATGCATTCCCCCTTTGGTCATCAACTGGCCTTCGATTCCTTAATCAGCTGGTCATATGAGGAATATTTCCCTCATTCTTAGATCTTCAAGAATCCTATGAACTCCCAACTACCTATTTCCCTCAATTTCTCCAAATTAGGAAATTCTTTTGTTCCACCTCAACCAGAATCTGTGTTAGAGCACATTCCTCCTTTAAGCAATATTGCCTCAGTAGCTGCTCATCCAAAAGCCTAATTTCTTCTCTATATTATTCAATACATACTTTGAGCGAGTCTTAAAAATATTCCCATGAAAAGATGTGGGAAAGGGATAGGGTGAGGACCTGGATGATAAAGACTTCTCAGATACTTGTTAAAGTGTATCCAAATCTATGAGTATTAGAGTTAAAGAAAATGCATATACACATCTCTACCACAGTTCCAGCAAGGCTTCATAAACTCTATCCTAGCACTTCTCATCTCTGCTGGAGAGACTGCCAAGACGTGGGTTCATTATATATTTGGTTGTGTCCAATCATAAAGAGATTATGATTAAGGCTTGTTGTCACCTCAAACACTACTGACCTTCCTTTCCAACCAAAATACTTATTACTCCCACTTTTGTTTCCTGATCTCTCACAATCCCTTAATAAAGTTACCAGACATATCATAAGTGTGGCCACCTGCCTGATAGCTGGTTTTTGGAAGTAGCATAAACCACCCACCATAGCAGCCCTTAGGAAAACCTGGTGTATTTATGAAATGGAACACATAACTAGCATCCTTTGGAACTCATCTGTCTCCTTCCTTAAAACTTGGTCTCGATTGGACTCATTTTAATTATGTTTAAATGTTCTCATTTTTAGCTTCAATTTACATATATGGAGATATCTCTCAAACCATTATACTTCCATTTATACTTTGTTGCTTGAGAGGCTCCATACCAAAACCAAGCATCAAAACAGTTGTTTAATAAAGTTACATTTTGAAGAAATACTACAGCTAATGTGAGACTATTTATGTGTTTGGTGCCATAGAATTAAAGGTGCCCATACAGGAATAATCTGCTTGCTATACCCAATTGCCCAGAGAAAGGATTTGTCAGATTTGCCAATACATCTGGTCAAATCTTAAAGTTGTTTATTTAGCGCTTGAGGACCATTAGTATGGTCAGTCAATAACCACAAAAACTGTCAGATGCGGTCACTGTCCAACCGGATTTACTATCCATCCTTATTAGCACCTAATAGATCTTAACCTTTGGTATTTCTGGGCTCGGACACATGCAATTTGTAGCCTATTAGGTCTGAAACAGACAAACCGATCATCAAAACCAAAAGTATATATGGACACCATTAGACATGAGAAAATGGGTGTAGAGAGATTACCTCTTCATCGTCAGTACAGTCACTATGTCATGAATCCCATTCTCTTTCTTTTGTAAATCTTTAAGTACAATCTGTAAAGAAAAAGATATGGCATAATATATATTTTAATCTCTGTTGAGTAGATTTTGAAGCAAAGCAACAGGTCATTAGAGGATACATTAACTGTACATGACCTTTATTCAAGCAACATTGGGATTGTAATGTGAGTATACTAAACAGGCTCAGCTATCTTGGGTTGTCTTTTGGACACATCAAGCCTGGAATTCAGAGTAAATCCATCCAAAAGTTGCAAATTTGCACCTTGGCAAAACCGTGGGCAGGGGAGTCGAATTTAAAATATGCAGCAGACAGCGTTGGGAGGGTACACATCCTAGAGATGAGATAGATAGATAGATATCTTGCTCACGTGCAAATTTGCACACTTTAGCTGCATTTGCTCCCAACTATGAATGATATATTATGATCAACATAACTAGTTGAAGGACTATGTGGAAGACCATTTGGCAATCCAGGACTCTGTTTAACAAAATTTGAGGCCTGATGCCAATGAGCAAACCTAATACATACCTTAAATGATCAACATTATATACCCAACACACTAGAACGCTTAGCATCACAGAGCCATGGTTTGCCAAATGGAAAGGAAAACCCATAACCCCAATGGTGTAGCTATTGTAAAAGAAATATCTCTATGATATAGCAAGTGCACAAACCAGAGCACCTTGGCGTGACTAGTGTAAAAACAAAGCCCAATGGTATGTTTACTTTACAAAGCAAAACCCCTTTGTCTGGCCCATGTACGAAAACCCGTATTTACAACAAAACTACACATCATTTTAATTTATTGACCTTAAAACACACTCATCACCACAAATTAGAATTCTGAATCAATTCTGTATATAAAACACATCTTGTATGGCACTATTACTATATTCACACTTTTCACCCTTTTTATCACTCTCATTCCTTGTTTACTGGTATTTCTTCCCTACTGCCAGTGAAATACATATGCAAAATAGATGGAGGAATTAATTCAGCAGTATTCTATTGCTGAAGATGACATATGCAATTCCAGAGTTTGAAAGCAGTGGGAATAGAGTGTCAAGATTAAATAAGCTGGATCAACAATTATAGTCCACAGAAACCCAAAAATACCAAAAACAACAAAACCTAGAACGACCAATATAAAAAGTATGTTTTATGAATTGACTGGCACTAAGTAATACAAAGCCACAACCAGTCAAAACATCAATGCTTTTGTAAGCTCTCTATTAATTCACATCTTACTTGTGCAAATTTACAGTTGTCCGATATACTGGATTTACGAACAGATTCATACAGTTCCAGACACACAGAGGTTAACTTTCCAGGTGCTTGTAATGAATGTTGTCTACGAGCAGGAAGTGGTGTACCAGATGGCAGCAAAATAGTGAACTTTTCAGCTCCAGACTCATCAGCTTCCTGTGAAGATACATTCAAGATGAATACCACACCTTCTGCAAGGTCATTCATTACATCAATATGTCCTATTAAAGTGGACCTGTCACCTACACGTAATGGAAGAATACATTTTGAAGGCTGAATATTCTTGCGAATGCAGGCCATGAATTCACCAATAACCAGCACCCCTTTACTTTACCTCATCCAGATAATACATGCATAGACTTAAAGACAGAATGTCAACTTCTCTAAAAGGTATAGGTGTGGCACAAGAACAGGTTTGTAAATAAATATGCAACCGCTAATTTGTTTACAGCACAAAATAACATCTATATATCACAGTAATATCATTATGTGAATGCAGAAAATATGAAAATAGAGAAAATAAATACCTATGTATTCAGTTTTTAAGACTATAGAGACAGAGACTGTAGTGTCCAAGCTCTAATAGTTTAAGATATATAAAATATGTTTAGGAGCCTTATATGTAGCCTGATAATTAGCCATCTCACATTTAACATACTGAATCTGAATATAAAAGTAATTGAGTGTGAAAATAATTTTCTATAAAACAAACCTTAACTAATATGTCACTGGCAGAGCACTCAATGGTAATGGTATCCAGTTCTGTGGATAGATTGTCTTTGCCCAGTAGAATTCCAGCTTCTATTGCAGCACCAATGGGAATGACCACATCTGGTGGTATGCTATTTAACAGCTCTACCTCTGGAAATAAGTCCCTAATTAACTGCTGCAATTTTGGGATGCGTGCTGACCCACCACATAACACTACCTGCAATACAATTGAAGAAAAAAAAAAACATTGTTAAACAATAATAAAACACCGAATCTTAAAATTAATAAATTTAGTTAACCAGTTCATGTCCAGCAGGTTTTTACCCTTCAAGACAATGATTTTGACAATGGTAATTTCATATGGAAAACACATTTTTAAAAATTTATTAGCATACTAAAAGTATATTTGACTCCATGTAAAAATCTATATCCTCCTATCTAACTAGGGGAATAGTGTAAATTTTGATTCTGTTCTTTTGCAAGTATTTATTTGAAATAGATGGCAAAATAGGAAAGAAAAAAAACCCTTATTATTTCTTAAAAATGCTTTATTTCAGATGTACATTTTTCATAAACACACCTTGGGCCACTGGAGAAACACACATTCAGGAATTTCTGTCCTGTATGAGGATATCACACATGCATGCTTTTACCTGCTAGCGGGACATGTGTCAGGGAATAAAATTTATTGAGCACATCTCCACAACAGATTTTATGGCTCGATTTGTAAATGCCAGAATATCAAACACACCTCCAAAATGATACCATATAAAAAGAAATCTTGACTCCTACGGTACTTGGCTAGGGGCAGAGTGTTAAGAATATTGGAATATATATAGAATTTATTTTTATTAACAATATTAGGATTATTTTTTGCTGGTATTCTGAGAATTTGGTGTTCGCTCAAAGTGTTTTGTTTAATATTACTGAAATGGTTTGTGATAAAAAAAAAAAAAAGGGGGGGACATATTCAATTGTTGGCGTTATAGCCAAAATTCTCACAGCATACGCACTATTACCGTCATTATGGTAATAGTGCGCGGAAATATCGGTATTACAGTACTTTTCTCGCTGGATTTCAGCTCGCGGCTCAGGGAGCTGCGAGCTAAAATCCAGCTTACTATTACCGTAATACTGGTAAGTTTTTCTGCGGTGGAAATCGAAGACAATTGAATATGCCCCAAAGTGATTAAATTAGCATATTATATTCAACAGTCTTCTTAAAAAACTATACATGATTATGAGCATGCAGATAAAGAAACACTTGGCAAACCATAGACGCATAAAGCTTTACATGGCATTGTTGATTTATGTATTTATCTATCAGTTATATTTTTCAATAATACATTACAGTTTACTATATTATTTTTAAGGACAGACCTACAAGGAGGGCATTACGGAACTTTGTAAGAAATATTTTCAGCATAAATTGTGGTAAAAACCGATAACACAATTAGATTTTTCCATTTCAGCAACCCTCTGCTGAGAATTTTAGGGTATGTGAAAGCAATCATTATTAAAACTATGACTTCTGATTGGAAAATAAAATAAAAAAACAAAAACCACATTTTCTTTTCTGCCAATAATGTAAGGCTATGAGATACACTTGGAAAAAGCCTTTAATACAGTGGCCAAGATTTGCAGGACAGTGCAAATTGGTAGTTGGTAACATTGCTTATGCTGTTTTGAGAAAGTCCTGCATCTTTTCTAGGCTCATTTTCTGTATGCAGGATATCAGGCAAATGTCAGTCATGCAATCGAACGGATATTATCTGCTGGATAATTGTGTATATGTTCCCAGCAGCAAGCATGATGCTAAAGAAAAACACCAGGCTTCAATAAAAGGAGGATTAATTATTGGTTAAAATTGCTGTGCATATAACTTTATTGTAAAATGTTACACCAAAAGGTAGTGGACAATAAACAGTGAAAAAAAAATATCAATTAAAAATTGTCTGTTTGCACATTTATACCAGGTTATGACATGAAAGTAGGTAGTAAGCCATGCATGATTCATTTATGTCAACTGAGAAATACTGCACAGTTCTGATGGGTCTTTCAGCCTGTCTTATTCAGCTAATACTGTTGCTTGTACTATAGTGAGGTGTAAGAGGCAGTGCACAAGGATGCTGCTCCTCTGTGCTCTACTCAAACAATTGGAGCCCTTGCAACCTACTGCTGGTACTGGCAGTATGCTTAATATTGCGGTCTATGTAATAACTTTTCTAGCGTTTGCTCTTTTTGCTGGCATCAGAGTCTGTCTGGGCTGATGGTTAAGGGGTGTCTGCCTTCAACAGTTTTAACAACAGAACCTACACTTCCTCGACTGTTATCATACTGCTGGGCCATACATTATCTCTATGCCACGCTACGAACGCAAACTAACTGAATAACCCAAGAAACTGAAGCGTTTAAGTACACCAAAATAAAAACTTACAATAATTGCTAAAAGCTAGCAAACACACTAAAACTAAAATATTATGACACAATAAACATACAAGGCATTTTTAAGTTGCCAATTGTCTGGTTAATAAGAGATAATGTGAAGGCAGTGTCTCTAAACACTTAAATGTAAATATAAAACTATATGTATATTATAACATACATGCATACAACCTATAAAACATATTCAACAAAATAAACAGACAACTTTGAAAACATAACTGCTCTGGTGCTCTAACAAAATTTCATACATGCAAACCTAAGTCATTAAAGTATTGAAAGGCACTCAAGGGTCTTCTAAAAAAAAAAAAAAAGTATTAAAACAGAGATTCAGAAGAGATATTTTGAATTACTTACTCCTTTTTTAAGTTACATGTAACCTCATTTTACAATGTCTCTGACCCACAAGTCTGAATATGACCTAATCCATTGGTCCCAAAAGAGCAAGATTTGGGCCCCCACCACAGATATTTAGGGTGGAAAGGGATCCTGTCATGCAGCCTGTTTTTAATCAGCAGATTTGAAACAAGGACGCCTGTCCAGCTAAGCCGGCTTACTTCTTTGGTGACCACTCTATGGGGCGAAGGATGGACACCTTGCAGAATTTTCCGTGTTTTCCCTGACCAACAAAAGTACCCAAATCTCTGACCTTTCAGTTTTGAAGTATTAACTGCGAGAAAAGAGCTCTTTCCTAGTGTGGCCTAAGAGATGATCATGGCCAGTTCTGAAACAAAGAGGACTGTCCCCTCAAAAGGTAATGAATCCTGAGTCCTATTGGACTCTGCCTCCCGTGACTTAATCCAGAGAGTGTGCTTGGCTGCTACCGCTAAAGCAGAGGATTTGAAAAGACTTTGACCGGTGTCAAGGACTGCGTCTTCGAAATACTCTGGTGCTTCCTTCACATGTCTACCAATGACAAACCTGATCTCAGACTGAATGCCCTCACTGATCTGCTCAGCCCACTTTTCTACTGCTATATTGACCCAAGTAGTTAAGAGAACGGGTCTGCTCGATGTGCCTGCTGTGACAAAGATAGATTTCAAAATCTCCTCACATTTCCTGTCAATGCCATCATTTAAGTATGCAGCATTCGGTATAGGAATAATGGTGGATTTTGGAAGACAGACAATGGGGGTATCCACTCTTGGTGAAATCTCCCATTTTCCTTTTCTTCTGAGAAGCGGTAGTTAAACCAAAACCTACTTGGAACCCGAAACCTCCTATCCAGTTTCTGCCAGGCTGCACCCAAAAGTTCAGACAACTGAGGGGATGGGTGGACAGTCTAGTCCTATTTTCTTTTGAATAAGGAAACATCCGGAACCTCTGGTATCTCCACATTCTATATATTAAGGGCTCGTCTAACCGCTAAAATCAATTTCTCAACCACCTGCCATATTGTGGCCCCTGAACCTCGCCTTACTGAGAGGAGAGTTCAGATTTGGAATCTACTAAGAAATGGACATGGGGTGACCCCAACAATTTGGGACTTGCTGGATGATGAAGTCTCCAACAACTTTTCCAGAGAGGAAGACACTCGTGTCAATACCTGTACAGACTTCTCAAGTTCAGACCCAAGGGGACTCTTGGACTGCAACTATAGGGTCTGGATGAAACCAGGCTTCCTGAGAAGGGGGATCCACTTCTGGAATCCCTAAGGGAATATTAGGAGGGATGCATTCAGAATAAAAGCATAACTTGAAAATTACATTGTCCAGTGTAAAGAGAAATACACTGTAGTGATGTCCATACATATAGTACAAGAAAAACAGATCACTTAAACAACTTTCGCATTCCTTAAAGCGCAATATTCACAATGGCCTAGATGGAACTTTAACAGGAAACTTTTCCTATTGATAAACCCCCAAAACGGATTTACCGTGGGTATGTCAAGCAATAAAACCATGCTCTATATATATATAAATCTTGCCAATATGTATTTTCATTTAAAGTAAAAATACATATTGTTTTAATTTGACTGAAAAAAAAATACTGCAACACTGAAGAATTAAAAGGGAAAAACAAACAAATGTATAGAATGAGAAAGACGTTTAAATTTCATACCTGATTCACATCAGTCGTTTTAAATCCAACCTGATCCAACAGCATTTTGATCGGGTCCATGCAGCGAACAAACAGAGAAGAACAGATTAGCTCAAAACGAGCCCTGCAAGAAACAAGGAACAAAATGTGTCCATAATCACGTTATGTTAATACAAAATTAAACTGACAAGCAATGAATTTCAGAAATTTTGATTATACTCTCAATTTAATAGTAATGAAGAAAAAAATTTAATAAGCAGTTATCTCTCTATTTTAAGTGTGAATTGATTGGGGATAACTTTAGAGTTCCATGGATGCCTATGCAGCCACATTTGAAAAACAGACTATTCTGGTATGTTAAATAAGAATATTGTTGTACATGCATTAAATCCATTTCTCGGATTCCATCTGGGGGACACTGATACCATGGGGATATGGAGGGCCATGCTGGAGCTGGGCAATTAGAGTTAATTACTTAGAAGAGAAGCTCATCCCTCTATAGCCTCTCACCTATGTTGCTTCAGTTAATAATGAACAAAGCCCAAAGAGTAGGGCAAGAAAACATATATAAAATTGTCCTTGAGATTTAAGATCCTTCCTTAGTGGAAGTCACTATCCTGGTCCCGCCACCATCTTTAGTATGTCCGTGTACCAGGCTATATTTGGCCAACCTGGCGCCACTTAAATAACTGGAGCTCGCTTCATCTTGGCTTTTTCAGGACATGAGGAAGCATGGTTATTGGAGAAAAAATATGTACAAGGCTAGAGTCCCAAAGTACTGTCCAAGGCAGCCACCAAGAACACCTGAGGATCCCTGGTTCTGCAACAAATTGTGTTATTTTGTGGTGCAGCTGGGAGCCATCATGTCGACCTCTGGCTGACTTCACCTTTCCGTGATCTGATGCAACACCACTGGGTAGAGAGATCACTTTCCTGGGAAAGCTGTATACTCCAGCTGAGGAATTTCACCTCTCCGTATTCTATCCTGGGATTTAAACTGCCGATACCACTGGAATATAATATTTTGCTCATGCCAAGATTTTTACCAACTCATTCATCGCTAGGGGACTTCTTATGCCCCCCTGATGTTATGTATATATCACCTCTGTGGCATTGTCCGATTGAACTTAAAATTGGCCTACCTATCAGGAAGTGTTGAGCTGCACACCTGTCACGTGGCTCGTGTCTGTTTGGCAATTTTGCCTGATATCTAGAACATGTAAAAGAACAGACTTTCTCTAGTGGATTTGGCCTTGGAACTAGTCCAGTTATCCAACATGGGGACAGGGTAAGAACCAACTAACGCTCACAACAGAATCAAGTGAGAAGGAATATGAAAAAATTGCACAAAAATATATATGAGGTGGAAAATGTATGACTGGCAGCAATAGATAGAATCACTCTAGCTACCACACAAGCACACATCAGATTCCTAGCCCTAGCTCCTCCCTCTATACCCCACTTCCTGTTAGCCTCAGTTTATGTTTAACAGAGCCCACATAAAAAGAGGACAATAGAAAGACAAAAAAAAACAACAACATTCTCTTCAGCCACAAAGACAACATGTCATACAACAAGAGAACCAGAGTGTCAAGCGTGGGTGTCCGTTGTCCCCCAATGAACAAAAAGAAAAAAAAAATCCAAAAAGTATAAAAAGCCTATTTTCCCTGTCTTCCTTTGAGGGACACCGGGGACATCCCAAAGCCGCAATCACAGGTGAAAATGCTCAGAAAAAAATGGCACGTAGCACCTTTCTTCCAAAACTTGCATCGTTGGATGCAAATACATTAAACCTGTAAAACTGAGTGAACGTATGCACAGAAGACCCCGTGACCACCTGACACTGCTGGTTCAGTTGAGGTACCATGCCATACCGCCCAGGAAGCATTCACAGACCTCGTGGCGTGAGCTAGAAGATTTTCTGGAACAGGCTGCCCAGCCCCACGAATTACAGCCGTAATCTACAGAGCAATAGTCACCTTAGAAGCTGACCAGCCTCTCGTGTTTATCATTGAGGACCAAAGATGCTCAGTCTTGCACACATCCAGAGTCCTATGCACAAAGCACGCCCCACATCGAGAACGAATAGAAACTTCGTCCTCCGAAGACGGACACTTAAATCAGGACATTGTCATTCCTGCCCTAAGTGAAATCTAGACACTACTTTAGGAAGGACTGAAGGTTTGGTTCGTAGAACTGACCTATCTTCATGAAAAACAAGAAGAGGAAACTTGCAAGATAAGGCTGCAAGCTCTGAAACTCTTATTTCCGTAGAGATGGCAACAAGGAAAACAGTTTTCCAGGTCAGATATTTGAAGTCCACCGAACCAAAGGGTTCAAATGACAGATACTGCAAAGCATTAAACACCAAATTTAAATCCCAAGGCGCTACCGAATAAACATACGGAGGTTGCACATGAAGCACCCACTGAATGAAGGTGTGCACATCAGGCATTTCACTCTTTGAAAGAAGATAGAAAGACCAGACACCCGACCGTTAAGAGAACGCAAACAGCCCGTCCTGCAAGAACATAAGCAACCTGGACAACCGGAAAAAAAAAAAAAAAAAAATGGTTGGACACGCCTTTTTATCACATCAGGCAATATATGTCCTCCAGACCGGATGATATATTTTGGCTGAACTGTTTCCAAACCCGAAGCATAGTTTGGACCTCGCTCTTAGACAACTCCTTAGCTCACAGGATCCAGGAAATCCGTAGCTCTCTGAATTTGTTTCACCAAAGGAAGCAATTCAGAAGATGGTCTCCCAGCCACCAAACCCTCAGAGCTGTTCAGAGCAGTGTTCTACAGCTTTGTAGACCCACACAGACGCCAAAGCGGGTTGCAAGGAAGCCCCAGTCGCCACAAAAATGGACTTAAGGATCCCCTAATTTTACGAGAACCTCAGGGGGAACAGGAGAATACAACTGCAGCCGACTGGACACCTGGAACTTGCGATTCGGTGAACACCAAGGCTCACCCAGCAAATCTTCCAATTGGAAAGAGGAGGGAAAAGACAGTTTGCCTTGACTGCTGCGCAAATAAAGATGGCTCCGCAGCCTCAGGGACTGCCGCTTCAGGAATCTCCAGAACCAGACGCACCGCTCGTATCAATTCCTCCATACTCAGACGGTCAGGCTGAACTTCCTCCACAACCGAACAAACGTCCATTTCCGAATAAACTGCCAATTCACCCTCCTGTTGGGAAGAGCAATCAGAATTTAAAAATAAAGTAAACTGCCCATTCGTCAGGGGGTATAGAGAGAGGATCTAGGGCTAGTTAAAGTTTTTTTTAAGTGCCCGTTCACCCTGTCCCTATTCTATACCAATTCACCCTGGTGTCCCTCCAAGGAAGACAGAGAAAGCTACCTAGCAATATAGGATGTCTGTAGTAGTATAAGTTTTGATAAGGCAACTTTCACAGGCATACGTTTACAAGCTAAAAATGCTTTGGACCTGTATCTTAATGCATATTAAGCTTAGAGGCTCTTTAAAATATTGATATTGTTAATTCAAGGTACACAATAAAACAAAAACACTTTACCTGGAAACATTGCATTCAAAATCAATACCATCGTACAATGAATCCACAAAAGAATTGGCACTTCCCAAGGTGGATAAAGAATGTTTGGCAAGGTCAGCGCTAATCATTAGCTTCATCATGGCGCGGGCATTTTCTTTAATGTCTTGTTTGTATGACCTATAGAGAGAACAGATTTTTAGAAATTTAAGTCCAAGAGACCAAGTAACTGCAGGTAAGTCATGATAAAGATTTTCACAGGTAATTAGTTAAAAAGGCTAATTAGCCTGCAACTGTAGTAGGGTCTGTAGAATTAAATAACTTCTTCAGCTTCATATCGAATTGTCAGCATGCATCATACACTCACCATACCAAACCTTCTATGCCTACTCCAATATATACATGTAATACTAGTCTGTTTTATCCTACCCATGGTACATACAGCTGGTAAGACGCTCTTATTTAATTTAGTCCACATTCAGCCTTGCTCGCTACTAGAATCACTTCTGAGTGTATTGGTTTCTCAAGGGATGGGTGCTTATTGTCCTTCTGCTCCACGGGAGGCTTCTGTCCTCCCCTGAGCTCGCCTTACACCATACCTGATCGCAACTGATCCTAACTTCTGCATATTTTCGTTTCTCTACCGATCATAACTTTTCCCATTTGATTCATATTTTCCAGTCTCATTTACTCCTACCAATTTATACAATTAACTGTATATTTGTGGTCCTTGTATATTTGTGGCCCTGTGATACACTTAACCCAGTCCTCTTATAGCAACTTCTTTCACTTATATTTTACAAGAATCTTCTCTGCCCTTATTTTAAAATAATTTATTCCGATCTCCTTCTTCGAGCATGACTTAAAGGATGCTACGAAAAGAGACCTTCTCAAAGCTAGAACTCCACTTTTGGACAATTTCGAATTATTGCACCTTCCTATGCAGCAAACAGGGAATTCCATCCCACCTACCTCCTGTTTGCTGAAAGTGGAAGCCACAAGCACCAATCTTGCACAAGAAAGGGATTATCTCCATGTCTCCCTTATAGAGTGTTTATACGGACCTCTATATTGGAAGACAGGATGGACTCCCACCTTTTTTTTTCTACTGGTTCAAAGTGTGATTTCCCATCTTTAGGCATGTGGACCTTCCCTTTAAACACTTTATTACAAAAGAAAAATGAAACTCCTCCTATGGTTCTTTTTAACAATATAATTCAAAGTACAGCAAATGGAATGATTAAACAAATAAAAAAACAAAAACATACCTATGAAATTCAGATGCTAGATATTGTGCTAAAGCTTCTGTGAAACATACTCCTCCAATGTCATCATACGTATTTGTTGCAAGGACTCGATATATTCCACTGTTAACTTCAATCACAGTGACAGACAGTGACGTCCCTCCCAATTTGTACACCAAAACATTGCTGTAATCAATAAAAATCTAGTTTAAAGAACAAAGTGATAAAGCAGAGTGAAGCACTGTGGGTTCATACAGACTACAATTTAATTAAAACATCAGATCAAAGAAGAATACACTAACATATCTGCCAGTGTTTCAATGTGTGGACTATATTTATACTAATTAGCTTCTCAAAAAAAAAAAAAAAAAAAAAAAATATATTACACGGGTCTGTAACAAAACGTAGCAGCGAAAAAGGCAAACAGCCTGGGTGGCAACACAATAGGCAAGTGACTGGTAATTCCACCTATGCGCTTCAAACAAAGGCAAGTAAAGAAGATTTTTGTACTTGCGTTAAATCTCTTTCTCCGATTAAATCTGGGGAACACTGCTACCATGGGGTTGACACTTAAATAGTTAACAACTAAGTTTGCTGCCGACTCCTCCCCTCTGCAACCCTGTAGACCTCAGTAATACTAAAGTCCCAAGAAAAGGGCTCAACAATACAACTAACCATAGAACAGCAAAAGGGAAGGAACGCAGTGTCTCCCTGATGGAATCTGAGAAAGAGATTTAACATAAGTACAAAAATCTTCTTTTCTCCTTCATCCACTCTGGGGGACACTGCTACCATGGAGACCTTCTAAAGTAGCCCCTAAGGGTGGGAATGCTCTGGTCTACTAGCCTGCAAAACACTGCAGCTGAAACTGGCGTCCACAGACACAAAAGTTTTGAACTGGCAAAACCTCGTAAAGGTATGAACTGAGGACCTGGTCGCCGCCCTACACAGCTGCTCTGCAGATGGTGGATGGCGAGCAGCTCAGGAAGCTCGCACCGCATGGGGAGAGTGTGCCGTGAGAACCTGAGGCACAGGCCGATTTCTACACAAATAAGCAAGCTTAATCATAGACCTAATCTGACGAGCAATGGTCTGCTTAGTGGTCGGCCAACCTCCTATTAGAATCGTAAAGAACAAAAAGAGTCAGACCTGCAATCAGCAGAAGTTCTGTCCACTTAAACCGTAAAGCCCAGTCCACGTCCAGACTAACAGATGAAGGCCCAGAAGGAGCAATCCCTTCTCTAAAGGCTGGAACCACCCTAGGCAAGAAGTAGATACGGTCCTATGAACTGCCCTATCCTCATGGAACACCAGATAAGGAGCCCTACAGGCCAAGGCTCCAAGCTCAGACACCCATTGAGTAGATGCAAATGCCAGCAAAAACACCACCCTCCACGTCAAGAAATGCAGATCAGACGACTCCAGGCGTTCAAATAAGAACCTCAATAACCAGGTTAAAATTTTACAGGACCAACGGAGGAACTTTGGGAGGCTGAACATGAATCACCCCCTGAAGGAAAGTACAAACATCAGGGAGGAAAGCCAACCGACGCTGAAAGAAAATGGAAAGTCTTAGTCCCACCTCTAACCCATCCTGAAGAAAGGACAGAAAATGGCTATTCTGAAAGAGGCAGGGTTATGACACTTCTTCTTGCACTATTGTACATAGATCCTCCAGACCTTGTGATAGATCTTGGCTGATACAGGCTTCCGAGCCGGCATGAAGGTCTACAATACCCTGGAGGAGAACCTCCTTGACCGCCAGAGGTCGGTTTCAACAGCCACTTCAATAAAGCCAGCAGAGGTAAGTTAAGAGGGTGTAAATGGTTCTCGACTGAGATCGGGCCTGAGAGAAAGAGCCCAGCCTGTCCCTTCTACCAGAAGCAAGATGTTGGCGAATCAGAGCCGCCTGGGCCAATTCAGTTTCACCAGAATGACCGGAAGACCTTAGAACCGGCAGGATCATCGGAATTGGTGGAAAGGGATATCCTAAACAGGATGCCATCAGATCCAAATCTGGCAGGCCCCATTTCCAGACTAACTCCTGAAACACCTGAAGATGCAGTTCCCATTCTCCCAGAATTGCATGCCTGCTGAGATAATCCGTTTCCAGTTGTTCACTCCAGGAATAAAGCCTGCTGAAATCACTGGAACAAATTTCTTTGCCCACAAGACAACCTGTTCCGCTACCTGCATAGCTCCTGCGCTTCTTGTTCCTCCTTGACGATTTACATACGCCACTGCAGTGGCATTGGCAGATTGGAGATGGACTGGTTTTCCTTGAAGGAGAGACTGAGCTCCCTCGAGGGCTAACAGCATGGTTCTTAGCTCGAGAACATCTATGGGCCAAAGCGCCTCCCTGTCTGTCCAAAGACCCTGGAAACGAAGCTGGAGAACAGCTCCCCAAGCCCTTCAGACTGGCATCTGTGGTCACCAAACTTCAAGACCACAGGACAAGAGATCAGCCCATCATCAGAAGCTCTTGAACTAGCCAACATTTAAGAGGCTGAGGAGTCTCCCCAGAGAGTCTGATTCGTTGTGTCCCCAGATGAAAAAAGTGGGGCCCGACCATTGTCTTAGTAGATTCCACTTGAACGTACAAGAGTGGAAGCAACTGTATGGAAGGGTTTCGAACGACGATACCATCAACCCTAGAATCCTAATGCCCAAGCACATGGAAGGACAAGGGTGACTCAGGATTAACCGAGAGTTGTAGGAATCTGTAGAGAAACGTCTGAAAAGTGGTGTCCATAATTAATCTTAGAAACCTCATCCTCTGTGAGTGCATCAACTGGGATCTGGAATAATTGATTATGCAACGGTGTTGCTCCAGAATTCAAATAGACAGGGTCAGTTGCTGATAGAGAAAAGGACCTGATAAGGCTTTGATGTGAAAATAGTCCAAATGCGGAATAATGTTCAACCCCAAGGCACGTAAACAAGCTGACATTAATGCCGCAATCTTTGTGAAAACTTTCTGGACTGTGGAAAGCCAAAGTGAATCTCCCCCTAAATTGACAATGAGAGCTTCCTACTGTAAAAACAAAGGACAGATCCCATCCAAAACTTGTCTATTCGTAGATGTTGGTTCAGCCCCTTGAGGTTTAGAATTGATGGAAACGAACTGTCCTGTTTGGGCACCAAGAACAGAATAAAACCTCCAGTGTTTCTGCCACTCTGGACATGATCCCCAAGATCCAAATATTACAGGTAGATGCCGCCCACTGATCTTTGAATAATTATTGGTGACCCCCTACCCCCGCAGTCACAAGGCGAGAAAGATCCCGTCATGTGGATTATTATTATTTAGTTATTTTTTTATTAAGATATTGTGATTTGGACAGCTTTTGGAGTAAGCTTCTCTATCAGTTTGAGACTGTCCTCATGTTGCAAGGAGTTTACTTCTATTGGCGGGCTGAACTTTAAAACTCATGTTCACAAAACAGGATCTCCAAAGAGACCCAAAACACGGAGCTCGTGGTTTAGGGACATTCACCGTCAGAAAAGTACTTTTACCTCCAGTTGCTTGGCTAATCACTGTCGAATTCTGGACTAAACAGAGAAAAAGCTTTAGTTAAGTGCGTATACATAGCATTATGAGTATATAAAAACACACATACATATCTCCTAACTCTACAGGAATTAAACCCAGAGTTGTACTCCCCAACAAAAACTTGTGTTAATATATATAACAGAATAATCCTCAAAATACGATATGTGTAATGCAAAACGGATGTAAGGCACTTATCCCTCCAGAACCAAGTCTGGGGCAGAGTACCTGCAGATAGAAAGCAACCTGTCAGTCAGTATACTGCTGATCAGTAGCAGCGATACCCATAGTACCAGGCTTTCAGTCACACACAGTATACTGCTGACCATAAACAGTGTCTGTGAGGTAAAACTGCTTAGGAGTTTCTTCAACTGTCTACTGTCCAGTTCCGATCTCATTAACTTTTTGTTCCCCACTGGGGTACTTAGCTGCAATTGTTTTTCAAGGAAGGAAAGCCAGCAGCCAATGGATTCTCCATTATTTCAGTCAGGAGTCTGTCCGAGGTAAACTCTAGCTGAATTTTACCACCTTTGGAGTGCACCAATCAGCAAGGAGGGGGGGGGGGGGGGGGGTCTCCGTTACACTGCCCACACTGGAGGCTTTTCCTTTGGGGAGGATTATCCTACCTGCTCACTGGAGACTTTTGCTTATTATAGCTCTCCTTTGTGTCTTTTGCATTGCAGCCTCTTCATCTGTGCTCATTTTGTGGCCAGATGAAATCCAAGTCCCCCCTCCACCTCAGCGGGAGGCTTGGTATTTCCCTGAAAATGGCCGCTCCTCAGATGCAGTCCCCACACTTTATGCCTGAGGCAGCGCCGGACCTGTCGGGAGAATACGGTGAAAGTCGCATAGTGGCTGTCACTGCCTGCAGGCAGATTCTTTTCTATCCTCTTCTTGTTCTATTTTTAATAAACAAAAAAAGGAAATATATTCCATTTACTAACTAAGTGTACCTGTGTAAAACATACCACTAATCCACTCCTAACCTCACTGACATGTCAGTAACACTAAGAAAATAATAAAAATCTAATCTAGCAGCAAGTACTGCAGAGCAGTACTTAAACAGCCCAACTCCTTGGGCACTTAAATATAACTGATGTCTGTGGGGTTGCAGAGGGGAGGAGTCAGCAGCAAACTTAGTCGTTAACTATTTGCCAACGCCATGCGCCCTCATACAACCCCATGGTAGCAGTGTCATTGTCCCCCAGAGTGGATGAAGGAGAAAGAGACTAAGACAGGTCATATACATGCCAAAGAGAGAGCATGTTTCAATTTCTAACGCAAAAAGCATTTGAATATCATAAATATGAGAGAGAGCATGTCATTTTGTTTACCTTTTACCAGTGGGTGAATCCTGTCCAATTCCATAAGCCAAGAGAGCAGCAGATGGTTCATGAACCATACGCAATATGTTAAATCCAGCAGCTGCTGCCGCTTCCCTGCAAAACGAAAAAAAAAAAAAATCAGGACAAGCGTTAAATAGTTTGAAATTGGGGAGCATTGTTGTAAAACTACCCCTGATCTCCCTATATATATGAAATTAAAATAAAGTGAATGCTAATGTGATTTTATTTGTTTACTTCCGTTAAATCCTTTTCTCTGAAACCATGAGGAACACTGTTGTTTAGAGTGCAGCAATATGAGCTTGAGCACTTTAAATTTAACTGGCAAAAAGTTCAAACTACTCCTCCTCCTCTACACTCCTATTGCTAACTGCTTAGAACTTTTTCTCCTAACAAAGCCCCAGAGGAGCAGAGAACAAAGAGGATGAAGAGCAGAATTAGCATTTTACAACTATAAGAAAACAATTGCAGGATAATAGGAAAACCAACAAAGAAAAACAATAAATCGCAAACAGAGGGCATTCAATCTTTCCCGAGGATTCAGGAAGAACGATTAAATGCAAGCACAAAGTTCAATTTTCTCAATCATCCTATGGGGAGACAGAGTCCCAAAGCTGTCCCTAAGGGAGGGTATGCTCAGATTCCGTGTGCAGCCTGCCTCCTTGGACACAGAGGTGTTAAACATGTACAATTATGTGAATGTGTGCACAGAATACTGTGGCTGTAGTTACTCAGCGGAAGTGCTGTGCTGACCAAGCGGCACCACAGACCAAGCAGAATGTGCCTTCAAACCATTAAACGGGCTGCTTAAAGACTAGTCAACCTCTCTTTTGGGCGTCATAGGGATCCAAAAGTTTCTATGTCCGGCACACATCCTTGGTTTTGGCGATATAAGTCCTAAAAGGCCTGACCACATCTAAAGAATGAAGAGAGCCCTCTTCAGCCTAGGATCTACACTGAGGCAAGGCCAGAACCACCAAAAAAAATAAACTTAAGCTAAAAAAAAAAAAAGCTACCCGTAACAGCCATAACTAAGAGTGTCCTGCTCCAGTGTAAACAAATAAAAAAAAAAAACTGACGTTCCGAGCAGTACTTGTCTATAAATAAAAAACTTCAATAGGCATTGTTACATTTTTAAGAGTGCCACTATAAATGCAAGATGCATCATACCCATAAAATTTATAAAAAAAAAAAAAGCCAGAAATGCCACAAAATGCGAGACTTGGATTCTTGACACTGAATCTGGCTCTGGTCGTGGTTGTTTAACAATAATCTCCAAACTGCTCTTATCGTGTAGATCTTCATTTTAGTAAATTTTGTTTTCATTATTTTTAATATATATTTAATACCCCAAATCCCCAATAAAAAGCTCATGACAATCCTCATTTCTTCAAAAATACTTCAGAGTCAGCAATCCTTTATTGACTTCTGCTTCCTTTAGTAATCACCAAAGACCATTTCTAGGTCACAATCACTGTATGGATTGCATGTCCTGGAGCGTAGTTTCTTCAGCTGTTAAGAAAAACCTAAATAGATTCCTGGGATCCCCCTGGACAGTATTGGCAAAAATTAGGTGATAAATACTCAAACCTGAAATCACTCACCTTTTAAAATGCACAGTAAGTACTTCCTTAAATAACCATGTAAGAAGAGGCTTTTCGGCTGTCTTGTTTGTTAACTGCATAGACAGGTAAACCCCCTCATATTGGAGGGGGCATAGAATAATAGGGATTTTACAGAGAGTACAAAAACCCTCTCTCGTGGGCAAAAAACAACGCTCCCAACTCAGACACTCAGCATGCTGAAGACACTGCCAGTAAGGAAACCACCTTCCAAGTCCCATAGCTCAACCATGTGCACATATGGGGGTAGAACATGAAGCGCCCCCTGCAAAAAACTGACAACTACAGGCAAAACGACCAACCAGGGCTGGAAGACGACTGACAGCGCGAAAACATGTAACTTCAGAGAGGGTAATCGCAAGACCTTATCCAGGCCTGCCTGAAGGAAGGCAAGTGATCTAGTCAGGTTCAAAATCAATCTATGCCCGACTCCAAAAGGGCACTTAGGCTAAACAGAATTCTCCTTCCTGTGGGAGGGGTATAGTAGGGGTGGAGCCACACTCACAGATTTAACTGTTTAAGTACCTTGACTCCCGGGACCACCGACTATACCCCAATGTATTGCAATGTCCCCCAATAGCACACAAAATAAATCGATTTTAAAAAACATATATATATACTTAAATGTGCAAACGGTTGAAGAACTCATGTTGTAAACTTGTACACAAGTGACCTGCATTCACAGCATGAAGAGGGATGCCTGGTATCTGATCTATATGCTAAGTGAATCCAGAGATGCAACAAATAGGTTGCATTTCATTCTAAATTTTAGTTAGTACGGACGAATTGTTAAACAGATCAATAACAAGTGTCAAAGAGAAGTTCACCATACGTTCGCTGCTTTGGGAATGCAGCTGTGGGTGCTACAGATATACTGTATCAGGAGAGTCTTGACTTGTACATTTATCCATATTTTAACCAATGTATTTGGTCAGCACATATTAAACAAAAACCATGAAGAGAGATTTTCTGTTCTTTTACTTCAGATACTGACTGAGAAAGGACATTTCAGCTAGAAGGAAAATCTCAAATAAATAATCCCTATAAATTTAGGAACAAAATAATTGCTTTGCATACATATGCCACTGTGGGAGCTTCAGTTCTACTACATTATTTTCACCAGGAAACAGTGAAACAAAGGAAGAGCACAAGAGTGCTGTTAATTTGCATGCACTCAATTTCCAACTATACATTGTTTCCAAATTTCTGACAGATTAATGAGGGGATACTGCAGACTGCATTTTAGTGTGAACATGTGTCATGTTTATATAATGTGCATGACAGTTCGCTATAATAAGTGGCAAAAATCAAGTAAACTTATAGGTTGCATCACATTGTATTATATTCTAAATAAATGATTACATCTACAGACCTCAAAATTATCTTATATGAAAACAAATGTCAATAAAATTCAGTGTTGAAATTGAGTAATTATACGTTTTCGGTAGTGCAAGATTGCTAAAATGCTGGGATCATGATCAGAGTCCACTGTCTGCCATTGTACTGTGCATACTCAGAGCAGCAGAAAATGTCAAACTATGCACTTGTTCTAAAGGAGAATAAGCTGGAAGAGATACAGGAGGCCTAGACCACACAGATATAATATTAGAGATCTAAATATGCGTTCATTTCACAATGAGAAGTCTGAGAAATGTTCTTACCCAAGATATTTTTTCTGACTTTCACCAAAATCAAAAGGAACAGTGATAACCACATCGGTGATATCCGACCCCAAAGCTGACTGGGCGGTCTCTAAGCAAGACAAAATATGGTCAGTGTGACAAACACAGAAGATCAAGAGCATCAAGGTGAAACATGTCATTTGTACCTTTCATTTTACTGAAGATCAGTTTTGCAACATCTTCTGGACTCACAAGTTTGAGAGTTTCTCCTGTATCAATTTCATACTTGGGTTTTCCTCCTTTCTCAACTACCTTAAAAGTAAATTAAATACATATTGAAAATTAAAATTATACACTGCTGAAGCATTTCAAAGCGTTTAAACTAGCAACCTTACAATGCACAAAGGAATACATTTTTTTTTTTTTAAATATATATTATACCTAGAACAATTACACACTGATCTCTTCCACTGGAAGATTACAATATACAACCTACAATAACAAGCTTTTATAAAAGAAGTTCAAATACAAGATTTTAAATACTGTGTATTAATAAAATAGTTGTCTTATCACACATCAGTGGCCCTGCAGCCTTTTTGGCTTTGGTATATATATTATTTTCAGATTCCAGGCAATAAGATTGATAGAAAGTAACTTAAATATCTTCAGAGCTTCAATGGGTCAATGTAAAGTAACTCCATAGCAGCAAGAGTGACTTTACTTGCAAGATTTATCATTGATACGGTTGGGATGCCTAATCCACCTCCTTAAAAATAGACTATCATTTAGGAAAATCAGATAAGACAATAACCTTCCTTTAAAATAAACTGTACATCATTTCATTAACAGACCAGCACAGGCGTAGCAAAAATATCAAAACATTTAATGGAGTATAAAACACGTTATAAAATCATGCCCAGGGTTGGCATTATCTGTGTGGAGTTTGTATGTTCTCCCCATGTTTGCATGGGTTTTCTCCGGGTGCTCCGGTTTCCTCCCACACTCTAAAAACATACTGGTATGTTAATTGGCTGCTTACAAACTAACCCTAGTCTGTGTTAGGGAATTTAGACAGTAAGCTCCATTTGGTCAGGGACTGATGTGAATGACAAATATTCACTGTACAGCGCTGCAGACTTAGTGAGATATATATATATATATATAAAAATAAATATAATTTTATGATTACACACATACACTCACTGGCCACTTTATTAGGTACATGTGGCAGCAACTCAATGCATAAATGCAGGCTGCATTGTGCAGAGGTTCATTTGTTGATCAGACCAAATGAGGAAGAAATGTCATCTAAGTGACTGACTATAGAAATGATTGTTGGACCAGATGTGGAAAATTGTGCGCAAAATAAAAAAAATATCCAGTGAGCAGCAGTCCTTGGGCGAAAATGCCTTGTTAATGAGAGGTCAAAGAAGAATGGCTAGACTGCTTCAAGTTGACAGGAAGGCAAAGGTAACATAATCAACAGTGGTGTAGAGAACAGAATCTCTGAGCCCATGCCAAACCACTCCTGTCAGCTAAGAACAGGAACCTGGGGCTACAGTGGGCACAGGCTAGAGAGTTGAAAGACTGGAAAAACGTTGCCTGGTCTGACTAATCTCTATTTCTTCTGCGACATGTAGATGGAAGGGTGGGACTTTGGCATAAATAACATGAATCCATCCTGCCTTCTGTTAATTGGGCAGGGATTATTTTCTCGCCAAACTAATTTAAATTAAGGACAAGTGTCTTTTTAGCTTGGAAGGAAAGAGGAGTTACAAGCATATAAGACTAGGGTGGCCTGAACCATTAATTAGGCCCTGACTGTTTATTACTGTAAATGTCATGATCGGCTCTGCAGACCATTTGTTGTGCCTTATAAACATAATAAAAGAAAACACTTTATTGTGCAATTCCCAAATCCATAGTACTCCCATATAATGGAATATGACAGTTTTAATAGAATAACAAACCTGCTAATGAACCAAACCTATTGAGAGTACTTGAGGACTGGAGACAAAAAACTGATTTAGAGAGCAATTTGTAGTTATAGTTCATATGTCACAATTCTGTGCTTCATGTCTCTTAACCTTTAGGGCTAGATTTACTAAACTGCGGGTTTGAAAATGTGAAGATGTTGTCTATAGCAACCAATCAGAATGTAGCTGTCATTATGTAGAATGTACTAAATAAATAACAATAATCTTATTGGTTGCTATAGGTAACATCTCCACTTTTTCAAACCTGCAGTTTAGTAAATGTAGACCCTAGTGTAATTTTAGAGTTCTTTTAATTTTCAGAACAAAAGTGAAACTAGCGAGACTGGAAACATCTACTATACTATCTCTAGCAACATTAGAAATAAATCCAATTAACAGTGACTAAATATTCATTAGTGTGCAAGTGCTAATAGTAGAAGGAGCGCAGGATACACTTACTTTCTTTTTTTTTTTTATTTGAATTTTAGAAATAACTATAGTCTACTTACTGAACATTTGCTTTCAGAGATGTGTTTCTGAGTCTGTGGGTCCTCATAGCTGTAAAAAAGAAAAGAAGAAAAAAAACACATTAGTTATATGATAGTGCTTCTTTTATTTTCCCACATCCACATATCAATTTTACAGAAAAAAACCTATACAACTATAAAAGGAATAGTGTGATTTCACTTAATCATATTTGAATGAACAGGAATATTCTGATGAGAATATTTGATCATAATGTTGGCTTGCAACTGAAGAAATACTTTCGATACATGATAGCTAACTACATGCTTGCCATGGACAAGTGAAAGTTGGGTAGTATAAATATAAAACATGGTTGCGCAACTCAGTTCAAAACTTACAACCAAATATCATGGGTGGCACCCTGGCACAGTGGTCAGCACTGCTGCACAGCACTTGGTTTGAGTTTGTATGGTTGCCCTGTGTTTGCACGTGCTTTTCTCTACGGGCTCCAGTTACTTCAAAGAGTCCAACATTATACCAGTAGGTTATCTGACTGCTGTCAAACCCTAGCGGGTGTGCATTTTTGTGTGGTACAGAGATGGAGACCATAAGCTCCAATTAGTCAGGGACTGATGTAAATTATTAAATATTCTCTGTAAAGTTCTGAGCAATATTGAAGCACTGTATAAACTAATAATAATAATCTATAAGCAAAGCAATCTATATGTGCTTAAGGATAAATAATTTTAAGAGTGAGAACTTATCTTACCTCCTGCCCAATATTTGTTTCACTTTCACAATGGTGTTTGACGCATTCCTAACTCTGCTTTGTTTTGCTGCTAGGCCAACAATCTGAAAAGAAAAAAAATAATAAATAGGTGACGAGGTAGATGCTGCAAAATATTCAAAACTGTAGGCCACAAAAATAAGTTTGGGGGGAAAATCTTACCACTTCATTCTCCAAATATCCAACAACGGCAGGCGTGACTCTGTCACCTGCATCATTGGCCACCACATCAGCACGACCATCCTGAAAAGGGATAAAAGATAAATATCACACATACACCTTTCCAAAGACAAGCATATATGCTATCATCTTATCATAGCATGACAACACTGAATGCAGCATTGTTATACCTGTGTAGTTAAGTATACTTTTATGAAGATTCAACACATAGGCATCTGTAATGATGTAACCCGTTACCCTAGTAGGTTATGCGTTTGTGCTTGAATTGGGTACTCTGTCACTTTTAGGAGACATGCATAGCAGGTTACCTATATGTAGGATGCACACATGATGGATTCCAGGCTACCAGATACATTGAGGAAAAAACAAAAACTTCAGCATTAAAAGTTTATTTAAGCTTAACAACATCAGTTCCAGAGCTGTGCTGATTAAACCCTTTGTTTGTTCCAAAATATAGTTGCAACGGAATTAAAGACAAAAAGTCAGCTGTGTACAAAAATCTCTCCCTTCACCAACACAACGTTATATAAAATATAACTTGGTCTACTAACTCCTGAAACTTTTACGTATGCATTTGTGAATGTCATTAGTATTTATCTTATATAAGCCAGCTTGTATCATCAAGCCCTGCAGCTATCCATCCACTACAGACAAATCTAAAAAAACAGGGGATGTGTCAAAGTATCTAAAAGCATCCTTTGAGCACTAGTACCCACAGAAGGAATACCTTCATTTCAAAGGAGGTCTCTGAGAAGCTATTCTCTGGTGTTCATGTGTGATCAACAGAGCCCAAGTCCTACACTGCGGAAATCATTAAGAAGTCCAAGGATGGGAAGGATCTCTCCCATCCTGGCTTCAATAAATCCAAAGGCTCCCTCATTTTAAAGAGGAACCCATGATGTGGGAGGGGGTTGTAATGCGCATCCTGTCTTCAACAAACTATGGAAACCCTCATTTAAGAAAATATACTCTCCTCTTTCAAAAGATGTGCTCCCTTAGTAGTAATTATCTGGTAAATAGCAGACAATAACATCCTACACTACAGAAAAGTTAATAAATCCAGAGATTGGGGCAGGGTATCTGATGATGATATGTACCCTGTCCTCTCTTCAGTAAACAAAGGTGTACTCATTTGATGCGTTAGGTTGTCTATTTCTAAACATAAACTACCCATGCTATTCCTACACATTTTATGCATTTAATTCAAAACCATACAAAAAAATAGAAAGAACATTTTTAAATACAGATTTTTATGAAAACCTATGTGTAGAATCCTGCTTGGAAAGATGGATTGATATGAAAGCAAAAACCACAAAGTATTTATTGGTTGTGTTTAACAAGAAAAAACCACAAGAACAGATATTGTAGCTTGCTATTGGTTCTCCTGCTTAAACTGACTTCACATCCTTTTTAAACTGCAGTATTTCCTACTGGGTGGAAGGCATCATATTGGAGGATCGGAAGCTGTACTGGGCAGCAATGTGAAAACGTTATCTGGAATGTTTCCAGGAATAAGTGGGATGATCCCTTTACTAAAACTCCCATCTCCTCTCTACATGTTTTACCGATCATAACGGCACAATTCTGAACCCATACAAAGAAAAGTAGACGGCGAGGGTGAATAGTAAAAGTCACATATAGAAATAACATTTATAATATATAATACAAGCACTCAGCTTTAATGTGTGAGATAGCTTAAACAAAGAATACCTCACAGTCCCCCAGCAAAGAGGTAACAGAATACACAATGAAAACCCTCAGAAACTCTCACCTTATACACGGCCACACAGGCACACGTGCAGCCCAAATGTACACCGATCGCCGCCATACCGGCGTCTGGCAGAACAGAAAACGTTACCCGGCCAATGCGAAACCAGAATGGTGAGGAACTGCAACCAATGGGAGAGAAGAGCAGCAGTCACATTGTCAATTAGTCTTTCATGTCCGACCAATCACAGAGCTGTAAGTAAAGGAAAGGGGGCGGGGAGACATCCTGGTTTGACGTCCTGTCTAGAGGATACGTCATATAGCCGGCGGCACAGCGCCTGCTCTCACTGCGTCCTGATAGCAGAAGTGAGGATTGGCAGAAATGAAGAACGCGGTGAACTGGCTGGTTTTGGGCCTGTTTTGGGGGTTCCCAGTAAGAGTGGCAGCTCAGGCTGAGTGCGAAGGTGAGGGCAGGTCCACTCTCTGCCTGCATGGACTGCCATGTATGAGTGCTGCGTGCAGTGGTGGCAGCATGTGCATGGTGTATGTTATAAGGAAACCCTGAGCAAGTGGTCATCTTATTGTATGACTATCAGCTCTTTCCTGGCTCAGTGAGAGCACAATATGACTAACACAGTGGTCATCTTATTGTATGACTATCCGCTCTTTCCTGGCTCAGTGAGAGCACAATATGACTAACACATATGTGAACTTAATGATGTTTGCTTATAGTTGTTCCCCTATCAAATACAACTGTGTGATGCTGCCTATTCATATCCATCTTCCCTGACTGCTAAGTTTGGCAAGGCCTCACACACTAGATACAAATGGTTTACCTTAGACTATTTCAGCAAAGTAATTATTTAGTATTTATGCTTTCTTTCTGTAAAGATTTACCTATTTCTAAGCTTTTTCAGTCAACTGTTCGATGGCAACCAAATGCTGATCTAGACAAGGTAACTGTATGGTACACTCCTCAAATCGTCAACCATCCAACAGTAAATTAAACATTGTGGCAGTGCTGGGGGACCCCATTTGCCTGCACAGAAGTCCACAATTCCAGATACTTTATACAGCACCATTGCCACAAATATGGTCCCTTTACTATTTTATGCGTAAGCAGAATGTTTGTGTCACTGCCAGCAAAGAGGAACAGGGCCCAGTAGACAGTATTGAGCTTCTGTATGTCAATGAAGGGAGACATTTGTAATAGCACTAGGTATCCACTGAATTAGGCCACATGTTTTCATGTAGGTGTCAAAAAAGTAAAACACATCACTTCATGGTTTATGCACAGGGTGAGCAGTAACACTGACTGAAAAAGTTATGGCAACCTCTGTCATCTCTTATTGTCAGATTGGCTGTAGGCAACTAGGGACCTCTGGGTCCTGAGAAGGAGCTTTTATTGCTTTGCTGATAATTTGACACCGCTAACGTACATGCTGTAATTTCACCATATGTTTTACATCCTCAATTAAGTTATGCAGCTAATGTTGAATAGCTGTTTAATTTGTGTTTGCGGTATGTAATAGAGGCAAGCAGACTGGTTGCATGCAAGAAACTAACAGTTTATCAACTTATATAATAGAAAAAGGGTGCTAGGCTCACAATCTTGCATACGCCTAAAAGTCTATCACATTTGTAACTGCAGGTTTTCATAGCGTTAGTGGAGTATATGCCATTGCCTCAATACATTATTGGGTATTTTGTTCCAGAGATAATTTACCAAAACAGATTACTACAGAAGAAAACCGTAATATAAATTCGCAGAAGGAATGAGTGTTCTGGTTTGCAGTATATATAACAATTGTTCGTAGGCACTGCCTGTTTACAAAAAAAACATTTGAATGCATGCAAATTGACAAATCCCATCAAAGTGGAAGAATTTTAGTTTGTTTAACAATAGCCAAAGTGTATTTAGCATAAGGATTAATTTCTTTGCTAGTAGCATTTAAAGAAGAGTTTCATCCAAAATGTTAAATATAGGTGGAGTTTAATCTTTAAATTGGCTATCCAAAATTGTTGCTCTCCAGCTGTTGAGCTACAAATCCTAGCATGCTGTGGCCTGCAGCCATCAGTCACTTACCTTACCTTCTTGGGGATGAGGAAGAAACAGAAAGCTTTTGTAACTGCTTATTATGAGTGCCATGGCAGTAGAATAAGATCAAGAGGTAGAGACACCATGTTTTACATGAAGATCAGTTTGCATAAAAATCTTAATGTAACATAATAACAGCGAGCACTTTTTTCACAGAGAGTGGCAGTCAATGATTGCCTCTTTGTTGATCTTAGAAAATGGCTGATATCACTGGGGGAACGTGGATGTAAACTTCCTGTTGGCCCTAGCTTCACCTTTATAATAAAGTGCTGCACAGCAAGACTTTACATTCTGTAGCTATCT
Source organism: Mixophyes fleayi (assembly GCF_038048845.1). NCBI lineage: Eukaryota > Metazoa > Chordata > Amphibia > Anura > Limnodynastidae > Mixophyes > Mixophyes fleayi. Next base: position 155,985,354 of record NC_134405.1, on the reverse strand, counting down.
GTGTGCTGTAGTGGTAGTTTAGTAAGGAATTGCCCTCAGGAAATAAAACATGTAAAATGTACGTAGGAGAGGCAAATATAGATTTCTACTGTATTGACACCATAGTCCAACTAGTCTGTACTTAAGCTGAAAAATTCTGATTTTTTTTCTAAGAGAAAAAATACAGAATTCCAAATGCTCATCTGACATCACCGTTATGCAGGAGATGTTTGGAAATATTTTGTAACTGGCTTGTTCAAGGAGCCAGGAAAGAGAAAGATTTGTTTGGGGTCTATAGCAGTGAAGAGGCCCTGGTGCATACGTCTTTAGCTTGGAAGTGAGGAACGCATCATATCATAGAAATCGATGATCCCTAGGTCACCATGCTCTTTACAGGCAGCAGGGATGCGTTGAGTGAGCACAAAACACACTGATTGTAAAATACATGATGATTCCTAGTGTGGATGAGCCTTTAAGGAACAGAAAGGTTGGTAGAATACCAAATCTTTATATAATGTTGTTTCTGAGTTTAAATATATTGTAACTTTTGAATAAAAAATAATTTTTTTTTTTAAATGGTTTGTTTCCATTTGTGTTGCTTTTACAGGAATAGCATGTACCAAAATTATAATAAAAAAGGAGCTTATCTGTAGTAATTGTGTAATTTGTAGTGTGATCATGTTCAATTCTACAGCAATGAGTCCATGTAGGAAACTTTGTTCCATAAAGAAGGAAAAGGACTGAAAACTCCCCCCCCAAAAAAGAGAGTTTAGTGCAATACATTTTTAAGAAACTCTCAAGGTGACCTTAAACTCTACGCTAAGATCCTAGCCACTAGACTCAACCCCCTCCTCCCAACCCTGATCCACCCTGACCAAGCCGGGCTTATTCCGGGTAGACAGGCCCCAGATAATACAAGGAGGGCCATCGATCTGATTCACTCCATTCATGGCGGAAAAGTTCAATCCTTAATAAAGATGTTTGACCGCATCTCGTGGCCGTTCATTTGTGGTGTGCTTGGATTGATGGGCTGCTGCAACAGATTCTTGACAGGGGTTCTGGCTCTTTACCAGTCCTCTGCAATTGTCTCGGCCAATGGCCTTTTCTCTACACCATTTACAGTTGCCAACGGCACTCGTCAGGGTTGCCCCCTCTCCCCACTAATTTTTGCCCTCATAATTGAACCACTTTCCAGGGTATGGGCAAATCAGGCATTTGAGTTGGATCCACGGAGAACAACATTGTCCTATATACCGACGATGTCCTCATCAGCATATCCTACCCGGTTTCCTCTCTCCCTCCTCTACTCTCTGAAATAGACACATATGGACATTTTTCGGGTTATAACATAAACCCGCCCAAAACCGAGTATCTTGATTTCTACATTCCACTTACTGATAAATGTATTTTACTCCTTACATTCCCATTCACATGGCATCTACAGAAAATGAAATACCTGAGCATCTTCCTGACCTAAAGACTTCACCAACTCTTCCAGAGCAATTTCCCCCATACCTTGACCCTAATAAAATCAGATTTAACGACTTTGTTCCAACAGTTTATTTCCTGGATAGGTTATATCAATGCGGTAAAAATGAACATTCTCCTTGATTACTTTACCTTTTCTAAACCCTCCCCATCCGAATACCTCCTTATGTCTTCAAATTTCTTCAACATGGGACATCCAAATACACCTGGGCAGGCAGACGCCCACTTTTTCGGCTCCGGGTGCTTCAGAGGTCCTCTCTGGGTTGGAGATCTTCGTATCCAAACTTCAAGCGTTATTATCTTTCAGCTCGCCTCGCTCAGTGTGTTTTGTGGAACGGCCCTTCGTCCTCCAGGTTTTGGGTTCTTATTGAGACTGAGGGTCTAGGCCTACTCTCTCCTGCGTCCGTCCTCTGGCTCCCTAAGGCACGTCGCCCTAAAAAGGTACTGTTCCATCCCACAGTTTCACACTACCTAGAAATTTGAGATTTAACTTTCAGGCTATATGGGTTCTCCCCGTACCCCTCCCCAGTAATCCCTCTTTTCAACTCTCCAGAGTTCCCTCCAGGTTTAAAGCCCGTCACATTCTCTGGTACTCCCGAAGGGTCTGTTAACGATGTCACCTGTACTTCCTTATTCCCCCAAACCGCAATTGGCCTGCCCACACAATTCTTTTATCAATATTTGCAAATCCGCAATATCCACTCTACAGTCATATCCCACATTACCTCTCGCCCCACTACCATCATTGAGGCATTGTGCCTGCGACGAGCATCAACGCCTGGTCTGATCTCCATCATCTACTCCAAATTGACCTCCCCGACCTCCTCTCCCCGCGATCCTCACAATCTATCTTGGGGATGTGACCTGGGAGACTCCCTTGATTACGAAAACTGGACTGAAAATGAGGACAACGCCGCCTCTAGCTCAATCTGTGTTTGAATAAAAGAAAATGTTTACAAACTCTTGTTTCTCTGGTTCTATGTCCCTATAAAGCTGGCGTTTATGCTCTGGCGTAGGGTCATTCCTGCATATATGGTGGGACTGTCCAAAATTAACCAGAGGAAATTAAATCACTCATAGAATCCATTATCCAGATCAATGTCCCGTTAGAACTGACATTTTTCCTCCTGCCCCTTCGATTCCCCTCAGCTACTAAACACCAAAACAAAGTGGCCCGCCAAATTATATCTGCTGCCACCTGCCAAAATGCCTCTGACTGGAAACATACAGCCCCCCCTTCTCTTCCCTCTATTATTACCAGGATTTGGCAGGTCCACAGCATGGATTTCATGTCTAGCATCATTAACACCATTCCTAAAAAAAAATAAAAAAAAATTCAACAAGGTTTGGGATCCCTGGTTGTCCTATCACCAATATCGCTCCCCCCTTCACATAATTTACATTCCATTCCTCTCCCCTCTTTCCTTTCCTTTTAATCTGTAGGTGGTTCTTTGCCACGTCGCCCCCTCTTTTCCTCTACCCCACTCCTCTTCGTTCACGCTCACTTCTCTCTCGACTGATCTCTGTCTCTTCTTTCTTTCCCCTATCCTTCTCTCAATCTGATCTTTTCTTACAATACAATTAAACCTGTTATACCTACATTGTCCTTGAATACTGCTGTCTCTTTCCTAGTGAGTTTTTTCTTTGCTTTTTGCACTTCAAATTTATGTACCACTGTATTCGGATTTTGTGTTATTTTTTTTATTATTTTTGATCGTTAATAAAGACTTGTTTAAAAAAACAAAAAAAAACTCTCAAGGCAATTTGCTGAAAAAGTATATGCATACCCTAAATATCATAAGCTCAAGCATGAAGTAGTAAATCAGAAACTGCCAGTAAAATTGGCAGGAGACTTTAATACATAATAAAAGACATCAAAATGCCTGTACATTCAAAATAAATAATGAGAGCTTATCTATGATCCAATATTTTCTTTTCTGGATATAACAGTAGTTCTGTCCATATGTGGGATAGAAAAAAACTGGCCAGGAAAAGACGTATACTGAAAGAAGATCCAAAAGTAAGTCCCAAATAGGTACCCAAAGTGTTTTGTCTCAGACTTTCTCAGTTGGTGTGGGGAATGTCGAAATTAAGGCAGTTTAAATAGTCCTGGTTGCTTAAACAGCCAAATGAGCGCTGTGCACTCAAACATCAAAATATCGGAATACAGAGTCACTTCCGCCATAACATCATGTCCATCCATAGATTGAAGATCAGTACTATTTAAACTGCCTTAATTTGGACATTAACCATATCCACTCAGCAAATCAGAGAGATAAAATACTTTAGGTAACTACCTGGGACTTACCTGTGGATCTTCTTTCTGTACATATGGGATTCTTCTGGCCAGAGTTGTCTTTTTATGTGGTCATAACTACTGTTAAGGTTCACAGATAAACTCTCGTTAGTTGTTTTGAATATACAGACATTTTGATGTCTTTTATTATGTATTAAAATGTATTGGGAATTTTGATGCCAGTTTCTGGTTAATTAATTCATACCTGAGCTTATGATATTTGGGGTACGTATATACTCTTTTCAGTGAATTGCCTTGTGTGTTTTGTAAAAACGAATTACACTATATTCTCTTTATTTATGTGGAGTTTTCAGCCCTTTTCCTTCTCTATGGACCCAAGCTTACTACATGGACTCATTGCTGTACAGTTGGAGAGGATCACACTATAAAGTACACAATTACTACAGATAAGCTCCTTTATATTATAATATTGGTACGCGTCTGTGGCTGGATTACTGATAAATAACTTATTTATGGCTGGAGCGCATAGATAAAACTTAATGTAGATATTTATTTTAATTAGGAGTGCAGTACACCTCTGTATATCATTGCAAATGTACCTATATATTTTTATATTGGTATGTGTGGAAATGTATTGACTCCTGAGACAGTAAGTCATTTTTGGGGTTTGCATCTGTCTAGAGACAGGTGATCTTGTGTTAATTAGACCTTTACATCGCTGAGTGACCAAAATCTCTGTTGAGCCTGAAAGACAGGAGGAGGTAATTATACTTGCTGATAGACCCCCTATGCAAATGATCACAGATGAATGTGAGTTTTGCAAGTTAAATTACATTCAAAGCAAAATTAGAGAAATGTTATATCTTGATGGTAAACATTCAATAGAAAACCTCAGATGTAGTGATGCAGATTGCAGTAATGTGTAAAGGTGTTAAACCCCTCCATACTGAGTTATTTGCAGGCTGCATGAAGCACCTGGATTAGTTAGAGGGGCAGGAGGCTGGATTACCTCCTGCCAGGGTATCTGTGTAAATCTGTATAAAAATCGCACTGTTTGATCATGTATTAGTATTATACCATCTGTTCTTTCTGGATATCACTAGTACCTCCAACTAGTGAAAGTAACTCCATTTTAGGACTTCCTGAGCTAATAAACATCACTGCTTAAGGAACCTGTTTTAACGTCTACTTACCTGCTGTAATTCTTGTGATCTGTAGATTAGACCAAATCTTATCCGTTACCCGGCTGTTCTGAGGTTGGAACTCAGCATCTAGTACCAACGCTCTGACCGCTACCCTGTAGCTCTGGCCAGTGTGATAGGCCTGGTGGAACCATCCATAGCATCCCTGATCTGAAGGCGAGAGGTCAGGTGTACCAGCCCAGGAGTAACAACAAGGGGGTACCCTAGTAGCGACAGTTACCCAGAAGGACGAGGTTCTAAGTCCCGTTAAGGAGCCTCGTTATGGCAGCAGCAAAAGCCCCTTTCTACTGTGAGAGGAGGGGCTCATTTGGGATAAAGAAAGGGGACGGTGACAAGGCAAGCCCAGCTGGTCCCCAGCAACACAAAAGACAGGGTAGCATGAGAGGTCCATCCTGTCATAACAGCTTTTCACCTACACTATATATGAACTACTGTTGTTTTACTTATTAAACTGTTTGGTGCTTCTGTGTTTTGTTTTCTAGACTTTTGCACTTGAAAATAGGTGTAAAAGATAAAAAGCTGCTTTACTTTGTTTTTATATTTGATTTTAAAATATATTTGTATATTCACAGTTTTGCACTAGGCTGTTCCCTAACACCACGAGCTTTACTTCTTGATTTCTTTTTACAAGTACGTTCACACTTTTTCAGTTCGAACATACTCCACCCACAGACCACAATTGTGAAGATGTCCTTTTGTAGTATATTGTAAATGTTTAAGCTACATACACAAACAAAACTTACAGCATCACATTTGCATTAAATTCACCTGTCATGTGCACACATTGGAAGCAGTCAGTTTTTTTTTGGACTCAACCTGAATGCAGCTTATCAATTTACTGAAAGCCAGTGCCACATGAATATTTATTATTATTATTATCGTTTATTTGTTAGGCGCCACAAGGTTTCCGCAGCGCCGTACACGGCACAAACAGTACACTATACAGGGTAAAACAATACAGAACAATAAACACAAAGTACCAGAACTTCAGAAACTCCAGGCAGGCAAATACTGTAAAGACGGAGCGGAAGAACAGGTGTGGAGACAGGAGGGGAGAGGGGCCCTGCTCATACGAGCTTACATCCTAAGGGAGGGTAAACAAAATCGGGCACAAGAGGGAGCCAGTGAAGCAAAGGGGAGAGAAAAGGAGCCAGGGGAGAAACAGAAGAGGTGAGAGGTTAAATGGATGGTTGGTAGGCCTTAAGGAACAGGTGAGTTTTAAGTGCCCGCTTGAAGGAGCACAGATTGGGTGAGCGACGGATGGAGCGAGGGAGGTCGTTCCAGTGAAGGGGGGCAGCTCGGGAGAAGTCTTGTATTCTAGAGTGGGAAGAGGTGATCAGAGTGGAGGAGGCGGCGATCATTGGCCGAGCGCAGGGAGCGGGCGGGAGTGTGAATGAAGAGGAGGTTAGAGATATAAGGGGCAGTAGACTGGGAGAGAGCCTTAATTGGAGAAAAAACACACATATATCGCACCAGGAATATCCTATGCATTTAGGAAGTGGCTATTTGCACCAATGTACATATCAATTCTAGTTACTGGAACGCCACGGTCCTAGATGTGGTAAAATAATAAACAACCTAACATTGTGTCAGTGTATTTCTTAGTGAAGGAGAAGGATGAACATGACAGTAATAGGTTATATAATGTGAGCATTCCTGATACATGCTAGTAATTAACAGTAACTGGTTACTGGTTAAAGTCTCCCTTTACAAGGCAGCGCCGCTTTAAATTTAAGCGCTGAAGACGCTGAACTCGCCGGAGTTGAAGAATCCGGAGGTTCATACATTTACCCCCTGGTGTAAACTGTCAAAACTATAGTTAATCCAGATATTAAACAACTGGGATATGCTTTTGAACCAAGAACAATTACAAAATTACAAATGATGATGCCTTTGATTAGGACCTAACATTTTAAAAAAACATTTTGCAGTTATATTCCATAAAACTACATACAAGGAAAGGAGTCCAGTCCCAAATAGCTAATGATTTAATATATTGAATACAATTTACAGTTTTGTTTAGCTTTGACAGCTAACACCTTGTATTCACAATTTGCATTATTTTTCATTACAAAGTTTTGTTAGGAGACTTAACCACAAGTGTCCCACAGGTGGCGATCCTACATTAAAATATAGCTTAAAGTCAGACTAACATGTTCTGTGATTATTATTTTTATCTGTAGGGCAATGTTGAGGAATTCCTTTACCCGACAGTTCATTTGATAAGTTCTCAGTCTGAATAGCTTGTTTGCAGTGAAGGTGAAATGTGCACATGCAGAGCTCATTAGATGATTACTGGTTTGTGCCTAGTTTGGCTTCTAACCTGACAGTATTGTTGGCCATCATGCACGCTCTGGTGACAGTGAGCAAATGTTCCTTGTGACATACCTCACCATGACAGATTTTTAAGAAGCAGATTGTTCTTATGTTGCCTCTTTGCTACTTCTAAACAGTATCAGCTGTATGTAAGAGCACAGAAGATTATGCAAACATCATTTTCCATGCTCAAACGTGGCGTTGGGAAGGGAAAAAACCTTCATGTGGATCCAGACTTCTTTTTGTGTTTTTTTGGATGTGTCGAGTGCTGTGGCTTGCCCATACCGCTAGAGAAGATGTATGTGTGGACATGGTTTTATATTAAGTACTGAATTAATGTAAATTATTAATCAAAACAACATCTGAAAGTACTCTAACCAGTGACTGAACAAACAATAATGCTTGGTAATTTGACATTAGTTAAAACACATGTTACACCTTAAGATTTTAAACTTTATTATTACAATTTCAACTATTTTGAAACCATGAACATTCCTAAGACAACATCTTACCTTTTTCCATTAAAAACATGGAAACAATGTATTCATTTTAAGGCAGTTTCTGTGAATAAAAGTGTAAGTAGCTTACGTATGTAAATTTTATAAAAATAATATTTTCCAAGATTTATTTATTTTATTTTTTTTAATTAAAAAGTAAAGCAGTCTATGGCAGAACAGATATGAGTCTTACCTGGCTTACTATACAAAATTTATCCTCTAACTGGTCCTGTATTGCCAGAGGCTTTACAGAAATATTTGATATGTTAAAACAATAGACTAACAGGATATAAGTATAAGTAAAGGTTTACTGTAATATTTAATACTGGTCTAAGGTAGCACACTAGCTTCAGTTAATTGTAACAGCAAAGACTCCAGGCAATTTTGGAGCAAAGTTACAGGCAATTTTGAATTTACACAATGAAAACTTGACTTTTTCTTTATTATTATTATTTTTGTTTTAACACTTTGGGCCTTGTTTAGAGCATACTTGCCTGAGATATCCCTGCTGAGTCATGGGGGCATGGTTACAAGAATCATCCTGCCCCTGGACTGAACATAACCATTTTCAGTCTATTACAGTAGTGGGCAGGGACACAATTTGCTGTCATTAAGCCCCACCCACTTCACTAATGAACGGTGGTAATGATAATTGCGATACTTATTCTCCTGACAGTGACTTAACAGACAAAAAAAATCTGACGGCTATGATAGCGACATAAAGAAAATGTACACATGTAATAAACATGTAATAAAACAACACATAGGACTTTACCGATAACAGTGTCATGTAGACAGCTGTAAATTCCAAACATCCTGCATGCTGGCAGCTAAGTTTCACATCAGATAAGGAAGTGACAGTCAGATAACTGTATGTAAATGGGCTAGTTTCCCTAGAGGGAGTGGGCTGCATTTTTGTCTGTGGGCCCAACTCCTCTAAGTAAGTCAGCCCTGTGCTGACCAGGCTGGGGCTGGTTCATACCTATGTTAGAGGGTCCCCACATCGTAAATGTCTCTATTATTGTGTGACCAGCCCAGTCTGGCATAGCATGGTGATAGATTTTGTGGGAAACCCAGCCCTAGCTGTGTGCTCTGTTGCTGATTTCAGTTGGGGGATGGGGCATGTTTTTTTTACAAGTATATGCTGATGACCAGAATGATCAGCACGTATCCCTTCAGCAGGGATGGAGTAGCCGCAAATTATATAGACGTGTGTGGAGTTCCGACTGCTCAGAAAAGACCACATCTTCATGGGTGTGCCACACTTCTTTGTGCATTGCAGGCCACACATGCGAATTACGTTATACTCTTACGTTACATGCTTTGTTTTAATGAGCATGACATTTCAATGGAGTTCAGTGCCACTGGAGAGACTGCTGTATATCCCTCGCCAGTGCTCATCACTATGCACAATAGCTACAGTAGGTCCCTTCCTAGGCTGCCAATGAAAGGGTTCTACATCTTGTTAGAAGGTGAATTTTCGCCTGGGCTTGTCAATGAGCCCTGGCACGGTAAATAGCGGTGGTACTACATTTTGTATCACTGCAATATACAAAGATACCAAATTATAGTTACTACTGCCCACTAGCCACTGATCATAATTAGACCCCTTAGGAACAACTAATAACGCCAAACATTGGTTTGTTCTTCCTGTAGCCCTCAGGGAACTCTATTCATTCAAATCAACTTCTTATACAAGCACTGCTGCTGTATTTTTTCACCCTTTTCCTGCACTACCAGTTAGCACTCATGTGAAACATCACTCCTCTGCATTGTAAATACATCTCGTGTACTTTGAAGACTGTTAGAGGCCATGAACATTTACATTATGAAAAGGGGGAGAAAACGTTAAATGCATTTATAATGCTACCTTTAGTAGACCAACCAAGCCATCCTTAGGAAGTGTTTTAGTATAGTACCACAGTATGTATACTGCAACATATAATTATCACATTTATATATTTAAAAAATAAGAATTTGCACTAATGGGTTTACTACCATGGAAAACAGCATGTGATTCTCCTCCTCCAATTGGATAACCTACATTTTTTTTAATTTGTTCATATCTTTTTGAGATAAGTCAATTTACTATAACTCTCCTGTAAACAGTTTTATTTTCTTTGCTTATTTTTAACAATGAGGTCAACTTTGTTCTAGAAATTTAGAATGTTTAAATATTAATTTCCTATCTATAGCACTGTAGTATAACAGCTAATACATTTACAAACACGCTTTATTCCTGTATGCCAGTGGTCCCCAACCGGTGGTACGCGTACCCCCGGCGGTATGTGCAGGGCACTTCAGGGGTACAACAAAAATAATAAGTAGCTATGGACTGGCCCCAACACGCTCCGTTATTAGGGCTGTGAACATCTGGTGACCTGGTCTACACTTTTTCTAAACTCAGAAAGCCGAGACGCGGCTGCGGCTCTCTGCACCTGCGCTGTTAAGTTGTTGCTGTTCAGTCATGTGAGATCATGTGGGATCATGACTGAACCGCCCATGGAGGAGGAGTTGCCGACATCCAGCCGCCCAGAGGAGCTGCACGAAGGACACAGGAGCCATTGTTGAGCAGGTAAGTAAAGCGCACAACCTGTCATTTACAAAAACGGATGAGAAGATAGGAATGAGTAATGGCTGAGGCATGAGGGATGGCTGAGACAGGAGGGATGAGGGATGGCTGAGACAGGAGGGATGAGGGATGGCTGAGACAGGAGGCATGAGGGATGGCTGAGACAGGAGGGATGAGGGATGGCTGAGACAGGAGGCATGAGGGATGGCTGAGACAGGAGGGATGAGGGATGGCTGAGACAGGAGGGATGAGGGATGGCTGAGACAGGAGGCATGAGGGATGGCTGAGACAGGAGGGATGAGGGATGGCTGAGACAGGAGGCATGAGGGATGACTGAGACAGGAGGGATGAGTGATGGCTGAGACAGGAGGGATGAGTGATGACAGAGGCATGAGGGATGGCTGAGACAGGAGGCATGAGGGATGGCTGAGACAGGAGGGATGAGGGATGGCTGAGACAGGAGGCATGAGGGATGGCTGAGACCGGAGGCATGAGGGATGGCTGAGACAGGAGGCATGAGGGATGGCTGAGACCGGAGGCATGAGGGATGGCTGAGACAGGAGACATGAGGGATGGCTGAGACAGGAGGCATGAGGGATGGCTGAGACAGGAGGCATGAGGGATGGCTGAGACAGGAGGCATGAGGGATGGCTGAGACAGGAGGCATGAGGGATGGCTTTAGAATTACCTTACTTATCCAAGAAACAGGTGGAGCGCTAAATTAGGTTATTTTATGCCCAAAAACATTGATTTTTCTAAACAAAATTGCAAAACAAAACCAAAACACGCAAGGGCGGTTTGGCAAAACCAAAACACAACGGTAATCCAGATCCAAAACCAAAACCAAAACATGGGGGTTAGTGAGCATCTCTAGTTATAACAGACTTTTCAGATAAGACAAATAAGTTTGTGAAATGCTTGTGTTATTAATATTATAAAATTAAATCTATGGTTTGTACTTTTAGTGTAGTAATTTTCCTTTTCCAACTTATTTCCTCATTTACACTATTATACATTAAGACAGGCAGTGAACAAGAGTGTCAGTGTTTAAAATCGGCTATTTCAAAAACAAGGGGTACAATTTATAGAAATGGGTTCAAAAGGGATACTTAAGTCGAAAAAGGTTGGGAACCACTGGTGTATGCTATGATATTGTCTGTATACTGTGTCCCTATTACAGACTTTATCTCCGTCCCTACTGCATTTGAATACATTTGCTTCATTTGAATAGGTGCAGAGAGAGCTTTTCTATCTACTATACTTCTTGGAAAATAATTGTATCAGTTTCAACTGACGTGGACTGTTAAAAATATTAGAAGAACTTTTGGTTGACGACTTCTAAAAATGATGTGTTTTGATTCTGTCTTGCTTATGCACAATTAGTATGTCTTGTATGTCGTTTTCGTCAAGGTCAAGATATGTATTTGCAACAGCAAGATCGCATGTACAGATAACATCTGACACTGAGGTGATATGTCCACTTAAACGTTTTAATAAAGAGGGTTTGCAGATTCTGAATAAATTGTTTTAAAATAGTATTTTTTTAAAGTAACCTTTTTAATAAAGTGTTTAAAATGAACCATCAATGGGAAGGTAGAGGGTACAGAACATAAAAATGCATGTGGGAAAGAGGAGTGGGGAACCAAGGCAGATGGGCACATTAAAGGTAACAATCATTACACAGTAGCCAATAACTGTCATATGCAAAGCATATATATATATATATATATATATATACATATATATATATATATGTATATATATATATATATATATATAACAGTACATGACATGTTTGTTTGAGCCATACTCTCCTAGGATGTCCAGGAGACTCCCAGAATATTGCTTGATCTGCCAGAGTCCCAGGAAGATAGGCTAATCTCCCTGATCTTTTGTGTCTCCCATATTGCAAGAAATTGGCAGCTGCTCTCATAAATGGGGGCAGATGTTGCTATAAATTTATCATACACTATTTTCCTCTAGATAACTGACCTTGCAGATTGTCCTACATATATAAAATAACATTGACAGACAGTCATGTATTTAGCAGGATGAAGATCTGTACTACGAGAAAAAGAAACTCTCCTTCGTGTTTGCTCAAGATAACCGGCTAATGAGATTGTCCTGCACACAGTATGTAATAGTAAGTTTCACATCTAGATGTATACTGTATGCAGGATAGTCTCTTTATTTACACAATTATTTACCAGGAAGAGGTGCTCTGCAGGAGAATGGCCACCTCTCTCCTGTGTGTATATGTCTGTCTATGTGTGTTCATTCCTGCGTCACAGTTACCTACTCTTCCCAAATATTGGGAGACCTCCCAGGAAGGTAGGATAATTCTGGAACTGAACTGCGCCTCCAGAACTGCCAGCTTGCGCACGTGATGGCACTAGCCTGTCTGTGCAACTATAAGGAAGTACATTTTTATTGTTTATTTATATATTTTATATATTTTTTTATAAGTTATTATAAGTCCAAAATGTATTTATTAAAGTTAGAGAGATTTTTGATAGTTAAAGACTTTAGGGCCTCTTTATCAAGTCCTATAAATGCAATAAAACATATGTCACATCGATAGATTTTTTTTTTTTTATTTGCACCCCGTTAACACAAGTGTTTGATCCACAATGCAATGCAGCAGTAATGTCACTGCTAAGCTCCTTGCTTATCGATGCTGTTGCCATAACATTTACAGTAAAATAAAAATAATCTTCCCTCCATGTGGCATTCTGTGTGTAGTAGTGTAGGTTCCATGTGGAGGTGCCGGACACACCCCTCAGCAGTGCAATGGGGAAGGAAGGAGAGAGTGTATAAGGGATATAACCAGGGAGAGAGGTTGTGAGTTGCCCTGCCACTCCAGTATGGTGTATGATAAGAGCCTCAATGTGTGTTTTCCAGGGTGTCAATATGCTTCTGAAGTTATTGGGGGTACTATGAATTATGTATGTTTATGTTAGATACAATAGGTTTGCTATGTCCTACTAAAGTATGAATCCCACAAGGAAGGTTTATCTTGTTATCTTTAAATAGCAAGTTAAGTACATTTTAAGCATGTCTCTGCATTTTTCTTAACTGTCTTTCTACAAATTGTCTCCTTTTCAAAATCTCTTAAGAGGCTACAAAAAAATATGGTTGCCAGTTACACAGATATAAGCTCAGTGCTCTCATCATGTCATGTGAAGGCAGAGGGTGGAGAAGGAAGGGGAGGATTTTGCAATACATAGAGCAGATAGAGCTCAGAGTGGTGTTCCAAGCCTCTCTGCTTACTACATCATGTGCCATGTGACTGGGTAACATTTATGTAAAACAAAACACATCATATAGGAATGCTGTTTGATAACAGAGGAAAGCCACATCTAAAATATGCCCTAACAATTTCTGGGTAAGCATGGTATGAGCAACAGTCCAATTTTTTTTATTGAAAAGCTTGTAAAAGTAGTTTTTTATATATATATATATATATATATATATATATATATATATATATATATACACACACAAACAGCACTTTGTAATTATTTTACACAATATTGAGAAGCAACAGGTTGCTCATCCATAAATAAAATTGTGCATGTTATCACTCATTCGGGAGTCTCTACATGAATATCTGTAAATGTGTACGTACCCCAGTCAGTCCTAGTTGCATGCAAGATGTAGTGTATGGATGCAGTGTAGCACAGACACTACCCAGTGTACATTGGATGCCGTGCAAGGAATATGTCTCACCATTAGGGGCTGCTTCTGCAGGCTGCCGACAGAGAGGCAGTTATCACTCGGGTTGATGGCTGCTGTCGGCACTGGGTGCATATTCATCATTTAGCGTTTGCATGGACCCCCGCACAAGACAACACTAGTAGACCTGGCGTGCCAGTAACTTCAGAGTCGTGTGCCACATTTGGCAAGCGTGCCGACGGTTGCCAACCCCTTGTCTAGATCCAAAGGAAGGCAAAGAAACCCCCAGCTCGCAATTAACCTCACAGTGAAAAATATTCCTTCCTTACCCCAAAAATAATTGCCTGGATCAATCACCTGCATGATACCCTCTGTTATTTACAGCTACAGGTACTAATTCTTTTAAGAAAACCATCCCATCCATTTTCAGAGTTTATTAGTTAATTTGCAGTCACCACCTCATATGGTAAGGAATTCCACAGCTTAACCAGCCTTACAGTCAAGAACCTTTTTCCTTTGATGATGGGGAAACTTTAATTCTTCCAGGTATGTTTAATATCCTATTGTCATTTGCACAAGGGTACGAAAACTTCTTTAGACTAATCTTTATATTAACTTTATATAAACCATTAAGTTGTCAAACCTCACTTTACAATTTAAACTTTCCATTTACTTTTTTAATGATGTTGTCTGCCTCTGAGCCCTTATTTTACATTGCATGATAATTACATTCATTGTTTTTAAATCTGATGTCCATTATTATGAAACTCTGTAAAGCAAGTTGGCCTGTGATAAATATTGGTGTGGTAATAACAATCGGTATTTAAAAACATGTAGGAAATAGTCTAATTAAAAGTACAGTGCTCCAAAAATAGGAATTTCATATTATGAATTCATTTCTTTTGTACCTGTTTTTCAGTCTGTAAGGAATTTCTGCACAAATTCTACCAGTCTTTACTAGAAAGGAATATTGACTTTACTCCAGCTGCCATAGAGAGAGAATTAATTAATACCTGCAGAGATGCTACAGGAAAAGAAAACCGCCTGGTAAGAATCAACATGTTTATATTTGAACAGTGGACAAAACTCACATACAAAGCACATTGATCAATAGTGGTGTATACAAATTGTAATTTTGCTTTGAAAACATATGTTATACATTTAGTTTAATAATGTAAACAAAATATTTTCTAAAATCGATAATCATAAAAAATAACACAATAACAATAATACAATTATTTCAACATGGTCTTATAGTTATATATGGCGCTAGGTTAACAAGAGGAAACAAATATTCACAAATACTAACTGAATAAAGATATGTAAGATAATTTAACAATATTCAGTGGGGCACCAAAGAAAAATTACAAGTAGAGCAAAAAATTACTGTTAGTTTTTAATAGGAAAGTGTACTTAAATGATATACCAATCACACACTTCGCCAGATGTAATGTACCTAGTAACACTTAAAAACTATGGGCCTGATTCATTAAGGATCTTAAATTAAAAAGTATCTTATTTCAGTCTCCTGGACAAAACCATGTTACAATGCAAGGGGTGCAAATTAGTATTCTGTTTTGCACATAAGTTAAATACTGACTGTTTTTTCATGTAGCACACAAATACTTGATAGCTTATTTGTACACTGAAATTTAAAGTTGATATATGTGTCCTACATGAAAAAAAAGGCAGTATTTAACTTTTATTATGATCCTTAATGAATCAGGCCCTATGTTATTATTTATGAGGCACCTATTAAGATTTTAAAATGTATTATTTATTTATACTACTGTATTCCTGTTTTGATTTCTCTGTTCTTCTTACACAGAACCAATATTGGTAGTGAACAATTGTCAGTTTCAATGCAAATGTATCAGCGAAAATAACAGGCTTAAAAATGAAGGATACCCACACTGTGCTTGGTTGGACAATGTGTTAAATTTGACCGAATTGACCAACCATTAAATCATGCTAGGGCTTCTAACCAATCACCATTCCTGATCAAAATGTGTCCCTATTGTGTTGGAAAAAGCAGATTAAATAATGACCACCATAACAGCTAGTGCCGGGCCATCTGTGACTTGTTCTCATTCTATCCATTTCTAGTATGTGTTTGTCAGTCTTTTCCTATGCCACAATAATTACATAATTTCCTGGTTGCTGGTGCAATGTGGTGCAATACATTTATTGATGTGTTGCACGGCTTTAGAGACACCATGTACCTGTGTGCTTGGATTGTGATCCAGTTGCTTAACATGATTGTTGACCAACTGGATCTGAACAGACTAAAACTGACTTGGGCAATATACCTAATTTCTCTTCAACAAAATCTATTGGGGCGTATTCAATTGTCAGCGTTAACGCTGAAAAACGAGCGCTCAAAAAATATTACCGTTTATACGGTAATATTGCGCGCGAAAACCGTTAATACGGTAGTTTACTCGCGGAATCTCAGCTCGCCGAGCTGAAATTCTGCGAGTAATTACCGTATTAATGGTAAGATTTTTTGAGCGCTCGTTTGTTAGCGTTAACGCTAACAATTGAATACGCCCCATATGGCTAAAGTAAAAGTAACTTGAAAATGTGAAGCATCAGTATTCATTTCATGTTGACTGTTGGAGGCTGTAAACATTGATTCTGCTGGGGTATAAACATTACCTTGAATGGCACTACTCTACCCAAAGGCGCAGAGTATAACGGAACAGGTGGTCTTCGCCAGGAACCCCCGCAAGGAGGTATGGTCTTTGCAGCCCCTGCCCCACAGGTCATGGCCCCTTGGGTGAGCACCAGACAGACCCGCTTAGGAGAATGGAGAACAGATAGACACTAGCTAATGGTAACTGGAAACTCTGGAGAGACTGGAACAGCGTGAGGTCCAGTACAGATAGTCTGCGGATAGGTAACACTGAACTGTAGGCTGTACACGAGGAGGTGACACTGAATAGTGGCTAATAGAGTCACTGGAACAACATGGAGTCCAATACAGATATAAGAGCAGAGAGGTATGCAGAAGCATGTGGAGCCAGAACCTAACACCACAGTGAAGTAATCACAAAGAACATATTCTGTCAGGTGCTTTAAATACCCCACCAATGAAGAGGGACCATTGGGAGGGGATTGGAGAGTTATTAAATAGAGGAACGGGTCTGTGCATGCAGCTCGCCACTGGGAGGACGCTGCATCACTCGCCGGAGAGAATGCTGTCATGGAGTAGGTAAGTCCGCTGGCACCTGCTTGCGGGTCTGGCGTGTGACAGTCACTAATGACATTTTGCTGATGTGCAGGTGAATTTATGCGTGTCATTATCTCTTTACTCCAAAAAGACATAACAAATTATTCTATCTGACACGATGACCTCTGGACATGTTCATAATATATATCTAATATGTTTTACATACTTCTTTCAATAAACTTTTACTGCTATAGCATTCAAGAACTGATAATGCAGCGTAGAGATTATAAAGTCACCCCAAGATAATACTGGGTCTGGATACTATGTATAGCTTATCTTGCAACATTAGACCATTATAAAAATTATCCATGACCTCAGTTGGGGTGGAATCATTTCATGTATTTAATAGACATAGATGGTATGTTGTTAGGGCTGGAACCATGGGGAGCTGGAGTAGAAGGGGGTGGGTGGGAAAATATACAACATCACTGAAAAAGTTGCCTAGGAAGGCACACAATGGAAATATGGACCTGTTTGTATCCGTATTTACCCATTCCAAAATAATAACAATGATTTCTCCATAATTAGACTGTACCAAACACTTACAAACGTTGCATACTTTTATTACTACAATTATGCTTTACAACAGGAAATTACCTGCTTATACTTCTAGAACATAATATAATAGATGTCTAGGGAAATGTTAAGCATAAAGCTGACATTAGAGAAGATTTAACTCAGCAGCCTATTTTAAAATGTACAAAAATGTAGGTGGCCCAGCCCAAGATAGCACACTATGGGACCGGCCCGGGGGGCAGATGCACCCCAGCCCAGCCTGCAACTGATTCAGAGTCATCGAGGCACAGAAAAAAAGGGATTTTTTTTTTCAGAATTAGCAAAATACATCAGTGTGATTATTTAATTAGAAACAAATTGAAGCAGAGTTGTGTGTTTATATTAAATTATCTTAATTTATATTTTTCTGTGCATCTATTCATTTATAGGATCTCTCTGTTGCAACAAACTGACAAAAATGCACATTGTCTTTTTGTTGTAAATTACTTCTGCAATACAGCCTGAGTCATCGCAAGCCCTGGTGGAGCCCTAGGCAGTGCTCCACCCCCAGTGTCGGACTGGGGCATGAAGGGCCCACCGGGGGACTGCAACGCTAGGGGCCCACCAGTGGGGGTGTGGCCGGCCATCATAGAGGCGGGACCAAACACTAGAGGGGGAGTGGTCAGCTCACGAAGGACAGCTAGTACCATAGTGTAGTATATAAAGAATGCAGTGTGTATATAGAGTACACAGTCTTGACATGCCCCTTAGATTGGGTAGAACAGTCACCAAAAATTGGGATTGTTCCAGTAAACCAGGCTTGGCTAACCTGTGCCACTCCAGGTGTTGTGAAACTACAAGCCCCAGCATGCTTTGCCAATATACTCCAAAACATACTGCTAGGTTAATTGGCTGCTATCAAAAAATTGATCCTAGTCTCTGTCTGTCTGTCTCCCTGTCTGTCTATCTCCCTCTTTGTCTGTCTGTGTCTGTGTGAGTGTGTGTCTATATTAGGGAATTTAGACTGTAAGCTCCAATGGGGCAGGGACTGATGTGAATGAGTTCTCTGTACAGCGCTGCGGAATTAGTGGCGCTATAAAAATAAATGGTGATGATGATGATGATAGCAGCTTATTGCTGGAAGGGTATGCTGGAACTTGTAGTTTTACAACACTTGGAGTGCCACAGGTTAGCTAAGCTTGCACTAGACTCAGAACATTTGACAGACTGTCCTACCTGTTGTTGTCACTTTTATCACCTGTGGCTTCTGGTTTCTTTAGTTGCGGCTTGTCTGTATCCTGGAATGTTGAGGGTCCTATTTGGACAAAATAATGGATACATTTAGAAAACACCAACCATCCCCGCTATTAAATCAACAGCACCCACATTTAATAAATAGGCCTCTCTCCAGCCCCAACATTAAAGTAATAGTTCTTACATTTGATAAATAGATCTATTTTCCTCCAACCGACCCCAACATTAAATTAATACTATTCCCATTTAATAAATAAACCTATCACCCTCCCTCCAAACAGCCCCAGCAAGAAATTAATAGCATTTACGTTTAATACATCCATTTCCCACATTAAATATTAATATTCACATTTAATAGATAGCCCTCCTCCCCACACTCAGCCCTACATTCAATTATAGACCCAAACCACCCCAGCATTAAATTAAAGGTCCCATCACCCCCTCCCTATAGTGTTCTCTGTACAGCCCCCCTCCCTATAGTTTAGCAAAGGCAGCCCCCTCTAATTATAGTTTAGCATAGGCAGCCCCCCTCACTATAGTTTAGTATAGATAGGCAGCCCCCCTATGCCACATAGTAGTGCCCCCAAAACAATATTATGCCACACAGTAGTGCCCCAAACAATGTTACTCCACACAGTAGTGCCCCAATGTTATGCCACACAGTAGTACCCGAAATTCACATATGCCACGTAATACTGTCCCCAATTCATATTATGCCCACAATAGTGTCCCCAATTCAAATTATACCCTCAATAGTGCCCCCCAATTCACATATGCCATGGAATAGTGCTCTCTCAATTCGCGCACACACTAATATATATATATATATATATATATATATATATATATATATTATATATATATATATATATATATATATATATATATATTCTCTGCAGTAAGCCTCTGCTTACCCAGTAGCTAGAGCACAGATGGAGGATATATACATAAGATAATTCTGTGTCAAGTGAAAGTCCTGGAATTTGGAGGAAATTAAAAGACATATCCAATAATATTAAATAACAATAAGAAAATCTACTTACCCATATTTTGATTGATGCAGCCTCTGCTCTTTAGTCCTTCAGCGGCGGCGGGAGCATAAGACAGTCAGCTGACAGGGGGAGGAGGGGGCAGGTCACATGATCGCAGCTGCAATCGCATTTGAAAGATGACTGCAGCCAGTCATCTGTAGCAGCAGGGACGCCGATCAACAGGTGAGCTGACCCCCCCTCCCTTTGATCCAGAACGTGGCTGCCGGCTGGATGACAGGATACGTATGTTCAGCAGCCATTCATTAATTTCTGGTTTAAGTTAAATATTCTACGAGTATTCCCTTTATTATTCCGCTCACGCTCAGACAGTTTGTGTGTAACACACTTACTGACAAGAAGTCTGATGTGCGTAGGGGGAACTGTTCCGTGGTCAAACCTTATCTGGAAATATCTGACAAGAATCCCTGGACCTGGTCTCCCAGCAGGCACACGCTCCTTTGTCTAACACGCTGGCAGGATCTGGGCACACGTACTGCGTGTAACACGGGTGATATCAGGATGGTGATTGGGGAACTCTCCACACCAGGCCGGCAGTGAGAATGATTACAAAGGTTTATAACAAGCAGACGAGAGCAGTGGCGCACGCAGGGGGGGGGTTTCTGAGTCTCTAGAAACCCCCCCTGCGCTAACTAAGTGGCCACTGTCCTATACAGCAGCCGCGGCGCTGTCAAAGAAGCGTCCGCGGCGGTGCTGTATTGTATACAGCACCGCCGCAGACGCTTCTTAGACAGCGCCGCGGCTGCTGTATAGGACAGCGCTGGCGAAACGGAGCTGCTGCTCTCTCGTTTTTTTTTTGTTTTTGTTTTTTGGGTCGGCGGGGGGAAACCCCCCCCGACAATCCTCCGTGCGCCGCTGGAGATGAACTCTGTACACACAGCAGCAGGGATGCCGGGGAGGGCAGCAGGGATACCGAACATGTGAGCTGAATGGGCTCCGCCCACTTCTAGAAGGGGGTGTGGCCGTAAGGCAGAGGGGCCTACCGGTGATTTTCCGGTAGTCCTGTGGGCCAGTCCGACACTGTCCACCCCCACTTGTAAGGGCACACCCCTCGGGCATTGCATCCCCACCTTTGCTGCTTCTTATCTTAGTATGCAGGTGGTGGAGGCGGAATCAAGTATAGGAATGTGAATCCTAGTGCATCGGTTGTTGGTTGGAGAGTGTGCACAGTGTATTAGATACAATAGTGAGTCAGTCTTATTTGTGGTATAAATGTAGATTTATCACAATCAGTAAAGAAATATAAACACAGAATGCATTACCTTACAGCACTGGGGTCATGAGTTCAATTCCCGACCATGGCCTTATCTGTGTGGAGTTTGTATGTTCTCCCTGTGTTTGTGTGGGTTTCCTCCGGGTGCTCCGGTTTCCTCCCACACTCCAAAAATATACCTGTAGCTTAATTGGTAGGTTAATTGGTTGCTATTAAATTGACCCTAGTCTCTCCCTCACTGTCGGCCTGTCTCTCCCTCACTGTCGGCCTGTCTCTCCCTCACTGTCGGCCTGTCTCCCTCTCTGTCTGTGTGTGAGTGTGTGTCTATATTAGGGAATTTAGACTGTAAGCTCCAATGAGGCAGGGACTGATGTGAATGAGTTCTCTGTACAGCGCTGCAGAATTAGTGGCGCTATATAAATAAATGATGATGATGATCCATGTTAAGCTCATCTTATGATGATGATGATTGTATAGAAGCAATAATAAGGCAGAAAGTTATTTATTATTTGAATATACAAGTAAATGTAACAATATTGTTATGCACATAGGTATAGTAATTAGAAGTATCTTGCCTGGGGTTGGGTACGAAATTACGACTGTGATGCCACCGACAACGACTATACTGACAAAATAAATTTGATTTGAAAAATGACTATAATACAAAATGCAGATTTAGCATTAAAATGACAATCTATATCACCGGCATGCTTCTGTATACTGAAGGATGGCAAAGACGGCAGTTTGTATTGACGTCACTTTGCATAGAGCCTTGCAGTTTTCTGTATTTAAAGTGGCAATGCCAACAGCCGTGTGTAATGTAAAACTCTTTAGCTTGTTAAATGACATAGCAAACTATTTGCCTGTTGGCATTGTCGCTTTAAATACAGAAACTGCAAGTCGCAAAGTGATGTCAAAACAAACTGTCGTCTTTGCCAGCCTTCACTATATAACGGAAGCGTGCCAGTGATGTAGATTGTCATTTTTATGCTTAGTCTGCATTTTGTTTTTATAGTCATTTTTCAAATCAGATTTTTTTTGTCGGTATAGCTGGTGGCGGTGGCATCAGTGTCATTATGATGACTACCACCGCGAGCCTGGAGGTCGACACAGGAAGAGTTGTTCAACAGTATGGATGATGACTGAGATCGAAAATGTTTTTGTATCCGGGGTTTTTTTGTGAAAATGGGAGAAAGTACTTATACTGGGTATTAATTTGGAGAGAAGAAATATGCAAGAAATCGTGGTAATCAGTTCTGTATTGGTGTTAGATACTGTTGTGACTATCATGGTCTGTGGCAAATAGTGAATCATATGTGCAGAATGTAATAGGATATCTTTAGCGGTATTTGGTGAAATCTAGTAAGTCACTTACAGTTTAAGTTGCTGGGAAAACCACTTGTTGTTTGTTGCTGGTCCAGGTGGTTGCTTCGGCTGCCACCTTCCTCTGGAATTAGGGGAAGGCAGCGTTAATTTGCCTGCTGCTGCTGCATCCCATTCAGCTGTATTTATTGAGAAAAATGTATGATGTTTGCTGCTGGTCCAGGTGATTGCTACGGCTATCACCTCCTTCTGGATTTATGTGGAGGCAGCATTGATTTGCTTGCTGCTGCTACATCCCGTTCCTGGTTTGCAGTTTAGAATGAAAGTGAAAGATGAAATAAAGCTTCATTTGTAATGATTCTATTTTAGTCAATCTAAGGATAGTAGTAGTGATAATTCAGTTAGACACTATATTCAGTATCCACAGACGGTGCCAAATGGGCTGGCAGTATGTGGTTTCTTCAGGGAAAATAGTAAGAATGAACCTGTCATGGTTAATAGTTATACCCCGGCTGCATTATATGTAGAATTCAATCGGAAGAATACAAATTAATAGTACATTTTTTCGTTTCCTGTGCTGTTTGTTCGTTTCTGATGCTGGAGGTAATGTTTAAGATCAGTGCATATTATGTACTTGTAGAGGAATATCATAGCATTGCTTAAGGTGGCTGAAGAGTTGCAGATTTCGTTCTCCCATATATGTTTCTTAGGGGCACATTTATCAATGCTCGTCAAAAATGAAATAGTTATCAATCCTTTTCGCATGGATAAGGATTGAACTATTTCTCAAATTAAAAAACGGATCACAGAAACAGCAGTTCCGATAAACTGCTGTTTCTGTGATAAAAAAAAAAATCAGTCTTACCCCGCCTCTTCGAAACGCGATGTCCTCCAGGTCCTCTTCATTTGTCTTCACACTTCACAGACATCTCCGCTCTGTCTCTGCAACTATAGTTGCAGAGTGAGCGGTGAGTTACAGGGAGGGATCATGTGATCCCTCCACACATGCACTGTCCAGCTTTGCTCTTCAGAGCAGAGCTGACAGCACTGAAAACTTTCAATTATGATAATGTACACCAGGTTCAGCTTCAGCTGGTGTACATTAACATGACAAGTTTCCGTTTTTTTTTTATTTTCGGAACTTGTTAGATCGCGGCTGGGAGCAGTCACCATACTGTAAAATGGTGACGGCTCCTACAAACGAAAAGGAGTGCAAAGCAGCAGATATCCATGATATCTAATGCGATGCAGCCTTCTTAAATATGCGAGGGACACAGAGGGATGTTTTTTTAATGATAAGTGCACGATAGTGCACTCTCATTATTTGTTAAATATGCCTCTTAGGGTCATATTTATTAATTAGCACATTTTTGACACAATAAATTTCATTCCTTATCGCAATGATAAGGAATGAAAGATTGTGAGCATTTATTAAATGTGTTCTGCAGGAACAGCAGTCACGATAAACTGCTGTCCCTGCGAACACACAAGAGTACCTATATCCTATCTTCTCTATGGTCACTATGACCACCTTTGTGATCGTAACAGGAGGGAGAGCAGGTAAGATGCGGTGAGAGATCTGAAGATCCCTCTACAGTAATGCTTGCAATTCGCAAGAAAACACTGCAGTTTTAAGTAATCCCTCTATTTAGGAGCTTATTAAATAGACCCCTTATTGAGAAGTAACATAATGTTGTTTTAAGTTGCTTGGGGGTTGTATATTTTGTAGTTTCAAAGTTAATTTTTGTAGAGAAGTATTGTAGGTGTGCTGTAATTAATTAGAAAACTGGGTTTTTAGCTATTGTGGGAAGTCTTAAGAATCCTGGTAGGATCATATTCACTTAGAAGTGCATATTTTGTAAAGAAATATCGTAGTGTTATATTGGGTGACTGAAGAGATGCATATTGCATTCTTGCATATTTATTTCTTAACGAGAAATACTGTAGAGTTGCTCTGGGTTGCTTGGAAGTTGTGTGTTTCATTGGTACAAAATTTACTATTGTGGAGAAATATCGTAGCGTTGTTATAGTTGATTAGGAAACTGGGTTTTGTGCTGTTGTGTGCAACATACATGTCTTAAGAGTCCTGAGAGGATTGTAATATTAACTTATTATGATAGTAATAGTAAGTTATTATTAACTTAATAAGCATAGAAACAGAACATAAAAGTTTGTATTGTATTTAAATGCATCTATTGTGCTTACTGGGGATGTCTTGGTTCTGTGAAGGTAACATAGCAACATGAAAATCTTTTAGGTTCCAAAAGGGTTAGTTAAGTTTAACAAAGAATACACATAACTCTACTTGATGAAAATGAGGAAATAAGTGTTTAGTTGTTCAAATGAAGTAGCACAAAACTGTTAATAAAGCAAGTGGAACATAGCATATTGAGGGAAACTCAGACTTGCTGAATCGAAGGATCAATGGAAAAATAAACAATGAGAACGAGACACAGGAAATGAGTATATGATAGATGAATATTAAGACTATATTAACACACTGGCCCCCTCTCACACACACACACACACACACACACACACACACACACACACACACACACACACACACACACACACTATATTAACACACTGGCCCCCACTCACACACACACTATATTAACACACTGGCCCTCACTCTCACACACACTGGCCCCCTCTCTCACACACACACTATATTAACACACTGGCCCCCACTCACACACACACTATATTAACACACTGGTCCCCACTCACACACACACTATATTAACACACTGGTCCCCACACACACACACACACACACACACCCTATATTAACGCACTGGCCCTCACTCTCACACACACTATATTAACACACTGGCCCCTACTCTCACACACACTATATTAACACACTGGCCCCCACTCACACACACTAAATTAACTCACTGGCCCTCACTCACACACTATATTAACACACTGACCCCCAATCACACACACTATATTAACACACTGGCCCTCACTCTCACACACACTATATTAACACACTGGCCCCCACTCTCAAACACGCTATATTAACACACTAGCTCCCACTCACACACACTATATTAACACACTAGCTCCCACTCACACACACACTTTATTAACACACTGGCCCCCACTCAAACACTATATTAACACACTGGACCCCACTCATACACTATATTAACACCTGGCCCCCAATCACACACTATATTAACACACTGGCCCCCACTCTCCCACTCACAAACTATATTAACTCACTGGCCCCCACTCACACACTATATTAACTCACTGGCCCCCCACTCACACACTATATTAACTCACTGGCCCCCCACTCACACACTATATTAACTCACTGGCCCCCCACTCACACACTATATTAACTCACTGGCCCCCCACTCACACACTATATTAACTCACTGGCCCCCCACTCACACACTATATTAACTCACTGGCCCCCACTCAAACACTATATTAACACACTGGCCCCCACTCACAAACTATATTAACTCACTGGCCCCACTCACACACTATATTAAAACACTGGCCCCCACTTACACTATATTAACACACTGGCTAACACTTACAGATTGTCACTGGAAATTAGGGACGGCTGGAGAATGAAAACTATGGTATACTATTTGGTTCTGTAATGCATAGACTTTGATATACTCTGTATATTAATGTCCATTCACATGTTTACTTGTTCTGTAAACAATTAATCTTTATTTTCTGCCATAGTGTGACCATGCCTACAATATAAAAGTTATACATGATGGTAAGAAACAAAATTGCATAACCACCCAAGGCATAACCACCTTAATTCTTCATCAGTATAATGAATTATTTATGGGTAGTAACATATTTAAAAATAAGATAAATGGAGGTTGAGCTTCTCCGCCCAAAGAAAATAAATAAATCATAACTTCTTTCAGTATACTTTCAGGGTAAAACTATACTGTGTAAAAACTGTCACAGGAGAAGTGTAGGTATCCAGGGTAAACATTGTGGGTGCACTTTTTTTACCAGTAGTATGGTACAAAATGAGTGAGATTTCTGCAAAAAAAATCTGTGCATAGTGTCTTGCGGGCGTTCTGAAGACACCTCGCACGGATATTTTCTCGATTGAGTCTGCCTCGAAGGAGCTAAGGATACAGGAGCACAAGTACTGGAGACACACTGTGGTCACATAAGTTTAGAGATTGCATACAGGATCATACTGGTGTTATGCTTAGCAGGAAAAAAGGTGAAAGTCACTGATTGAAGTAAGCAGACAGAGCCATAGCAGGACTGAAGACCCACTGTAGTCACATGAGCTTAGGGATTGCATACAGGGAAACACTGGTAATACACATACTTGCCAACATTTCATTTTTTTTTTCCGGGAGCTGCTAGTAGGAGGTAGGCATGTAGGGTGCGGGGCCCCGAAAATCGCGTCATTTTAGCCCCGCCCCCGTTATGTAATGACGCAAATCGCGTCATTTTACAGTGGGGTCGGGGCCAGACGCCGCGATTCCCGGTGAATCGCGGCGTTTGAACCGTATTCTGCCCACTTCTGGGCAGATCAGGGAGATTGCCACATTCTCTCGGGAGTACGGGAGACTCACGCAAAATGCGGGAGTCTCCCGGACGTTCCGGGAGAGTTGGCAAGTATGGTAATACATTGACCAGAAAACAACTCTAGAGTCACTGATACAAGTAGCCAGGCTGAGCAAAGCAGGACTGAAGACACTCTGTAGCCACAGGATCTTAGGAATTGCATAAAGGAACACACGCACGAAAACAGGGTCAGGCTGGGCAATAGCAGTATCATCATCAGCTTGTATCTTGCACCAAGTGTCCTCCTTTTAGGTGTATCTGTGAGTGCTTCTCCCTCTGAATGTGCCAGAATTACGTTAACACTCCCTTACTGTATTTGGCCTACACTTTCATGATCCTTCCCTCCCCGTTCTGCCTCTCTATCCAAGTGTAAGGTGAGGAAGGTTATTTTACAGAAAAATAGGACTTATGTCCAACTCTGTATAGGCAGAGACCTGCAGAGAGTCAACTGGTCAAGTCAATGACAATTAAAACTGAAATAATTAAATTGTATGTAAAATTATTGAGCAAATTAACATACTGGCTCAAAAGTATAGTCTGATAACATATATTAGAATCATATTTATCCAAGCGTGAAGAGTCATACATGTGGCAGAAACTGGGTTTATTAAATGCCATAGGGCTTTTTTACTTAAGGAGCAGAGAACGGGAGGAAGACACTATATTATTTCCTTTGCTATAACACTGAATACTTTTATCTGTGTCTGTGGCTTAGTGTTTTTATTAGGCTGCTATATAAAGCATCTGGTTTCTATTTTTAGTACTGTATTTTTGCCTTAATTGGACATGACTTATCTGAGTTCTGATTCAGAGTTATCTTGAAATTATAAGCCTGTATCTTGTTGCTTATTAACTTTGGTGAGAGATTTGTCCTAGGATTCTTTGTCCCAGCCTTTAGAATAGGGATGTGCACCGGCGACTTTTGAGGTCTCGTGTTTTGTGTTTTGGATCCGGATTTTCATTATTTTTGGGGTTCGGATTTGTCTCGCAAAACACTTGACGAAAGGTCTCGGTTCGGATTTAAGGTTTTGGATTCGGAATTTTTTTTGAAAAAAACATAAAAAGTTTAAAAATCAAGTTTTTGGGCTTATTTTCACTCCTACGCTATTATTAACCTCAATAACAAGCATTTCCACTAATTCTGAACACCTCAAAATATAGTTATTAGTCCAAAACGTTGCAACGAGGTATCTTTCTGGACTGCGTAGTGGAGTGGTCCCCACAATATAATAAGAAAACCATCAACTGGTATAAATCGCACCGAATAAAATACCTGGACTGCGTAGAGGAGTGGGTCACCACAATATATATTAAAAACCCTGAACTTGTATGATTCGCACCAATAAATGTACCTGGACTGCTTAGAGGAGTGGGTCACCACAATATATATTAAAAACCCTGAACTTGTATGATTCGCACCATTAAATGTATCTGGACTGCGTAGAGGAGTGGGTCACCACAATATATATAATAAGAAAACCATCAACTTGTATGATTCGCACCAATAAATGTACCTGGACTGCGTAGAGGAGTGGGTCACCACAATATATATTAAAAACCCTGAACTTGTATGATTCGCAGCAATAAATGTATCTGGACTGCGTAGAGGAGTGGGTCACCACAATATATATAATAAGAAAACCATCAACTTGTATGATTCGCAGCAATAAATGTACCTGGACTGCGTAGAGGAGTGGGTCACCACAATATATATAATAAGAAAACCATCAACTTGTATGATTCGCACCAATAAATGTACCTGGACTGCGTAGAGGAGTGGGTCACCACAATATATATTAAAAACCCTGAACTTTTATGATTCGCAGCAATAAATGTATCTGGACTGCGTAGAGGAGTGGGTCACCACAATATATATATAATAAGAAAACCATCAACTTGTATGATTCGCACCAATAAATGTACCTGGACTGCGTAGAGGAGTGGGTCACCACAATATATATTAAAAACCCTGAACTTTTATGATTCGCACCAATAAATGTACCTGGACTGCGTAGAGGAGTGGGTCACCACAATATATATTAAAAACCCTGAACTTTTATGATTCGCACCAATAAATGTATCTGGACTGCGTAGAGGAGTGGGTCACCACAATATATATTATTAATAAGAAAAGACTCAAGCTTTCAAGTGTAGTGTTTATAAAATATAAACAACAATACAGTAGTTATAGTCAGAGCACGTCAATACCTCTTGTTTTAAATTATGACAGGGCATTTTACTTTTGGTTCAATTTCTTGAATTTGTTTAAATTTGGTTTTACTTTTTGAACATGGCAAACGACTGTTGATTGGTCACATAATGCAAAAAACAAAAGTTCCAAGATGGAATTGTCCTTGGGCCCTCACACCCACCCTTATGTTGTTGAAATAGGACATGCACACTTTAACAAACCAATCATTTCAGCGACAGGGCCTACCAAACAACTTTGGCTGAAATGATTGGTTTGTTTGGGCCCCCACACCAAAAAAGCTATTCATCTCTCCCTGTACAGACTAAACAGGCTCTACTGAGGCAAGATGTCGTCCTCATCCTCAACCTCTGATTCCTCTCCCCCTACAGTGTGTACTTCCTCCTCATCACACATTATCAATTCGTCCCCGCTGGACTCCACAACCACAGGTCCCTCTGTAGTATCTGGAGGGCAGTGCTGTACTTCATTGAGGAATTGATTATTCATTTTTATAAACATAATTTTTTCAACGTTATGAGGAAGCAACCTCCTTCGCCGCTCACTGACCAGGTTTCCCGCTGCACTAAAAACTCTCTCCGAGTACACACTGGAGGGGGGACAACTCAGGTAAAATAGAGCCAGTTTGTACAGGGGCTTCCAAACTGCCTTTTTTTCCTGCCAGTAACAATATGGACTGTCTGACATGTCTACTTGGATGGTGTCAGCAAAGTAATCATCCACAATTTTTTCTATTGTGACAGCATCCAATGCAGCGAGAGTAGACATGTCTGCAATGGTTGGCAGGTCCTTCAGTCCGGACCAGATGTTATCAGCATCCCCGCCAGCGCCTCTTTTGGGAAAACTGAGCTTTTTCCTCGCAGCCATAGATGTGGAAGAAAATGAGGGTGGAGCTGTTGGCATGTCACGGTCCTCTTCAGAGGACAATCTCCTGACCAGCAGGTCTTTGCACCGCTGTAGACTTGTGTCCGCCGGAAACAGAGACACAACATACGCTTTAAACCGAGGATCGAGCACGGTGGCCAGAATGTATTCCTCTGACTTTAAAAGAGTGACCACCCTCGGATCCTGGCAAAGCGTACGAAGGGCTACATCCACAAGAGCTACATGCTTGGTGTAATCGCAATGGCTTACCAGCTCCTCCCTCACTTTCTCCAGCTGCTTCTGCAACAGCCTGATCAGGGGAATGACCTGACTCAAGCTGGCAGTGTCGGAACTGACTTCTCGTGTGGCAAGTTCAAATGGCTGCAGAACCTTGCACAACACGGAAATCAGTCTCCACTGCGCTTGACTGAGGCGCATCCCCACTCCTTTGCCTATGTCGTAGGTGGCTGTGTAGGCCTGAATGGCCTTTTGCTGCTCCTCCATCCTCTGCAGCATATAGAGGGTGGAGTTCCAGCGCGTCACAACCTCTTGTTTGAGGTGATGGCAGGGCAGGTTCATGTTTTTTTGATGTGCCTCTAGTCTGCGGTAGGCACTGGCTGAATGCCGAAAGTGTCCAGCAATTTTGCGCGCCACCGCAAGCATCTCCTGCACACCCCTGTCACTCTTGAGGTAATGCTGCACCACCAAATTAATGGTGTGGGCAAAACATGGGACGTGCTGTAAATTGCCCATATTTAATGCCCGCACAATGTTACTGGCATTGTCTGACACCACAAATCCCCATGAGAATCTAAGTGGGGTAAGCCACTGGGAGATAATTTCCCTCAGTTTCTCTAATATGTTGTCAGCGTTGTGCCTCTTATTAAAGCCTGTAATACACAATGTTGCCTGCCTTTGCACGAACAGCCATTTTGTAGATGCTGCTACTGATGCAGCTGTTGCTGTTGCTGCGGAAGGGGATGCATCTACCCAGTGGGCTGTCACAGTCATATAGTCCTTCGTTTGCCCAGAACCACTTGTCCACATGTCCGTGGTTAAGTGGACAGTGGGTACAACCGCATTTTTTAGGGCACTGAGGACACTTGATCGTACTTCTCTGTACATTTTTGGTATCGCCTGCCTAGTGAAATGGAATCTCGACGGGATTTGGTACCGGGGACACAATACCTCCATCAACCCTCTAAATCCCACTCCACTGATGGCGGACACCGGGCGCACGTCTAACACCAACATTGCAGTTACAGCCGCAGTTATACGCTTTGCAATAGGGTGACTACTATCGTATCTTGTGGTCATGGCAAACGACTGTTGGACGGTCAATTGTTTTGTGAAAGACTTAGCGGTCTTACGACTTCCCCTCTGGGAAGATGACCGACTAATAGCAGCAGTGGCAGTAGTAGGCGTACCGCTGCAGGATTCCTCGGATGAATCCCGTATTGAGGAGGACTCAGTCTGGCTGCTGACTTGGGCTGCAGGACTGAATCTGATGGAGATTGTGGAGGAAGTTGACGAGGAGGGTGTTGCTGGTGTGTATCCAACTGGACCACGGGATTTAGGTGTCCCTGTACCGATGAGGGTCCTAGCCCCAGTTCCTGAACTAACCACTGAACTATGAAGGTTATTCAGGTGACGTATAAGGGAGGATGTTCCTAGGTGGGCAAGATCCTTACCCCTGCTTATTTGAGCTTTACATAAGCTACATATGGCCATACATTGGTTGTCTGGATTTGGATAAAAATAACTCCAGACCGAAGAGGTGCATTTTTTGGTCTTCTGACCAGGCATCACGATGGGCTTTTTCATCCCATGGACATCAGCTGTTTCCCCCCCTGGTGCCTCATTTACAATAACCACATCACCATCCTCATCATCAAGTTCCTCCACAGCGCCAGCTACATCATCAATAGGCTCCTCCTGAGCCACCTCTTCCCGTACAGTGATGGGAAGGTCAGGCTTGACAACCACCAACACCCTTGGACTCGCCTTGAGGATTTGTGATAATTTCTCTTTAGAAGGCAGAGTTGTTTGCTGTTTTGTTGCTGACAGCATAACTCTCTTCAATTTTTTGTAGGGGGGGGGAGGAGGAGGAGGGATAAGATCCGTGGGTGCAGCTGAACCACTAGTCATGAACACGGGCCAGGGCCTAAGCCGTTCCTTGCCACTCCGTGTCGTAAATGGCATATTGGCAACTTTACATTTCTCCTCAGATGATTTTAAGTTTCTCTTTTTGCTACTTTTTCTTAACTTGGGCTTTTTGGATTTTACATGCCTGGTACTACGAGATTGGGCATCGGGCTTGGAAGACGACGTTGATGGCATTTCATCGTCTATGTCATGACTACTGGCAGCAGCTTCAGCATTAGGAGGAAGTGGGTCTTGATCTTTCCCTACTTTATCCTCCAAATTTTTGGTCTCCATTATATGTAGCACAAGATACTGCAGAATGTGTGAACTTGGTAATATTGCAGTACCAATGGACTTATACTGCTGGATTGGTTTTGCAAATTTGGTTATAATTACTTTTTTTTCTTAATTTTTTATTTTAATATTTTTTATAACTTTTTTTTGATTTTTTAAAAACTTGGGAATAATGGGGGAAATAACTATGCCCTTAGAAGCACAGAGCACAGGACACAGCACCACTGGACTGAACAGGACACAGCACAGGACCCAGCAGCACTACGGAACTCAGCAGGACAGAGCACAGGACACAGCACCACTGGACTGATACTGCAGAATGTGTGAACTTGGTAATATTGCAGTACCAATGGGCTTATACTGCAGGATTGGTTGTGCAAATTTTGTGGTAATTAAAAAAAAATGTAATTAGTTTTTGGTATTTTTTTTAAACACAGGGGAATAATGGGGAAATAACTATGCCCTTAGAAGCACAGAGCACAGGACACAGCACCACTGGACTGAGCACAGCACAGCACAGCACAGCACTGAACAGCATGAGATATAGCAGGACAGAGGACCACCTAACACACCCTCCCTCTACCCTGATCAATGCCTGAGTGAAGATGGCGGCGACTAGCGGGGAATTTATAGGATCCGAGTATCGCGAGATCCGACAACGGGATTATGAGTCAGAGCCTCAGTTTCAGATTTGAATTTGGCGCCAATACCCGGATCTGTCTCGGATCCGACTTGGATCGGCAACGTTCGGGTGGGCTCGGATTTCATAAATCCGAGTGCGCTCATCTCTACTTTAGAATGGCCACTTTGCCCAGGATTTGATATTAACGGGTCTATTTATGAAAGGCAGATAAATCCTAAATCCTGTGATAAAGGACATTTTTTGCAAAATTTAGGGCTTCTCCCTGTTTACCAAAGCCTTCAGTCAGTAAAGGCTCTAGCCTGCTAGAGGGGGCCTCCTGTGATGCATACCCATGTACAGCATGGGGAGCATTTTTACCATTTACCACTGCTATCATCCAGGGCCCAGATTAACCCGAGGGCTTTCTGGGCTAGAGCCCAAGGGCCTCGGGCATCTGGAGGGGCCCTTGAAACTATTTTATCTTGATTTTTAATTTTTTTTTATTTCTGTACTAACAGCATTATTCATCAGGCCGGGGGCATCCCCTCCCCTGGCTCTGACTGTCAGGACATGGAGAATTGCAGGCTGCTGCCTGCTGTTACTGTAGTGCTTCCACGGTGCGCAGTAATCTCCTTACTGAGGAGATCTTGTGAGAGTGAGACTAGGAGTCATAGTCTCACTCTCATGAGATCTCCTCAGTAAGTAGCTTACTGCGCACCGTGGAAGCACTACAGGGAATGACCGAAGAACGCCTGTTGCAGCCTGCAGTGACGAAAGGACGGATCTGGTCCACAAGGAATAGGAGGTAATCGCTCAGCGGGGCAGGAGTAAAGTAGGAGCAGAGCTATTATATTATGCTATAATATATTTATCGGGGGCTCACAGTGACTTTAGCCCAGGGGCCTCCATTCCCTTAATTCGGCCCTGCTATCGTCTGATTGCCATGGGCTGGTATAGACTTTTCCTTTATGGGGGAGCAGTTTATCAATTAATTCCGAATCCTCCCCCTCTCCAGTCCTGACTCCTGTTACCCCTGTGCTCTACAACACTAAGTGTCTCACAAAGTAAAGTATTTTAGGACACAAGTCGGTCAGGTTTGTTCTTTGCTTTATTTTAAGTAAAACGCAATATAACTAAAAAAATCACAACAATAAAAGCAACAAATAACAGATAGGTCTCCACCATCATCACTTTAATCCCCCTTCATTACACTGTGCCCCTTCAATACACTGTTCCACCTTTATCACACTGCGCCCTCTTATCACACTGTGCCCCTTATCATACTGTACCCAGCATTACATTGTGCACTCTTATTACACTTTCACTATTATCACACTGTGCCCCTTATCACACTATTTGCATCTTATTACACCTTAATATTACATTGTCCTTATTGTCACTATTCAGAAGGTTGGATCCTACGGTTTGCCTAGATTTGCACTACTCAAGTAAGGCGCAGAGTCTAACAAGGAGATGGTATTCACCAGGGACCAGCCGCAAGGCGGTTTGGCCTTTGCTGCGTCTGTCTCGCAGGTCGCGGCCCTTACCAGGAGTACCAGGCGAAACCTCTAGAGGAACACGCAAGATGGTCAGCAATGGCAGTCCACACTTAGAGGAGAGTAGAAGAGATTGGCAGGTGCCACTGGAATGGCGGAGAAGGACTGAGTGCAGGGTCAGCTCTGCGGACGTCAGGTTACCACTGGGATAGCAGCAGGAAAACTAGGAAGTGTCAGTACTGAAGTAGTAGGTTACCACTGGAACGGAGGTGTAGCGCAGAAATAGAGTGTCAGTTCTGCATACGACAGGTTACCACTGGAATGGCGGCAGGAACACTAGGCAGTGTCAGTTCTGTAGTCAGCAGGTTACCATTGGAACGGAGGTAAAGCGCAGAATAAAATGTCAGATCTGTGGACGACAGGTTACCACTGGGATGGCGGCAGAGACACTTTAGGAAGTGTCAGTTCTCAAGGCAGCAGTTATCACTGGAACGGAGGTGAAAGACCAATTAGAGTGTCGGCTCTGCAGTCAATCAGGAACAAGGGAGCCACGTCTAGCACCAAGAAGGTAACATAAAGAACAGGCACCCAGCATCCTGGGGAGGTGCCTTTTAAAGTTTGGAGCCAAAATATTCAACCAATGGAAGAGGAGCAGAGGAAATGAATAGGAAACGTAGACCCGAAACGAAGATGGCGGTGGCCAGGACGGAGCAGATGGACGGCGGAGAGAGGTAAGAGCGGTGTGCAGCCCGATCGCCCGACGTGTGACACTTATTATCACACTGTTCCTTCATCACACTGTGCCCCTTCAAAACACAGTTCCCTCTTCATCACACTGTGTCCCTTCATCACACAGTTCCCCTTCACTAAACTGTGCCCCTTCATCACACTGTGCTCCCTTCATCACACAGACCCCCTTCACCACACTGTGCCCCTACATCACACTGTCCCCATATCACACTGTACCTCTTATCAAACTGTGACCTCTTATCACAGTTTCCCTTATTACAATGTGCCCCTTTATCACACTGTCTCCCTTATAACATTGGCCCCCATATCACACTGTGACCTCTTATCACATTGTGTCCCTTTTCACAATGTGGCCCTTATAACACTGTTCCCTCATCATACTGTGCCCCTTTCACACTGTGCCTCTTATCACACTGCCCCCTCATCACACTGTGCCACTTCATCACACAATTCTTGCTTACGTTTCTATTGTCTTATTTTCTTCTGTCCTTTTCTTTTCTGTCAGCTACTCATCTCAGCGCAGCTATTCATAAGGAGAAGGGAAGGCGCAGGGAGCGGGAGCAATAGTGAGGCACAGTCCCATGCCCTGGAAGTGGCAGTGTGCTAGGGGGCGAATACCCTCCTGGATCTGGCCCACTGATTGGAATTCTATATTAAAATAAAACAGCAGCTCTTTACCAGACTTCTTATAGTAAGTAGCTATAAGTCCATCAAGGTCTGGATTTGATGAATTCTTGAGAGATTTATTTATCAGGAGGATAGCTTTGAATGTAATTTAATTATTTAAGGCATCTGATTGAGCTTCTGATAATCATGGAAGGTTACACTTGTAGAGGGTGAATGGAGACTTAGGAAAGAAAGAGAGGCAAGTGGGAGAGAAACACCTACTTACTTGACTCACTATGTGAGAGTCTGGCTGTCCTCGGGGAACATCTTCACTCTCACCAACAACAACTGCGCTGATGGAGGGGAGGGGTGGGTGTTCTAGTGCTGGATCGCAATAACGGAGGGAGACACTTGTCTTGTATGCTGGGCACTCAATTTGCTGTAGGGGAAAATACGAGGACGACAGTTCCTCAGGGTAAGCGCACCACCAGGAACGGCCCTTGCTGGACTGTACTAACGAACTAGTTGTTCACTACAGCGAATCCTTCAGTCCCGGCTAACTTCAGGTGGGTTGTATTATTTGTGGGGGTCTTCCAATGCTCACATTTGCCAATCGATACCTGAGGACAGAGTACAACCTCCCTGCCTAAGCTGTCCCTATCCTATCTGCAGCAATACTCTCAATTAATGCTTGTGCACGACCCCGGCTGAGGCCTAGGGCCTGTAGTAGGCTGGGGCCTATGGCTTCAGTCTGACTGGGGCCTTGTTCCTGTGGCTGCCTGGGGCATAGTGGAAGGGTGGGGCAGAATAAGCCTGAGGTCCAGGAGATTAGAGTTATGGGGCCTACATTTAGAGGGGACTAGGGTTGGAGGGTGGATTGGGCCTGGGGACTGGTTATGCCTGAGGTTTGCTGACCTGGGACAACAGGACTGGCACATAACCAAACAGGCACCACTTACCTGGTCCTGCTGCTTCACTGTAGGCCCCACCGTCACTGCTTGCCAACGTGCGTAAGGCTTCTGCTCTTCTTAACAATCAGTAACAATCTGCATGTGCTCTCCTTGACAAGGATGGATACCCGCATACTCCTCTTGAGTAAGTAGCGGGGTCTCAACAAGAGTAATATTGGGCACAATGTGGGGAGCTGTAAGGCTAAGATCAATCGTTGTAGTTCCCTCACCATGTGTCACATACATGTGCCTTTTGAACCACTTCATCAGTGGGGAGGCTGGGGCAGTGGAGTAGGGCACACCCAGGGTTTCCATCTTAAAACTAATTTGGACCTTAGCTGTAACCTTCTTCAGAGTGGGAGGAAGGACGGCCTTCCATGACTGAGCTATGGTGGCTCTTGCATCGATTAGGATGTGGTTATAGACGTACCTGGCATGAGTTGGGAAGTGCAGTGGGTAGAAGAACGATTTCAGGTGAGGGAGGGGAGATTGGTTGGTGACTTTATTAGCCATGTCGAAGACCTGTGTCCAGAATGGTTGTAGCACTGGACAGGTCCAGAAGACATGAAGCAGGTCTCCTACCATGGAGCATTGGTGCCAGCATAACTTTGCGTGGGAGGGCCACATTCTGTGAAGTCTGGCGGGTGTGAGAGGGTGAGATACAGTTGATTAATTACTTTAATGAATATTTCTGTATGATTTAAGCATTTGGATATATGATGAGAGTTTAAAAAATTGCTTCTCACTGCTCTTCGGTGAAAGTTCTCTAGAAGGGCTTGGCGTAGCACAGCTGGCAGCTATACAGGACCCAGCAGCTGAGGGTTCCTGGCATGCCCCCTCAACTGCTAGGCATTTGCAAATTATGCCCCTGCTGGGGAATCTGTCAGGATTTGAAACCAGGGCCTCTGCTGCTCAACTGACTAAGCTATTCTGGCTACTGGACAGCATAATGCCTTCACCCTGTGTTGTAGCCCAGTTTCAATACTCTCCTGATGTTCCAGCATGTTCTGACTCCTCCCCTTGACTTCCTATAAAAGCCTTCCTTTTTTCCTTGTCAGATTATTGTGCTCCTGCCACTGATCTTGTGTTGTTAGCTATTACCACTCATGTACCGAAATTGGCTTGTCCTCGACTACTCTTCTCCTTGAACCCTTTACTTATAGACTTAATGTGTACCTAACCCGGCTCTTTATTATTCAATCTTCATGCGGCTTGTCTTCCTTACCGCCACTGGGCTTCTATTCAGTCTCTGGACCATTACAGCATCTTAAGTAGGAGGGCTCTAAAAAACAGCTTCCCCAGAGGCTACCAGCGCAGTGGTTTTCAGGGTGTGGGGTCTGTAATGAACAAGGTTGGTGTAGCAACTTTGTCATGCTAAGACCCTTGATCATATATCAAAAGAGTAAAAAGGTTAACACGTATGCAGATTTTTAAAATACATTTTAATTGAATAAAAGACTAACCAAAATCCATGTTTTTGGAGTATAGGAAGAAACTGGACCATCAGTAGGAAACCCATGCAAACACGGGGAGAACATACAAACTGCACACAGTTAAGGCTCTTGACCCCAGCACTCTGAGGCAGAAATGTTAACCATTGAGCCACCATGCTCTCTCACTGAGTTTGTGTGATTGGCTAGCGGTGAAGGGGAGTCTCAAGTCACTGAGGAAGCTCACCAAATCAGGGCAGATGTAGCTGTAACTATGTGCCCTCCTACTGCACTGTGCCCTGTGCAGTCACATATACTGCTATTATAATCTGCAATTTGTTGTAGCTGGTGGAAGATCTTAGAGAGAGGAACAGGCGAGTGAAGAGTGAAGCCTCTATGTTTTGAATGGGAAAGTTAAAAACCAACATGCAGCACAGCTAGTTCTTATGCTGTGTTGCAAGCTGAGGAGGGAGTGAAGGAGCATTGTTCCCAGGAATACTTTTAAAAAACAATAAAATATATATCACCATAAAAATATGTTTTATGTGTTAATTAAATAAAAAGATAAAGCGGCAGTGTCCCTATATATCTAGTCTACAATTATACTGTGTATTGTTGTTCTATTAGTGGCAAGGCTTCGTTTAAATAACTAATGAATTCCTTTATATAATCTAATTAACTGTGTGTTGGAGATACTGAGACTCTGGCTCCATGACACAATCCTTACACACTGGCAAAAATGGTGTTGACATAGTCCATACATCTCAAATGGCAAAGCATAGAGTGTCAGAATTTCTTGTTGCAACAACTCTGACTTAGGTGTGACTCCAACAAACTGTAGCAACCAATGAATACCTGTCACTCAAACCCAGGCTACTGTACTTTCCCACACATCTTTTATTCTAGAATTACATCCCACCCACCTTCTCTTCCTTCACTCCAGTATCTGTGGAGGAAGTCTGCACTCCTTTATCTTCCTCACCCCCATCACCTGCCCCCTTGACCCCATCCCCTCTCACCTCCTTCACTCCCTCTCTCTCTCTCGAGGCCAACTTCCACCTTGCTCACATCCTCAACCTTTCCTTCTCCTCTGGTACCTTCCCCTCCTACGTTCTCCTTTATTTTAAAAATAACGTCCCTTGACCCTGCATCTTTCTCTAATTACTGCCCTATCTTCCTCCTTTCTTTTGCCTCCAAACTTGTCAAATGAATTGTTTACAATCTTCTCATCTCCTTTATCTCATCTCACTCCTTGACCAACTACAATCTGGATTTCTCTCCCTCATCATTTATTTATTTATATATCGCCACCAAATCCTGAGTGCTGTACAGAGAACCCACATCAGTCCCTGCCCCAATAGAGCTTACAGTCTAAATTCCCTAACACACACACACACACACACACACACACACACACACACACACACACACACACACACACACACAGACTAGGGTCAATTTTGAGAGCACCCAATTAACCTACTAGTATGTTTTTCCTCCGTGTGTTTTCCTGGGAGGAAACCCATGCAAACATGCTGA
Source organism: Mixophyes fleayi (assembly GCF_038048845.1). Classification (NCBI taxonomy): domain Eukaryota; kingdom Metazoa; phylum Chordata; class Amphibia; order Anura; family Limnodynastidae; genus Mixophyes; species Mixophyes fleayi. The sequence continues at coordinate 155,945,322 of NC_134405.1, read as the reverse complement.
GAACATGCAAACTCCACACAGATAAGGCCATGGGTGGGAATCGAACTCATGACTCCAGTGCTGAGAGGCAGAAGTGCTAACTACTAAGCAACCGTGTTGCTGTACTCCACCAAAACTGCCCTCAGTAAAATCACTAACAACTAGAGATGGTCACTGACCCCCGTGTTTTGGTTTTGGATTCGGTTTTGGATCTGGATTACCGTCGTGTTTTGGTTTTGGTTTTGGTTTTGCAAAACCGCCATTGCGTGTTTTGGTTTTGGTTTTGGTTTTGTTTGGTTTTGTTTTGCTATTTTTTGGGAAAATCCATGTTTTTGGGCCTAAATTAACCCAATTTAGTGCTCCCAACTGTTTTAGAGACAAGTAATCTAATTGTTGAGGTAATAAATCATCCAAAAAAACAGTTTAATTCTTCGTTGGTAGGCCTTCATTTATTCTACACACAAAACAGATTGTCTTCCTCTCCATCTATGCATATTGGCAATGCAGCCATCGTCTTTGGATGTATATTACACCCTACACTTATAGTTAAATATGCAAAGAAATGGAAAAAGACAGTTTGCTTTCTGTCTCTATAGGCCCCCCTCCACTTTTTTAAAAAAACCAAAAATTCAGCCATTATAGACTGTACAATATTAATTGACATGGAGAAAGCCAGTTTGGTTTCTGTCTCTCTAGGCTCCCCTCCACTTGTATAAAATACTAATAAATTCAGCCGTTATATACTGTACAATATAAATTGAAATGGACAAAGGCAGTTTGGTATCTGTCTGCATCAGATCCTCTCTCCACTAGGAGTAAAATAGAAAACTATTCAGCCGTTATATAATCTAGAATATAAATAGAAATTGAGAAAGGCAATTTGGTATCTGTCTGCATCATAATCATCAACATCATCATTAGCGCCCTCGTCGCCTACACAAATCTCCCCCTCATCCTCTTCTAATTCCAAAGTGGCATCCTCAATTTGGGTATCACCGGCTACACTCGGGCTATTAAGGCACACATCAGAAGAATGCTCACGATTAGACATCCTACTGTTGGATGGACTCTCCACAGGGATTGTTGTCATTTGTGAATCAGAGCAAATATTCTCCTGTAATGCCTCACTGTTATCTTGCAGCTCGGCTTTGACGCGTAACAGTAGTTGTGCACCAATTGTAGGCTGGGTAAATTTTTGGGATCTGCCACTAATAGCCAAAGGTGAAGGCCTCATTCTCTCTTTGCCACTGCGTGTGTAGAATGGCATGCTTGCAATTTTTTTTTTTATCGTCACTTAACTTTTGCTCAGTTACACTTCTTTTTCGCTTCAATACAGTAAATTTTTTTGGGGGTTTTGTTTTTTGCACTAATTTGAAAACACTCTGTTGTTTGACATCGCCTTGGCCAGATGACGTACTGGGAACACTAACATCAGGACTGGTGACAGAACCTGGTTGCTCATTCAGATCATATGTGGACTGCTTTGAATCCATTCTGAGCGCAAACCACTGGGGAGTGCTAAAAATTATTTGGTAGATACTGCTGACAGATATGACTTTTGACAGCCAGAAATATTAATGCACAATTAGGGAGTACACCCCAAAAGCACTGAGGAGTGCTAAAAATTATTTAGTAGATACTGCTGACAGATATGACTTTTGACAGCCAGAAATATTAATGCACAATTAGGGAGGACACCCCAAAAGCACTGAGGAGTGCTAAAAATTATTTAGTAGATACTGCTGACAGATATTACTTTTGACAGCCAGAAATATTTATGCACAATTAGGGAGGACACCCCAAAAGCACTGAGGAATGCTAAAAATTATTTAGTTGATACTGCTGACAGATATGACTTTTGACAGCCAGAAATATTAATGCACAATTAGGGAGGACACCCCAAAAGCACTGAGGAGTGTTAAAAATTATTTAGTAGATACTGCTGACAGATATTACTTTTGACAGCCAGAAATATTAATGCACAATTAGGGAGGACACCCCAAAAGCACTGAGGAGTGCTAAAAATTATTTAGTAGATACTGCTGACAGATATGACTTTTGACAGCCAGAAATATTTATGCACAATTAGGGAGGACACCCCAAAAGCACTGAGGAGTGCTAAAAATTATTTAGTAGATACTGCTGACAGATATGACTTTTGACAGCCAGAAATATTAATGCACAATTAGGGAGGACACCCCAAAAGCACTGAGGAGTGCTAAAAATTATTTAGTAGATACTGCTGACAGATATGACTTTTAACAGCCAGAAATATTAATGCACAATTAGGGAGGACACCCCAAAAGCACTGAGGAGTGCTAAAAATTATTTAGTAGATACTGCTGACAGATATGACTTTTGACAGCCAGAAATATTAATGCACAATTAGGGAGGACACCCCAAAAGCACTGAGGAGTGCTAAAAATTATTTAGTAGATACTGCTGACAGATATGACTTTTGACAGCCAGAAATATTTATGCACAATTAGGGAGGACACCCCAAAAGCACTGAGGAGTGCTAAAAATTATTTAGTAGATACTGCTGACAGATATGACTTTTGACAGCCAGAAATATTTATGCACAATTAGGGAGGACACCCCAAAAGCACTGAGGAGTGCTAAAAATTATTTAGTAGATACTGCTGACAGATATGACTTTTGACAGCCAAAAATATTTATGCACAATTATGGGGGACACCCCAAAAGCGCTTTGGGAGTGCCAAATATGAAGAAAAAATAATAAACCTCTATCCTCCTCTCTGCACTAGCGATTTTGGTTAGAGCAATTGCAAGAACAATATTGTATTCTCTGTCCCTGCTCTAATTAGCCTATGACTACACCCTGCTCTGTCCCTCTGTCAAATGGCGATGGATTGCTGTGGAGGCGTGTATTTATAAAGTTGAAGTATCGCGAGAACCGAGATCCGACGACGTCACAATGACGTTCGGCCTCGATTTGGATTCGGAATGGGCGGGAGAGTACCGAGCTGCTCAGCTCGGTACTCAGATACCCAAAGTTCGGGTGGGTTCGGTTCTCGGAGAACCGGACCCGCCCATCTCTACTAACAACCTTCTTTCCACTAAATCTATGGGACACTCCTCTCTTCCTCACCTGCTCTACCTCGATGCTGCCTTCAATACCGTTGACCACTCACTCCTTTTGCAAACTGTACAATCTTTAGGTTTCTGTAATGCTGTACTCTCCTGGTTTTCCTCTCGCCTCACCAACCACTCCTTTTCAGTCTCTACACCCGACTCCATTTACCTGTCTTTTTTTGTTTCTTTATAATGCATCTTGTAATGTGTTATGGATCGTTGCTGTCTTTGTATATTATACTTGTATAAATTTCATGTACAGTGTTGCAGACCTTTTGTGGTGCCTTATAAATAAAATATAATAATAATTAGGAAAATGTCAGTTTTCACTAAAAATAATAAGACACGTGGGGGGAATTCAATTGTCTGGCAAGTGCCGTTGGAGCCTTGCACAATGTGCTCCTGCTTACACTGATGGTTCTTACGGTGGAAGTATCTGATAGAGGTGTGTGTAAAGATGAGTGGGTATTTCAGGCTTGACATTGCTGTGGAGTTTCAGCACGCAAACCCTCGGAGGCACTTCACTGTGAATTAGAATGCTCGAGATTTTTAGGCTGCTCGATAATTTTCTTAGTCAGTCACAGTATATCATATTGTGTAAAGACTTTTCTGTGTCTCAAACAGGTTGTATTGTTTAATGCTTTTATTGGAGTATAATAAAAATATCTGGTTTCTATTTTTAGTAGTGCATTTTACCTCTATTGAACAAGACTTATCTGTATTTTGATACCGAGCTATCTTATCAATATAAGACAGTATCTTGTTATGTATGAACTTTGGCTTTGAGCAAACAAACTTTGCAGACTTACAGTGTTGTCCACTGATGTCTCGGTGGCCAGACTATACATTTGTAATGGTGTTTGAAACACAATGCTGCCTTGAATTAATGTTGTCCTCCAATGAGCAATTTAAAATACAGGCATAGCTATAATCATGGTTAGTTTTAAAGAATGACTGATATATTGCCCTAGGACTTTGGCCATTATAGGGGCCTTTTGGCCCAGGTTTTGACATTAATATTGTTATTAATTGAAGATATTGAAGTTACCTGTATGAACTGAAGATATTGAAGAGAATGTATGACCTAATGTCTACTTAAGAGTACCCTGCAGTGCAGATTGGAGATCAGCTGGGGGGAGAGATGCCCCATGGGGAAATTATGCCAGGGGGAAAGGAGAAAATCTGATATAACTGAGGATAGTGATTCAGAGTGGCATCCCCAGAATGAGAGAATGTCATCTCTGGTTTTTGTGTAAAGTAGCATCCTTAAGTACCATTTAACTAAGTACTGTTCAGGATGAAAAGATGTGATAAAAGTAATGGTTTATTTAATCAGAGAATGGTCTGGCACCCACCTGTTTGTACTGCTATACAATGCCTGTGCTAGATCTGCACACTTAAACTACTCTTACCAAATGAAATGCGCAGGGGTATCTCTGTGGGGAACTAGTCAGTGATCCTGGGATGAAAAAGACTGAGATAAGCCTAGGTGGCAAACATAAATATCTCCAGAGACAGGTGCTTGAGAGTGCACCTATACCACCTACAAACTGACCAAATTTATCAGAATATGAAAATCTATCTATTGCATTTTGATGAGCCCTCACTATGCACTTATGCAAAATATCTTCATGGATTGCGTTTATTGGCTGGTTCATGACATAATATTCAGTCTAGTAGCAATCATTATCAACCTGTTTTTTCATGTAGTATACACATATCAACTTTAAATTTCAGTGTACAAATAAGCTATCAAGTATTTGTGTGCTACATGAAAAAGCAGTCAGTATTTAACTTATGTGCAAAACAGAACACTCATTTGCACCCCTTGCAATGTAACATGGTTTTGTCCAGGAGACTAAAATAAGAATCCTCTTCATTTAAGATCCTTAATGAATCAGGCCCATTGTTTCTGAACAAATATATACACAAAATATTCACAAAAATAGGTGAAAAAAGCATTTAGGCAAAGCAGAGATAAGCCACTCTGGACATTTAATTATTGTTGCTAGTTATATATTATTGTTGCTAGTTATATATTGTTGCTGTTAATTTAATTAGGCATTCTATAGATTTTCATATGCATTACTGCAACATTGTGTTTACTTGGTTTTACAATAAGTGTTATTAGATAAACAACAATAATAAAAAATGACAAAAGCCAAAGAAAAAGTAACAAAAGCAAGCAACAAAAAGATCCAATGAGCCTAAGCATTTATTAAATAAAAACATGTATATTTTCCATTGATCAGAATCCAGTTCATCTTGTTTATGACTTGACCAATGGCAACACTAACCATTTTCTAAGATCTTGCCAGAACAATCCGGGCTGCTAAAAAACCCCATTGAAGATTAGTTTGTTTTCATATTTCTGAGACAGTTCCCCAGTTGTATTGAGGAGGACCAGCTGAGGATCAGGTGGTAGATGCTTATGAAAGACATAATCCACCACAGTAAAAACTCAGACCCAAAATTGTTTGGTTTGGGATAAGTTAACCAAATTTGGAATAGCATGCCCTCACCTCCACAAACTCAGAAAACACAGAGAACCGAGGAGAATATTTAGCAACCATGTAATTGACCATATACCAAAGCAGGGGCGAACGGAGGATTGTCGGGTTGGGGGGGGGGGGGTTCCCACCCACCCACCCACCCACCCACCCACAATAAAAAACACCCCCCAGGAGAGCAGCTCCGTTTCTTCAGTGCTGTCCTATACAGCAGCCGCGGCGCTGTCTAAGAAGCGTCCGTGGCGGTGCTGTATACACTACAGCAGCTGCTGTATAGGACAGTGCAGCTATAGCGGCCACTTAGTTAGCGCAGGGGGGGGGGTTTCTGGAGACTCAGAAACCCCCCCTGTGTGCGCCACTGCAAAGTATAAGCACTTTATAGAAAGTTTCTGATATTGATTTAGTAATTGAGCTTTTACATACTGCCTTGCAGATGTTCACTCACACATCAGGTTCTAAATCAAATCCTAGACTTTTTTACCATAACAATACAGTAAATTTGCAGCAATCTCTGCTCTGTAATCTTTTGGTAACATGCCCTTTCATGAAAAATCCACATTTAAGAACGTTCATTCAAAACAATGCCTTTGTTGATACCAGAATGATTAATTTTCCATAATGACAGATTAATTTATTTTATTGTCTGTTTTCTGTAATGAAAGTTCTGTATGTTTAATACAAACACTGTATTTTGTAAGTGTTATTATTTAGGGGCCACAAGTGACGCAGCAACAAAAATTATAAGTGAAGTTACTCGTCCTATGAGTGCACACGTTCCAGCATACAAAATCTGTGAGAAACTAAGAAAGATAGACCTTCAGATCTGTGAACTGAGATATGGTATGTATTGTACGGGCAAGTGCATTATCACAGTAGAAGCCATATGTAAGAATATATGATAACATGAGTCACGGCATTAAGGGCTGTCCCCCTTTACAAGATCTGTGAGGGTGGTCTACTGTTCCCGGAGTCCGGAATTATTCCCAGAAACCGGGGAGATGAGTTTTGTTATCGATAACATAGCGACAAGGTTGTTATTCCTAGTGAAGTCAGAATTCTGTTTTCCAGTCAACTGAGCTTGTTGTTTAATCGTGTAACTTGGCAGTTATGAAAATGCATAATATTTATATACTTAACAAAATAAAAACAAAATAATAGAATCCACCTACGAAAATTATCTCTCTGAGAATAAAAACATAACTAAATTTACAATATCTACTATTTGCAACATATACATAATGACAGCATATTATACAGTACGTCTCCTACTGCTTTGATTGTAAAACTATGAAATAGAAAAATAGAATTCCCCTACATTTTCCATATATCGTATTGCCTCGATTCTAAGATGCACCATTTTCCCCATATAACCATCTCTAAAACTGGGGTGTGTCTTAGAATGGAGGATGCATCTTTAGCGTTTTATTTTATACATAGGAATCATTCTTAGGGTGCGTGTTACAATCGATGGTGTCTTTAGAATCAAAGAAATGCAGTGTGTGTATGTATGTGTATGTGTGTGTGTATATATATATATATATATATATATATATATATATATATATATATATATATATATAAAAATATATATAATTATATACGTGGGTGTTTGTGTGTGTGTCTGTGTGTTGTGTCTTTACTTTTTACATACGTAACAAGTTAAATTGATATATGGTTGATATATAGTTGACACTATAGTTTAGTTGCACCTGTTTGATTGAAGCTTCTAGTCACTGTTCTCAGCTGTTGGGTAACTCTGCTTCTTTTTCCTTCTTGGTCTGTGGCTACCTGCTTCCCTCCATTGCCTTTCTTTCACCATGATAGTGTCCATCACATGCAGCCTGCCCTCACCAACATAATCACATGAGTGGACAATACACTGCCTCTCACAATATATATATATATATATATAGCCTTACAGATGCACTGATTGGCTGCAGTGTTCTTCCTGTCATGTCCTGCCAAAAATTAGATGAACATACTAGTACAACAGGTGCCTCAGTGAAATAAAGCACCTAAAAACAGTTGATGCAGTACCACTTATAGTCAAAAGGTGGTGATAAAGGACCAAACTATTTTTCCAGAACTTATTTTTCAGAGGCTGATGGGGTTATTTATTAAAATGCACCTTTTTGCATTGAATGACAATAAATTAATATTTCCTGCTTTTCCCCTGATTTATAAGTATTAATAAGTCACAAAAGTGTTTTATAAATGTCTTTCATTTAAATAAGGCAGGGTGATGTGTTTGCCACATATATGTTTGTATCCATTATATGTATAATATTTTTGTTACCTTCATTAATTCATGAGTGCTACTTTGCATACTACTCTGTTCCATAGATACTGCAGAATACACACATGAACAGTGTAACATGACAGTCTTTGCTTAAGAAATTGTTCTTTTTCAACTCCCTTCTGATTTTTTTTCTCCCTTGCCTAGTCTAAAGCTATTGAAAAACACAGCAGACAGCTATTTCGAGCTGGCAAGCTTAGTTTGACAAGGATGTTTGCATGCATACTGGTACCTCATATGTGCGCTAGTTATATGAAATACACAGTCATTGTTTGGGAACTTGTATATATTTGTGATCAGAAAAATCAAATGAAATCAACTTGTATTTAGCAATATTTGTATTGATGTTTGGGCCAGTGTTAGAGTGCCTTACACTAACATAAAGTCTGTTTTTCTACACTCATGTAATTTGTCTTACAGAGAAGGAATTAGATCTAAGTTCCATGGACCTGGCTAAGATGAAGGTGGCAGACCTGAGGAAGATACTGGACAACTGGGGAGAAGTGTGCATAGCATGTATAGAGAAAACTGACTATGTGCAACTTATAAAGGAGCTGGTTCCGAAATACACAGTGAAAAGCCAAAGGGCGGATCTTTAAAACTACCATAAACAAACTAAAATAATAAATTTTATTAAACAAGTTCTGGCATAAAATTATTTCATTATATAAAATCAAATAAAATGTGGAACCGTAACACCAGCAATTATATGTGTAATGTTCTTTTTCCCCAATAAGAGTACCAAAGAGTCCTGGGGAGAGAACAAATGCAGGGTCTTCATGGGGTTCAGCCAGAGGAGATTCCATCTTCATACAATGTGTTAACATACTGTCACTGTGCAATCATTCTGATTAAACACTTTATGCACAGAAACATTTTCTTACCAAAATCCATGATATCCCTTGTAGTGAGTCCAGATGAATGTTGAGTCCTGTTAAAGTGTGTCGAGTCCTAATGCAAAGTGAAGACATGACAACCAGCAAGAAAGTGGACATATCAATCTAATATTAACTCAGTTATCCTTTCTACACATTTTTGTGGAATCATTCATTATGTAAAAAGAGATTTCCTAGTTAGGCATTCCCCGTTACTTCACATGCGTTAGGAACATCCTAATCTGAAAATGAGTCAAAGAACATTAATTAACTAATAATATCTACAGGTGTTGCAAATGTAGTGGGTTACAAACGAATTTCCCGATTGACAGGCAGGGGTGTTAATACCGAGTAGGCGATAACTCAGGGTCAGGAAAGAAACATTGGATAACATACACCACAATGGGGAAAATTCAGATGCACAAAATGCACAACACATATCAACCCTTCTTTAAATGAGCAAGAACATCTCTAAGTCATTTTCTTCTCATGCACCACAATGCACAGTTTGCATACTGTACTAAATCACTACACGTTATAGTATTCTCTCAAGTTACCCCTCCGACACACCTTTTATTTACCTTATAAACAGCTACATTCTTCCAGAAAAGTCCCATAATGTGCTGGTCTGCAAAAGATCTTCCCCGGGCTTTGCTTTCTGCTTAGGCAGTCTTCAGTTGGTCCCCAACCTGTTCACTATTATCTCCCTTCCTCAGCAGAGAACACTAAAAATAATGGTCCAAAATATCAAACTTTGAGCCTAACGCAAAGTACACTGAAACATTATAATATATGGGAATAGGGGACAGGGACTGATGTGAGTGAGTTCTCTGTACAGCGTTGCGGAATTAGTGGCGCTATATAAATAAATGGTGATGATGATGATGAATAGGAGAACGTTAATAAGAGCAGTCAATAAATCTTCTTTCATCTGTATTTTACACATCACAGTTATCCTCAGTGTATTATTATCATTAACATGTATAATGCATTATGCATTTTATAAATATTGCCTATTCTCTTTCCAGCTGTCTTCCTTATAAGGCTCTCTGAAAGTACTGATGAAATAATCTTGAACTGGGACATTGGCTGGAAACACCTGCACCTATACCCAATCCAATAGTGTATCACTTCACACACAGACTATACAGAGTAAACATGCCTTTGTACTCTATGCAACATTGCATACACAAACACACCACACAAAAACTATGCTAATTACAATTGAATGTACTTGTATTTTCAATTGCACTTTATGACAGTAACATGAATTCATAATAATGCACAAGGAAAAACACACAACTTGTAAAATGTACTTCCATGCTTCTAAACAAAAGCAACGCTATATAAATAAAGAAACAGACACACACATTTACAGGGGAAGATGCATACACTGACACATATGGGGCCTGATTCATTAAGGAACGTAAATGCCGATACTTGCCGTATTTTGTGTTAAATTACTCTGCGCATGTCCAGAAACTAACTATACGTCAGTGAACACAATTCATATTCAAGCACAAAGGACACTTACAACAGCCTACGATTTCATGGGAGGAATGGGGAGGAGAAGGGACGTATGCACATAGTGAATTTACAGTAAAGGTGAGTGCGCACAGCAGCACCTGATTCAAGCTTTGGGCATCTCTAAGGTACATGTTTTTCAGTCGTATCATTTGCACCAGCTACGCGTTAAATCCCTGCACTGGCTGCCGATTACCTCCAGAATCCAATTCAAGCTGCAAACCTTCACCTACAAAGCCCTCACCAGTTCCTCTCCTTCATACATCTCTAATCCCTCCCATGAGATAGGCAGGAGGAGGCATATGGTGATTTGGTAATTTACTGGCCAATCACTACACACCTACTCCTGCACAAGAGTGACAGAAACAGTGATTGATTTTAGACTGCTTTAATCACTTGTAAGAGTCATCTATACATTAGCAGTAATTACATTTGTTTATCATGATAGGGTTGTGTGCCCATATCACACCCACTTCCCCGCCCTTCAGCTGATGTAGAAAACATGTAAAATACATAAGAAACATGCAAAATGTTGCAGCTACAAACTTAATAAAGTGAATATTCCACGGAACAGATTGGAAAATTTCATTAATGTCTAGTATGTCTTTGGTTTGTTTTGCTGTGAGATATAAGAAATGATTTCAGTTTTAAGTCTGACAAACGTGTAGCTCTTAGGAATACAAATCATGTTCACTAAAGAAAAATGAAACATTAATGACTATCATTGCCTACCATTAAAGGAAGATATACATACTCCATTTTAATCCAGTATAGCTATTTGTTTTGCATTTATCATGTTAATTAATATTATGTTGTAGAGTAAATGTATCACTAAATATACATAGAAAATGCTTGACTGATAACAGATAATGAAGCTCTTTTTTGAGCTAGCACATACAGTAATGTGTATTTGTTTTCAGTGCAAGTAGCTTATCATACCGATAATGCAGCCATGGGTATGATTCATTTATAATCCTCATTTTACGCTGTCTGCCAGGCAAATCACTTCTGTTGTGGTTGTCCCAGGACAAAATTAAACTGCATGCTTAAGCACAGTGTCTGTTAAATAGTAATAGGACATTTTAGTGTTTCACAGTGATTGTAAAAAATGATTGTAAGTTCTCACAAACAGCCCTTTCTCCTAGTGTTTTACTTATGTAATTATGTAATTTTGTGGGTTTTAATTACGTAATATGTATGCACAAATTTACTTAATTTTGTCATTTTGTAGTACGTCTTAACCCCCTTTGTACGGCACTGCAGAACCCTTGTGTCATCCTATAAATAAAAGGTAATAATAATAATGATAAAATGTTGAAATAGATAATAGTATAAGTACAAAATATATCATATTGTACATATTCATGGGTGAAAATATTCACACATCTGGACCTAATGAGTTTCATCAAATGAGTTAAACTAATTCTGAGATTATAGGCCTGATTCATGTTCGGACACATGTCCATTTGGCGTATCTTGCAGGAAATAGCTCTGCACATGCTCAGAAATGGACTGCTATTATATGCAATACATGTCCGAATGCAAATGACACTTACGGCTGCCTACGACTTGAGAGGAGGAACGGGCCAGGGAAGTGGCAGACTAATCTAGGCCATTTACAGTACGGACGTTCCAACGCAGGTGCGGTTGACTCAATACCTGGGTTTCTCGTAAGTGCGCTTGTTTATTGACGTATGATTTGCACCCACTACAGAGATAATGTAAATATCAAATGATAGTGTTGACTGTAACAAAATTATGTCTATGTGCCGCTAGCACAGAACATTTGTATGCAAGGAAGACAGACCATTAAATGCATTGTATGTACAATACGCATTTTATTTATGTAAATAATGTAAAATGAAAAAAATAATATTTGAAATGTAATATTAATATAAATGATTATGCTGATGACAGTAGTTATTTTATTTAATAATCAAAAAATGTTTGACTGCTCTCTTCTGTGACCTTTTGTTGTGTATATACTGTACTCTGTTCTGCATTTCTATATAGGCAAGTACTGTGTAGGCAGAATGTACATATACCAAGATTCAAATGAAAACATATCTTGAGATACGCTTGGATTTGAATACAGTTGCAACAAATTCAGTGCTCTTTTTTCAAATGCAAGTTAAGTGCAAGTTGAGTTCGGACTTGTATCAGGTCCTTTGTGACTACTGGTTTTATTTCTAGCAACTTTTTATAGGCTTATCTGATGCCCTTCAAGAATAGCTACAGTTTTCTAATAAATACATCATGTTGCAAGGTATCCCTTCCATAAATGCTCACTCATTAATAACTTCCATAAAAATCTGGAAACCATTATTTCAAAATATACATTTTTAATTAACATGGTGGAAGACTAAGTACATATGTCACAATATGATATGCCACATTATTTAATACAACCAAGATATTGATATATAGGTAAAAACTGCATATTGGTCCAGCCAGATAGGTAGAAAGTGCTTACTGGGCTATATGATCCAGTTACACAGCAATATTGGTCAGGGTGTCAGGAGTCAGATGGTTGATTGAGTATAAAACGAACACATGCAAGTCCTGGGTGAACTGTGTAGAGGCTGGCAATAGCCTCTACAAAGTGGGTGCAGCCCAAAAAAAGTCCTGTAACCGGGAATGGGGGGATGAAACGAGTGTGGATGAGAGATGCAGATCTTGTGCAGAACAGAGGTGTCGAGTTGGGTGATATATTGAGACAAGTGAGGAGATGTATGTTGGTTCAGTTTTGTTGATGGCCTTGTATGTTAGTAGAAGTATTTTATATTTGAAAATGTAAAAAATGGCAACCAATGTAGAAGAGTGGAGCAGCAGTGGAAGAGTGATTTGCAAGGAAAATCAAGCCGCTGCATGTAAAATATATTGTAGTGATGAGTTTGGTTCTGGAAAAAGTTTGGTTCTGGTAGGATAAGAACAAGGATAGGATAGTGTCCTAAAGAACGAGTCAGGTGGAAACAGGGGCGGATCTAGACATTTGTCCTATCCCGGGTGATTTTAGGAGGGGGGATTTAGGCCCCGCCCTCTTTCTGACGTCTATGGCTGCCGGCGGCTGCACAGTATGTGCAGGTCCTTTCAGCAGTGACAGTGTGCTGTCCCGCTGCTCTGATTGTGTTTAAAACACAATCAGAGCAGCCGGGCAGCACACTGTCACTGCTGAACGGACCTGCACAGTGTGCAGCTGTCGGCAGCATGCCCCTGGTAGGGGGGGCGATCTCACTGGATCCGCCACTGGGTGGAAAGGATTAACATGATTGTGACTTAACATGATTGTTATTGTGACCTTTTTTGAAGATAACATATGATCTCTGTTATACACATTCATTTGTACTCCTTATGTCCAGTTTGAACTAGTGTCTGGGGGAAGAGGTGGCTTTGGATATAGGGTTTATCAGATCGCTAAAACCCAAATAGCATTAGCTTCAACTGCAATGTCAGAGAAGGCTATGTCCAGCAGATATCCTTATATATTTTACTGTGTTATTTAGCAACAGGATTCCTCAGGTAAAGATATTTCTCAACAATCAAATTGTATACCGCAGCTAAATACCTACTTATTTTATATATATCTTTCATAGTAAACATTTGTATTATTGTTTTTTACATTTATTCTTGTCTGTCAATCATTGTAATCTCACACCAGAATATAAGAGTTAATGTTTGTCTTGTGACACCTAGGTATTGGAGCGTTTGTATGAGGAGAGAGTGGTCAGCAGTGTCAAAGGCAGCAGAGTGATCCAGGAGAATCATAAGCGAGTAATGGCGTTTAGATTTAGCAGTTATCAAATCATTGTCAACCTTAGTCAGTGTTGGGAACAAACGCCTGACTGAAAAGGGTCCAATAGGCTGTGTGAGTAAAGAAGGAGTGTAAGGCGAGTGTAGGCAATTCTCTCATGAAGCTTGGAGGGGCATTGGGGCTGAGAGATGGGGCCGTAATTTGAGAGAAAGTTTGGGTCAGATTTGTTTGTTTTTCAGAATAGAAGAGATCAATGTGTGCTTGACAGTAATGATACCAGTAGAGAGAAATAAATAATTAGATATACGAGATTTACACCAATGACCTTTTGCTTTGGGTGTTGCAAAGAGATAGAAAACTGTTGAAAATGAATAGCATTAAGATTTCTGTGGGTAAAAGGATGTTTGGTAGAGTTTGACAGCAGAAAAGTTAAAGTATTGGTGGAGAGCTTGTAGCTGATAATGTGATAATATGCAGCACTTTAACTGGCATTTAAAGTAAATAGCAAAGGGTTCCTTAAGATTCTCATAGTTTATATGAATAGTTTTATTTATCACAGTATTCTAAGACATGTATGTAAAGAAAGAGAAAGTGGCAGGTATAGTGGCAGATATTGAATGAGAAAGGTTGGGAACACACTTCTTTAGGCAAACTGTACACTGGAACATTAACTGCTCAAAGGGCATAGAAAAAAATGATTTTGTTCATTTTATTCACTTTTTTCCTTTTGATGTTTTTTTTATTGTCACAATTACTGATTAGGATGTTTTTACTGACACTGCCTACAACAGCACCAACTGCAATGATAGCCCTGCATGGCAGTTTTGGCCTCTGTTAACTGGGAGGAGTATGAACATATAACAAATATATAAATGTAATGCTTACTGAATTTTGACAAAAACGAAACATGTTGCAAATTAGTTTCACTGCTATCATCAGATGATTTAAAGCTGAATTGTTTTCATAATATATTCTTGCATATCTTTGATGCAATAATGTAGTGTCAGTGCTCTTTACTTTTAAAGCATCAGTATAGAAATGTGTTTCAGTTAAAGAAAGAACAATATGACTTTCCTGTGGTGACATGTTATATCAGCGTGTAGTAAAAGCTGGGATGTGAAGTATGTCAGAATGCCCAAATAACACAGGATATCTCATGATGCTCTAGAACTAACTCGGGAGCAATAGATATATTAGAGAAATCACAATACAGCTCCTTCAGGGTTTTTTTAAGACAACATATTAGAGATTAATGAATGTTGGATAAAGCATCTGTATAAATCTGCAACATTTAATACAATAAGGCTTAACATTGTGGAAAACAGATATCACTTACTTTTTAAAGATTGTGACCTCACATACTGTCATGCTCGGTCATACTAGTAATAGTACAGTTTTATAGTGACACAAAATTGAGTATTTAAGGCCTGATTCATTAAGTGAACGCAATTAGCGTTTGTTTTCTTTGTAAATGGATGGAAAATGCAAGCAGGTACGCCCATATTGAACAAGAAGAGCATTTTAAGTAATGTTTCTACTTGAATACGGGTCTAAGTACGCTCTGCCTATACAGTACTTGCCATATGTAGACAGACACAACACACTGCAGGATACGCACAATGCACACACACACACACACACATATATATATATATATATATATATATATATATATATATATATATATAAAAGTCCCATCAGAACACACAGAAAAAAATATTACAGACATTAACACCTGTTAATAGTATGGGGCCTGATTCATTAAGGATCTTAAATTAAAAAGTATCTTATTTCAGTCTCCTGGACAAAACCACGTTACAATGCAAGGGGTGAAAACTAGTTTTCTGTATTGCACATAAGTTAAATGCTGACTGTTTTTTCATGTAGCAGATGGCATATTCTAGATGTCAAATAATTAACCTTTCTAGTACTGTTTTTAAAATGGTATTTTAAGACAATCAGAAATGAACGCATTAATTTATTTTCAAAATGAGGTCTGGTCAGTCAGGAAGTACCAAACACAAATAAATCAAGATGTCTAAACTAGAATGAAGTAATACCATCCACTAGTTATGGTATAATCATTGTCTGCAGCATATTGATGTCATTACAACAACTGAAATCAGTATGATCTCATTGGTTCATGTTGTGCAATAAAATTACATTGACAACTGAGTGTGATTCTCTTTGTCAAACAAAAAGGGAGTCTGGACTATTTCTAAAAAGGCGGATAAAACTTTTAGGGGTATATTTACTAAAATGTGGGCTGACAAAGTGGAGATGTTGCCTATAGCAACCAATCAGATTCTAGCTATCATTTTGTAGAATGTACTAAATAAATGTTAACTAGAATCTGATTGGTTGCTATAGGCAACACCTCCACTTTTTACCCTTTAGTCTTTTGGAACATATTTTTTTTTTTATACTTTTGGGGTTAAATTCCTAATTGAAAGGATAACTTCCTAAAATGGTTGTCCACTTTTGGAGAAACTAGCTAATATAACAGGTATAGCAGAGGGGGAACCCATCTTCTATTACCTGGAACAAAATAAAAATACTTGTTCCTGTTATCTTTTCTCCTGGTACTACTGATGCATGTTGCATCCTGGTCCCATTTGTGTTTTTATTAAATTACTTGTCTCGGAACAAATAGCTGTAGAGAAGTGCTGACTGTCCTCAGCAAAGCTTCTTTAGCCTTACTTCAGCCAGACGCATCTCCGCTTATCGCCACCATTACCAGTTTTTAACCAGTTTCCCATCTCCTGATAGCAGAATATTGGTCTGAGTCTCAGTCTACATAAGTGGTATTCGCACCAACATGCCCGTAATGTATTTTGGCTACGCTTACAAGCTCCTTGTTCCCATATTCCACCTCTTCAATTGTATGGGGCTGCAAGCGGTTGAAAGCACAAGAGACAACTTCATATGGCCGCAACAGTAACTAGTGCTTTTTGCGCATGTGCAGAAGTAAAAAGCGTATGCAGCAGATGGCACTTTGGAGTCATTAAGGAGAGCAAAGCATAAAAAATGAGTAACATTTTACCTTGGCAATACCATGTTGCATTGGAGGAGGTACATTTAAAATGTTGGGACAGATTTATAGTTGGGATAGGGCATTTCAGTATTTATCTTATGTGCAAAATAAGAAACTCATTTGCACCCTTTGCATTGTAACATGGTTTGTCCTGGAGAACATTTACTCCTTATTGGCCTTACTTTCCTTAATGACTCTGGCCCTTTGTGTCCAACTCTACATGACCATGTATGTTTGATAGTGTGCTTAGAATTTATTTTATGGTGATAAATCTCACTTAATGACCTTATCACACTGTGGTCTATGCTGTGACCTTGGCCGTTGGCAGTTATGCTATAGCAATACATTTTCTGTATGAAGCATGTAGTATATTGCAACATGGTGTGTATGGGAAATTTACAAGATATTATTAAATACATCTTACAGTTGAGTCATTTTACTTGCCGATTACAGGAAGGTTAAAAAGATCCTTAGGAATGTTCCAAAATGATCTTCACAAATTTATTACAATGACAAACCTTTATGATTGTTTGTCAATTTAGTTTTAATGAAAGGCTACACTATACTAATATGTAGCCAGTATTGATCCAATAATATTGCAATTGTCTATGCCTGTGTGAATCTCACAAGATCACTTTCCAACTGGTCTAATTGTCCTAATATCTAAGATGTTTCAAGGCCTCAATTTAGGTGCAACTAAAGTAATGTATTATCAGCTTGGTCATGAAGCAACAGCGCTAGCAAAGTTCCATCAAACCTGGTTAACCCTGTTCTCACACAGTCTTTTTGTGACTCAGTTAAGGACCTCAAAGGCAAGATGATTTGCCCAGGCTCCTGGCATCACACGGTCCCCTGGATTAGAATCAGATTTAATAATTGATAGTATTTACAATGTTGCAGGTCTTGTCTTTTTTTAATAGAATCTTATTTTGCTGGAAGTATTTAGATAGCCAGTATATTTACTTGTGCAACCTTATTTGTACTAGCTTTCATTATAATGAAGAGTCTTTGGATTTTCTTTTACTGTATTTAAATAAATAAAATTAATAAATTGCAGAGGTTATACTTAAATTTCCAATGCACAGAAAACAATTGTAAACTCCATCTAATGATTCAGTGAAAGTGTCATATCACTACAAGGCATCGATGGCTTTGCTACAAGGCAGAGTACTACGCGCTGGAACTTGAGACATTCCCTGCAGTTAAAAGGTTAATTATTCAGGGCCCTGACAGATCCTAAACGTGTAATCTTGATCTTCATTACAGACATCATTTTCATATATTTTTGTCCATGAATATTTTAAGGGGGTAACAGGAGAAGGTTATTCTTTTGTTATGATGTCACTGATACACACTTGGATACACACTTGGATACTAGTATGCTTAGAACGATCAGGCTACACTGTGTATTCACGTGGAGCGAGGTAGCTCCATTTGCAATGCAGCAGCTTTATCCTGACCTACAACTGTAATAGTAGATAGCTGTGGAGCTGTTTTGCTGGATGTTTTACTAGCCGCTAAAAGCTTGGAGCATAATGAAAGGAATTCTCAGTAAATTTCTCTCTAGTTACCTCAATGGTTGCACTGTTTAAAATCTTGTGGTTGGGGCAATCGAGTGAGGGAAAAGAAAGCAGCTGTCTGTTTCAGAATCTCAGAGGATTATAGGAAGTTACTAGATTTTGCTCAACATTTTATTACTTCTTGATCTTTTCTCTTGAAGCTGCTCCTTGAATTTGGGATCCTGGTTATCTGAAGTCTGTGATGTTAACATGGAACAATGTTGTTGTTTGTGGAGACAAGGCTAAATGGTGACTCCTGTTCCTCCCCACCAGGCGCACGTTGAGAGGCGACACTTGCAGATACAAGGTGAAGATACAACATGCATGCATTCCCCTGTTCAGGGTTTCTTACCTGCTTTGGGCACGAAAGGGAGAATGTGCCTTTTGACCTTCCTGGCACCAATGCACTTGATGTGCAAAAAACAGATGCTGGTTCTGTTGTTGTTAAGCAGCCATATGCACATGTATCCTGTGTACAAAATATGAAGATGGACTCCGTCCCAGAAGATAGCAATCGATGCTGTTATTCAGAAAGAAATGGCTTTGCAAGTTGTAATTCGAAGGCTGCCTCACAAGGTGACTCCAAGCTGTCAGATAGCAGCACTGCCTTAGGATCTGAACCGAACACTAACTTAGCCTCCATCCACACTCACATTCCCAGGCCTACAATAATCACTGTGCCAACGGTAAGTGCTACTAGAGAACATCTGATATATGGAACAACAACAAAAGATACTGTAAATATTTAGCTAAATATTTTATGAAAATAGCAAGGAAAGTACATTGTGGTTGCACTGACGTCACTGCCTATTTGCATGGAGCTAGATAACTCCATACACCAGTGGATTCCAAACTTTCTCAGTTCGAGGCACCCCTAGGGTCTGTATAATTTTTTCAAGGCCCCCCTAAGCCAAAATAATTACCAAGTAGTCCCCCGCCTTGCTTACCACCGGTCCTGGTAACGACACCCCTGTGAGATCACCGCAACACCCCAGGGAGCCACGGCGCACAGTTTGGGAACCAGTGCCATATACCATGTAGTCGCTTTATCCTGACCTAAAACAGCAGGGTGTTTCTGTGATGGGCTAGTATACAAGTGACATAGCCTACCTTATAGAAAATGAGTTGTATGTAAAATATAATTAACAAAACCATTGACAGTGCTCTAATAGAAATGATCTCATATGTACATGCTATAAGCTTAGTTGCTGCTCCTTAATGGCAAGAAGAGCAAAACAATAATCAGGTTACTTCCATATTATTCTTATTTTTATCTTTACTGAAGTTTTTTTTCGCAATTCTAGGCAACTCTAAGTAATTTACAGAAGTTTTATTGCTGGTTCAAACAAAAAAGTTGCTTAAATAGACACTTAACATGTATAGAATGACCTTTCTAATGTACATTTGTTCAATTCGCAATTTATTTTTTTTAAAAATAGATTTTAAATGGCAAACTATAAAATATAAAACATGTATAATCACATACAATTTGCTTTAAATAAATGACATTTTCAAAGAAAATTTTGTTCCTAATCAAGAATTTTTATCAGCACAACCTTAGGCAACTGATTTACTATGAAACTTTGAATTGAGCACAATATTGAAATTTGCCAAAATGTGGAAATCACCTTTTCAATAATTATAAATTATTCATGATTAGCAAAACTGGGATTTTTCAGCAATGTACCTATTGATCACTAGTGAGCAAAATCATATATATTCAACAATGCGTTATGCTCATCTTTGGTTGTACAGTGCTCTGACATAATTGACAAATGTACTGAACACTTGCAGCATTGACATTTTATTACAAACACTGAACTCCTTGGAAAATTATGTTAACGTCAGTAGATTAATTTGTTTCTGCTGCTACTTGCACTTCAGATCTATGGGCACATAACAAGAAATACCTTTCAAAACTTTTGTATAACACTCTTTTTCCACATACCAGAGATGGGTTATTTTATTCAAGACATTGAAAATTACAGCTGTTCAGCAGGCAACAATGACGCGCATATATTTAAATGTTAATAGTTATGGATGATATAGATCTTCCTTACATGAACATAATTTTGAAAGAAAATTGGCAGAACCACTCAAACTCTGTGTAAAATGTATAAAGACAATTACACATAGGGGGTAAATTTGCTAAGTGGTGTCTCCGTCAAACCAGCGATTCTCGTCATCATTTTTTTTAAAATGCCAATTTATTAAAGACAAAGCTCTTTGAGTTTTGCCTTTAATTAAATTGCCGTTTTAAGAAAATGGTGGCAAACCGCCAACAATCAGTGTTTTGTCGGAACTGCCGCTTAGCAAAAATAGGGTTTAAAAATAACTCCTTACCATTTTTTTCTAAATCTCTCAAATAGTTTTTAAGATAAAAATACAGAGCATTATGTTGCACTTTTAAACATTGTCTGCATTTTAGATCTCACACTATTTGAAAGATATTGTGACAGAGTTCATTTATTTGTTTTCCTATCTATACAGTTTTAGCATTACTGACCAATATATTTTAAATTTTGTCTTCGTATATTCTCAGATTTTTCTTGTCTAATTAGGTATCATTTTAAAACATGTGCTTCAGTACATACAGTATTATGTATTCACAATAATATTGGACAATAAGATGAAAACTCTCGTCCTGATTCATAAAGGAAAGTTAAACAAAAGTAAGCAAGTAATGCAAAACCATGATGCATTGGAAGGGTGGTACATTTAAAATGTGATGGCAGATTTATAGTTGGGGTAGGGCATGTCCTACATGAACTTTAAATTTCAGTGTACAAATAGGTTATCAAGTATTTGTGTGCTACATGATAAAATAGGCAGTATTTTTGTTATGTACAAAATAATAAACTAATTTGCACCTTGTGCATTGTAACATGGTTTTGTCCAGAAAACTTGAGTAAGAAAACTTACTCAATTGTTTGCCTAAGGCTTAATGAATCAGGCCCTCTAACTGTAAGTATTTCTCTCTAATTTGACTGACAGCTAAGAATGTGATTCCTGTTTTTGATTTTTCCTCTCCTTTTTTTATTAGTAATGTCTCCCATTCTTAAGGGTCATACAGAGTGACAGGACACATGTTAGGTATCATAAGACTTTGACTAAGCACCAATGGCTCTGAAATAGATAGAAATAACATGACCACATAGGCATGATATATTCAGTGATTTGCAAAGGCCCTCCAAAGTGTGCTGAAAATTGAATACCACTATCAGACTCAATAGATCTATCAGATCTCAATAGACACACATGAATGAAGAAAATATATTTTAAAAATAATCTTGCAGCCTGTGGTGCTGAAGGTCACTTTTTCAGCAGAATAAAATGTATCACCTTTGCAAAATAATGAACCACTACCTGAATGGATTTATATCTTTGAGATTAAGAGTGTTCAACAATAACATTCATGGAGATATCTCTCTCTCTCTCTCTCCAAGATCTCTGAGGTACTGGCAATGGTTGCAATAAGTTTGCTGGCTGTTGATGAGAGGATTTCATTCTGATATACTGTGGGGATGTTTCCACATATTGATAGATCTCTTTACAGATCTTCGGCCACCAGTAATATTTATTGAGTCAAAGATTTTAGCTGTTCCCAGATGACCTGCTACTAGAGAATCATGATATTGTTGAAAAACAATCTGTTTCAGAGAAATAGTAAGAATAAATACTTTTGAAAAACAGATAAGGCAATTATCTGCCTGAATTTGCTGTTTAGGAAATCTGAGCATCAACTTAACATGATCACATGATCTTTAGTAGCAATCTTTTTTCGCAATGAGTAAGTCGAAAGTGTAGCCACAATATGCTTAGGCTGTAAAATAGTCTCTTCAGAGAGTCAAATTGTAAAGATAAGACATTTGCTTTGCCATTGCATGATCCCAGAAGCTTTGTCACAATGAATTTGAAACAAGAAAAGAAAAGAGCTCAATAATTTTGGCAGGGGTTGAGTCTTTTTACCTTTTTCAAATATTCAAGATTTTTACGATCAGTATTAATAACAGTTGGGAAACTAAAACCCTCATGCAAATATCTCCATTGGTAATAAAATAGTCAACAATTCTCTATCACACACTGAGTAATTTTGTTCTGGAGCAATCAATATTTTGAGAAAAATGCACAGGGATGCAAACATTTTCAAAACAGGTCCCAACATTACAGGATCCAGACAAGAATCCAGTACCAGGCTTTAGCTGATTAGCTGTATTTATTCATCTGTTGTTATCATCTTTAATAAACAGAAACCTGTTTAAGTTACAAAAGCGTTGTGGCTTAGCATCCACATTAACACCGCTGAACACCTTTATTAACATCAAAAGGTATAAGCAACATAAAGTACTCTCCGTGAAGTTTGCTCCTCGCTTCATTGTTCCACTTCCATAGAGCATAGGTCAGCAACCCCTGACAAGCATGCCAGATATGGCACGCGGACCAGTTTTGTCTGGCACACCGAGCTCCGCAAGCTGCTTCACTAAACCAGTCGAAGATGGCTGAAACGGAGCTGCTGCGTATGAACAGCAGCTCCGTTTCAGCCATCATCGGCTGGTTTAATGAAGCAGCTCCCAGGATTCACTGTAGAACGAAGATGTGTTTGCTGAAGGAAAGTTTGAGGCACACTATGAACTGGGGGCAGATGTAAGTGGCATACTATGTATTGGGGGGCACATATAAAAGGCATACTATGTACTGGGGGAACATATAAATGGCATTCTATGTAATGGGGGCACATATAAGTGGCATTCAATGTATTGGGGGCACATGTAAGGGGCATTCAATGTATTGGGGGCACATGTAAGGGGCATTCAATGTATTGGGACACATGTAAAGGGGATTCTATATATTGGGGACACAACTATGTGGCACTCTATGTAATGGGGGCACAACTATGTGGCATTCTGTGTATTATTGACACAACTATGTGGCATACTATGTATTGGGGGTACATGTATGTGGCATTCTATATATTGAGGGCACATGTAAGTGGTAATCCATGTATTGGGGCACAACTATGTGGCAATCTATGTATTGGGGCACAACTATGTGGCATACAATGTATTGGGGGCACAATTATGTGGCATACTATGTTTTACGGGCACATCTATGTGGCATAATTTGAACTGGGGCACTACTGTGTGGCATATTTTTTTTTGTTGGCCCTATTTCTATTAATAGTATGATATTAACATCATAAAATAAGACATAACTAAATGATAGAAAAAGGTTGCCAACCCCTGCCATCGAGCAAGTAATCATCCCAGTAGCTTACAAACTCAAACTCCCTCCACTCCTGCGAATCCCAAACTCCTTCCACATATCCTTGTTGAAGCCTTTGATCTTCAATAGGTTTCATTCTATATTCCCTAAGACTCCTAAAATCCAAACTCAATGAGGATTTGAATATGAAGTAAAAAGGATACTAGATTCACAGATTTGTCATGGTCATCTTCAGCACCTTATCGAAAGGAGAGGTTACGGTCCAGAAGAATGAGCCTGGATTAAGCTACTGATGTATATGTTCCAAACTTGGACCGTATCTTCCACGCAAAATTCCCTTTGAAGCCCAAGAGGTGTCCAGGGTCCACTCACAAAAGGGGGGTACTGTCGCGCACCAGGCTCTCAGGTCCTGTTACTTATCCCTCCGCTAACTTTCTAAGCTGTCCCTGCAGTCCGCAGCCTCTGCTGGTTTCAGATCTCTCTGCAGGGTGCTGCCCAGTCTGTCTCCAGTCCAGTGTTCCCTCCAAAACCAGTGCCTGGGTGCCGCCATCTTGAATCCAATCACCTGATCCCTCTCAGCCAGTCAAATGCTGCTTCACCTCAGATGACTGAAGCCTCCCATCAGCGGATAGCAGTTACAATAAAAGGGCTTCTTGGAGCCCTAACCTGTTGCCAGTGCAATGTTAATTACTCAGACGTCAACCTGGTTTCTAGCAGTCTGCAGTATACTCAGTTCCTTCTGCCCAGACAGTGCAGGATGCATTCCGGTTCCGTTCCCATTCCAGCATTCCATTCTGTTCTGGTTCCAGCATCTCAATTCCAACATTCCTGTTCCATTCTTGTTCCGGTTCCAGCATTCCAGTTCCATTCATGTCTCAGCATTTTGGTCCCAGCATTCCGATTCCAGTCTGGTCCAGTTTTTTCGGTTCCAGTCCAGTCTTCTTTGCTAATCTGATCACTATCTTGCTACTCTTGACTTCTTTCCAGTCTCCTATGCCACTCATACATCTCTTGAACTCTCAGCAACCACCACCTGCACTTGTTCTTTCCCTCTCATGCGAAATGACATAATTAGGCCAGCCAGCTTTGTGCACGTAGCTACCATTTCAGCTCCAGAGACACAACCCAATCCAGGTACAGCCAAATCCCCAGGTGTGACATTAACCTGCTTTTTATTGGTAATATAAAGGCAATTTATATTCTACTGAATCAAGCACAGCCAACTCAGCAACATTTTCTTGTCGCTTTAAACAATGTTGTTGACAAAATTAGGATGCAAAAGACTGCATTTATGTCTGCCAATCAATAGAAAGATTATATGTAGACAACAAATGCCTACCCCACAATGGACAATAAAGGAGACTGTACCACATGACCATTAATTGTCTGCACAAACAGTGCTACTGTCTCTGAAGTACCTGGGCCAGACACGATGGTAAATCTATCAATAGGTTCCAATAGAATAGCAGTGGTCTTTTCCCGTGGAGCCTAAATCTACCAATGCATAAGTAGAAATTGATAACGTCCCGATTTCCAAAGATAGCAGAATAGCAACATAACATTTTGGAATACTACTAGATACAGTGCACCTACAGATGGAGAATTTGCTTTCAGGGGGAGGGAATTGCATGCAGTGTGCCGCATTCATCAGACCCCCATGATGTCCAAAACGTTAAAGATTAAATTTTAAGGAAACCTGTTGTAGGTAAACCAAAAATAACAGATAATAAAAAGTTTAAGGTATTGTTTTTAAGTTACAAAATTAGAAAGTGTAAATGTAGGTGGATTAAAATAGCTACTTGTAGTTTACCCATCATATGATTAAAATTCAAAGGTTTTTTAAATCACATAGATTGTATATATGCAAAACATGTTCGCTGGGATATGCAAAACATTTAAACAACTCAATCTTTCTAATACGATAAGCTTATTTTGAAGTCCTGTACTCTATTGCTCTTCTGTCCTGTGTAATATGTAAATTCCTTTACTGACATTCTGGTTGTTAGGCTTTTTTTGCGTGTTTTTTTTTAAATAAGATGCTGATATCTGCCATAGTTGTTCCTTTCTGAAAGGTGGAGGTCTTGCTGAAAGGCACCTGCTTATATTCATAATAGGCCACACATAAAAGCCGATGAACACTGTTGCACCATAATATTATATTAACACCATTGAGTATTGATCTACCACTGTACTTTGTGAATAAACAGATCTATTTGAATTTATAACTTTCTTAGTTTGATTTTGTTGATATTATTTTTAAATTAGTTTAAACATGCTGGGCCTGAGTCATTAAGGAGAGCAAAGCAAAAAAAAAAAAGGAGTAAGTTTTTACCTGGTCAAACCATGATACAATGCAAGGGGTGCATGTATTTTACACATAAGTTAAATACTGGCTCTTTTTTCATGTAGCACACAGATACTCAATAGCTTTATTTTTACACTGAAATATATAGCTGATCAAGGACATGCCCTAAACCAAATATAAATCTGTCCCCACATTTTAAATTTATCTCCCCCTCCTATGCAACATGGTTTTGCCCAGCTGCAAAGTTACTTCTTTTTATGCTTTGCTCTCCTTAATGACTTAATGGCCCTCCGAGTTCATTATTCAGGCAGGGGGGGTGCACTGGTAACTTGAGGATATGATCACTAATCTATCTAAACATTCATTTTTATATGCATATTGTATATGTTTTATTTGAATTTTGTCTCAGATGCACATTGATGAAAACAAAATACAAAAAATGTAATAATGCTTCATCTGCAAAAAAAAATGTTTTACCTATTTCTCTATAAACACACACAGAATTGATGGGGAGAATTGCTTGCATGTAACGATACTGGGCAAATCTGCCGAAACTGAAGCTCTTGGAAAAATAAAACATGCTAGGATTTCTAAACCATGCTGCATTGTGTATACTTTGCCTTTAAGACAAACAGAAAGCTGTGCATTAGTAAAGTGTTTGACAAATAGGTTTTCTCGAAATCCGGAACCCAGAGTAAATGTTTCACACCAATGTTGTTTTTTTGTCCAGAACTTGTGACAAAGCTCAGGAAGTCTGACCAATTCCTTTGACAGCAATACTAATGCTACTTGCAAAAAACGTTTTCTCATTTGCATCACTGTCCATTTGGGCAAAAAAACCTTTTGTCACTGATTACAAAATCGATGCACCAATTTCATGAACAGTTTTCTTGCTAAGTTCAAAACTCCAATTCCACTGAGTGTTTATGCTGATTGTAGTTTTATTTGCAACAAGCACATAGCAGATTCCTTTTGCTGTCACTGGGCCTGATTCATTAAGGAAAGTTAAGCAAAAAATTTAGTAAGTTTTCTTACTTAAGTGCTCTGGACAAAGCCATGTTGCAATGCAAGGGGTGCAAATGAGCTTATTATTTTGCACATGAGGAAAATACTGGCTGTTTTTTCTTGTAGCACATAAATACTTGATAGCTTATTTATACTCTGAAAATTAACGTTGATGTAGGACATGCCCTACCCCAACTATAAATCTGCCATCACATTTTGAATTTACTTCCCCCTCCAATGCAACATGGTTTTGCCTTACTTGTTTACTTTTGCTTATCTTTTCTTAATTAATCAGGCCCACAGTCATTACACTGCATTGTTCATTTTTCCAATTAGACCAATATTTCTTTAAATGTTTTCTTACAGCAAAAACACTTTCTACTGTACATTTTTTTTGGTTGCATAGTTTCTCCAACAGTTAGAAATATTTTAGCTCTCGCTAATGGTCACTTATGAAGTGCAAAAAGTGACCTGCACTTCTTTCTGAGAGCAAGTGCGCCTATTGTCCGAGAAGCGCATTTGAAGATGCGTGTTCGCTTCCCGGTCCAGTGTCCTGGACAAACATTATGCAGATTTGCGGTTTGTGGATTTACATGAAACAAAATCATGGTGGAAATAGTGAAACATCACTACAAAGTCTGACTTACTACCACTTTAGGACTAACCCCTTTATTAATTTCCCATTATATATTTTTCTACCAAGCTTCTGGTTAGTTTAGCATACTTTCTGTTGTAAATTAAATATAAGAGTGTGAGGACATTAAGACTTTGGGGGAAATGTATCAAGCTGAGGTTTTTGAAATGTATTTCCCAGTGGTTTGGGGGGCCCAAATGGAAATTAGCGGCGATGGTAGGATGGAGAAATGCCATGCATGACAAAAAATGGCCATGGAAATGTGCCCTCTTCACCCCTGTGTCTCATAACAATAATCTCACTGTGCAAAATGAAATCTCACTTCTACACTGCACTACAATTGCAATCAATGCATTTGCTCAAACTGAGTTACTTAGTAGCGCAAAAGGTGTATTCATAAAATAAACAAAAACAAAAGTAATAACATGTCCAATAAGTAATGTGTGCATATTTGACCCTCCCGTAATAAAGATATGTATACTCAGCAAGTAAACCTTATATCTACATTAGAACCCAAAAAAGGGG
Organism: Mixophyes fleayi; assembly: GCF_038048845.1. NCBI lineage: Eukaryota > Metazoa > Chordata > Amphibia > Anura > Limnodynastidae > Mixophyes > Mixophyes fleayi. The sequence continues at coordinate 155,917,006 of NC_134405.1, read as the reverse complement.
TATATTGAGGGAGTAGTAATCAATTGTTACAATGCAATAGATATGGTGGAATAGGAAGAGGCGTCTCAAACCATTTATTGGGGAGTGGGGAGTGTTATTGCAGGGTCTCAGCTCATACCAATATGTGTGGTGAAAGCTTTTCCAAAGTTATGTTATAAGACTGAGGGGAATGGTGTCAATCAAACTCTCCCAAGAGGTAAAGAATAGTTGTACCTTAGAATCTGTTTGTAAAGTTGTTTCAACCCAGTCCGTGCGAAATATGTGATAAAGCTTCTCTCTAAAGAGAGAAAATGTAGGAAGTATGGCCTAGGCACAGACCTGGAGTTTACTCTTCCTGGCAGCCGCCAAGATTGCTAATAACAATTATTATTATATTTAGGTGAAATCTAAAGCATAGTTGGTGCCATAATTGGCGGGTGGTCATTAGTAAAGGATTATGGAACACTTGCTTAGGAACTTCCTGGTCATGTAGGTGGAGAAACGCCAGTAATCCAATGTTAGGTAGGGAACTCGTGTCTAGTGGTGGAGTTGTAGGTATCAGTGTTGTGAATTCAGTCCCTGAGGTGTCTTAATTGGGCTGCCTGATTATAACAAGTGACGCTTGGCAAATTGAGGCCTCCTTGCATTCTAGATTGCTGCAATTTTATCAGGTCTATACAAGGCTTTTTGGAATTCTAGATGAATCTGCGAAAAAACGAGTTTATCCTGACTGAATCTGGGCATGTGAGCAATAAGGGTAAAATTTGGAGGGGATATAAGAGTCTAGGGAATGTGATCATCTTAATTAGGTTTATTCTACCTCCATATTCAACCTCTTTTGTACAAGGAATGAATATCCTTTGGTAGGTGAATGCCCAGGTATGGTATGGCAGACCCAGCCCAGGTAAGTGCTATATTTCTTGCCCAATAAGGACATGTGGTTTTATCATTTAGCGCTGTTGATTTGTCAAAATTGACATTAAATTAAAGGGCTTAGAGAAGTCTCGGGGTTAGATATAGACAGTAGTAAATCATCAACGAAGGCAGTCAATTTATGTTCCTTGCTACCAATCCATATTCCCTCCAGGAGACTCCAACTTTGTAGCACTCGGAGCATAGGATCCAGCACCAAATTAAAGAGAAGGGGAGAAAGAGGGCAGCCTTGTCTGTTACTTGTGTATAACTTAGAGTAATGTGCCTGGAAAGCTGCAAGAATCCCCTCGGAGTCAATGAGAAGTTTGGAAGAGTGTGACCTAAGGGCAACTATGTGACCCCTCCTTTTTTGGGGTCTTGTTATATTTGCTAGGAGTCTACCCACCCCCCCATATGAAAAACTTATTTTTTTGTGTAATCAATTTGTCGCTTTGCTTGAGAAGTTAGGTAGCTTTCAAGCAGTTGTCGTGTCTACTTATGAGCAGCTAACTCCACTCAATCAGAAGCCTCTTCTGATTCAGTGGAGGCGTAAGAGGCATAGGTGTCCGCCAATGTTTTGCATAGAGTTTCATTAGTTTCCCTAGATTGTCTGTTATGGTTGGACACATATGGTATTATGTGCCTTCACATCACAGCTTTTGAGGTTTCCCATAGAAGCATACAGTCGTCCCAATAATCAGCGTTATCGTCGACAATTCTGCCCATTTGCCTTTCAGATGTTCCTGGAAATGCTCAGAGTGGTACAAATGGGAAGGAAATCTCCAGTGTCGAGTCCTCTTACCTGCACATGGCAGGTGGAGGGAAATTGAGATCACAGCGTGATCCGATATTACTATGTCAGCTATTTCTGTTTTACGGATCTGTGGTATCAAGGAGTCTGCGATTAGCATACAGTCTATCTTGAGAAAGAGCCATGAACGCTAGAATAAAAAGAGTAGATTCTGTCCGTAGGATTCAGTAAGCCTCACGGATCAACCACACCACACCTAGCGGGCAGTTGAATAATGTGCCCTAGTCCCGAAAAATTTGGCATTGGGCGGAACATATGATCTATCCAGATTTGGATTTATCACTGAGTTCACATCACCTGCTATAATCAGATTGGGAGTATCGCGTTGCATGATCATTTGTGTGATGGATTGGAAAAATGACTATTCAGCAGAGTTTGTGGCTTAAATATTAAAAAATGTGAATTTTGAGTCATTAATCTGTATATAGAGTAGCAAAAATCCACCTTCTGGGTCAGCCAATGAGTCTAAGATGGTATATTGCGATGTTGGGCAATAATTATGGCTACCCCTCTTGACTTCGAACTATGAGATGCCGTGAGACAGTTCCTATTCAGGGGGCACGCAGAACAGGGTCATCCTCCCTGCAATGAGTTTCCTGTAGAAGTGCTATGTCTGTGCAGGATTATTTAAGGTTAGCAATTACTTTCTTAGGCTTCACTGGGGTATTCAGACGACCCACATTCCAGGAAATAAGTGTTAGGGAAGGGAGCGGAAGGGGTAGTGGCAGATTCTGATGAGTGGACTGCATGGCTAGTCTTCACCCATCAGTGGATGAAATATGGAGCGTTTGATGTGGAAAAGGACAGCTGTATTGGTCATCTTTCCAGCCATCCTAAAGTGTTTAAGGAGTGGAGGAGGGAGCATATCTGAACATGTGTGTTGTGCATAAGTTTGGACATTGAAAAACATTGATGAAAAACATACATTGAGCTCTACTTAACCATGTTTTTAACTTCAAATCATTTTCTAACATTTTCCTAACCAAATCAAGTAACCAAGGATCTCTGGAGCTGACACCAGAGATTCCGTAATAGACAAGTAGTAACATTGGATAACAAACTAGAAAGAAAAGTAGAGAGAGAGAGTTCACAATATTTTAGGTAAACATATATGCAGTCATTTAGACAATGATTATAGTACTTTAACGTCCCTGAAACGTTTTAGGGCACTTTGTCCAATCAGGGTGGTGAGCAAGGAGATTGTTGAGGTCCAAGTGAGGAACTAGAGGGTGAAATAGATGTCTGTAGAGATCGTCTAGCTTCTGCTGGATCATCAAAAATAAATGTTCGGCCATTCTCAATCACTCCGAGTTTGTCCAAATATAAAAGCGCAAAGCATTTGTTATTATCTGTCAGATACTTACAGAACGGTGCAAATTCTTTGCGTTTTTGCGTAAGCATGGTCGATTCAATTACTGACCCAGCCAAATAGATTAACTCACCTGTGCATGATTAAAGAAATCCTGAAAACATCAACTGTTGGTCGCCCTTGAGGACTGAGTTTGGACACCTCTGTACTAAAGGGTAACTGTATCAAACCTTCTAAAAAGGAAAAGTGGAGGTGTTGCTCAGAGCAAGCAATCATATCCTAGCTATAATTTTTACAATGTACTAGATAATAGCCAGATTCTAATTGATTGCTATGGAAAGCACCTCCACTTTTCCTTTTTAGAAAGTTTGATACATTTACCCCCAAATCTTTCTTCTGTTCTGCACCTCTCAGAAATCTGGAAAGTAGTTTGCTGTCCCCTATTCTGGTGGAAGGTCAATTTGAGTAGGGGATGGAAACTTTCTAAACATCTAAAAAAAAGTTATAATAATTTATAATACCTTATCTATTGGAAAAAATAATAAGAAGAGGGGGTATCCACTATATATGTACATGGGGAATGATTAAAAAAGTAATTTGCCCCCAAATCCTGGGGTAAGAGGAGATAGAACTGGAGGTTTACAGACAATAATCTAAGTGATGGACCATTTTGTATTGTTTTGGGGTAACATACATTCTTTGTGATATTTACGCATGTGTGTGTGTGAGACAGTTATGCAAACAGTGTCCACCTCATGCAGAATAGGATGAGCTGGGAAAGAGTTGGGTTTGGGTCAGTGTCGGACTGGGGCATGAAGAGCCCACAAGGGGACTGCAATGCTAGGGGCCCACCAGAGGGTGTGTGGCCAGCCATCATAGAAGAAAGACTAGACACTAGAGGGGGAGTGGTCAGCCCACGAAGGATAGCTAGCACTATAGTGTAGTATATAAATAATGCAGTGTGTTTATAGAGTACACAGTCTTGACCTGCCCCTTAGATTGGGCAGAACAGTCACCAAAATCAGGATTGTCCCACTAGACCAGGCTTAACCTGTGGCACTCCAGGTGTTGTCAAACTACAAGCCCCAGCATGCTTTGCCAATATATAGCAACTTATTGCTGGAAGGGTATGCTGGGACTTGTAGTTTCACAACACCTGGTATGCCACGGGTTAGTCAAGCGTGCACTAGACTCACTGCACTAGACATTTGACAGACTGTCCTATCTGTTCTTGTCACTTTTACCACCTGTGTGTCACGGGCACTAGGAGTCTTTACCCAGGGATCACCAGGTGGTAGGCTTACCAGAGCAATGTAGATGGTAATAGGGTACTCTGGTAGCTGGGTGATCACGGAACAGGAAACAGCAGATGATGAGGTGCTCAGGGAAGTCTATGACTAGCAGCACTGGTAATATGGAGGTAATAGTACACGAGGAACTGTAGGACAAGGACACGTGAAGGTAGTCAGTGGTCTGCGATAGCAAGTTGTACCACTGCTATAGTGAGGAGGAATGTCCAACAGAAACGAGGAGGTGATGAGAGTCAGCGGTCTGCGGGTAGCAAGTTGTACCGCTGTCTGAGTGAAGGAATGAAATCCAAGTGGAGGTATCCGGGGAGTCAGTGGTCTGCGATAGCAAGTTGTACCACTGCTAAGTGAGAGGATACTGGAACAGGTGATACTGGAAACAGGGATCAGTGGTCTGCTACTAGCAAGTTGTACCACTGAATATATATGTGAGGAGGAGATCGGGGAGAGACTGCAACACAGGATATACACAGGCACCTTATATACGATCCACAGTAACATGCACAATATATATATAAATGACTGAACAGGTCTGCAAATATAGGAAGTCTCTTGAAGTAGTCCAGCACAAGTTAACACAGTCAATGATGGCAATAGACTCAGCGGATAGCAGACTCCAGAGGAGAACCAACACAGTCCAGCAAGATATGCAATACACCAGCACAGTCAATGAGAAGTATGCATACCGTGGTTCAGAAGCAGGCAGTCAGATAGGAGTGCAGGGATACCTGAGCGGCAGGAGGCCGGCTGGATGAGAAGTCCCAGGATACCTGAGGCAGCGGTCAGTAGGTGCAGCGCACAGATAAGTAGACCAACAGGGACACGAATCCACAGGAATCAATAACACGTGGAACTGGACTCACGCAGGACCCAGGAGAGTGGAGATGATCCAGCAGAGGAGTAGTAGATGAGATACAAATCCAATGCAGACAGGAGGGTAGACCTGCGGGACACGTGAAGGCGTGGAGAGCGGATCAGCAGTAGATGGATGATAGCGCGGTCAGCAGCAGCAGGACTCTGCGGTACACGGAGGTAACCAGTAGCAACCAATAGTTGTCAGTAGCGATGGAACACGGGAGAGCAGAGTAGACCGGGAGCTGTTGATCACGGAGAGTAGCAAATGGCAATGAGGGCAGCAGTCTCGAGGAAACACAGGAGAGCTGAGAAGAGGCTGCAGTACACAGGAGCAGCGGATAGGAATCAGCTAACTTGTCACGATGATGAACACAGGCGAGTTGTAGGCTGGAGGCTGTAGTGCACGGAAGCAGCGGATAGACAACAGCTAACAGTCCCGATAATGAACACAGGAGAGTTGCAAGCTGAAGGCTTGTAGTGCACGGAGGCAGCGGATAGGAATCAGCTCACGGAGTTGATGAGGAACAGGTGAGTGGATGTAAAGTAACGGTTGGAGTGCACAGAGGCAGCGGGTAGGAACCAGCAAACAGTCACAGTGAAATATAATAGCGATGATGTGGATTAGAGGACTGAAGTGCACGGAGGCAGCGGATAGGAATCAGCAAACAGTCACAATGATAAGTAATAGCGTTGAAGTGGTTTGGAAGACTGTAGCGCACGGAGGCAGCGGATAGGAATCAGCTAACAGTCACGATGATACAGTTGATGGTAGAAGTGGTATGGGAACCACAGTAGTAGAAGTGGTTTGGAAACCACAGAGGTAGAAGTGGTTTGGAAACCACAGGAATCAGCAGCGCTGAAAACACGAGGAATACAGGAACACCTTCAGAGACTCATAGGGAATGAGACTCCAAGATCAGGCAACGTGGTGTTGACCACAGGTGCTTAATATAGGGAGTGTTGCCTGATCTGCCAATTAAGTTAAAGGGACATACACTGAAGGGTAGGAAAGGGCTGCGCATGCGCAGACCCTCAGGATGGAGGACGGCCACGGTTCCTAAATGTCCGGGAAGAGGCACTCACGGTCCGGTGAGTGACAGTACCCCCCCTTTTAAAGGTGGGCACAGAACGCCTGGAACCGGGCTTGTCCGGATTTTTGGAATAAAACTTCTTCAAAAGGGCAGGAGCATTAAGATCTTCAGCTTTGATCCAAGAGCGCTCCTCAGGACCAAAGCCCTTCCAATGAACGAGGAAACGGAGGACTCCTCGCGAAATTTTTGCATCCAATACCTCAGTAATCTCGAAATCCTCCTCCTGATGAACTTGAACTGGCTGCGGAGCTGAGGGAGGAGTTGAGAAACGGTTGATGATAAGAGGTTTGAGTAAAGACACATGGAAGGCATTGGAAATCCGAAGATTCTTAGGAAGAAGAAGTTTCACACATACTGGATTGATTACTTGAATGATCCTATATGGACCAATAAAGCGAGGGGCGAATTTCATAGATGGAACCTTCAAACGAATGTTTTTAGTAGATAACCAGACACGATCTCCAATTTTTAGTGGTGGAATAGCCCGCCTCTTCTTATCTGCAAAAGATTTATATTTGATAGATGTCTTCTTTAAACAGGTTTTGACCTGAGACCAGATATTTTTAAAGGTCTGACAAGCAATCTCCACCGCAGGAACTTGGGTGGGCGGGAGGGCAGGAAATTCCGGAAAAGACGGATGGTGACCGTAGACCACAAAAAATGGAGTTTTGGATGATGACTCGTGATACATGTTGTTATGGGCGAATTCAGCCCAAGGGAGCAACTCTACCCAGTTGTCTTGATTGGCTGATGAGAACATCCTTATAAAAGTCTCAAGATCTTGATTGACACGTTCAGTTTGTCCGTTGGATTGCGGATGGTAAGAAGATGAGAGTGCTAATCGTATGCCCAAGGTTTTACAAAGGGCTCGCCAGAATCTGGAAACGAATTGTACTCCTCTATCCGACACAATCTCAGACGGACATCCATGGATACGGAAAATCTCTTTAATGAAATGTTCAGCCAGAATGGACGAGGAAGGCAAACCAGCCAGAGGAATGAAATGAGCCATCTTCGAAAATCTGTCCACCACTACCCAAATAGTGTTATGATTCTTACTAGGTGGTAAGTCAGTAACGAAATCCATACTAATATGGGTCCACGGTTTGGACGGAATGGGTAGTGGTCGCAGCAACCCTGCTGGAGTTCTGCGGGAGGATTTAAACTGGGAACATAGCTCACAGGAAGCAATGAACTCTTTGACGTCTGTCCTCATTGAAGGCCACCAGTAACTTCGAGAGAGAATCTCAAAGGTCTTGTGTTCACCGGCGTGCCCAGAAAAACGAGAGGCATGGAACCACGAAAGGATTTTCCTCCTTAGAGTAGGAGGCACGAGGGTCTTCCCAAATGGTAGCGTTTTGGTGGATGAAGCAGCCAGTGAGATACATTTGGGGTCTAGAATGGTATGGTTGGAAACCTCTTCTATATCAGAGGACGTCATAAAAGCTCTAGATAAAGCGTCAGCTTTTTTGTTCTTGGCAGCTGGTTTGAAGGTTATTATTAATTCAAAACGGGAAAAGAAAAGAGACCATCTTGCTTGACGAGGGTTCAAGCATTGGGCAGACTGGAGATATGACAAGTTCTTATGATCTGTGAAGATCGTCACCGGATGGTGAGCTCCCTCCAATAAGTATCTCCATTCCTCTAATGCAGCTTTGATAGCCAGTAACTCCTTGTCCCCGATAGTATAATTCTTCTCAGCGGGCAGGAGACCCCGAGAATAGAAGGCACAAGGATGAAATTTTTGCTGTTCCGAGCGTTGGGAGAGAATAGCTCCTAAGCCCACATTAGAGGCATCTACTTCCAGGAAGAAGGGGAGTGTCACATCAGGCTGTCGAAGGATTGGAGCCGAAGCGAAGGACTCTTTTAGTATTTGAAAGGCTTGAAGAGCCTCAGGTGACCATTGCTTAGGATTAGCCCCCTTCCTAGTCAAGGCCACAATAGGAGAGGCAATGGAAGAAAAGTCTTGAATGAAGCGTCTATAGTAATTGGCAAAACCTAAGAAACGCTGGATGGCACGAAGAGTAGTTGGCTGGGGCCAATGTAGTACAGCATTCACCTTGTCGGGATCCATCTTCAGGCCAACTCCGGAAACTATATACCCCAAGAATGGAATCTGGGGTAATTCGAATGAACATTTTTCTAATTTACAGAACAATGAATTTTTCCGTAGCCTGGAAAGGACTTCTGCCACATGTTGGTGGTGAGAAGGCAGGTCCTGTGAAAAGATCAATATGTCGTCCAGGTAGACGACGACACATACATATAATAAGTCCCGGAAGATCTCATTAATGAAACCTTGAAAAACAGCGGGGGCATTACACAGCCCGAAAGGCATTACCAGATATTCGTAATGCCCGTCTCTGGTGTTAAACGCTGTCTTCCATTCGTCACTGGAACGGATTCTGATTAAATTGTAGGCACCACGAAGATCCAACTTAGTAAAGATACGGGCTCCCTTGATGCGATCGAATAGCTCAGTGATCAGCGGAATGGGGTACCGATTCTTGATAGTAATGGCATTGAGTCCACGAAAATCTATGCAAGGGCGTAAAGATCCATCCTTCTTTTTAACGAAGAAGAACCCAGCTCCAGCGGGAGAGGTGGAAGGTCGAATAAACCCACGCTGGAGGTTCTCCTGTATATACTCAGATGTAGCTTGAGTTTCAGGTAACGAGAGTGGATAGACCCGGCCCCTGGGGGGAGTCTTGCCAGGTAGAAGGTCAATCGGACAATCCCAAGAACGATGAGGAGGAAGACGTTCAGACTGAGCTTTATCAAAAACATCAGTAAATGAAGCATATTGAGGAGGGAGTCCCGGTGAGGTAGATGAGATGGAAGATTGCTGTACTTTGAGAGGAATGACTTGGGAAAGGCAACGATGGTGACATTCAGGCCCCCAAGACATGACTTGAGGGGTGCGCCAGTCAATCTGGGGAGAGTGACACTGAAGCCATGGAAGGCCTAAGACAATTGGACTTGTCGTAACAGGAAGGATTAAAAACGATATTTCTTCATGATGCAGGGCACCAATCTGAAGGGTTACTGGAGACGTACTCTGAGTGATGAGACCGTTGATGAGACGTGATCCATCTATAGCCGTCACAGTAATGGGTGTTTTTAAGGTAATCACAGGTAGAGACCATTGATTTACTAATGATTTGGAAATAAAATTTCCTGCTGCTCCGGAATCAATCAATGCCTGTGACTCAAAGGTTTTGGTAGCACAGGAAATCGTAACGTCAAAGGCGCAGACTTTAGATTTCATGGAAGATGGAGAGGACTCCAGGGACCCTAACTTCACCTCTCCAGAACTAGTTAGGGCCTGGCATTTCCCGATCTCTTAGGGCAAGAGCTGAGCATATGAGTGGAATCAGCACAATAGATACAGAGTCTATTCTTTACTCTTCGTTTCCTCTCCTCTGAAGATAATTTGGAACGTCCTATCTCCATGGGAATCACAGAGGGTGAAACTGGACGAAATTGAGGGTTAGAACGAAGAGGTGCTTTAGCAGAAGTTGTTTCCTCAGCCTCTCTTTCACGAAATCTCATATCAACACGATGGCAAAGAGAGATCAGATCTTCAAGTGACGAAGGAAGCTCCTGGGTAGTCAGTGCATCTTTAATTTTATCGGAGAGCCCCTGCCAGAAGGCGGCAACTAGAGCTTCAGTGTTCCACTGAAGTTCAGAGGCTAAGATCCTAAATTGAATGACATACTGTCCTACTGTATGAGATCCTTGTCGCAGACGGAGGATGCTGGAAGCAGCGGAGGTCACACGACCTGGTTCATCGAACACACTTCGAAATGTAGCAATGAATTTGGCACTATCTTGCAATATTGGGTCGTTTCTTTCCCACAGAGGGGAGGCCCAAGCCAGGGCTTGTCCAGAAAACAAAGAGATAAGATAGGCCACTCTGGAACGATGGGTAGAAAAATTTTGAGGTTGGAGCTCAAAATGGACTGAACATTGGTTAAGAAAACCCCTACAAGTTTTGGGGTCCCCATCGTACTTTGACGGAGTAGGCAGGTGAAGCGTAGAAGCTGTAGACACCTGGGATGGCACTGGGGAAGCGGAGGAAAGCACAGGAGCCTCAGTAGTAGCTGTCACTGTCTGTCCAGATGTTCCTTGGGAGGTTAATGATTGATAACACTGAAGTAACAGCTGTTGGCGGGCATCCTGTTGCTCTACACGGCTGACCAGATGCTGCAGCATCTCTTTGGCTGTAGGTTCCGTATCTGGGTCTGTCATGGCCTGATCTTACTGTCACGGGCACTAGGAGTCTTTACCCAGGGATCACCAGGTGGTAGGCTTACCAGAGCAATGTAGATGGTAATAGGGTACTCTGGTAGCTGGGTGATCACGGAACAGGAAACAGCAGATGATGAGGTGCTCAGGGAAGTCTATGACTAGCAGCACTGGTAATATGGAGGTAATAGTACACGAGGAACTGTAGGACAAGGACACGTGAAGGTAGTCAGTGGTCTGCGATAGCAAGTTGTACCACTGCTATAGTGAGGAGGAATGTCCAACAGAAACGAGGAGGTGATGAGAGTCAGCGGTCTGCGGGTAGCAAGTTGTACCGCTGTCTGAGTGAAGGAATGAAATCCAAGTGGAGGTATCCGGGGAGTCAGTGGTCTGCGATAGCAAGTTGTACCACTGCTAAGTGAGAGGATACTGGAACAGGTGATACTGGAAACAGGGATCAGTGGTCTGCTACTAGCAAGTTGTACCACTGAATATATATGTGAGGAGGAGATCGGGGAGAGACTGCAACACAGGATATACACAGGCACCTTATATACGATCCACAGTAACATGCACAATATATATATAAATGACTGAACAGGTCTGCAAATATAGGAAGTCTCTTGAAGTAGTCCAGCACAAGTTAACACAGTCAATGATGGCAATAGACTCAGCGGATAGCAGACTCCAGAGGAGAACCAACACAGTCCAGCAAGATATGCAATACACCAGCACAGTCAATGAGAAGTATGCATACCGTGGTTCAGAAGCAGGCAGTCAGATAGGAGTGCAGGGATACCTGAGCGGCAGGAGGCCGGCTGGATGAGAAGTCCCAGGATACCTGAGGCAGCGGTCAGTAGGTGCAGCGCACAGATAAGTAGACCAACAGGGACACGAATCCACAGGAATCAATAACACGTGGAACTGGACTCACGCAGGACCCAGGAGAGTGGAGATGATCCAGCAGAGGAGTAGTAGATGAGATACAAATCCAATGCAGACAGGAGGGTAGACCTGCGGGACACGTGAAGGCGTGGAGAGCGGATCAGCAGTAGATGGATGATAGCGCGGTCAGCAGCAGCAGGACTCTGCGGTACACGGAGGTAACCAGTAGCAACCAATAGTTGTCAGTAGCGATGGATCACGGGAGAGCAGAGTAGACCGGGAGCTGTTGATCACGGAGAGTAGCAAATGGCAATGAGGGCAGCAGTCTCGAGGAAACACAGGAGAGCTGAGAAGAGGCTGCAGTGCACAGGAGCAGCGGATAGGAATCAGCTAACTTGTCACGATGATGAACACAGGCGAGTTGTAGGCTGGAGGCTGTAGTGCACGGAAGCAGCGGATAGACAACAGCTAACAGTCCCGATAATGAACACAGGAGAGTTGCAAGCTGAAGGCTTGTAGTGCACGGAGGCAGCGGATAGGAATCAGCTCACGGAGTTGATGAGGAACAGGTGAGTGGATGTAAAGTAACGGTTGGAGTGCACAGAGGCAGCGGGTAGGAACCAGCAAACAGTCACAGTGAAATATAATAGCGATGATGTGGATTAGAGGACTGAAGTGCACGGAGGCAGCGGATAGGAATCAGCAAACAGTCACAATGATAAGTAATAGCGTTGAAGTGGTTTGGAAGACTGTAGCGCACGGAGGCAGCGGATAGGAATCAGCTAACAGTCACGATGATACAGTTGATGGTAGAAGTGGTATGGGAACCACAGTAGTAGAAGTGGTTTGGAAACCACAGAGGTAGAAGTGGTTTGGAAACCACAGGAATCAGCAGCGCTGAAAACACGAGGAATACAGGAACACCTTCAGAGACTCATAGGGAATGAGACTCCAAGATCAGGCAACGTGGTGTTGACCACAGGTGCTTAATATAGGGAGTGTTGCCTGATCTGCCAATTAAGTTAAAGGGACATACACTGAAGGGTAGGAAAGGGCTGCGCATGCGCAGACCCTCAGGATGGAGGACGGCCACGGTTCCTAAATGTCCGGGAAGAGGCACTCACGGTCCGGTGAGTGACACTGTGGTTGCTGGTTTCTTTTGTTGCGGCCTGTCTGGATCCTGGAATGTTGGGGGCCCTATTTGAAAAAAATAATGGGTACATTTAGAAAATTCCAACCAGCCCCGGCGTTAAATCAATAGGACCCACAATTAATACTTAGCCACCACTTACCACACACACATTACATTGCCACAAGCCCACTGTGCCATCACACACTACTGTGCCCCTTAATCACCATGCTGTGCCTCCTTTTGATCACACTGTGCCCACCATGTTGCTTTTGCTCCCCCCTTCTCCTGGCCCCTTTTCATCACCTTGTGCCATGCTGCTTTGGCCCCCCTTCACACTCTGCCATGCTGCCTTGGCCCCCCTTCACACTGTGCCATGCTGACCTGGCCCCCTTCACACTGTGCCATGATGACCTGGCCCCCCTTCACACTCTGCCATGCTGAGCTGGCCCCCCTTCACACTCTGCCATGCTGACTTGGCCCCCCTTCACACACTGCCCTGCTGACCTGGCCCCCCTTCCCTCTTTCATCCCTCTCACCATTTCACTCAGGGCTTCTCTGCTCTTTTCTGTTTAAAAAATGCTCACTTACCTGTCTCCTCTGTCTGTGAAAAGCTCCGGCATCCTGGTCCTCTGGGCGGCCGCGGCTAGTGATGATAGGAAGGCAGCAGGAACTCCTCCTCCCCTGCTGAAAGTGAAAAACACACTACCGCGCAGATGCAGAGAGCCGTGTCTGGGCCCTCTGCACCTGTGCGGTAGTGTGCTTGTTACCGAAGTGTCGTCACTGCCGCCGCCATCGCAAGTCAGGTCTTCCCCATAAGCTTAGCCTAACATCAGAGGGGGCGGAGCTTCAATGCGGCAGGCCTACCGGTGACTAGCCTGACTGCACAGCAGGCCAGTCCGAGGCTGGTTTGGGTGGCTGACAGGGATTTTTATTGACAGGGATATTATTTTCTTTTTTATTCTTTTTATTTCATGCATATTACTGTATTTTATATCACTGTTCTTACTGTACTTATATTATATTTTATTTTATAAATTTTTTACTGGGATATCACAGAAGTATCTTTAATACCCCACAATGGCATGCCAGATAGCATTAGATCACTATTAACAGCAGTAACAGTTATATGGCTAGTCCTTTGAGGATGTTTCCAAGGTAAGCTTCAGCATTGCGAAATACAGAGCTCTTTCTTCTACTGATTGGGTGCATTGAAACCAAATGAAATGGTTCCTGGACACAGATCTGGAATCAGAGGCTATCAAGAACAGCTTGGCTCCTGTGGCAGCATATTAAAACACGTGAATGACTGCAATTTTAACTGGGTGCAAATCTGCATCCTGTTAAAATACAGTGGCTACTGACCGGATATAAAAAGCATGTTGAAGGTTCGGAAGAGGTTAAGGTAAGTACATGTTATACATGTTACATATTAAAAACAGTTTTGTTATTGGCCTTGTGTGTTACTAAAAGTATTTCATATTGGACTCAATAAAGTAATAACTCACAGTGTGGAATAATATGAATATACCGGGCAGGGCCATCTTAACAACACTATGGGCCCCTGGGCAAAGCAGTGCACCGGGGCCCCTACATATATATATATATATATATATATAGAGAGAGAGAGATACAAATATAGATATAGATATATAGAGATAGATAGATGTACTTGCTCAGTGACCCTTGAAGTTTTTTTTGCAGGTTTTTTTCTTTTGCAGGATTATTTATTCTAATTAAGAGCCCTGCCTATGGGGCCCCCTTGCCCGTGGGGCCCCCGGGCACCTGCCCATCATGCCCAATAGAAAAGATGGCCCTGATACCGGGTTTATCTGGCCCAATGTTACACAATTCATGCTGGCTGGCCACCCACGGTTGCCTTACTATGCCAGTGAAGTCTACCCAGTACCTTCTAGGGTTCTCATTCACTCAGGCAAATGCAGTTAGAAAAGCAATACATTTATTGCAATAAAAACAATCACTAGAGATAATTATGTACACACAGTAAATAAATGTCAGGTAGGTTTACCACATCATCTGTCCCTTACCCCACTAGCTTAAGGAGTTACAGTTACCTGGCTGTCCAGACTTGACGACCCATGGATTTCTCTCATCTGCATATGTAGTCTCCGGTAGAGAACGACAACTCAAAAACCAGACCTTGCACCTCTCATGAATGAAATCCTAGAATGAACATCATTTCCCCCCTTGAGTGGCTTCTTATATCTAGGGTCAAATTTCCACAGTGCTTTCCCCTCCCTCAGCAAACCTCTGGGTCTCTCTCTCTCTCTGGATCAGGGGTTTGGAGGGGGGAGTGGAGATGAGCTGTGCTTCCACAAAAGCCCCCTGCTGAGACGCAGACAAAACGTCTGGACTAGTCCTTTAGAGGACAATGGATACTAATTGGCTTGCCCCACCTCCAAAGATAGGGTAGCAGTCAGCCCCTTCTAAAATTAACCCCTTACACTACTTTGTGATGTCACAGGATCCCCAGCTGTTCCACGTTTCCTGTAGAGGAAGAATGGGGAAGAATGAATTCAGCTCCAGCCCCCACACCTGCATCCTGGACATCACCTGATCTTTACCCATAACCCACCTGGTTTCACTTTAAAGGACAATGAATAAAAACCTCACTGCCACATCATCAATATACAATATACATATTTACAATGAGCTACAATGTGCCCTTATCCACATGTAATTAAAAACTGCAGTGGTATTATATTGAGCTGGGGAACAAAAGCAAGGGCTATAAAAGTACATGCTATAATCCACATTTTGTTAGAAATGAGGAACAGGCTGGTTACAGTGTTATCAAACTCGTTTCGTCACAAATAGCAATAGAAGAATGTTTTACAAAGATAAGTTGTCTAGCCACTGTATTCAAAAAAGATTGTATGGTTGAAAGTCTGGTTAGGGGAAGACTTGTATATTGGGAACTGTATTATTCAATGAGGAATATTACAAGCGCATGCATGAGATACATTTACATTCTGGAAATGTTTCTTAGATGTGTGTAACAGTATTTAGGTACAGAGTGGATGTGTAGAACAAAGTGGAGTTTTATGTCAAAGATAACACCTAAGCAGCCACCTTAACGGGTAGTGTATATTGTCATGTTGTCAACGGAAATAGAGATATCACTTAGGTAGCTTCTGTTAACTGGTGTGGAGAGTATTTGATCAGATTTTGAAAGATTGAGTTTTAGGTGGTGGGGGGACATCCAAGATGAAATGACAGAGAGACATTCAGTAACACAGAACAACACAGATAGCAAGAAATTTGGCTAGGATAGATATAGCCAAATACATGAAAACCAAAAGAGAAGTGATGTAGATATAGAAGACTAGAGGGCTTAGGAAACTTTGGGGTTCTCCAACTGATAGAAGAAGCGTGGAGGAGTTGGGGTCAGAGATACTAACATTGAGGACGTGGTTTGTTAAGTAGGGTAAGACCTAGGACAAGAAAATGTCCTGAAGACTTCAAGGTGAGTATTGGCCTTTAGACTTACCATTGTTGAAATCTTTAGCCACAATAATTAGTGCAGTCTCTGTGAAATGTTGGGAACAGAAGCCTGACTAAAGAGAGTTCAATTGACTGTGTGTGGGTCAGACTTAGCTTTTTCAGAGTAATGCTTAAATAATAAAGGGGAGCTACAGAGAGGGTGTTTATTAGAGATGTTAGTTAAGACAGGGATGAGTACAGGGGACAGTAGTTCATATGCCTTTTAAGGGGATAGGATCAAATGGACAGATAGTGGAGCGGAAGGCGATGAAGATGGTAGATACTTCTTAATTTTAGGGATTAAACAAGGAGAAGGTGTAAATAGACATCAGGACATTACATTTTATAATGAAAAAAAATATCTATTGTCCTGTCCTCTTTTTTAAATATAAATTGTACAGCCTTAGTTTGTGACTGCAATGGGAACGGGCTTTCATTGTCAGTTATTTATGAAATGCACTGTTCTAGTGCTTGGTTCTAGTATTATGACATACCATGGGCAAGCACAGGGGATGATTACAGTTGTCTGATATTCCATCTTTAGACCAATGTTATAAGTTTGTAATATGAAGAGAAGCTGCTACACAGCCACTTGCAAACATAGTAAGTCATTTATGAAGTGCCCCCAATGTGCAGTGCAGAACATCACCATTGTGCCTGGATAATTCGCCCAGCACACCTGAAGATACCTCTGCAAACTACAGGTGTACATTGATGCAGAAAGGTAGAAAAATACCTCCTACCACTTGAAAGCCACAATGGCAATAAAATGAATGTTTCTGTGATTCTTATAAATTACTTCTCGGTTTAGCTCTATGGGGCATATTCAGTTAGCTTCCGGGATCACGGCATCGCATGGCCGTGCACATAAAGTGCAATTACAGTACTGCTACATTTCGGATTTTCCTTTACAACCCTGCCCTGACAGCCATGGGTATGCTGGAGCTTGTAATACTAATATCAGCATGGGTCTGATTTGTATACCCACATTTCTTTCCAGGCCAAACCCCCCCACGTATCGTAAGATATACACACCTCTGCATACTACATAAATTGCAAGCTTTTAATAAGCGTATTTTATGCATGAGGCCCAGTGTATCAGTTTGCATTTCAGTTAGTGGGATATATACAGGTGTCTCTGTAATCACTCCCCTAAGAAGCTATGGAGAAAGAAACAGTTTACATTGACAATGTAAAAAAAAAACCCTAAACCTAAATTATAAGTTTCCTTATATAGAAGCGTTTCCAAACTGTCACAAATAGATATGTGGTAAAGGTTTTTTAGACATTAGTTTATTATTGTATTTAGTTTGCTGGGCAGTTGAGGTCAAGTTATTGTTTTCGGTCATCAGTAATTTTCTGGCTTGAAGATGCTGACTTTAGTGTATTTCAGTAAACCTAAATACAGGAAGTCTTTGAAAAAAACATCCTACCCCATGATCACAACATCACCATGTATAAAGTATTTCAGTCTCTAAAACTTTACATATATATTTGTGAATGCTACTTGTAGCTCTTTTAAATGCAAATTATAATTGTAGTGGTCCATTAATTAACACAATATAGTAGACTATAGTAGGGCATGATTCATTGACTGCAGTAAAAAACATGATACCTAATCTTTCCATTTACCTGCTGATGCCATTGTCCCTTGTTGTATATGACTGCAGCTATAGAAAACTTTATATTATAGGGTGCCTACCAAATCTACCAATGTGTGCTGGAAATAGAGGCCTTGTTAGCTAACACCCTTCACTTATTTTAGCTGTAGTAATAAGTACTTTTCACTGTCAGTAAAGCTGGGAATGCACACAGACAGTGCAGCCACATTAAGAGGAGAATGACGACATACTACTAACAATAGTAAACAGTCACAGAAATAGACAGTTTCCTGTGTCTCTGTGAATTTGCAGCTTTATGTGGAAAAATATATGGATTAAAGAAAACATCCATTCAGGGAGAACATCATAATTTATAATCATCAGTTCCATAAAATAGATTTTTTTTTTGTCCTTGAATAGCCCCATATCAGCTGCTTCAAGTTGCTTTGAGTCAGAAAATTTGCCTGATTGGCATGTGGATTTGGTGAATTACACATCTATCCTAGCACTATATTCACTAGAAAAGGGAGATAGTAAATTGTATATATGCTACTAATGAGTCCCAAGTGTAGAATCCCAAAGCTGATTAAGTTTGCTAACCCTGAATCTGATTCTTCTCCAGGACTAAAGTGGCAATCCCTTGGGCTACTCACTACTAGGCTGCTTACTATTAGTAATGGGGATGGGCAAACAAAAGAGTGTGCCCTCCTCTACTAATTGCAACCAGCCCCAGCCTCTGCACTGAAGAGCATGGGTCTATTCCAAACCACCTGACAGCCGCCCATCCCCACTGTGATGGACAGATGCCTTCCTCTCACCCTATTGATAGCCCTGTCTCATTGCTTAGCAATGAGACACAAGTATCGGACACTTCCTCCTGGTGCTGCTCAGTCACTCTGTGCATGTGTGCCTGTTGCTAGGCAATGGGACGCACTTCTGTCTAGCTTTTTTGCGATCAGTAATATCACTGACCACTCCATTCAGCTCCTATAAAAGGCAGACACTGGCAATATGTGGCTGCCAGGTCATTTACCTGCTTCAGCACATGTTCCTGTTACCTGTGTCTTTTGGATTCTGACCACGACTTGTTCCTGACTGCTCTCCTGGTTCTGTTTTGTCTCTGATTGATATTCTGGTTCTGACCCGGCTGATTGACTACTCTCCTGGTTCCGCTTTGGCTCAGATTGATATTCTGGCCTTGTCCCGGCTGGCTGACCATTCTTCATATCTAGCCTTACCCTATTATCATCCGGTCTGCTTCTCTAGCATTCACCGACCGTCCCTCCAGCGACTGACACTGAGGGCTGAGACCTGCACGTCTCTTGTAGCTGAGTCCAAACTCCATTGCGGGGGTCCCTGGTGAAAACCAAAGGTGTGTTAGACTCCGTGCCACCGTGTGCAGCAGCACCAACTGCTGGTAGGTGTTCACCATCTATACCATTGTGGATTGTGCCACCACCCTGGCATGGTTTTGGCTAGGAAACATAAGGAACCCTCAAAAAGTGGCAACCTCTCTAGGGAACACACTTGTATTGGAAAAATGGTCCATAAGACCCCTACCCAATGTACAACTCACCACATGCAATAATGATTATGGTGAGGATATCCGATAGAGGGTTTCTTTGTGGTGTGTAAGTATCACGTGATGGCCAGAGAGGATGCCTCAGTGATGATGCTCTAGCTGGGTTTACTGCAAACCATTCCTGCTCTGCCGTTGAGCCGGCAATCCTGCTCCAGGACGTTTTAAAACATGTTTATTTTATTTTGAATACTCTTTTCTTCTTTATTTGTCCTTCTTCTTTTGCCATCTTCCTTCTTACGTTCCTTGGCATCTATTTTTCATTCTTCTGTCTGTCCATCTCAGAAGAGATACTAGAATAGAACTCTAATGCTGTTACTTGTAGAATTCCCTATCTGTTAGGAACAGCAAGTAATTGCTGTTTTTATTCTGTCAGCTGCAGTGTTGCTGTCAGCCTGGGTGTGATCACATGAACTCCTCTCACCTGCAACTCTATCTGACACCTGTCCTGATTGGCTACTATTGCTTTAAATACCTGTCCGTTCCACTGAACCTTTGCTGGTTATAGCATTGACACGCTTGCTTCTTCAGGCTCCTGTTTTTGTGAATAGTCTTCTCCTGTTTGATTCTCGGTTTGACTATTCACTATTGGCCTGTGACTAGACCTCCCTTGATTGCTGCCTGGATAGACCTTTTGCTTGTGACCTCAACTACATTTATGGCTGCCTGGACTGATCTTTTGCCTGTTGTTAAACTCTGCCTTCCGTCTGTGAGATCATCTCCCAGCCACAGGATCAAGGTGTCCGCTATCCTCTCCATTAGACTCATCTTTGTCAGCTATGTTTCTCCTTCCAAAAATACAGCTCGTTCTTGCTCCAGCACCTTGCACTTTGTTGCTCTCCATCTCCATCTCCACATCAAGCCACTATTGGTACCACACCCATCTTCTACTCACCACTGCCAAGCAGTTATACTGGTGGAGATTAGTACTACATCTTATTGCAACTCAGTATATCTGCCTTATCTGGTCCAGGTGTATCTTACATCCTTGTTGCCATAGATGAAGTATCTCTGCTCAGCATCCCACTGTCAAGTACTCTGTGGTACCCACCTACCTGAGTTAAGTTATGACTACTCAAAAATAAGTTCTGGGGAGAACCGAGTATCGGCAAAGATACCTGGTTCTATGGGAAAGGGGGTTGCTAAAGGTGAACTTCTTATCAACAACAGATTCTGATAACTTAACTCGTAGGGTGATTCGTGACACTACCACACCAAATCAGGCTTTCCCACAGTCTTCAAATCTTTAAACACTCTCTGAAAATTCATCTCTTTTTTAGAGCTTACCTTATCCCCGATCACACTATTCACACTAATGCACCCTCACATATGTCCCAATCTCCACTCTGAGCTACATTTATCTCTCGTCTCAGCTGTGCAATCTTTCACTTAGAATGTAAGCTCTCTAATGAGCAGTGTCCTCCATACCCTTTGTTTTATATCTGCACTTATTTTGTCTACCTTGTATGTCCCTCTTTTATGTATGTCCTCTTTTACCTACTGTACGGTGCGGAGAGAGGTGACAACAATTGTTATATTTTTCCCTGCTACTTCTTATGCATCTGAAGGGCTGATGAGGGTGAGATGAGCTTTTCTCTCCCTTAATATATTTATTTTTATTAAGAACATAAGACCTACCCAAATGGACTGATCTGGATAAAGAGAGAACGTCAATTAAAATATGCTTTGGATTGCAGTATATCTGATGCAGAATAACAACAGTAGCTTTGATTGACTACTCAAAAAAATAGGGTCAGTGAGTACTTTTGGGTTTAATAAAGATTATTTTTTTTAAATTGGGGTTGTTACTGTGTGTTTTTCCTACTTTATTATTTATTTATTTTCATTATTTACTTATATTTTTTTCTGTACCAGCCGTAGGCAACTTATGTATGTAGCTATTTTAGTAATATAAGTCCCAGCACGGCCAGCGGAACATGGTAAGCCCCAGTAAGGACAGCCAGAGAGCACTGTACTTACTGGGGTGTCCTGCCAACCCACCCTCACCCAAAAAATATTTTGTATGGTATGGTCGGCTTCTTTTTTAATCTCCCCTTCTTTGAACAGAGCAGGAATCAGAAAACATACGCCTCTGTGCCGGGAAGCCCCATGTGCCGGTGACATGAAGGGGCTTCACTGTGCTTGTGCAAATTGCCGGCACAGAGGTGTATATTCCGATTCCATACATTCCCCCCAAATTGCCGGCAAGAGGGCACTGGAAATGCCAGCCCGACCCTGAGTCCTAGCATGTACTTGCTGGTACTTTTCATTATTCCACAACAGTAAAAATGTCAAAGGTTACCTAAGTCTTCTCATCCCCCTGTAGTATGTCAGATAAACATAAACAGAGAGGGCAAGTAGGGTTGCTTGCGGTGCTTAGCAACACTGGTAGAAGCCCCCAACCATTAGACTGCTGTAATCCCTGGTTTCCAGCGCCCACTGTAGAATCGAAATGGCCTCTGATCACACAGTGCTGGTAATTATCATTCAGGAAATTGTTTTATCCTATTTCGATCTATTTTCACATTGAAGGAGAAAAACGTCGGCAATGACAGGTCTGTCTGACACAGATAGTTTACACAGTGTGCCTGATCCCATCGACTTTATTTTTCCAATTTTACATAGTCATCAGTATCATAAAGGGTGGTCTCTCGCCTCTTGTTCCCTTTCCTTACACACCACAGAAATGTACTGCACATGAAAAGATTTTGTGTGCATGTTAGTGTAAACTTTTAGATTGCACATAATATGAATGCTAGAGATTAGAGATGCTCAGGCTCGGTTCCACGAGAACCCAACACACTCGAACTTAGCAGATCGGGTACTGAGCCAAGCCGGCTCGGTACTTTCGTGTGCCCCCTGACTTGAAAACGAGGCAAAAGGTCATTGTTACATCGTCGGATCTCGTGAGTTTTTGATTCTGTAAGTACCGCCCTCCACGGTGATCCAGCGCCATTTCACAGAGGGACAAGGAAGGGATAGCGCAGTTCTTGCCAGTCTCTAGTGCATTTGGGCAGCTTCATAGGTAGAAAAGAAAAAGGAGGGATACCAGTGTTCTTCAAAGTCTCCTGTGACATTCAGGAGAGCTCCATTGCTCCATTGCAAATTGTCACTGCTGAAATTGAAATATTTTGTCTGGCAGGCTTGGTCTTCTAAATCTGCAGTCACATTGTACTGTGTTATATTTGTAACATACAAAGAGTAGAGCTCCATTGCTAATTGTCATTGCTGAAATACAAATAATAGGTCTGGCAGGCTTGGGGGTAAATGTATCAAGGTCCGATTTTTTCAGTGTGTTAAAATCGTGGCAAATAACCCCCGATTTTAGTAAAAATTTTCTCAAATGTATCAAGCTGCGATTTTTACCCTTATCTTCAAAATTGCTGGTCTTCTCTGGTGATTTGCTGCGATGTAAAACACTCCTGTGTTAGCTAACTCTTCTGTGTTGTAGCAGCGAGTTATATAAACACATCACTGTTACATTGCCTGTCATACAGCTGCCTGAACTCCGGCAGCTGTCAAAACAATAAAAAATAAATCAAAGTTGAAAAAAAAAAAGTGTGGGGTCCCCCCTCTATTCAGTCTTAACCCTAGTGCTGCCAGCCTCCTGCTGGTTCCCTGAAAATCAGGGAAAAATTTTGCGTGGGGTCCCCCCTATTTTCATGGAACCAGCACTAGGCAAACCAGCCGGGGTTGGTGGCACTATAGCAGGGAGAACACAAGGCAGGGGTCCCCCTGCCATTATGACTAATCAACCCCAGGCTGTTCAGTGCTGGGCTGGATTCCCTAGGGATTGGGGTCCACAGAAAAAAATGAGCTGGCCCCCCTCCCCTAGGAACACCCAGCCCAGTGCTGATAGCACTAGGGCTCTTCTTACACCCCTGGGCGGCGGGTGTAGGGTAATAACGGCGATATAAGTGTTAAAAAAACAAACGGGATGCCATTTCGTTTTGTGGAACTACAAGTCCCAAACAGCCAGGTTGCCCTAAATAGTGTGGGCATGCTGCTACTTGTATAACTACAAGCACCAGCATACCCACGGCAGCCAGAGCATGTTGGCACTTGGAGAACCACCAACATGCCCTGACACCCACGGCTGGCTGGGACCTGTAGTTCCACAAACCAAAATGTTAACAAAATCACAACACCCTCATTACAACCACTAACATTTATTAAAAATAATAAACCCACAATAAATACAGTAAACACCCTCATTTACACCACATATTTTTTATTAAAAATAATAAATCCCCAATATACTTACCAATGAAGTTTTCTTCTGTTGTCAGCAGCTTTCAATCAAAAAATGACTGTCACCAAAGTCCAAAATAAATTTGTATCCAAAGTCCATGCTTGACCATGTCCAAAATAAATTTGTAATTCCAAAAGTCCTGCTTGCAATGTCTTCTGTTCTTATGCCCAGGGGGGGGGGCATTGTTGATTGCAGTCTTCTGTTCTTCAGCCAGGGTGCCACCAACCCTGGCTGGTTTGCCTAGTGCTGGTTCCGTGAAAATAGGGGGGACCCCACACAAAATTTTTCCCCGATTTTCACGGAACCAGAAGTAGTCTGGCAGCACTTGGGTTAAGACTAAATAGAGCGGGGACCCCACGTTTTTTTTTTTTTTTTAACCTTGATCTATTTTTTACTCTTTTGACAGCTGGAGCTCCGGCAGCTGTATGACAAGCAGTGTAACAGTGATGTGTTTATACAACACGCTGCTAGAATGCAGCGTGTTGTATCTGGCGTGTTTGAAAGCAGACTTTCCTGAGTTTGCTTAATCGCAGCTTCATACATTTGAGATTTGTATAGCAGCAGTGCACTTGAGTTTGATCTCTATCGATTTTGCAAATAGCGATTTTGACAGAAGCACAACTCTGGCGATTTTACATGAAATCTCAGCTTCATACATCTGCGAGTTTCAACTCTCCCGAGAAAATCGCTGGATTTGCAAAATCGCACCTTGATACATTTACCCCTTGGTCTTCTAAATCTGCAGTCACAATGAAATAGAAATAATAGGTCTTGCAGGCTTGGTCTTCTAAAACTGCCATCACATTGTACTGTGTTATATAGGTAAAACATAAAGAGGAGAGCTCCATTGCTTCATTGCTAATAGTCATTTCTGAAAAAGAAATAATAGGGCTGGCAGTGTTGTTCTTAATCTGCAGTCACTTTGTACTGTGTTAGCAAAATGGATTCACAGCAGTACACAGAAGAGCAGGAGCACCAAGCAGCTGCCGGCACCAGTCATAATGATAGGAATCCCTCTACATCATCTGCTAAAGCCTATGTTAAAGTGCATAGTGTTTTTAAGTTAGGGAAACAAAAATGTAAAAAAACACCTTTTACCTTGGTCAAGAAAAAAAGACCTGTAATCCAGACAAAGTTATCTGCAGAAAAAAATAAAATTGCCAACATGCCATTCTACACACGCAGTGGTAAGGAAACAATAAGGCCTTCGTCTTCCTCTATGAGTTCTGCAACTGTCACTGAGGCATATTCCTGTAAGGTCAGTCATGACCAAGCAAGACCTTGTCATTCGGACTCCAAAAGTGGTGTCCAAATACCTTTACGTGTAAAATCAGAGCTGGAAGAAAACGTAAAAGAAAAAGTAAGGCATTAGAGGAAAATGTATGTTTAGATTCATAAATGACACAAATCCCTGAGGAGAGTCTATCCACGAGTGCTATATGTAATCCTGACCTGTCTGATAGTGTACCCATAAAGAAGGCCCCTTTCAGCATTTCTGCAGATGTGTGCATGAACAGCCCAAGTATAGCGGGTAATACACAAATTGAGGATGCCACTTTGGAATTGCAACAGGATGAGGGGGATATTTGTGTAGCTGACTAGGGTGCTAATGAGGATGTTAATGAGGATGATGTATTTTGTGTAAGTCCTACCCCAGTGGAAGCAGTTGTTGTACGTGATAAGAAGAAGGCCATTGTCATGCCTGGATCCAAATAAGACCAGAAAATCCACTTCTTATGTGTGAAATAATTTTTA
Source organism: Mixophyes fleayi (assembly GCF_038048845.1). NCBI lineage: Eukaryota > Metazoa > Chordata > Amphibia > Anura > Limnodynastidae > Mixophyes > Mixophyes fleayi. Next base: position 155,891,789 of record NC_134405.1, on the reverse strand, counting down.
CCTAAATCCTGACAACAATGTCTAGCCATTTGTAGCGTTTGTAAAGCCACAGTAATGTAAGCATGGATGTCTAAATAGATGTGTATATGTATTACTCAAACCTTCCACTTTGCTGCCGTTTCATCAACATTGCACAAAGTGTTTGTAATCTGCACTTTGCGTGAAAGGTACCTAACTATATTATAAGTTTTTGGGAATTCGGGCTGATTCGAAGCTCAGTGATGAACTTGATTTTTGCTGTGAATTGCAATGGCTCTTTTTAGTACATTGTCTGGCACCCTGGATTGGTCTGGGTTTGATAAATGCACGCATCCCGGGGAGTGGGAGGGTCAGCGCTCATCATGTATTAGCTGTAGAATTACCACAGTTATCCAAGGAACGGGTGGAGCGATCAAATGAACAATCAATGATTTCATGATCCAAGGACAATTCCATCTTGCACCACTTTTCTTTTCTGCCACTGCTATGTGCCAATATTTCCTAGATGTGCTATGAACTGTCGTGTGTTTGAGTCATTGCTCTGTCGCTTACCATCCAGTCAGGTCGCTGCAGTCTTTGTTTGAAAGTGTATGAAAATAATATTGTGACCTGTGAGATGGTCAAAATTGACTGCAAATGACTTGAAATTAGTGTTATTAAGGTTAATAATAATGTACGGGGGAAAAAAGAAAAATTACGTAATTTTATAAAAACAAAATTAGGATTGGGACAAGCAAGGGCGGTTTTGCCAAAACCAAAATCAAAACACAAAGTTAATCCAAATCCAAAACCAAAACCAGAACACGGGGGGTCAGTGAACATCTCTACTAAAGATGGAGATACATTGCATCCCCAAAAATATATAATGGCTCTTCTCCTTTCTTGACCACAGTGTGTACAGGAAGCAGTGGCGTGTTCTGAACATTGTATATAGTCTACTATGGTACAGACAGTAGAATTTTTCTTACTGGTAGGAAACCATTTCTCAAATTGATTTGTGGCCATGATAAAATGGCAGCTGCACAACATTTTCACACTCTTGATGGTGATGTCAAGTAAGAAATCATATGTTTGCCAGTATAACTATAATTTTTTAAATAATTAATACTTTTAATAAGATGAGTGCACTCAGAAGATTTATCTGTTACTATCTTGTCAGTATGTCATTGCCTAGAATCACCAATGTCTGCAGCAGAATATTGAAAATGAGCTGGCTTTTTGCCTCCAATTAATACAAATTAGATTCTTGAATTATTGATTTAATGCTGAAGGACAGGTCCAAAAGAATACAATAGTAAAATAAAAGCTTGATCATTGTTGAGTATAATGCACATATCTTTGTTTCAGTCAGCAACTTAACTTCTATAAAAATAATTGATAATTACCCTAGATTGGATGAGTTCCAGGTTGAATTAAATAAGCATTATATAAAACAATGTATAATGTCAGTTAGTGACTAGTTGTAACCTCTAATACAAAGCTTCCAGGTCTCAGATAACTCGTAACTGGACATGAAATGCAAACCATTTCATTTCAGAAGTACATTAGCCATATTATGTGAATATATTAGCTAAATACCTCGACATGCACTATAAAAAGAGATCAATACTTACCTAAAGGACAGAACATCTCAACTATGGTTTAAATCCCTTGTGCATTATTAATGTTCTTGTACATTTATATATGGGATAATGCACAAGGTACTGTCAATTATTTGGATATTGCAAGTCACCAATGGTGTTTGTTCTGTGATCACATAAAATAAGGGGGGTGTAGGCCGAATGCTTTTATACAGGTTACAGAAAACCGAGGTGACTTCTAAATAGCTTTATAGCAGTGATTCATTATTCCTTAGAAGCTATATTATACAAGGTTTGCTAATGAACACTGAAGTAATGATATAACAACTCATTGCTTATACAGATATTATTTATAGGAGTGTATACATATATTAACATCATTAATGTATTATAATGTAACCATGACTGGTAAAGTCAGAAGTTAATTTTGCAGTCCTCTAGAGCTTGAGACTTGCATTATACATACATAATACATTAGAAACCCACATCATTTGTATTAGGTAAATACAGGCAAGTACATTTAGACTGATTACTTTCTAATACTCCCACTACGTTGATGCATCAACCCACATTCCCACCGCAAGCGAAAGTATATTTAAAGGTAATTGTGGTAAAACGTTATATTTTATTTGCTAAAATAATCTTGTTTTGCAATGCTTTTTTTGAAAATTTTATTTCATATATAAAAATAAATATGCTTTCATCATCATCATCATCATCATCATAATCATCATTTATTTATTTATAGAACGCCAGCAAATTCCGCAGAACTTTACAATAGAGAACAAACAGTAATAAAACAACACTGGGCAATACATACAGACAGAGAGGTAAGAGGGCCCTGCTCACAAGGTTACAATCTATGGGACAATGGGAGTTTGATACACAAGGGTATGTGCTACATCATATTGCACATTGGTTCAGCTAGAACGCAAAGGTAAAAAGTATTGAGTGGGCTGTGTGATCAGTCACACAGCAATGATGGTCAGAGGGTTGTTGTCTTGTGTTAGCTGTGTAGAGAGTGGTAATAGGGTAACCTAGGGAGATTAGGAGGGTGATTGAGGAATATCATAAGAGTGTCTGAAGAGGTGGGTTTTCAGAGACCGCTTGAAAGTTTGAAGATTAGAGGAAAGTCTTATTGTGCAAGGGAGGGAATTCCACAAAATGGGTGCAGCCTGAAAAAAGTCTTGTAACCGGGAATGGGAGGATGCTACATATACTTGTAGTATATACATAAAGTTTCAAAGACAATAACATAGTGTTGTATAGATTTGCAGATTTAGTTCTGTCTGCCAACTGTGGTTTCTCACATTGGGATTATTACCTGCAATAGCCATTAAGAATGCTGGTTTACTGGACTTGACAACTCCAGGGCCATTTTGTTTCAAATCTGATATTTACTGGAGTTCAGACTTCTTTGTCATGTGTTCATTTGTAGCACACTTTATATTTTACTTTGTTTACTTTAAATTAAAGAAAGACAGAATGATCTGAAACCATATGCATTATACCTTTCTATTATGTGGCACTCTCATGTTGCATTTATTAAATTTAGCTGGTATTGTTTACAGCATATTACACAGAAAATTCCATTATTCAAAACTAAGCCATTACAGTAACCATCCACATTCTACCAATGTGAGTTGTCTGATTTATTTACCATTGTCTAGAAACACGAGACATTGAATAGTGCACATATTATTTGGATATAAATTATTTACAGTAAGAATATTCCTGCTTTCAAAATTGTTCAACATCATGAAAGCCATTTACCAGCAACAAAGGACTCCTTAAAAGTGCGTTAGTTGCTTGTTGTTTATGAAATATGAATGAAGTTATGGAACCCAATGCTCCATGGATAATATTATCACATTGTACTTTCAGACACTGCATTATTTAATGTACCTCTTGTCTAGTGAAACACATGACACTTGAACTTGAGGTAATCTTATTACACAAGTGTCAACTGTAGGAGGGATGATAATTACAATTCTCCTATCACTCCCACTAATACAGTGTTTCAGGAGTATAAAGATTTAAAATACAGTGAAATACAGTGTTTATTATTATTATGTATAACACGTTAAAACAGCTAAGTTAAATATACTATATGGACAAAAGTATTTCAGACCCGTTGTCAGAGGTGTATAAAATCAAGTACCTAGCTATGCAGTCTCCAGTTGCAAACATTTGGGGGGTCAACGACTGCTAAGGTGCATGGTTTGTAAAAGTCACCAACGCTCTGCTGGTTCCATAGCTGAAGACTTCCGAACTTCCACTGGCATTAATGTAAGCACAAAAACTGTGCAGCCTGAACTTAATGAAATGGGTTTCCATGGCCCGGCAGCTGCACCCAAGCCTCACATCACCAAGACCAATGCCAAGGTTTGGATGGAGTGACGTAAAGTACACCAACACTGGACTGTGGAGCAGTGGAAATGTGGTCTGTGGAGTGACTAATCATGTTTCTCTGTATGGCAGTCCGATGGGCGAGTCTGGGTTTGGTTGATGCCGGGAGAACGTTACCTGCCTTACTACATTATGCCAACTGTGAAGTTTGGCGGTGGAGGATTAATGGTATGGGGATTTTTTTCAGGGTTTGGGCTAGGCCCCTTATGTCCAGTGAAGGGTAATCTTAATGCTTAAGTATACCAAGTAATTTTGGACAGCGCTATGCTTCCAACTTTGTGCCAATAGTTTGGGAAAGGCCCTTTTCTATTCCACTATGACTGTGCCCCAGTGCATAAAGCAAGAAGTACAAAAACATGGTTTGATGAGTTCGGTGTGAAGAACTTGACTGGCCTGCACGGAGCCCTGACCTTAACCCTATCAAACTCCTTTGGGATGAACTGAAACAGAGATAGCAAGCCAGGCCTTCTCTTCCAACATTAGTGTCTGACCTCATAAGTGCAATCACTCCAACATCTTGTTGGAGTGGACAGCGTTCCAAGAAGAGTGGAAACTGTTATCGCTGCAAAAGGGGGACCAACTTCATATTAAAGTACATGTATTTGAATACAATATCATTACAGTGCCTGTTGGTGTAATGATCAAGTGTCCGAATACTTTGTCCATATAGTGTACCTTTTAAGATTTAAGATCTTATTCTTAACTGTCCTCCTACAAATTATTATCTCCTTTTCGAAATCTCTCATTTTTTGGTGCGCTGAATTCGAAAATGACCACCGTTTTTTCCTGGGACGACAGGTTTTTTCACAATCGAAATGTACCTTGGTCAAACAGGTAGCTGGAAATCGCTAAATTGACTCTTCCAAAAGAAGCTTAAAAGCAGTTTTACTTCACAATGGTGGCCGTTATGATTCCCTTCCTGTTGCTCATTCGGTGTACTTGAAGGAGACTTATGAGAACTTGGAGTTGGTACTCAAGAAAGTGGGTTATCAAAACCAAAACTGGTTGGTATGTGGGGATTTAAAAGTATTGTGTATGCTGCTGAGACAACAGGCTGGGTACACCAAATACCCTTGTTTTCTATGTTTATGGGACAGTAGAGACCGACAAAATCACTGGAAGCAAAAAAATTGTGCACCAAGAAGTCTAGTTGTTGGTGAAAAGAATGTTCTCAGAGATACATTGGTACCCCCTGAGAAGGTTTATTACCACCACTCCATATAAAATTAGGATTAATGAAGCAATTTGTTAAGGCACTTCCCAAAGATAGCGAATGCTTCAAGTACCAAGGATCCAAGTTTCCAGGTTTAACGGAGGCAAAACTGAAAGAGGGGGTTTTTGTTGGCCGGATATTAGAAAACTCCGACAAAGACTTCATCAGTTGAATGACTCCAACTCAAAAAGAAGCGTGGGTTGCCTTTACTGTGGTCATAAAAAACTTTTTGAGAAACCAAAAGGACCCAAATTAAATGGAAATGGTGGAAACAATGTTGAAAGCGTTCCACAAGCTTGGTTGCTCCATGAGCTTAAAAGTCCATTTTCTCAACTCACACCTTGACTATTTTCCTGAAAATTTGGGAGCAGTGAGTGAAGAGCAGGGAGAACGTTTCCATCAAGTTATAAAAGAAATGGACAGAAGGTATCAAGGGAAATGGAGTGTTACGATGATGGCTGACTACTGCTGGATGTTGTACAGGGATCTTCCGGGGGCCACCTACGAGAGGAAAAGCTCAAAAAGAAGTTTAGAGTTTAAAAAAAGACGATTTCACAAGCAATCTACTTGAGTGTGGTGTTAATTTTGTCGTCACCTGTGCAAATGAGTTAATATTTTTCATGTAAATAAAATATTTGCATTAAGAGATTTTTTTAAACGATGACCACCCGTTTGTTTGAAAACCTGACATCCCAGGACAAAACGGCTGTCATTTTTGGATTCAGCGCACCAAAAAACGTAAGAATCAGTCAGCTAAACGAAAACAGCTGTCCAAAAAATTTTTTTTTGCAGACCTGTGTTATTGTTGTAACAAGCATAATAAATCCAAATTTATTTGACAGGATAGGGATGTTGATACTATTTATGTTAGTCATGTTTTCCCACATTATATTGAACAGAATCTGAAGGCTCTGAAAATAGCTAGGCTTAGTCAGAATTAGCAAGAATTTATTTCAATCTATTCTCTCTCTTTAATAGGTCATTATATTACGTTGTTCCATAAATTCATTAAAGTATTAACAGAGTATGGTGAAAAATTTGCTGGAAAATTTTAATTTGTGCAATTATAATTTACTTGCAATTAATTAAAAAGCCAACAGGATTCAACCAGTATATGTGTAAGAAGGACCAATTGAGGTCTTATAGGTGTATAATCAGCTATATGATAAAGATGAGTATATTTAGTTAAGCAATAATAACTAAACAATATAAAATTATACTAGATCAGTTTTTACAATGATACAATTTAGTCATATTAAGTAAATTATAACTATATTAATGCACACATAAGACCTAAGTGATCCTAGTGCATGGGCAATTTCTTTTTGACTCAATGAAAAATTAGGCCCATATGTTATTTATATATTTTATTTATTTTGATTGCAATTTAATATCTTTTTTTTCTTTAATGGTTTAGCAATGGGAGTGATTGTATCTCCATCTGGCATATGCCAACCTGTTGTTAGGCTGCATTAATTGCACTTTGTCTTTGGAGGATGAAACTGATATGGTTTCATATATTACAGAAAAATAAAGCCAAGAATATTTAGCTATGGGGGCACTCCGCTTCCAACATAATACTAATTCAATATTAAAATTCCATATTTTATTATTATTTGTTAAATTATCAATATTCTAGAATACCCAATAACTGTTCTTGTATAAAAATCTAACTTTTGACTAATTAAAATATAGTGTTTTGTATAAATAAAATTAAAAGGGACAAATATATGATTTCAAAATAAATTAAAAAGAGGGTTCCTTTATTTTATCATTAAAATCGTTAAGAATTTTTTTTTATAATATATATGAGTCCATTGTTTATTTATATATTTCTGGAACCAAACCTATTGCTTCAAACATTGTCCTTCTTGTATCAGAGAGATGACCCAGTACGATATATTATTCAGGTATAAGATATGGAATTTTAATATTGAATAGTATTATGTTGGACTTAGAGTGTCCCCGTATCTGAATGCTCTTGGTCTGCTTTTTCTGTACTTTGTTATATGAATTCGGAAGAGCAACCCTTACACAGTTTAAAGTGTGGGTATGAGGAATATCCAATAATAAATAGGGTAATTATTGTGGGTTAGAATTCCTTTCCTGCAGGGGAATATATTTCTGTTTTATAGTTTCATATATGTAAAAAAAATCTATATACAGAGAAAAAGATCATCATATCCCAATGAATAATATTGTCCATAGTATGTTCATCAGTAATATGATTTCAATGTGCTAAACATATCTGCTGCAACACCATCTGCGTAAGATCTTGCAATATTACTGCAGAGTTTTTCTCCCAGATATTGCCACACCGCAATAATGATACCAACAATACTAAAATGCGCTGGATAAACAGAGAAAAAGTAGAGAACTTTGATTGAATCAAAAGTGTATTTTATTACAATTGGTGAATGAATAAATAAAATAATAACATTTTGAACTTACAAAAAAGTGCCAGTGCAAATCACAATGAAACACTTCAGGCTGTCCCTTACAATGCATCTTCAGTCTTAGAGCACAGGTCGACCTGGTTAGTTCATATCAGCAGCTATGCATCTCGAAAAGGTTTTTTTTTTGTTTATAGGCTGGCTGTATAGGCATGATAGGCACACAAGGAGACAATATATATCCTACCGATATTGGGGGAGGTAATGATCATATGAACTTTAAAGACAATGAGATTGATACAGAGTGGAATCAAGCTTAACTGTAACTTGCGATTGCAAAAGTTGCATGCAGGTGTTTGTGTATGTATACCAGTTTAAGAGTGGAATATGCACCAGGGGGTAAATGTATCAAACTGCGAGTTTGCCAGCGTGTTGAAATCGCGGCAAATCTCCTGTATTTACTGTATTACAGGTTACGCAAGTAGCATGCGCTACGTTAATTGCGTAAGCGCTAAATACTGTAATATGTGATTTCCCCACTAGCGTGGGAAAATACCATAATACAGTACTTAGCTCTTACGCAAACAGCGTAAGAGCATTGCGGAACGGACCTCCTACTAGGTAGGAGGTGTTTGCGGCGGCTCCTGGCTTTTCAATCAAGACTAAAGAATCGGGAAATTACAAATATGTGCCCCTTCTGGGTGAAGTGTTCCAGTTGGCACAGATTCGTTTATGGAGGTACAAATGGCTGGGACTGGGGCAAGCCGGCAAGATGGATGTACAAATAATAAGGGACATTGGATCAAGAAAGAAGACATCATCGGTAAGTATTTGTTTTTTTTATTTTTAATAAATAGTTGTGGTTTAAAAGAGGGTGGATAGTGTCTTTATTGTGGGTTTTATTATTTTTAATAAATATGTGTGGTATGTATGAGGGTGTTGTTGTTTTGTTAACTTTTTTCTTTGTGGAACTACAGGGCCCAGCAAGCCAGGAATGTCAGGGCATGTTGGCACTTGTGGTTCTCCAAGTGCCAACATGCCCTGGCTGCCGTGGGTATGCTGGTGCTTGTAGTTATACAAGCACCAGCATGGCCACGCTGTTTTTGGCAACCTGGCTGGGACTTGTAGTTCCACAAACAAAATTGGTGTCAGTTTGTTTTTTTAAACCATTTAGCGCCGTATTACCCTACTACCCACAGCCCAGGGGTAGTAGGAAGAGCCCTAGTGCTATCAGCACTGGGCTGGTTCTTTCTAGGGGTGGGCCCGCTCGTTTTTTTCAGCGGACCCCACTCCCTAGGGAATCCAGCCCAGTGCTGAACAGTCTAGGGTTGGTTAGTCATTATGGCAGGGGGACCCCTGCCGTGTGTCCCACTGCTATAGTGCCGCCAACTCTGGCTGGTTTGCCTAGTGCTGGTAAAGTGAAAATCGGGGGAACCCCACGCAAAATTTATTCCCCGATTTTCACGGGACCAGCACTAGTCAGGCAGCACTAGGGTTAAGCATGAATAGTGGGGGGACCCCAGGCTTTTTTTTTTTTTGAACTTTGATCTGTTCTTTAACTTTTTAACACTGCCAGGGCAGTGTAACAGTGATGTGTTGCTAAAACACGCTGCTATCAAGCAGCGTGTTGTATCTGGCGTGTTTAGAAGCAAACTCTCCTGAGTTTGCTAACTCGCAGCTTCATACATTGTAGACTTGTATAGCTGCAGTGGCAAACAGTGGTGAGTTTGATCTCTGGCGATTTTGCAAGTAGCGATTTTGACAGAAGCAGAACTCTGGCGATTTTGTATGAAATCTCAGCTTCATACATCGGCGAGTTTCAACTCTCCCGAGAAAATCGCTGGAGTTGCAAACTTGCAGCTTGATACATTTACCCCCAGGTCTGAATGAGTAGCAAATGCATCTGCTTGACAACAGACACACCCCTCAGACACTTACATCCAGCTTGCAAATAGGTACAAAAAAAATGTTACGAACGTTATGAGGGATCATTTAAAAGTAGCTAATACAGCAATAACAACTTCCTGACATGTGTAAAGAATAATGTTTTTAACTTTGCTACAACACGCTCTGCAAATTCTAATCTATGGCTGACTACTAAAATCTCAGTAAGCGTCTGCAAATCATTAGCAAACCTCTAATTACAAGCAGTTCGCTAGTTCAGGTGTTTTTTTCATAATCATCCCCTACTTACACATGCCCATGACCACACGCAAATAAATCCACTTTTTCAATCGTTCCACTCTGAAGCCCACTCTGAAGCTGTACACAACTGCTCAAACTCGCCCCTTACTGTTCATTGCCTTTGTTAGAACACCCCATCCCTCCCATGTTACACCTCTTTAGGCACAAGAAGTAGTAAGTGCCAAAAAGTCGCAGGTCTGAATAGTCACAGTTGCATACGTTCCTTCTGAGCATGCGTAGTGTATATAAATATGTTTTTATATTTATTAGAAGATACTAAGTAATATGCTGTCCTAGAATATGATCTTACAGAATAATTTTATAAGTATTTGTATAGTATTTTAAATTAAGCTTTTCTTAATAGTAATATTACAAAGGACACATTTAAACTTCTCCATGTTGATAACTCATGTGTGCGTATATTTCAATGTTTCATTGCTTCTCAGAAAGTTATACGTTTTTATTTTCTCCACTGGGAACAGTCTTTTTTGCTGCTAATGTGTCCAAATATGTGGATTTTTCGTGAGGCCATTTGTTATTAAACTAAAATCCTATTTAAACGATTTGAATGGTGTTATTAATATTTGCTGGAATGTTGAATGGAAGCCAGCTTTCTGCTAATATCATGATATGGTCATAGCACAGTAGGATTTTTGAAATACCATTTATCTTTTCCTACATAAATTCTCTCAGAAATAATAAAAGTAATAATGTAATGAACAGAACTGTCCTTACACATAACAATTTTAAATTTGTTGATAATTGAAATATTTAACATCCTGCAATGGCGTTGGGGATGACCATGGTATGATACGCTGCTAATCTCCTATTGGGTTTATGGAAACTTTATGAAGCTGCAATGAGCCAAAAATCCGGAGAAAGCAGATGCTTCCCCTGGAGAATGGCTATTGCAGCTCTTCTCTGAATTCATAATGGGGTTAAAGCAGGAGAAATCTCTGATTTACCTGTTTTTCGCTAGTTACTACAGTCCTCATAGACCTCTGTGGGGACTGTGAGCTGAACAAGTGTCGGAAAGCCTTTAAAAACTAACATCATCTCAGCATAGCATTAGCTTACCTTTTTGATGGGGTCCAGCATTGCCAGAAGAGGCTTCACTGGATCATTTAGTGTTTCTACCTCTGGCACATTCTCCCCTCCACTTCCACTATCTGTTGGGCTCTGTTCTTGGCCATTTACATTTTTCATTATAAACCTCTTCTCTTTGGGGCACTAATTCACTCATTTGGCCTCCAATACCACCTCTACGCTGATGACACCCAAATTTATATTTCTTCCCCTGACCTCTCCCTTTCTGTACTATTTCCTGTATCAAACTGTATTTCTGCTATCTCCAAGTGGATGTCCCAACACTACCTAGAGCTCAACATGACCAAAACTGAGCTTATTATCTTCCCTCCTGCCAGAGTCACCACCTGCCCTCAAATCTCCATCACTGTTAATAACACCACAATTTCCTCAGTTTCCCAAGCCTGCTGCCTTGGTGTCACACTTGAGTCTGCCCTCTGCTTTATTCCTCACATCCAGACTTTTTCCCAGTCCTGTCGAGTCCACCTTAAAAACATTGCCAGAATATGCCCTTTTCTTACTCAACATTCTGCCGAAACTCTTATCCATTCTCATCATCTCAAGTCTTGACTATTGCAACCTCCTGCTATCTGGCATACCCGACACTCATATATCCACTCTTCAATCCATCCTAAATGCTGATGCAAGACTGATTTTCCTCTCTCACCACTCCACATCTGCTGAACCACTTTGCAACTCACTACCCTGGCTTCCTGTGTCCTCCAGAATCAAATTCAAATTACTCACCCTTACCTACAAAGCCCTCAACACAACCCCTGCACACATCTCAAATCTCATATCAAAATATTCTCCCTCCCACCATCTTAATTTTACCTCTGACCTGTGCCTTGTCTCGTCTTTGGTAACCACCTCTCACTTCCGCCAACAAGACTTCTCCCGTGCTGCTCCCCACTTAAGGATTTCCCTACTACGCTCAATCAGACTTTCCCACAGCCTTCAAATCTTTAGACATTCTCTAAAAACCCATCTCTTTTTTAGAGGTGACCTTATCATCATCATCAGCTAGGCATTATATAGGGCCACTAATTCCGCAGCGCTGTACAGAGAACACACTCACATCAGTTTATTCCCAATAACACTTCATATTTATGCACCCTCAAAACTGTCCCAATCTCAACTCTTTTCCACACTCGCTCCTCTTTTTTCTGCTTCTACTTAGAATGCAAGCTCTCTAATGAGCAGGGTCCTTCATAGCTTTTGTTTTGATGTCTTCTGCTTATTTTGTCTACCTTGTGTGTCCCTGTTTTATATATGTAGTTTTCCCCACTGTATGGTGCTGTGGAGCACTGTGTCACCTTACAAATATATGATAATAATAATAATCCTTTGCCGGGTCCCATCACTATCCATATGCACAGCCTTAGCAGCGTATGCTCAAATGCTACATGATTAACTGATTGATGACTTCTTCCCTGCACCTGCAGCTATTGTTTAGGAAGGGTGATTCTGCCGGAGCTCGCTAATGAGCCCCGGTATGTTTAAGAGTGGTGGTACTACATTTTGTGTCGCTGTGATATGCAGCAATACAGAATGATAGTTACTCCAGCCACTAGCTACCAATGATAAATAGACCCCTTGATGTATCAGTGATTTCATTGAATTTGCTTACTACTGGCATAAATACATAGATATTATTTGATTTATATGAAAGATTGATAGTCATATACCTGCTGCAGTTTTATAATTTTAACATGAGAATGATTTTAATCTTAAATTTGGTTATATTGTAAATTCAAACAGCATTTCTTTCCTTTATTTAGATATTTTTGCTCTCAAAAATGGGTAAGTTATGCACAAAGACCTTTTTTAAGGATACAGATACTACAGATACTAATAGCTACCTATGTACTAATAGTCAGCATAAATCTGTGTGGTTTAGGGGTATTTCCAAGAGCCAATTGACTATGATAAAAAGAAATTGTTGCAAGAAGAGGGATTTTGACACCCAAACTTCTATAACTTTCAATAGTTTTGGAGAAAGATTTAAATCTGGATATCTTGGAGCATATTAGGAAAGTGGTTGCAGAAGCAGAGGCTATCTGAGCATGATAGATTTATTAAGAGGGGTTCTGACACACATGAAAATTTATCAACACTTCACTGAAACAATCATGTTTCAGTGAAGAACAATCATGATGATTTGAAATGGTTTGGAATACAAAAGGTTTATTGGGATTTGAGGAGAGGCGATCACACTGTAATATTAAGACAATTGGTAACTGATTGGATACTCTTATTTCATCAGGGTTCAATGATAATTGTAATTTAGCTGCTTTCTTTATTAAAGGATTTTTCATTTTCATTGTATGTCTGTTTTTGAATTATATTTTTGTACATTTTGTACTCATTGGTTGCCATATATTTTGTCATATAGCAATAAGAGTGGTCTATATAAAGTTTATCCAGCCTGTAGAAGAGAGCCTAACCAGGTTGAAACGTGCTGATGAGGCATGGTGGGGACAGCCCTATGTGTCTGTATGTGATTTGCATGAGCAATTGTTGGTAGTATTTTATTTATTTCTTTTTTTAATGTAATAAAATACACTTTGTATTGATTGGAAGCACTCTGCTTTGCTTTCATGTTCATCCAATGCACTCCTGTATCTTGATGGCTTCATATATAAATGCAAATAATTGAGAACTTAAGATTCACCCATGAACTGTAAACCAAGGAGTTAACATTTATGGATTAACAAAGAAGCCACCAAAAAAAATGCTGGTAATATTTTCTTATGAGCAAGTTACCAAAACATACAACACAGAAAATCTAGTATGGACAGTCTCAGATTCAGCTGAAATCAATCTAAAAAACTTAAAAAAATGTAACAAAACGTATTATACAAAGAAATGCTGAAAACAACTTATTACATGTTAGAGTGGAAACAACCAAGAGAGTTAAACACACAATTTTCTATTTATCCAATTATATAACAATATAAGCAGTGGTCAAAGTGGGGGTGTGTACGGTGCCACTTCTCCTACTGCCTTCATTGTAAAACTATTAAATTCCATTCAATTACATACACATTATATTTTTCACACCGCCACTTCTAAATTTCCACTTCAACCACTAAATAAAAGTATTAGCACATCAGTAAAATTAATGAATGTAATCATTGTAACCAAAACTATCTAAATATGTCTCTCCAAAAGAGAGTCCCCCTTCCTTTTGGACAGGCTAATTTACATGATGTTCCCGGGAAGATTAGTCTGTAAAACTGTACTTAGGGGAGTATTCAATTGTTCCTCCGGGCGCCGCCGGAACGAGCGCGTTAAAACTATTACCGGTTATACGGTAAACTTGCGCTTAAAAACCGTTAATACGGTAGTTTACTCGCTGAATTTCATCTCGCAGCTCGGAGCTGCGAGATGAAATTCAGCGAGTAATTATCGTATAAACGGTAATAGTTTTAACGCTCTCTTTCCGGCGGCGCCCGGAGGAACAATTGAATACCCCCTTTAATGTTCTACTGAAATCTATCAATGAAAAATATCAAAAACAATGTTTATAAATAGTTTATCCTTAATGATTAAATGTTTTTCATGAAAACAGTAGATACCAGGGGGTACGTGTATCAAGCTGCAAGTTTCCGTCAGGTTTGAAAAGTGGAGATGTTGCCTATAGCAACCAATCAGATTCTAGCTATCATTTTGTAGAATGTACTAAATACTTGATAACTAGAATCTGATAGGTTGCTATAGACAACAGCTCCACTTTTGAAACCCAACAGAAACTCGCAGCTTGATACATTTACCCCCAGATGTTTTATTGTATTATGACCTATTCCCTGTAACTTATGGTATGCTGTGTGTTTTATTTTATTTAATTCAAACTGGTAATATTTTTTTTTTGCATTACAAATGGATTGGTGAACATGCATAAAGAAAGGTATATGAACATATAAATAAAACTAAATTGTTAAACCACAGTAGATAAAGTGATGGTACAGAGAGGAGAGGAATCATAGAAGTGGGGAATACCAGCACGGTGTGGAGATACAGTCAGAAACTAGAATGATGTTTATTGATGCGGACAGTCATAAATCAAAGAATAGCTTACTGTGAGAAGCGTCTAAATATTTGGAATAATGTGGAAGGAATGAAAAGGGAGGGAAGAGGGAGAGACAGGGATTTCTGTAGAATCTGGAGTAGCTAGTAAATTCAACTACTTTAGATGGTATTTATGGTACCTCGTGAACTCTATTCACGGGGACCAAGTTCTGGTATACTGTGTATTTTAATATCTACACGTGCACTAAAGGTCAACCTCAATATTCAACAAATGTACCAGTTGGGCTGTGTGTATTTAAAGGACTGATCCATTCAAAAATACATTTTTACGCACAAGTCCCCTACTCCAACTAGCAGAGCTGTGGGTACAAGAACTCCCCAGTTCTGGATTATTCACCTCTGCTGGATTATAACACAGCCAAGAAACAAACACATTGGTATTTGTACATCCTCTTCCCCCTGCTGTTGATTTGGAGAGAGGTTCCTATGCAGGGCTGTGGTGGTCCCTGACAATGAAGCTGTTGAGTAAAAATGAATCTGTGGCCTAATATATCCTTAAAGTTTATAACACACTTGTCCTACAAAACTGATTGGGTGCTGTTAATCACTACTATGTACCTGGGATGTGTTTGCTGAACACATATTTATATATTATGAATACAATAAAAATAAAGTTTTATTCTACAAATGATTTGATACCATTTGATTTACCTATATAACACATTTAATGAAATAAAGAAGTTATCTACATGAAGACAACCTCCATTCATATAACCCTCCCATTTTTCTTGAAGGTGAGTCATGTTACAGCTCGCTGGAAGACTCAATCAGTCAAATCTTCTTTATTAGAGCTTCACCGAACTCCACTGAAGCTGCAGTAAAAACGATCATGTTGTGGTACCCGGGTGGATCTCCTATTTGCTATGTGAGGGGGTCTACTACTGTTATAGTTGTTAAAAGAGTGCCCTGCAATCAAATTTGAGACAACTGATATAAGAGGTTGTTTTTAATGCTATTACATATTGTAACTACAATGGAATGAGCACTATTCCTTAAACACCTTAAATCAAGGACAAAGACTGACCAGGTTTTCCTCTTTAAACTATACCATGTACAGGTGTATTTGACAACTCTAATGTTGTTCACCTCTCTTTATTTTTGATCTCTGCAGATTTAACTAATGTTAAGAAAAATATATAGAAGTGCGTTTTGTTTTCCTGTCTGAGTGAAGAACATCCATATCCTTATTTAGTTTTATAATCAGTAGTAGTCTCTGGGCTTCCAGCCAAAGAAAACCCTACCTGTCACATGGCAAATCAATCGTGCTGCTTCTAACCATGACACATTTTCATTGTTTACCCAATGGGTGAGGCTGGTATGACACAATCCAGCACGCCCTACTCAGTTCAAGGAAGCCAGATGTTGCCATTTGCTCTGAACATTCTTGGTCCATTTGTATGTCTTGCCCTTTCAGTTAGGATGTGGGAAATTGAGCTCACACATAGATCCCATTTAAGGCCAACCTCTTAAGAAAACTGAAATGACTAAAACTGTATCCAAATGTAACTCTCAAACCAAAGGTGAAACCACTCCTATAAATATTTGGGTATTACTGCCATTCTCTGTATTAGGCCTTTGAAATATATTAAGTATTAAGCTGTGTAACCTCCAGGTTGAACATCTAAAACACAGTTCTTAAGCAGGAGCAAGTTGTGGATATATCTCACACAAAACACTGCAAAAACCTTAATTCATGCACTCATCATCTCCCACATCGACTATTGGAATTCCCTACTTACTGGTCTTCCCAAAATCAGACTCTTACCCGTACAATCTATTTTGCACACAGCTGCTAGATTGATATTTCTAGCAAATCATTCTTCCTCTGTTCAGCAACTCTGCCTGTCTCTACTTTGGTTGCCTGTTTTTCAATGTATCCAATATAAAATTCTTCTACTAACATACAAGTCCATCAACGTCTCTCATCCACTGTCATCATATCCTCCCATTCCCGGTTACAGGACTTTTTTAGGGCTGCTCCCACTCCGTGGAATTCCCTCCCACACACAATAAGATTTTCTTGTAGTCTTCAAACCTTCAAGCGTTCTCTGAAAACCCACCTCTTCAGACAAGCTTATAATATTCCTCAACCACCCTCTTAATCTCTCTAGGTTACCCTATTACCACACTCTACACAGATAACACAAGACAACTTATCCTTCTTGTCGTGAACATAGAGAGCTTGCAGTTATTTATAAGGGATAATTCATAACTGCAGTGTAAATAGGATATATCAAATGAATCCATTGATAAGTTTAAAGTGTAAAATTTAAAGACAGAGAGTCAGCATGTGAAAGACTATATAGGTATATAGAAATATGACCTGCAAAGGAAAATGTTGTCATAGTTCATATTTTAGGAAATCTTGGAGTCTGTCCATACTGAGGAGCAGAAATCACACCAGGGTTGTGAATGACAGGTACGGGTGGTATCCGTGAACAGCTAAAATCACATATCTTTGGAAAAGGTATGTCACATTGTCATAATTCCATCATGTTTGGTATTTAAATGTGCGGGAGATTATGACCGGTTTATTAAAAGGGGAGTTATTTCTCTGGGATATATCTGTGAAGAATTACCAACAGGTCAAGACTTTAGGAATATTTGTGAGCAAAGTATAGTGACACCCAGGGAACATCCCTGACCTCCATTAGCATTAAACACTGCCCCTGTGAAGACCATCCCATTTAATTTTGCTTATAAACCTGTGTTTTGGAAAGGACAAACTGTCAGACTTTTTGGGGCAATCAAGCCACATTGATAAGCTGTCCATCTTCCTAGCCAATTCCCCATGGCGCAGATTATGCAACTCACGTAAGTGCTATTCTGAATGTAACCCCTTTTTATTTTAAACTGTTTTGCTTATTATGTCTTATTAATTGTTATTCCTTATTTTTTTTTTATCTGTATGCCCTGTATTTTTGTATATTAAATATATTTAATAAGTTGCGTCCTTGATACTCTAACGAATCCATTAGCCTATTAGAAGAGATTGCTCGACCAAGTTAACCCTTGCAATGCCAGTGTGTGATTTGTTGATACATTTGATTAACAAGCTGTGTGTGCTTGCATTTACATTTGTGTAACAGTCTGGAGGTGTGAAGAGGTAACCCTTTGTGTGCTGGTGTGGGTCTTGCTAGTCTGTGAATAGCTAGAAGCCTGTGTGCCAGTGTGGGACAGTATATTGGGGTCCTATTGCACGTACTCAATAGGTGGTGGCAAACCTGAAGTGTCTGGGGGTGTGAGAGCGCTGTGTTGGGGGCAATTCCGTAGGTCTATAACCTGTGTGATAAGTAGAGAGAGACTGCTGGCTGAAATCGGGTGTGACCTCATACAGCGAACACCCCAAAATCACGCAACTGGGAGCGTGTTCGTGACACTTCTGTATCAAACTTCCATTATCCCATAGATTATAAGCTTGCAAGCAGGGCCCTCTTACCTTTGTCTGTGTGTATTACCCAATATTGTTTTTTTACTGTTTGTTCCCAATTGTAAAGCGCTACAGAATTTGCTGGCACTATATAAATAAATGTTGATAATGGATAGACTTTCTTAAAGTAATTCATATCCAGGGTGTTTAAAACTGATGGGCCTCTACTACATATGAGCACTATTAAAAATAGGTGATTGTGGCTTTAATAGCAACTAGCATTTTAGCTACTATTAGATCCGGCTTATACTGAGTTTAATGCTGTACAAGGGAGACCAAATGTGCTTCTCACATATATCCCTTGCGTCTCTCTACATTTAAGAGTTTCACTGGTGATGCCATAATGAATTCCCTCTGTTAAACAATGTATACCAGGTGTTGTGAGGGAGGCACACACCTGAGATTAGACTCAGGTATGGACTGAGAGAGAAAGAAGTGACAGAGTTGCTGAAGGGAAGCAATTGCAAGAAGGCAGAATGGTTTCAGCTGTCAGTAGTGAGCACTGAGAATTTTGCAATGGCGACGCACATGCTGCAAGAGCAATCCTTAGATTGCTGGGAATCAGTAAAGATGACCTGCAACAAAATCAGACTGACAGAGTAAGGTTTTTGTCATGGTTCAAAGTAAATCACAGCTATGGAACCTGGGATGTGATAAAGAATAAAGGTATTTATTGATCAGAATACAGATAAAAAGTACCAACCAAATAATGCTGAAACTGAACAGGAATTTCTGAGATGACTGAATACTTATTGCAAGGAATTCTGTGGATGCAGGTGGAATGGTTAAATGAAGAAAGATCCAGAATAGTGATGTGAAGTCCAAGAGCACAGAAGAACCAGGAGACAAATCAAAGGGGAAGGCAACAAAACAACAATGACCAGCACAGGAGAGGGAGAGAGGCAGGTATAAATAGGAAACGAAGAAGAGAAAAATTGTCAATCCGCTCTAAAGCAAGGACAAACCTCAATAAGTATCATATGTTATATATTATATGAGGGGGTGCTCCCTAAACTAGACGAATCTAGAACATAAAGGGAATCAATTGATGGTGGACATCAACTGAAAAAAGTAGTGTATGGGGCACTCCTGTCCCTAAGAGTTTTATAAAATCAACTTTATTAATGATTATTAAATTTTTTTATCAAATATCGAATATGAGACTAGGCGAATTATTAAAATAAAGAGGTGATGAAAATAAAGACAAGTGATAAAGATGATTAAAAATGCCCTTCCGGGAAGCCGGTGGTCACAAAATTGTGACACTTATAATTGACTGGGGAAAATACCCATAAGTGTAAACCTTGTATCAATTAAGTTCAAAATAGCACAGTTTATTCAGATTAAATTTCATATATTCATTGATACATTGTGTTTCCCATATAGTCAGCAAATGTGTCCACTCTGATTAGATAACAGTGATTCTAATACACATGCGCTTCTAAGGGTTTATAGTTGTTAAAGCCGCTAGGATATTGAAGTCTAACACAGATATTGAGGAAAACTTAGGTCTGGATGTATATAGTTTCAAAAGTCAGGATTAATAACCTGACTTATGTGGGTTCTTGGAGGTTAAGAGTTTATACATATAGTCCCAACAATTGAGATTGGTAACTCAAATTGATATATAATATCCTCTCATATGATATGTGAACGAGAGGGATTGTTATTATCATGACCACAGAGGATTTTCCTCTACACCATATCTGCTGTATTGTGAAATAAATAGGCTCTGCCTATACTCATACTGATAGCGAGACTAGCTGTATTGAAGGACCATTCTTTCTGGTCACCCTGCTATAATAGGATAGTTGTACTAATATAGACCTTAAACACAGCGCATTACAGCAGTCTAAATGAACTGCAAGATTGAACAGAGTGTGGCACGATCACGGCTGGCTCCGCTAACCGGCTTCACACTTCCGGGTGTGTGACGTCACGCGTCACACATGACCCGACGTACGTTTCGCTCTATCGGCTTAGTCATGGGAATTACCTGTCTGTTGCGGGTTGGAGGTTTATAAACTCATAGCGGCCAATAGTTAACTTCCATTTATGATTGACAGTCACAAGGACCAATAAGGAGGTGTGTCATGTTAGTTCCATCGCGGCTAATGGTTTGTTTTCATTTATGATTGACAGTCACGAGGACCAATAAGGAGGTATATCATGTTTTTTCCATAGTAAGCCTCTCCACTTGCAAGTTAAATGGGTAAATAAGTGGATAAAAAAGATTTTATAATCTAGGTAAGTATGTACAGTTTATAGCCTAATTGTCTTGGATATTATTATCAAAATTATTATGATTTAATGCACTGACACAGTCACTCAGATTCAGTGCACTATATTACTTATATAAAAGATTCTTTTGTTATGGTAATAATAAGGATAAAAATAAAAGTGAAAAAAGTGAAAAAATATTTTATGAATAAAAAGTGGAAAAAATGTGGGATAAAGATTAGTGTGCGAAGACCATGTTTTCTTCATGGATTATACGAAGTGACCATATCATGTTATTTATGATAGAGAAAAAAAGTCATTAAAGATTCCTGTGAAGTGACACAGGGAAATGTCAATGTATTAATAAAGTGACAACATTGGTACCAATGACGTCATATATGTCAGATACCAAAAGTGTGGTCTGAACGAATTCAATGTACACACAAACAAATATAGAGTGCTTATATAATAATATATCTGAGTGAAATTGTATTGTTCAATGCCTAATCAAAATAACATGTATATCTATCATATTCATAAGTGAATATATTAGGAATAAAAATAATAATAATAGTACTAATAATTATAATAAAAAAATAAATGAATTGAATAAAATAAAAAATATATAGGTCTGAATTCTCCAAATTTTATAGGACTATAAAGTTTCTTGGCAAATAGTCCAAATAACCCATTATGATGTCCTTGTAGTTGGATATATTAAATCTGAACTTCAGTCAGATACCTAGATCTCGTGGTGATAATAAAGTTGGAATTGTGAGAAAATTTACCCAAGGTACCATGGAAGGATATACACATCAACATTCTTATATCTAGTACATATGGATGACATGGGTCATCACACAAACAGTGAGACCTGTAAAAAGCTAGAATGGAAAGATGTACATATCAACATTCTTATACCCAGTGCGTATTGATGACATAGATCGTCATACATATAATGGGACCTACAAAAAGCTAGAGTAGTTAATATTGTCATTCAGACCAAATGGCATGAGGGAATGGAGTAAGAAAATCCATCTGCTTTCTTTTTGAAGCAGTGTTTTCATGATGTCCGCTCCCCTTATGCCCATGGATATTTTTTCTATCCCAAAGGCACACAAGTCATCAGACCTTCCTCCATGTATTTGTAGGAAATGGCGTGCTACAGAAGTAAGTGATTTAAAACGTTGTTGATCCATAGCAGCGTTTCTAATACTTCCTACATGTTCAAGGACTCGTTGTTTTAAAGGTCGACTAGTCATGCCTACGTAGGTCTTATTACATGTACATTTCAAAACATAAATAACTCCTTTGGTGTTACAATTAATGAAGTTATTAATAGTATGTCTTTGCCCATATCTATCATATATTTCAGTAGTTTTGACCATCACTGAGCATGCTTTGCATGATCCACATTTATGTGAGCCTTTTACAGTCAATGTTTGTTTTCTTGGGTTATAATGACTTTGTACCAATTTATCCCGTAGGTTAGGTGCGCGCCTCCAGCTAAAATTGACCCTCTCATCCAATGACTTGGCCAATTGTTGGTCTGACATCAGTATAGGCCAATGTCTTTGTACAATTGATTTAATTTGTCTCCATTGCTGGCAAAAGTCACCAACAAAACGAATTTTGTTAACTGATTCCTTCTTCTTTTTGGGGTATATCAGATCTACTCGATCTACCATTTCAGTTGAATTAATGGCTTTTTTTATAGATCTCTTACTATATCCCCGTTGAATCAACCTGGTACTTAATTCTCTAGAACGTTTTTGATAGTCCTCTGTATTGGAACAATTTCGATTGAGTCGAAGAAACTCCCCCTTGGGTATGTTTTTGATAACTGATGGAAAATGTGAACTGTCATTATGAAGAACACTATTGGTCGCTGTTTTTTTCCTATAGAGATCTGTTTCTATTCGTCCATCTACGGTTTTCCTGATGGTGATATCCAGGAAATTAATTTGATTCCTATCCATCTCATAGGTTAACCTAAGGTTATTGTCATTGTTGTTAAGAGTATGAATGAATTTCTTGAATGATTCTTTGTCTCCCTGCCATAAGATGAAAATATCATCAATGTAGCGCATCCATGTTATTACCTTATCTGTATATTGGGACAGATTTTCATGGAAGACGATGTCCCTCTCCCATTGACCCAAATATAGATTCGCAAATATCGGGACACACGCAGCCCCCATTGCTGTGCCCCGTATCTGCAGATAAAAGTGGTTCTCAAAGACAAAGAAATTTCTTTTTAAAATAAATTTTAACAGATCTACAATGAAAGCTCCAAATTCAGAATTTTTGTTACTCCGCAAAAAGAATTCAACCTCTCTAATGCCCACATCATGTTTTATGCTTGTATACAAAGACTCAACGTCACATGTGATCAACCATATATTCTCATCTAGGGTAATTCCATCTAGAAGTTTTAAGATATCCATGGTGTCCCTCACATATGACGGTAATGAAGTGACATATTCTCTCAGGTGGGTATCAACGAATATACTGGCCTGTTCCGTTAGGCTACCCATCCCTGAGACTATTGGTCTTCCTGGTGGTATTTGCGCATTTTTATGTATCTTAAGTAGCAAATATATAGTTGCTACTTTCGGATGGTCAACTCGTAGAAAATTATATTCAGTATTGGTAATAGTTCCTTCATCAAGAGCTTTCTGAATAAGTTTATCATACATTAATTTAAAATCTTCCATTGGATTCCCAAATAAAGGTTTATAGCAATTGGTATCTTTTAATTGTTTATACATCTCTGTTTTATACATGGTGATGGGCCAGATCACCACATTGCCTCCTTTATCCGAATTCTTAATAATCACTTCCTCCCATGAGCGTATGTCTTTAAGTGCCTTCCTCTCATCTTTTGTTAAATTATCAAATTTGTTGTAACTCAGTTTAGTTCTTAGCGTATCCAAATCTTGTGACACCATATACTCAAAGGTTTTAATTTGTGGACATATCACGTCATTGGGAAAAAAGGAAGATTTCTTCCGACATATAGGTCTACCCCGTGAGACTTCCGGATTGGTGTTCGCCTGTTCCAGATTGAGTTCCTCCAAAATATTAAGTGTGTCAAGATCATCAACATCCAATCTTATATGTGGATTATCCTGAGTGTCTGAATTGATATTAGTTGTTGCAATTGTTGTTTCATTATTATCAAAGAGCTTGGTGAGTTTGAGTTTCCTTGTAAAGAGATTAAGATCTCTTTCCCAGGAGAATCGGTCAAAATCGGAAGTGGGAGAGAAGGATAGGCCTCTACTTAATAGTTTAATATGTGAAGTAGACAGGTTTTGCTCAGATAGGTTGATAATTTGTAATACTTGTTCTTCATCTGTTTGTCTTATTGTATCTAGATGATACAGTGATTGTTTCTCTATCTGCCCCTCCGCTGTTTCCTGCCGGTAAAGTAGTTGTCTTTCCAAATTCTTGGTTGTCTTTCTCGCAGATTTCTGCTTACTTCTCCTTGTCCGTTTCGGCTTGACCCTCCTTCTCCCAGAGGTCTTGAACTTTCCCCTAAAAAAGGTGGTGATGAAGAGAAACCCCGGGATCCTCTTCCTTTGTTGAATGGTCTATTGTCACCCTCATTTTCTGAAGATTCCACCTCAGAGGATTCATAATTTCTCATTTTATCTTGTTTATCCCTAGGATGAGTGGTTTTTCTCCATCTAAAAATGCTGCCTGTAGCATAATCTCTTTTATCACGAATATATTTAGATTTCTTCCTTTCGACAATTTGCTTCTCAAAAGTCTCCAGATTTTTTTTTATGTTTCTCATACATTTTCTGAAATGATTCAGAGGTCTCATGTTCTTTGAGTTTGTGACTCAATTCTTCTATCTCTTTGGAGTAAGATTCTAATATAAGTGAGTCATGTTTCAGTGTAATCCGCATGAGATCCATAGAGCATTTAAGGAGGGTATTTTCCCATTCTGATTGTAACTCTGGTGTAGCTAAGTCATATGTGGGATACAGTTTCGGTCTAAGGCCCCTGGGAGTAATTGATTGTTTTAAATAGTTTTCTGTAGTCGTTAGATTCCACCAAGTTCTAGATTGTTTCTGGAGGAGGACCTTTAATTTGTCTAGGTCATTCATCCATGAATTATTAATATCATAGATGTCACCATCCCCTTCATCTGGAAAAATGGACCCTAAGTTATTTTTCCATCTGTCACATCTTTGATTCAGGTCCGCTTGTAAATTAAAGGTAGTCATTTTGCTAGATCTCTAATAGGAAGGTATATTAGGCCCAACCACTGACAGGTATTGAATATATTAGAAAAAATTTCCCAATAATCAATAATTAATGCCAAAATGGCAATATGAATATATAATGTGATGTAATATCCGATATCTGATATGTAATTGTATCTAATGTATCAAGTGATACAGAAAGCCTGAGCTGGATTGTAGAGTCTGAGACAGACCTCAGTGTTGCATATTAGAAGAAGAGAAAAATTGTCAATCCGCTCTAAAGCAAGGACAAACCTCAATAAGTATCATATGTTATATATTATATGAGGGGGTGCTCCCTAAACTAGACGAATCTAGAACATAAAGGGAATCAATTGATGATGGACATCAACTGAAAAAAGTAGTGTATGGGGCACTCCTGTCCCTAAGAGTTTTATAAAATCAACTTTATTAATGATTATTAATTTTTTTTATCAAATATCGAATATGAGACTAGGCGAATTATTAAAATAAAGAGGTGATGAAAATAAAGACAAGTGATAAAGATGATTAAAAATGCCCTTCCGGGAAGCCGGTGGTCACAAAATTGTGACACTTATAATTGACTGGGGAAAATACCCATAAGTGTAAACCTTGTATCAATTAAGTTCAAAATAGCACAGTTTATTCAGATTAAATTTCATATATTCATTGATACATTGTGTTTCACATATAGTCAGCAAATGTGTCCACTCTGATTAGATAACAGTGATTCTAATACACATGCGCTTCTAAGGGTTTATAGTTGTTAAAGCCGCTAGGATATTGAAGTCTAACACAGATATTGAGGAAAACTTAGGTCTGGATGTATATCATTTCAAAAGTCAGGATTAATAACCTGACTTATGTGGGTTCTTGGAGGTTAAGAATTTATACATATAGTCCCAACAATTGAGATTGGTAACTCAAATTGATATATAATATCCTCTCATATGATATGTGAACGAGAGGGATTGTTATTATCATGACCACAGAGGATTTTCCTCTACACCATATCTGCTGTATTGTGAAATAAATAGGCTCTGCCTATACTCATACTGATAGCGAGACTAGCGGTAATAGGAAACGCCCAGGTGCAGGAGATAATTAGTGACACAGGTTAACCCCTAGTAATAACAAAGGAAAAAGGCACAATAGCAGCACCTCTGGTGAACAGAGGTACTGCAGATAAACATAAGATAACAAGTACAAGGTCCAGAAGGCAGGAGCTGTCAGTACAAAGCAGAATGCAATGCAGAAGGCTGCAGGCAGATCCTGACAGTTTCACTGTTATTGTGTCAGACACCATTCCCTTTATCCTCCTTTGCATTACTAGGCAATGAGATGCTTCTTTGGTTCTTGTATCGATAGTCAGTTTGTCTCCTATGACGGTCTGTTTTTGACTATTCTTCTGCCTCATGTATCAATTTTGTTTGGATCTTCTGGTTGGACCCTGGCTACCCACACTAACTTTCTTATTACTCCTCGGAACTTCTATTGTCCATTCTGGTTCTGACCTGGCAAGTCCACTACTTTCTACTGTGATTTCAGCTACCTTGCTAGCGACTGGCTATGAGGGCAGCGACCTGCACCTTCCATGCAGTGAAGACCAAACATTCTTGTGGAAGTCACTGGTTAACACCGGGTCATATTAGACTCTGCACCTCTTTGTCCAGTAGTGTCAACTGCTAGCAGGTAAATGTCCATTTCTCTTAGTGTGTTGTGACATATTGTTATCTTTTTTAATTTGATTTGTATTTGTAGTCATTAAAGTGCTCTGCAGCACTGGACAGTGGGGAAACCAAGCATATATAAAACAGTGACATAAAAGATAGAGAAAATAAATGCACACCTGAAACCAAAGGGCAGGGAGAGTGCTACTCAAGAGAGAGCTTACAGTCTGATGTGAAAAGGGCACAACTGAAACAAGAGGAGTGAGTGTGGCTTAGAGTGAAGATTGGGACAGTTCTGAGGGTGTACTAGTGTGAATAGTGGTGGGAGTTGCGTGGCCGCCGTGACTCACTTCCTTCCCCGACGAGCGTCCCGATCGTCATGGAGACGGCCAGGACGTCATTTCCTGTTACTCTGGCCCGACCGTTGTCAAGGCAATGGCCGGACGCCGAGTGTATGAAGCGGAGCGGCCCGGCAAGTGATACAACCGGGCGCATGCGCTAAAGTGTTCCTTTAATTTTAGATGTTTGAATTAATTAATATTTGCCATGCACTTGTGTGAGCTGCTGTTTTCTGCTAAAGAGGGTAAGACCTCTTATCCACTTGCATAAGCTACATGTTTTTTACTAGTAATTTTGAATGCATGTAAACAGGTAAAACAATAAAAACCATTGCTTCTAGTGACACCATGCAAATTATTGATGTTACTAGTGCTTGTTATTATTCATTTTCAAGTTTTTGGTAACATACCATGTTCTATCCACAAGTGTTACATAATGCATTTCATATGTATAGTTGGAGCACTTGTCACATTGATCTATACCTGTCTATTTTGCCAAGCGACAGTACGAATAATGGCATGTATCATTGTGATTGTTACCTTTTCTGGAAAAAATACTGGCCTATCTTCTGTTATGTTTCTACCCTATTTTTTAACAATGACACGTAATCCACTTTTTGCTGGCCATACACTATAGAAGGTCCTGTCATACACTAGCCACGGGATTGTCGGTTTGCTTGAAACAGTAACCAACAGATTTATATGTGTGTATATATATATATAT
Organism: Mixophyes fleayi; assembly: GCF_038048845.1. NCBI lineage: Eukaryota > Metazoa > Chordata > Amphibia > Anura > Limnodynastidae > Mixophyes > Mixophyes fleayi. The sequence continues at coordinate 155,864,236 of NC_134405.1, read as the reverse complement.
ATATATATATATATATATATATATATATATATATATATATATATATATATACACCTTTTAGAGCTTGGGCTGCCAGACAAGGGCTAGGACAAATTTCAAGGGCAGGAAAACAGTCTAGCTTTAATATGTCTGTCTGACATACCATCATATTAGTTTCCCTCTTGCCAGTACATAAATTGATTGTTGACTAAGTGAAATCAAAAATAAATATCTGAAGACCTCACTGCTATTTTGTTCTTTATTTTGTCTAATATCCTGAATTATATGAAGAATGGCCAAGGAGCTGAGTCAATCACTAAACTGGATGGAGCAGTTTCTGACAGAGGCACCTTATCAGGTAGGACATAGAAAGTGCTTATCTCACATTTCCTGCCTGCTATTTGTTGAATGTGGGATGGGTTCTTCTACTGACAAGTTAAGATGTTCTCATCTGCATTTTAATGCAAGTGAAGTATTTATGACAGGGGGACCTGTAACAGGCACTGACAAGACAATTACATCATTCAAAAGGCTTGCTTTACTATCTCACAACTACAGAGTTATATTGCTCCTTTGAAATAAATTCCCACCCTATATTTTTGGATGATATTACAAGACTCCTGCCATGTTATGTTTACAACATAAATAGAAATTTAGCAATACAGTACAAGTGGGTTACATAACCCTTTATCATACCCATTATTGATGTTACTAGTGTTTGTTATGTTGTATTCACATTCAGGTTTTTGGTAACATATCAGCCTGATTCATTAAGGAAAGTAAAGTAAAAAAAAAAGTAACTTTGCACCTTGGCAAAACCCTGTTGCATTGGAGCGGGAGCCCAATTTAAAATATGATGGCAGATTTATAGTTGGGGTAGGGCATGTCCTAGATCAACTTTAAATTTCAGGGTAAAATGAAAGATATCAAGTATTTGTGTGCTACATGAAAAAGCAGCCAATATTTAACTTATATACAAAATAATAAACTAATTTGCATCCCTTGCATTGTGACATGGCTTTGTCCAGGAGAAAACGTACTTATTTTTTCATTTACTTTCCTTAATGAATCAGGCCCATCATGTTCTATCCACATGTGTTTACCCAATGCATTTAATGAGTAAAGTTGGAGTACTTGTCACATTCATCTGTACAGGTCTATTTTGCCAGGCTTTCTGGGTATATTATACAAAGCAAGGATCTAAACACCACAAATTCAATGAAATAGTAATAATAATAGTAATAATAATAATAATAATAATAATAATATTTATTTATTATTAATAATAATAATAATAATAATAATAATAATAATAAGCTTTTTTATTTCATCCACATTTTTGGGTGGAGTTGCAGCTCCCATTTCTTAAGACCCTCAAGCTGTTGATCAAATAAACCTTTTAGTTTACAAGAGTATCTATCGACAATACATATTACTAAAATAATATGATTGAATGGGTCTTGATAGGGATAGTGATTTCCAATGCTGCAATAAACCTCAATTACACTTAGGGCTTGTTTTTTATTTTTTTCTCTAACACAATCAATCATTCTGTTAGAATTTGCATTTTATAGCACAAGTGGAAACTGTTTCTTCAGGTGAATCAAGGGCCCAGATTGGTATAAAGGGAACATGTTGCTGCTTTATAATTTCCTCATGATGTTTTGTAATTCAATATATATATATATATTGTAATATGCTTTTTTATTATATGATGTAGCTGCACTCCTTTGGTATGTGAGACTGAATATGTACACTTATATTAAATATACATGATCCTGGAATGTTGGCAAGAGATATTATTCACCTCCTGAAAAGCTAAGCAATGAGTGAACAATGTAAGCCTCCCTCACCCCAACCAGACATTAAATCAACAGCTTTTTTGTTTAATGAACAGGTCTATTTTTACTCACTCAGCCCCAAAATTTAATTGATATCATTAGCATTTAATAAACTTGACATGAAATAAAAGCACCCACGTGTAATAATCAGGCCGTCTTCCCAAGATTAAAATAAAATTATTCATATTCAATAAATAGGCAAATCATTTATATTTGGAAATAAGACCGTTGCCTGCTGTATCTTGAGTGAAATAGCTCTACGCATGCTCAGAAATGGACCTTACAGCAATGAAAGTAATTGCATGCAACTCATGTCTGAACACAAATGACACTTACGACTGCCTACAACTTAAACGGACGTAATAAGGATGGGAAGGAGCGGATAGACATATTTAATGTACAGTAAGGATGAGAAAGGGCATTGTATGTACAGTATGCATTAAGAGCTTATGTAATTAATGCAACAAAAATAAATTCTAAAAATATATTTTTAAAACAAACCATGATTTTATTGTTTAGAGTGGTTCATTTATTTTATAATATATTTTTTTGTCTGCATTCTGATGTAACCTTATATTGCACATATGTTTGCGTGTATACTTAATTCTGTGCAAGACAAGTACTATTGAGGCAGACCGTACTTACACCCAGATCAAAATAAAAATGCATCTTGAGATCCACTTAGATTTGAAAACAGTCGGAACTACACTTAATTGCTGTGGTCATTTTTAAACCACAACTTGTGTGCAAGTTGGGTTTGGATTTGAATCAGGTCTGCTAGTCTAGGTTACCTTAGTACTCCTATTAATGTTCACTGGGTTTCTCTAGTCCTGGTCAGGATTTAAATTAATACAGATGTTTTGCTACTTTCCCTTTACATATAGCACAAACCAGAATACAGCCATGGGTCTAGTGTTCATTTCGCAAAGAACCTTTATACCTTCTATACACTGATCTTTTCCTAGAATTACCCACCTATATTTATCAAACTGTACTCTACTTTTTAACTGTATTTTATATTAATTATTAATATATAAAACTCAAAAAGCTGCAGAAATTACACTTAGCAAAACATAACAATACATACAGTAATAAAATAACACATAACATCGGAAAAAGAAATACCTAAAACATAAGCAAATCTTTCCGTACACAAAAAATTTAATTATGTCAACACAAGTTGAGCTGGGTCATTCCTAACAAAACAAACCTAAGATTATCTCATTTCAAAGTTATTCCAGGCCTCCCAAGTCTAATTAAAGCTTATTAAAGTGTTATTTATCCTACCAGTGAGAAGCTCCATGTGTCGAAAGTCATTAATCCATGCCTGTAAATCATGTCTCAATGGCATTATTATCTGTTTCCATCTGGTAGCCACCAAGCATTTCATTACCAAGACTGTAGCTGTAAAAATTCCCTTTTTATTCTAGAATTTTTACCACTGCTCAATAAAAAATATATAAAGTAAAAAATAAAATTAAAAACATTTAACATGCTTTTTCTAAACAAACAAACAAATGTTAGGCGTTAGATGTTACTTTTTCAAGTAACGCGGTCAATTGAATTCCCCCCTAAGCATCATCCCAAAATGCTATCCCCACTGAGTATTGTGGCAGGAGCATAATGCTTTGGGGATGCTTCTCTGCTTGTTTGACAGGGAAAATGTCAAAATAAGAGGGCAAGATCAGGGCAACATTAAGGCTTCAGTGGAGCCAGGGCAGCAATCATATTTATGTGTCCCAACCAATACCTTCTTCCAAATCATATTCGGTAACTTGTTATTGTCTGCTAGCATATGCTATGGTATAAGGAGTATGCAGTGCACCAAGACTTCTCAGCAGCAGTACATTTCCACTGGTATAATGTATGTTGTGTGACAGGTTCTAACATTTTTAGAGTTTGTTGAAACAAAGAACATTTTTGTTATGGCATAAAATAGTTTTTGAGCTGAGATGTAGGACTTACACTTGGTGTGGGATCGTATTTAGTTTGGCTAATTCTGTGGCTTTGTACGCTTATTATTATTATTTTTATTTCACATAGGCGATATTAGGGTCATCTTGGTCAAGCAATTCACCTGAAAGAGAATATTCCACTCTTTAAACAAATTAATTTCCTGTCTATTTTCCCCATCAAGGGACTGAGATAGAAATGGAAAAGAGATGTTTTACTATGCAGATTTACAGTATGTTTATTTTAAAGGCCTTCTTAACATCATCAACATTTATTTATATAGCGCCAGCAAATTACATAGCACTGTACAAATGGGGTCAAACACAGTAATAACACAATACTGGGTAATACAGACAAAGAAGTAAGCAGGTCCTGCTCGCAAGCTTACAATCAAATGAGTTAATCTTCGGTGAAGCTGCTTCTTACGAGACGGGCAGCCAATCAGAAGCAGTCTTGTACACTGCTCAGCTAGTCACGGATAAGAGACCACTTGCTTGACTTATACCATGTTCACACTGTCGCCCCTGCAATATCCTGGGTTTTTGAACCCGGGATATTGCCGTGTCACAGAGCACCCCAGCTCATCAGACCCCTTTCACACCGCACCTTGGACTTGGGAATTTCCCGGGTTGTCCCCGTTCATACGGAACCCAGGTCTGCCCTGGCAATATGTGTGAGTCATCACAATAGAAGCTTTGATTGACAGATGCAGGAATAACCCTGCAAAAGCCCTGGGTCTAATTCCCAGGTCAACGGACCCAGGTAGATGCAGGAACCCCCGTTCACACTGAGCCATGACCCGGGTTTTGGGGGCTCGCCCCAGCAATATCCCCGGTTTTTCGGTCAGTGTGAATGTGGTATTCAATAACCCTAATATCTCCTGGTCAATGAAAATATTCAGGAAGGAAATACTAACCTTTAAATTAATTAGCTATTTTAAAAATAAGTGCATTCAAAACCCTAGTGGGGGCTTCAGAAATGTAAGACTTCATATATTAGCGTTATTGTATACAATGACTAAAGTATTACATGCAAATCACATACAGTACAACTTTTTTAGCCATATTTTACCATTTTTAATGAAACTGACCATGGAAATAGAGTACAAATAGAGTACATTTCCTTGACGACATTTCTTGGGAGCCACAGTAAAATTATTATTATTATTATTATTATTATTATTATTATTATTATTATTATTATCATAGATTTGTAAGGCGCTACAGTGCTCCTTATTTAAAATATTGTTTACACCAGAGGTTGTAGTTTATATAACTTTTAATATATTGACCACTATAATTTTATATCTAAAAGGTTTTTTTTTGTTGTTTTTTTTTAAAAAAAACCAAACAATTTTATTTCTTTTGTTTGGTTCAGTAATATTAGTGAAACTGAAAACTGAAACCGGCTTCCAGTTTCACACATGCGCAGTAAAGCAGAATGGGGTTTTGTCCATGAGACTACTTACTCAATTTTTTACTTACCTTTCCTTAATGAATCAGGCCCAATGTCTTTAAGGAGAGCAGTTCAGTAGAACATAAGGGTCTATTTATCAACATCAAGATTTGGCAATAGGGCTGATCTTCTATCACCGTTTATCTCGGCATTAAAAAATCACTTATCATGTAATTTATCAATACAATCTCTCCGCTGCAACTCATCTTCCTTGCGAGACTTACCGCTAGTGTAAGGTGATATGCACATACATGACACGACTAGCCAAATTTGGTGAGGTACAAAATTTAGGTGGTGGTGTCACCGACAGTGACTACCACGATGGTACCAAAATGAAAATGACTTAGCCGACTTACAAGAAAGGAGGACTGACCTTAAGAATGACAGATCAAGTGGGCGGCAGTGTGGTAAGAAATAACGATCCCCAGTAACAACGGCATGTTGTTACTACATCATTTTCAATTGCAACTTGTGTCTCACTGTTTTTAAAGCGGCAATGCCGTTTGTCATCCCACCTAATACACTTAAGCCTTAGTCTAATAGTTAGGTGTCGCTTTAAAAATAGTCTTGTAAGTCGGCTAAGTCATTTTCATTTTGGTACCATCGTGGTAGTTACTGTCGGTGTTATCAGCACCGTTAAAGTGACTACCACCAAGCCAAATCACGCATGCACAGTGGAACTGAAAGCCCAGATTTGGGCTTTCAGTTTCACTAATTACATAAATTGTAAAAAATAAAAACTACTTGCTAAAAACATAAAACCATAGAACAAACAAACCTTACAGCATAAGTACTATAAGAGCAGAAGACAGTGTTTACTTGTCCTTGGTTTTTGCCGGTGAAATATTGTGGTAATTGCCTTTTGGGATATTTCTGGTCAAATGCTAGGATAATTCTGGTGAAATTTTGGACGTTGAAATATTTCCTTAGAAACAGGCCCCAACTGGACACAAACTAAATAACTGCTCTAAAGATAATTATCCTTATTTATGAAGTGTTAGATATCCAGGGGTCCTGCTCAAAGTTCTCTTTGGTGGTGCAATGCACCTCGATTTAGGTCAATGCATATATATTTGCAGAGCTATATTGTGGCATTTGTGGAGGAGGAGAAGTTTACACTTGCCCATGGGAGAAGTCAGGCAGAATGAGGGCCTTCTTTACAAACTACGGAGTTGACATCAGTGCACCTAGTTTGTGGAGCACTGCAAAAACAAGATTTAATTGCAGAGTGTTTAGGGTTTTACTTGCTGGGTACATGGCCAATTTCACTTCTCAAAATGACTTGAAGTTTGCACTTGCCTGAGCTGGAGAAAACAGAGTCTTGTCCTATCCTTTTCAGAAAAATAATTTTCTGCCTTTTTTTTGCAAAGTGGATTTTATTATTATAGTTTATTTATTTATAGTGCCACCATATTACACATTGCTGCACAGAGAATATTTGACTTACACATCCATCCCTGCCCTATTGGAGCTTACAGATTAAATTCCTTAACACAGAAGTGCACACAGACTAGGGTCATTTTTAGACATAAGTCAATTAACCTACCAGTATGTTTGCTTGATATTTTTGGAGTGTGGGAGGAAACCGGAGTACCTGAAGGAAACCCATGCATATATTGGCAGATGTATTGGCAGATGCCTATTAGAGTATAACAGATGTTAGCAGATGTGAGTAATTGAATACAGGATCAGGTTTGTAAATGTAATATTGAGTCTTGCAGAATCAGTACACAAGAAACTAAGTACTGCACATCTGCTGAACACTACTACACTCATACACAGTGAAAAACCAGTAAAGAGTATGCGCAGTAGACATTTCAGGCAGACCGCATTGTGCATACGCAGTCAGGGTCGGACTGGCCTGCCGGGGGACCGGGCTCTCCCCCGGTAGGCCCCGATCCTGAATTGCTCCCCTCTTCGTTGGTGGGGGGAGCGAGAAACTTTAAAAAGAAAAAAAAACTCACGTGGCCACGACGCCGGCTTCGTTCGCACTGAGTGTCGGGCGTGACGTCATTACGCCCGACGTTCAGTGAGGAGCGACACAGAAGACAGAAGAGAAGAAAAGAAAGAAGCAGATAGAAAAGGTAAGTGAAGGGTGAGCATAGCAGAGTGAAGGGGGAGCGTGGCAGAGAAGGGGGAGCATGACAGAGAAGGGGGCGCATGGCAGAGTGAAGGGGGAGCATGGCAGAGTGAAGGGGGAGCATGGCAGAGTGAAGGGGGAGCATGGCAGAGTGAAGGGGGAGCACAAACAGCATGGCAGAGAGTGAAGAGAGTGCACAGACAGCATGGCAGAGAGTGAAAAGGGGCAAAGACAGCATTGCAAAGTGTAAAGGGGGGCCAAGGCAGCATGGCAGAGTGTGAAGGGGGGCCAGGAGAAGGGGGGAGCAAAAGCAGCATGGCACAAGGTGATGAAGGGGGGAGCAAAAGCAGCATGGAGGGCGCACTGTGATCATAAAGAGGCACAGCATGGTGATTAAGGGGCACAGTAATGTATGTGTGATGGCACCGCGGGCTTGTGGCAATGTAATGTGTATGGTAGGTGGTTTTTAAATTATGGGTGCTATTTTCTTTGTTGGGTGAAGGTGGGGCAATTTAATTTTATAGTGGGGACTATTAATTTACGATTGGGTGGTTTGGGGGCTATTAATTGAATGTGGGGCTGAGTTTAAGGAGCATGAGGTCTATTTATTAAATGTGAATATGAATTATTTAATGGCAGTGACGGTTGCTGGAAATAGGTATATTTATTATGCGTAAATGCGATTAATTTATTGCAGGGGCTGTCTGGAGGGAGAGAAATAGGTTTATTAAATGGGAATACTATTACTTTAATGTTGGGTCTGGAGGAAGGCCTAAGTATCAATTGTGGGTCCTATTGATTTAACGCCGGGGCTAGTTGGAATTTTCTAAATGTACTCATTATTTTTTCCAAAGAGGGCCCCAACATTCCAGGATCCAGACAAGCCGCAACTAAAGAAACCAGCAGCCACAGGTCGTAAAAGTGACAAGAACAGGTAGGACAGTCTGTCAAATGTACTGAGTCTAGTGCAGGCTTGGCTAACCTGTGACACTCCATTTGTTGTGAACTACAAATCCCAGCAAACCCTTCCAGCAATAAGCTGCTATATATTGGCAAATCATGCTGGGGCTTGTAGTTTCACAACACCTGGAGTGCCACAGATCAGCCAAGCCTGGTCTAGCAGAACAATCCCGATTTTTGGTGACTGTTCTGCCCAATCTAAGGGGCAGGTCAAGACTGTGTACTCTTTATATACACACTGCATTCTTTATATACTACACTATGGTGCTAGTTGTCCTTCGAGGGATGACCACTCCCCCTTTAGTGTCTAGTCTCGCCACTATGATGGCTGGCCACACCCCCTCTGGTGGGCCCCTAGTGTTGCAGTCCCTCGGTGGGCCCTTCATGCCCCAGTCCGACACTGTGCGCTGTAGACACCTAGACAGGCTGGACAGCACCGTGAATCCGCAACTGACAACTAGAGACAGCACATAGCGCCGATCTATCTAAATATCCCCCCATCCTTTGCTTAGAGATGTCTCCGGTTACAAAAACACATGTATTAACCTTATCATTAAATTTTCAAATGGTGCACCTGTAACAGGAACATGGGGTTAATGCAACAAACAATGTTAGTAAAAACATCAATAGTCACAACATCCTAAACCACATTTTATACGAAATGGAATCAACACTTGTGATCTAAATCTTATTGTAATCATATCTGCTGCATTCTGGTTATGTAGCTTACACTAATTGACTTTCAACAAGTTCTCAAATGAAATGATGTCTAATAGCAATATAATTAGACCTGCCATGATGCTTGGTACTAGCTGACAACTGCAGGCTGCCTCCTACTTGTCCAGCAGACCACTGCACCTGCTAATCCAAATAGGTAACCAGTATATGAACAAAATATAAACCTTCTTTGTCTGCTCCCCAATCTGCATTGCAGAAAATCTCCAGTTCTGAAGTCTTGGATTTTGAAAACTTTAGTTTAAATGAACTTGTACCTTTCAGGTATCCAATGCTGTCCAATGCGGTTTCCCAGGATTTATTGCAAATTGACTCACTCGGTTATTATTATTAATTTTTATTAATTTTTATTTATAGGGCGCCACAAAGTATCCGTAGCGCCGTACAAGGACAAACAATGGCACAGTACAAGGTGAAACAGCACAGTACAAGTAACAGTAAGCACTATAACTCTGGGGGCTCAGGCACAGCATGAAAGAGAGGGAGGGGAAAAGTGAGTATAGGCAGCTAACTTTGGCCCAAGAGGGTGGGCACGGATGACAGGTTGAGAGTCACTGAGGGGAGCGGAGAGAAGCGAGAGGAGACAGAGGGCAGAGGGACTGAGAGGAGGTGAGCTGAGTAGCTGGAGAGCGCAGTTAAAAGTGATGGAAACAGAAGGTAGGAGAGCCCTGCTCAAAGGAGCGAACAATCTAAAGGGAGGGGAAGACAGACAGACACATGGATGAGACGGAGAGACGGGAGAAACGGAGACGGAGTCGAGGAAGGGGGAGAAGGGAAGAAGGGATGAGAAAGAGAGGTAGCCGACCGGTGGGAGTTCACTAGATGTGTAATGTTGGGACGGGTTCTGACACTTACATACATTAAACTTCCTAAAGCATTCTGATGGGGTGATTTCTTTTATCTCCTCTATTTCAGATCTAATTGTTGGTGACATACTTTTGGTCAAATTTGTACTTTTATCAATAGAAGTATTTACTGGTTTAGCATCTGTCATCCCATACTTAAGAACTATAAGCTCAATGTAACTTTGTTGGTCTATGGTGACAGTCCCAGCATTCCGATTTTGTGAAATTTTCATTTCCAACAGGTGATATGCAGGACCTAAGTCTTTCAATCTGAACTATGCTCCCAACAGACATTTTACACGGTCTATGTGTTTTGTGTGACTTGTAATCAAAATCAGCCTGACTATGAGCAGGTGGGGGAGAGAAAGTGGTGTTTTTTTCTCCTAGGACATATTATTTACATTTGTTCCATGAAATAACATAGATGCAATCACAATACATATAATTAGACTTTCATTAATTTTATACCAGCTGTTGTCTGTAGAATGACTTCTGTGCACTCCCTGCTGTTCCTCTGCACCTGCCCGTACATTACAGAAGCCTCCCACTAGCACCCAGGGGTTTCCAGGATTCCCATCAATGTCAGATTAACTTACAGTGAACCAGACAGTGTTAAATTATGAGCTACTGTGATAATTTATTTTAATGGTAGAATTTCACATTCTACCAATTATGGGCTGTGTTCTATCTGTCTCGTCACAAAGTTAGTGGACATACTATCAGTTATGTTAAATTAAAAGTGCCAGACAAGCTATTTAAGTTTTACATGCAGATTACTCCCCACCCCTAAACTGTGACTCCCACAGACCTCTGTGCTGACTTTTAACAAAATGCAGGTTATGCCATCCTATTCTCCTGCCTCCTGCCCAACAGAGGTATTAAAAATATTATTATTATTATTATTATTATTATTAATAATAATAATAATAATAATAATAATAATTTGCAGCTGGGAGGTTTCCTGGTTATTTTATCTACTGTATAAACAAAATAGTGATTGATATGTCGATGTCAGGATTCCTAGCCTGAAATCCAGAGAGATTGCTTATGTAAAAATATGTGTCTTTATTAGGCAGAGATTCACATGTAGAGAATGGTGCAGACAACAGCAACACAGTTCAAGGCAGCCAATACAACAGCAGGACTGAGCAACCCAGGAAGTAACAAATGTAAAGGCAGTACGGAGTAGTCAGATAGCAGACCTAGCACAGTGGTTGAAGAATCAGAGAAGACTAGAGACACAGGATAGACCACGGTGTAAGGATACCTGGTAGACTCAGGAGGCATAAGGCACTGGATAGATCACAGTTGGCAGGATACCTGGTTTAGGAGGCAAAAGGCATGAGGTACCAGATTAACCACGATAGACAGGACTCAAAGTCTTGCCAGGAGGAGCAAGGTACTGGATCGATCTGTGGGTGTTTGCATAGAGGAGGGTCAAACAAGCCAATAAGTCAAAAGCCAGAAGGGTCACAAAGATACCAGTGAATGAGCTGGAGTGTAGTCGAGAACGGAGCCTGGGTCTGGGTCAGAAGAAAAACATCAAAGCCAAGGAACAAACAGGGGTCAAATCCGGGAAGTCGGACTGGAACAGGATACAGGATATTCTAGAGAATCAGCAGCAGCAGGCAAAGACAACAATTAACTGCCACAGAATACTAGGAGAGGCAGTCTTATGAAGGCAGTGAACAGGTGTGGATGTTGACTACGGAGGGAGGTTAACTCCTGCTAGTGATGTGCTATGTACAATTGTAGGCCAGCAGCACCTCTGGTGGTAGGAAGGTACGGCAAGTCAGATTCACATAAAAGCAAAGTTCAAGCATAGTTCTTAGCAGATAGGAGCTGCAGGAGGCAAGCAGCATCCTCATGGAAAATGCTGCAGTGCAACCGGAGGCAGATTGTGACAGTCAAGTATGCTCTACATCAGACTACAAAAAAGGAACAAAAATATTTTATAGAATTAACTTGGGGAAGACACAAATGAAAAAATAATCACTCAGTGATGCTCGTCGGCAAAAACTGCACCATTGTTGATTTGAAAAAAAAAAAAGAAGAAGGAGCATCTTTCTCCTGGATGAAACATGACACAAAGATCAAACCAGGAGAAGAAGCTTGGCAAGGAATTAAACACTGAGCATTTTGAAGATACCAAGGTTTTTGGGGACTGTGTAGATAATAAAAGGAAAACAAGAACCCTCTAAGAACTGTGTCCATTCAATTAGAGCCCCTTTCATTACAAGTAATTCCTTATTCCCAATGGTGTAGTTCCATTCAGCAGAAAGACTTTATCTGGAGCAGAAGCCACATGCATGGAGTTTACCAGAACATGATTGTTGCAATAGAATATCTTCTATTCCTACTGAAGAGCCATGACCTTGACAAAGTGTGGTTAGGAGGAATCTGGTTGTTTGAGAACAGGAGCAGAGATAAAGGCTTGTTTTAGACAGATAAAGGCTTGAAAAGCCTCAAATGACCATTCCTTGACACTGGCACCCTTTTTAGTGAAAGCTGTAATTGGAGCAACCAAAGTGAATTAGACTTGAATAAGTTTTCGAAGCCCAAAAATCGTTTGATTGCCTTAACCTTGTTGGTTGTGGCCAATTAATGATGACTTGGACTTTATCAGGATCCTTTTGAAATCCACTACCTGCAACCATATAGCCAAAAAAAAAGGATGCTCTTCTACTCAAAGAAAAGATTTCTCAATTTACAGTACAAACAATATATGCAAAGGTGGGAGAGAACCTTCTTAGTGTTGGAATGATGGAAGAATAGGTCTCTAGTAAAATTATGATGTCATCAAGGTAGATCACTACAAAGTTATACAGAAGTTCTTAAAACATGAAGATGGTATTTCACAAGAGGCAAACCCATCTTTACTTCTGTCAGAAAGGCCTTCCAGAAGTTAGCCATTACTGCCTCAATGTTCCACTGAAGCTCAGAGACAAAAGTGTGAAACTGCACCACATATTGACCGACCAACTGAGGTCTTTGTCAAAGACGTGGTATACTCGCAGCTGCTGAAGATACCTGTCCAAGTTCATTAAAATTCTCCTAAAATGACTTAAAAAACAGAGTGCATTTCTGAAGCAAAGGTCGTTGTGCTCCCTCCTGAAGAGAGGGAGATGATATATGCCACCTTGACCTTTTCAGATTAATGTTAGCTCGGATTAACTCAAACTGCATTGGATACTAATTTGAAAAACCTCAACAGGTATTTGGATCACCATCATCCTTAACAGGGCATGGAATCCTGAGCTTGAAAGGACTTGTCAGGGCAAGCAACACTTGTGTAGCAGGAACACTAGAAGCTCTGATAACCAAGTTATTTTTAAGCATGTTCAGACACAAAGAAAGAACCTGGAGACACTGTATAAGCTGAATCTGAGACGTTTCTTATTTATGTTTTCAACCAAGTGAATTCTGAAGAAGATATCAAGGAGATGGATTCCCCACAGAATAAATGGCCAGAGTGTACTATCAGGAACCATGATGATAGAAATCCTGAACCAGCTCAAGTTTGTGCGACCAGGCCACAGAATCGAATTCGATGTCGGTCTTCACTAGGGCAAAGAGGTATGGATTTGGCAGCGTGTGCCACACAGATAGCAGCTCCTGGGGTTGGTCTTGAGCATAGTCCATGTGCAGGTTTAAAAGTAGCACCAGGAATATAGCAACACATGAATGTGGCACTGAAAATTTTGCAGCAGCAGGAGTATAGCACCAGGAGTATGGCTGTAGATGGAAGTAGCACAGGATAGCAGGAAGATAGCACCAGGAGAATATACAATAAAGGAAATCACAATACAGGAATCACTGAAGAATCAGAGATAAAAGCCCTGGTACCCTACTCACTCTGGTGAGTTGAGTATCTTCCTCTGTGAGCTGATTTGAAGACTCCACTATATAAACCCTCACCTGTCATGTACCCATTGGCAGTGATAGTGTTGAACACACTAGGCTCCTGGTTCCTGTACCTGTGTTCTATTTGATCTTGACCTTGCATCTGTTGTTCCTGGCTCGCATTCATTTGTATCCTGAATCCTGGCTCTGCTTATATAGGACTCCTGATACATTGATTCCAACATATAAGTCTTCTGGTTACTGGCTCTGCTTATAATTGTCTTCTGGCTCCTTTTTTTTGGTCTGCATCTACATGCTATTCATATGTAGCTCTACTCAAAAATCCCCAGACATGGACTGCGGTAACTATTTATTGCTCTCTTATTGGGCTTCACAGTGATTACTGGACTCTGTAAATCTGCACTAGCATTTCTTCAGAGACATTGATCATATCTTGCATTGCCTCAGACTATATAAACCTGCACCAGAATTTCTTCAAAGATATTGTTTATATCTGTTTTGCAACAAAAGACTGTAATACAACTGCATGATTCCGGCATTAAATTGAGGCTAATTACTCATCCCTACATTACCCCAGAGTTTGTAGTTTTCCTGTTGATACTGCAATAAACTCCATAAGCTTTTTTAATTACAACATAATCCTGTTATTCCTGTGATTTCCTAACAGGAGTTTAAAAAACACATGTACGCTGCTGAAATGCTCCCTCTGGAGCCCCAATATAAAGGACAGGCCAGTAGGTATATCAGCAATTCTGAACATAATTGTCACTTGCCAGACCCTCTGGCTTAATTACCGCAGTCCGGTGCACAAGGCGTGCCTCCTCCATCGGGTCTACTTTCAGCACTGATGGTTCCTACGTGTTCTGACGACGGATACCATCTTGGATTCAGTCTTTTTTACCCTGGTCAGCCATTGGCTGATTGTTTTTCATCCACCTCATCCTTCAGACTATACTAAGCCACCAGTTCTTGCAATATGGTGCCAGATCTTCAAGTTCTGTATCCTGCTAAACTGCTGGCTTATTTGGCTACTCTGTATCCTGGTATCCTGTTTCTGTGCCTATTTATCAGATCCTGGTATCCAGCACCATATACTTCTCAGTTAATCCTGATTTCCTGTATTCGTGCCTATTCATCAGGTCCTAGTATCCAGTACCATATGCTTCTCAGCTAATCCTTGTATCCTGTATCCATGCCTATTCATCAGGTCCTGGTATCCAGCACCATATACTTCTCAGTTAATCCTGATTTCCTGTATTCATGCCTATTCATCAGGTCCTAGTATCCAGTACCATATGCTTCTCAGTTAATCCTTGTATCCTGTATCCATGCCTATTCATCAGGTCCTGGTATCCAGTGCCATATGCTTCTCAGCAAATCCTGTTATCCTGAAGTATTTATTCTTATTCAGCAGATCCTGGTATCCTTTGCTATATGTTTTTCAGCTAAATTGGTAACCTGCTATCCTGTATCCATTCCTATTCTGGTCATTCCTTGTCGGCTAATAACATCTTCTCCTGTTAGTCTCGCCTAGTACTCATCCAGAGGACCACGGCCTGTTTGGTGAACCAGCAAAGCCCATACTTCATTGCCAGGTTCCCTGGTGAAAACCTTCATCTCATTAGACTCTGCACCTCCGTGGTGGGTGGAGTCAATCCAGGCAGACTGCAAAGAGTCCAATTGTCCCTGTGAACTCTGTGACAGTGATAAAGCCACTCTGATTGGCTAGTTGCAGCTAGAATCATGTGGGGACACAGTGGACTTCATTGCAGTAATTTAGGTCATTTTGGTTGCAGTTTTTGTGGTGTAGGACTCCACACTGTTCACCCCCCTGCATTACTAGCAACCAGCCCAGACTATTAGCTTTTTGTGGGGGGGTATTTATTTTAAAATATATATTTAATTTACAATCATATAAAGTTGATGATGACTCCAGCATACTTAAAGTGTATCCTGATGTGCTTTAAACATAGCTTCATACAAACACATTTAATGCACTATGTCATATCGAGCAGATAAATACATAAATGCACGATTTTTGTGCCTCACATTTTAAATGTACATTTGTGTCTAACTCTACATGAGGTCCCTAATCTACTAAAGGCAAATCTCTATTTAAATCCATTTTCTCAAACCTTCATAAAAAAAATGCCATATATCTCCCAATCACAAAAATCATTGATTTGTGCATTGTGAAGTGAGAACAGTGTAAAAGTGCTAAAAGGCAGTTTGCAAAATTGCCATTGAAATCGGAAAATTTCAAAATACATTTTTAATAGTCTGGAGCGTTTGGGGCATAAATGAACAATTTATTTATGGCAATTTTGTGCAGTTTAACTTAGTAAAATCTAATGTGCCCATCTTGCTTGGGCAAAGATATGTGCTTGTAAGGAAAGCTGGTCACACTTGCACAAATCCAGACACACAACATTTCCCAAGGTGCTGAGCAGCCATTTTGCACTTTGTTAATGATCTACAGAGAAGATAGTATATGTTATATCTTAAAAACATTTTTTTCCCCAGACTGTTAACAGGAGGTGTAACATTGTGTTACTGGGCGAAGAAAAAGTACTTTTTGTTTTTTTAATTTTTAATGTCTTTAACGGGAAGAGAATGAAACTTCCCATTATGAAAAACAGGAAGGTTATTTACACACAGTAACGGAAACTGATAACAGGCTACACTTTCTTTGTTCTGATGAGTATAGCTGCTTATGGAAACTACTTGTGGCTTTGATAATAAGTTCCAGTACATCCTGTGCCATGCATGTATTTAGTTTTTATAATGCTATAAATGTAGAAATATGCTCATTATTAGATACATTATCCATGTTATGTTATAGTTAAAGGAGATGACGCCAAAAATACCAGTCTCCTGGGGAGACTCCCAAATTTGTAGCAGGTCTCCCTGGAGAGCAGTGCAGCCTTCCTCATCCTGCTACTTCCCTGGGGGGGGGGGGGGGGGTGGGGCTTAATGATGAGATTCACAGCAAAAAAAGTATTTTACATTTCTAAGCAATTTAAGTTTCATTGCAGCCCCTTCAAAAGAGTACTGTCTCCCAAAAACGGTTCTACTCCCTTGGTATGAACAAAGGTTTTTCGTTTTGATTTTTCCCATTTTGTATTGTTTTTTCTTATTTATTTTTTTTAGTTTTTTGTTCAAACCAGGTGGCCTTTCTGAGGTCTTCTCTTGCCAGTGCTGGTAGATTAAATGCCTGACTAACAGCAACTAACATGCAATACACTCTTTGATCCATGTCTATTATGTATAACTATAACTGTAAGGTACAATTAATATTGAGTTATATGGATATAGGTAGATTTAAGTACAATTGTTACATATAAAACACACATTGGGCCTGATTTATCAAGGCACACATACTGAGTGCAATGTGCATTTGTTTTAAACCGCACAGAATTTGGGCATACGCACGCTCCAAATTCAGCAAGAAGCGGATCTGAAGGTATGTGTGCTGATGAATTCTTTGGGTGTGCGTCTCCTCAGCTCTACTACACTAAGACACTGCAGGATACGTCCAATACCTATGTGAAATATAAATTTGCAAAAGAACGCACAGAGAAAAAAAATCAGTTAATGTTATCTGTAAATAATAACAAAGGCATTAATGATAAAACAGTTAAAAAAAGTTAATTTTTAAATTTAATTTTCTCCATGAAATACATTTATTAGGATGTTCTTAATGTCTACTGAACACAAAATACATTTTTACAGTTTCTTGTCATTGCAAACACATGTTATATCACACATACACGACTGTCATCACTACTGCTCAGGACTAGCCCTGTAGCTGGAGCAAGAGATTTTGCAGAAAAACAAGTACCTTTAAGATGCCCAAAGCTTGATCAGACTTGGCTGAGTGTGCTCGAGTTTAGCATGCCCTTACTGTACACTGACAATAGGCTAACGCCCCTTCCCCGCCCCGTTCCCTCCCAAGAATTGTAAGCTGTAGTAAATGTCCTTTGCATACAAAGATGAATTGACCATTTCTGTGTTTAGTCCGTTTCTCGGCATGTGCAGATCAAATTTGCAGATTATATGCACAAAATTGGCATTTACGCTCCTGGATGAATCAAGCCCAATATGTGGGCACACTGCACTTCCCTCCTTACCCTCAATCTTCCATGTCACTTGGTTTTATGATGTGTATTATTAAAGACATAACAGTCTGTAATAAATGTTTTACTGTAGCACTGTAATCAGTCCACTTTAGGATA
Source organism: Mixophyes fleayi (assembly GCF_038048845.1). Lineage (NCBI taxonomy): Eukaryota > Metazoa > Chordata > Amphibia > Anura > Limnodynastidae > Mixophyes > Mixophyes fleayi. Next base: position 155,846,289 of record NC_134405.1, on the reverse strand, counting down.
TGCTTATGTCCCCATTACTAACACTTGAAGGGTAAATGTTTTGCGATTCGTGTCATTCTGGACAAACAGAAAACAGAGAGTCGCGCAGAAGTACCTAATTAGACATTTAATATATAAAAATTAAAATGTACAGAATAAAATTCTTCAAATACGCTAAACCGCAATAGATATAGCATAAAATATAAGCCTGTATATACACTTATCCTTAAAGGACAAGAATAGAGAGCTCTGATATCAGTTCAATAAAGAACAAACCACATAACCTCAGTTACAAACATATGTATACACACAGATGGATACAGCCTGATAATTTATATAACACCAGCTGATAATGGTTGTTTGTTAAATCATTGAATTCACGTTCTTTCCAGATTAAATGGAAAAAAAAGAGGAAGCTTCCACTTAGATGAAGATTGTAAAAAAAATATATAAAAATACATGTACATGCAATAATCTTGTTACTTCTTAGAATCTATCTTGGGAACCGTCCTGATTATAATCAAGCAATCGTAATAACTAATATGGACATGCAATCGCCAGCTTAAATGAGCAGGGATTTTCTTCTGATAAATGAAATTTCTTACCGCAGCCACGGCTTAGATGTAGTTTGAACCCTGCATATAAAGCCACAGTCCATAAATTGAACTTCCAACGGAGGTACTGTTTCTTACTAGGGATGTGCACCGGCGACTTTTGGAGTCCCGTGTTTTGTGTTTTGGATTCGGATTTGCTCGATGTTTTGGGTTCGGATTTGTTTTGCATAACACCTGCCGAAAGGTTTTGGTTCGGATTTAAGGTTTTGGATTCGGATTTTTTGGGAAAAAAACATAAAAAGTGTAAAAATCTATTTTTTGGGCTTATTTTCACTCCTATGCTATTATTAACCTCAATAACATTCAATAACAATCATTTCCACTAATTTAAAGGCTATTCTGAACACCTAACGCCTCACAATATATATTTTTTTTTAGTACAAAACATTGCAACGAGGTATCTTTCTGGACTGCGTAGAGGAGTGTTCCCCACAATATAATTAAAAACCCATCAACTGGTCTGAATTACACCCAAAAATAGTATCTGGACTGCGTAGAGTAGTGGGCACTGGGCACCACAATAAAATATATAGAAAACCTTCAACAGGTCTGAATTACACCCACAAATAGTATCTGCACTGCGTAGAGGACTGGCCACTGGCCACCACAATATAATATATAGAAAACCTTCAACAGGTCTGAATTACACCCAAAAATAGTATCTGCACTGCGTAGAGTAGTGGGCACTGGGCACCACAATATAATATATAGAAAACCTTCAACAGGTCTGCATTACACTGCACATACGGCTGCTCCTCCATCCTCTCCATCATATACATGTTGGAGTTTCAGCGTGTCAAAACCTCTTGTTTTTGATAATGACAGTGCATTTTGAATATTTTTCGATTTGCCCCACAACACTGAATGTACTTTATCTATGATACGCATCTATCTTTCTTGACTGCGTAATGTGGTGGCCCCGGTACACAATTTGGTACCGAGGCCACAATATAATTAAAAAACCCTCCACGGGTCAGAATTCCACCAAAAAAGGGTATGGATTGCGTAGTGTGGTGTGCCCGGAACACAATTTTTTACAGCGCCAACAATATAATTAAAAAATTAGGCATCAACTGTCACCGTTGTTTAATATCTGATACACCTAAATATGGACTGCACAGTGGAGTGGCCCCGGTAGTAAATTTGGTGCCGGGGCCACAATACCTCCTCCAACTTCCAAGTGTAGTGTTTATAAAGACAGACAGCGTCGAACTGTTATTTGTTGACTTTCTTAACCCTAAAATTGTCCCTGTTGCAAATATTCGTGCAATGGAGAGTTACTTTTTCATTGAAAGACTCAAGCTTTCAAGTGTAGTGTTTATAAAATATAAACAACAATACAGTAGTTCTAGAGCACGACAATACCTCTTGTTTTAAATTATGACAGGGCATTTTACTTTTGGTTTAATTTCTTGAATTTGTTGAAATTTGGTTTTACTTTTTGAACATGGCAAACGACTGTTGAATGGTCATATAATGCAAAAAAAAGTTCCAAGATGGAATTGTCCTTGGGATCACCCACCAACCCTTATGTTGTTAAAATAGGACATGCACACTTTAACAAACCAATCATTTCAGCAACAGGGCCTACCAAACAACTTTGGCTGAAATGATTGGTTTGTTTGGGCCCCCACACCAAAAAAGCTATTCATCTCTCCCTGTACAGACTAAACAGGCTCTACTGAGGCAAGATGTCGTCCTCATCCTCAACCTCTGATTCCTCTCCCCCTACAGTGTGTACTTCCTCCTCATCACACATTATCAATTCGTCCCCGCTGGACTCCACAACCACAGGTCCCTCTGTACTATCTGGAGGGCAGTGCTGTACTTCATTGAGGAATTGATTATTCATTTTTATAAACATCATTTTTTCAACGTTCTGAGGAAGCAACCTCCTTCGCCGCTCACTGACCAGGTTCCCCGCTGCACTAAAAACTCTTTCCGAGTACACACTGGAGGGGGGACAACTCAGGCAAAATAGAGCCAGTTTGTACAGGGGCTTCCAAACTGCCTTTTTTTCCTGCCAGTAACAATATGGACTGTCTGACATGTCTACTTGGATGGTGTCAGCAAAGTAATCCTCCACCATTTTTTCAATTGTGACAGCATCCAATGCAGCGAGAGTAGACATGTCTGCAATGGTTGGCAGGTCCTTCAGTCCTGACCAGATGTTATCAGCATCCCCTCCAGCGCCTCTTTTAGGAAAATTGAGCTTTTTCCTCGCAGATGTGGAAGAAAATGAGGGTGGAGCTGTTGGCATGTCACGGTCCTCTTCAGAGGACAATCTCCTGACCAGCAGGTCTTTGTACCGCTGTAGACTTGTGTCCGCCGGAAACAGAGACACAACATACGCTTTAAACCGAGGATCGAGCACGGTGGCCATAATGTATTCCTCTGACTTTAAAAGAGTGACCACCCTCGGATCCTGGCAAAGCGTACGAAGGGCTACATCCACAAGAGCTACATGCTTGGTGTAATCGCAATGGCTTACCAGCTCCTCCCTCACTTTCTCCAGCTGCTTCTGCGACAGCCTGATCAGAGGAATCACCTGACTCAAGCTGGCAGTGTCGGAACTGACTTCTCGTGTGGCAAGTTCAAATGGCTGCAGAACCTTGCACAACACGGAAATCAGTCTCCACTGCGCTTGACTCAGGCGCATCCCCACTCCTTTGCCTATGTCGTAGGTGGCTGTGTAGGCCTGAATGGCCTTTTGCTGCTCCTCCATCCTCTGCAGCATATAGAGGGTGGAGTTCCAGCGTGTCACAACCTCTTGTTTAAGGTGATGGCAGGGCAGGTTCATGTTTTTTTGATGTGCCTCTAGTCTGCGGTAGGCACTGGCTGAATGCCGAAAGTGTCCAGCAATTTTGCGCGTCACCGCAAGCATCTCCTGCACACCCCTGTCACTCTTGAGGTAATGCTGCACCACCAAATTAATGGTGTGGGCAAAACATGGGACGTGCTGGAAATTGCCCATATTAAATGCCCGCACAATGTTACTGGCATTGTCTGACACCACAAATCCCCATGAGAGTCTAAATGGGGTTAGCCACTGGGAGATAATTTCCCTCAGTTTCTCTAATATGTTGTCAGCGTTGTGCCTCTTATTAAAGCCTGTAATACACAATGTTGCCTGCCTTTGCACGAGCAGCCATTTTGTAGATGCTGCTACTAATCCAGCTGTTGCTGTTGCTGTAGAAGGGGATGCATCTACCCAGTGGGCTGTCACAGTCATATAGTCCTTCGTTTGCCCAGAACCACTTGTCCACATGTCCGTGGTTAAGTGGATAGTGGGTACAACCGCATTTTTTAGAGCACTGAGGACACTTGATCGTACTTCTCTGTACATTTTTGGTATCGCCTGCCTAGTGAAGTGGAATCTCGACGGGATTTGGAATCGGGGACACAATACCTCCATCAACCCTCTAAATCCCACTCCACTGATGGCGGACACCGGGCGCACGTCTAACACCAACATTGCAGTTACAGCCGCAGTTATAGGCTTTGCAATAACGTGACTACTATCGTATTTTGTGGTCATGGCAAACGACTGTTGGACGGTCAATTGTTTTGTGAAAGACTTAGCGATCTTACGACTTCCCCTCTGGGAAGATGACCGACTAACAGCAGCAACAGCAGCAGTGGCAGTAGTAGGCGTACCGCTGCAGGATTCCTCGGATGAATCCCGTATTGAGGAGGACTCAGTCTGGCTGCTGACTTGGGCTGCAGGACTGAACCTGATGGAGATCGTGGAGGAAGTTGACGAGGAGGGTGTTGCTGGTGTGTATCCAACTGGACCACGGGATTTAGGTGTCCCTGTACCGATGAGGGTCCTAGCCCCAGTTCCTGAACTAACCACTGAACTATGAAGGTTATTCAGGTGACGTATAAGGGAGGATGTTCCTAGGTGGGCAAGATCCTTACCCCTGCTTATTTGAGCTTTACATAAGCTACATATGGCCATACATTGGTTGTCCGGATTTGGATAAAAATAACTAGAGACCGAAGAGGTGCATTTTTTGGTCTTCTGACCAGGCATGACGATGGGCTTTTTCATCCCATGGACATCAGCTGTTTCCCCCCCCGGTGCCTCATTTACAATAACCACATCACCATCCTCATCATCAAGTTCCTCCACAGCGCCAGCTACATCATCAATAGGCTCCTCCCGAGCCACCTCTTCCCGTACAGTGATGGGAAGGTCAGGCTTGACAACCACCAACACCCTTGGACTCGCCTTGGGGATTTGTGATAATTTCTCTTTAGAAGGCAGAGTTGTTTGCTGTTTTGTTGCTGACAGCATAACTCTCTTCAATTTTTTGTCGGGGGGGGGGGAGAAGGAGGAGGGCTAAGATCCGTGGGTGAAGCTGAACCACTAGTCATGAACACGGGCCAGGGCCTAAGCCGTTCCTTGCCACTCCGTGTCGTAAATGGCATATTGGCAACTTTACGTTTCTCCGCAGATGATTTTAAGTTTCTCTTTTTGCTACTTTTACTTAACTTGGGCTTTTTGGATTTTACATGCCCTGTACTACGAGATTGGGCATCGGGCTTGGAAGACGACGTTGATGGCATTTCATCGTCTATGTCATGACTAGTGGCAGCAGCTTCAGCATTAGGAGGAAGTGGGTCTTGATCTTTCCCTACTTTATCCTCCAAATTTTTGGTCTCCATTATATGTAGCACAAGATACTGCAGAATGTGTGAACTTGGTAATATTGCAGTACCACTGGACTTTTACAGCTGAATGTGTGAACTTGGTAATATTGCAGTACCAATGGGCTTATACTGCAGGATTGGTTGTGCAAATTTTGTTGTAATTAAAAAAATTTTTAATTATTTTTTTGTTTTGTTTTTTATAATTTTTTTTAATTTTTTTAAACACTTGAGAATAATGGGGAAATAACTATGCCCTTAGAAGCACAGGGCACAGGACACAGGACCATTGGACCACTGGACTGAACAGGACACAGCACAGGACCCAGCAGCACCACTGAACTCAAAATTGACAGAGCACAGCACACAGCACAAATGGACTGATACTGCAGAATGTGTGAACTTTGTAATATTGCAGTACCACTGGACTTTTACTGCTGAATGTGTGAACTTTGTAATAGCAGTACCACTGGACTTTTACAGCTGAATGTGTGAACTTGGTAATATTGCAGTACCAATGGGCTTATACTGCAGGATTGGTTTTGCAAATTTAGTTGTAATTAAATTTTTTTAAAATTATTTTTTTGTTTTGTTTTTTATAATTTTTTTTTATTTTTTAAAACACTTGGGAATAATGGGGAAATAACTATGCCCTTAGAAGCACAGAGCACAGGACACACCACCACTGGACTGAACAGGACACAGCACAGGACCCAGCAGCACCACTGAACTCAGAAGGACAGAGCACAGGACACAGCACCACTGGACTGAAGTGAACAGGACACAGCACAGGACCCAGCAGCACCACTGAACTCAGAAGGACAGACCACAGGACACAGCACCACTGGACTGAACAGGACACAGCACAGGACCCAGCAGCACCACTGAACTCAGAAGGACAGAGCACAGGACACAGCACCACTGGACTGAGCAGAACACAGAGCACAGCACAGCACAGCACAGAACTGAACAGCACGAGATATAGCAGGACAGAGGACCACCTAACACACCCTCCCTCTACCCTGATCAATGCCCGAGTGAAGATGGCGGCGACTAGCGGGGAATTTATAGGATCCGAGTATCGCGAGATCCGACAGCGGGATTATGAGTCAGAGCCTCGGTTTCAGATTTGAATTTGGCGCCAATACCCGATCTGTCTCGGATCCGACTCGGATCGGCAACGTTCGGGTGGGCTCGTATTTCCGAAATCCGAGTTCGCTCATCTCTATTTCTTACCGCTACAGCGGCTAACTCAAACAAAAGTCCACATACCTCTACAATTGGAGTTGGTTCCGTGATTGCAGCCAGCGATAAGCGGATGTCCTCCCAGATGTAAAAAACGTAAGGAATTTTATTACCCTGCAATCGGTTCCGGAATAATAGTGTCTTCGGTGCGCACCACAAATCTAAAATCCGGACATACAGCAGACATGCAAGTAGAAGTCCTACTATCTGAGGAATTTCCAACCCGGTAATAACAGTCGGGGTAAGACGGGCAACATCAAGCAAGGCGACGAGTTTCGTCTGGTATACAGACTTTATCAAGTCTGTATACCAGACTTGATAATGTCATTCTAGCCCATCCCTGCTGAGCATTCCCGTAATTTGCTTCATTATGTAGCAGGAGTGTAGTAATGATACACAGTTTACAATGAATTGTATCATCATGGCCCACCCACATTGCAAGAAGATTAAATGGGATTCAGGAGGGTGGCCTACTCTTCTGGAAGTCTAGAAGAATTTCCCTACATTTTTGAGTCTCTCAGACATTCCATGAGAGTAGGCAAGTATGTGTTAGACCTGGGTACTTTTACAGTTTGAGCTGGGTTTATAGTTAGACAGTTAGGTCTAGGGTTAAATGTTATGGTAGGTTCGGATTTAGGACTTGTACTAAGTTGATTGAATGGATGTTAAGTTTGTGCTTTTTAGCTATATCTCAATATTTCAGGCAAAGTTGTTATTTTCTATTGTACTGGGATACAACACAGGTCTATATATTAAATATGATTCTTTCAAGAGGGCAGTTTTGTGTAGTATCCTTGGTCAAAGAAAATAGACAACGCTACCTGCTGACCTAAATAAATTGTTACAATCTACAGATGAACTTATGGAAAAAATAAAAGCAATGTATTTAGTTGGGGGGTTTGTAAACATAATAACCCTAAATTGTCTGAAGACTGAAAAAACCTTTTCATTAAGGTGTTATCTTATTAGTTAAACAACACTGGTTTACAGAGAGGAATACAGTAACCATATCAGGTGTGGCTGTAATTCCACTATCGATAATGTGTCCTCTTAACATAATGATGACATTTACATAATGTATGCCATTTTAATTAGGACAGGGGTTTGAGACATTATGAGCATGCATACACTCCCAAGATATCCTCAATTATGCATTAGGTCATAAATAGCTCTTGTGATGTCACTCACCTTAGTTATAAAATTTTATATATATATATATATATATATATATATATATATAAAACAAACAAACAGATATATAAAATGGCGCTCACAACCACAACGTAGTCACGATATTGCAGTATAATAATCAGAAAAGTTACAGATGTGTAGATAGCTCAAGTATGAGCGGCAGCCACGATACCCTGTAGCCAGATGGTTAATCCGGAAATGAAGACACTGTAACAGAAGACAGGCAGGGCGCCTCAATGTGTATTACCACTTGAATAGCATAAATGGATATAATATCATGCGTACCATAAGGTATTGGTAGGTCGTCTAATCAGAGAAGGAAGATCCTCTTCATAAATTATTCCTCCCAGTTGGTAAAATAATGGACAATGCAGAAAATAGAACACAACATAGAGTAGTATTGTCAGGATGTGCAATCACACCACCTGTGAAATATACACCACCTATAGGGCTTCCTTATCGTGCAAAAACACATATGCCCAAAAATCAACAATTATGATATATAGGACACCCGTGTGTACCAGCCCAAAAAGGGTATAAAAATATAAACTGCGTACCAGATGGTCTCTTCAAATCGGCACAAAATCAATCCTTAGGAGGATCAGTTGTGTAATCCCTCTCTTCAAATCTCAGTCATTGGCAGCAATAATGACAAGAAAGGAGGTGTAAAAAATACAATAGCGCTTTATTAAAAAATAAATATATGCACTTACATCAAGGAATGCAGATAGATGTTTAAGGTAGTAGGCTCAACACGTTTCGTCCCGGTAAAACGGGACTTCATCAGGAGCAGAAGAACAGCAGATATAAATACCGCTACATTACCGGCTTTAAATAGAGCCCGGATGCCATCTTGGCGCATGCGCAGATGCCGCCACTTACTGCGCATGCGTCAGAACAACTTTATTGATATTCACAAAAACACTAGACGGAACAGTACTGTAATTCCGCATATGTAGCATGACACTCCAGTGGAGCCACCTATAAGCCCCATAATAGACATTAATAATATCAAGATATTTACTTTCATATGCTACGTTATATAGTGACAGGATATGAACATGTTACATAATCCCCATAGCGCCAGAGGAATTTATGGCATAACATCCATATTTGACGGTTCATATCCATAATTGACGGTTTCCTGATCCAAACCCAGGTTATATAGCTTGGTGTCCTTGGTAAACTTTTAATGTTTTAGTTTCACAATATCGGGTTCAATTATAGGCTGCTAATCTATGGATGGTAGTGGTTTTATAACTCTATCGCTTTTATTAGTTATTATATTTAAGGTTCAGGGATATAGTCATTAGGGTTCATTTTATAATATTAGGATATTAGTGCTTGGTCAGGCTGATGACATGTACTAAGCAGCAAATTAGGTATCTGTATCTGGTATATTATCACCAGATTTGAGTTTAGGTATAATGGTTATAGGTTAACCCATTGTGTGGTAGATCTGATCAGTTTGTATTTGATTGTGTATGTGCATGCATATATGTGTTTTTTTATATATTGTTTATGTTTTATATATTGTATATTACATCATGTATAACCGTTTTTTGTATATGGATGTTATGCCATAAATTCCTCTGGCGCTATGGGGATTATGTAACATGTTCATATCCTGTCACTATATAACGTAGCATATGAAAGTAAATATCTTGATATTATTAATGTCTATTATGGGGCTTATAGGTGGCTCCACTGGAGTGTCATGCTACATATGCGGAATTACAGTACTGTTCCGTCTAGTGTTTTTGTGAATATCAATAAAGTTGTTCTGACGCATGCGCAGTAAGTGGCGGCATCTGCGCATGCGCCAAGATGGCGTCCGGGCTCTATTTAAAGCCGGTAATGTAGCGGTATTTATATCTGCTGTTCTTCTGCTCCTGATGAAGTCCCGTTTTACCGGGACGAAACGCGTGGAGCCTACTACCTTAAACATCTATCTGCATTCCTTGATGTAAGTGCATATATTTATTTTTTAATAAAGCGCTATTGTATTTTTTACACCTCCTTTCTTGTCATTATTGCTGCCAATGACTGAGATTTGAAGAGAGGGATTACACAACTGATCCTCCTAAGGATTGATTTTGTGCCGATTTGAAGAGACCATCTGGTACGCAGTTTATATTTTTATACCCTTTTTGGGCTGGTACACACGGGTGTCCTATATATCATAATTGTTGATTTTTGGGCATATGTGTTTTTGCACGATAAGGAAGCCCTATAGGTGGTGTATATTTCACAGGTGGTGTGATTGCACATCCTGACAATACTACTCTATGTTGTGTTCTATTTTCTGCATTGTCCATTATTTTACCAACTGGGAGGAATAATTTATGAAGAGGATCTTCCTTCTCTGATTAGACGACCTACCAATACCTTATGGTACGCATGATATTATATCCATTTATGCTATTCAAGTGGTAATACACATTGAGGCGCCCTGCCTGTCGTCTGTTACAATATATATATATATACACACACACACATACACACACACACAAAATATTGACTTGGTTTAGCTTTCTCTTCTGTTCATTCACTTTACACTTTGCCAATTGATAAAATTAAACTATGAACACTTCTATTTTGAAAACATTCTTGCTTTTGCAGCATTGTTTCCACACCTGCCTAAAGCTTGTGCACAGTATTGTGTGTACTATATATATATATATATATATATATATATACACATATATATACATACACACACATACACACACATACATAGATATAGATATATAGAGATATAGATATAAATACATATAGAATTTGACATCATCTCGTTAAGCTTCTGTTATATCTGACAATGGTGGTTACAACTAACTAACGTATGCTCCATTAAATATATAATAATAATGTTAAAATTAACATCAATCTCACAATTTAGGTATTTCTGAAAATATAGTTTAATGCTAAAAGGAAAGAAAACCTTCAAAACTGTTATCTAAATCAGTTCCATTTCATAATGTAAAGTATTCTATGCCACTTGGTTTTAAAATGTGTACTATTAAAATTATGTTATACTTACTATCAAGGTGATTGACATAACAGTCTGTAATCAATTTGTTTCATTGTAATACTATAATCAGGCCACTTTAAGACATGACTATTTCCCCATTACTAACACCAAACATCAGTACAAGTTTTTCTTTTTGCATTTGCACTGGAACCTGCGTGGAAACATGGACAGTCCAAACTAGCATTGGTCGGCGATGTCGCAGATGAGCCCACCCCGCCTGTCAGTGAGGATATGGACTGGTCCGCAATACCAATTTTGTTTCCTCTGCAGGACTTTGCTCGAGACCAACTTAATGATGCCACTTTGGAACATGCCTTTTAAAAGTGTGACTGAGGTAAATGGGGTAGCAAAAGCCACCCAGCCTGCAGAAGGTATACCATATTTTATTGTTAAAAATAATTTCCTGTATAGAGTTGCTACTGTACAAGGGGATAAAGTAGAACAATTAATGGTTCCTCAGGTCCATGTAACCCTAGTGTTAAAAGCAGCACATACACATGTCTGTGGGAGACACCTAGGGGAGGATAAGACACGGGAACGAGTTCTGCTTAGGTTTTACTGGCCTGGTGTACACATGGCAGTGAAAAAGTATTGCCGGTCCTGTCCCATTTGTCAGAGAACCTGTCCCAAACCCATGTACAGGGCACCTCTCATTCCAATACCAATAGTACAAGTTCCCTTTGAACGGATAGCTATGGACCTTGTGGGGCCACTGGAAAAATCCGCACGTGGGCACCAATATATACTAGTGGTGCTTGACTATGCAACCAGATATCCAGAGGCAATTCCCCTACGAAACATAAAGTCCAGCACCATAGCTAAGGAACTTGTATTGATGTTTACACGCTTGGGAATACCCAAAGAAATTCTCACAGATCAGGGTACTCCATTCATGTCTAAACTGATGAAGGACATGTGCCAGTTGCTAGGGGTTACGGCGCTTCACACCTTTGTATACCATCCACAAACAGATGGCTTGGTGGAACGCTTTAACCGCATATTAAAGCACATGCTCAGGAAAGCAGTGGCTCAAGAGAAAAAAGATTGGGACACTCTTATTCCCTATTTGAGGTACCTCAAGCTTCAACAGGGTTTAGTCCCTTTGAGTTATTGTTTGGGAGACAGCCCAGGGGTATCTTGGATATGTTAAAAGAAGGGTGGGAGCAGCAAGGTCCCAGGGAGCCAAAACTGGTACAATTTGTGTCACAAATGTATGAGAAGCTAGGAAAGATAGGGCCCATTGTGCAGCAACATGTAAAAGAGGCTCAGGAACGACAGAGAAAAAGTTATGATAAAAGTGCTGTTGTTCGATCTTTCAAGCCTGGGGACAAGGTCCTAGTCCTGGTTCCCACCCAGGAAAGCAAACTTTTCGCCCATTGGCAGGGTCCATATGAAGTTCTAGAGGCTGTCGGTCCTGTCAATTACAGAGTCCGCCAGATAGGTAGGAGGAGGGAGGAGCAAATATATCATGTCAACCTCCTTAAACCTTGGCATGATGAGGAAACCTCTCCTCAGGTAGTGAGTACTGCCATTGAAAAGTCTGAAGTGCCCATAGAGCCAGCCTTGTCCATTCAACAGACACAACAGACTGAAGAAATGGTTCGCCGGAACAGGGATGTCTTCTCTTCCATTCCTGGGCGCACTACCTTAATCGAACACGACATTGTCACTGCGCCAGGACTCATTGTAAAGCAGAAGCCGTATCGTATTTCCAGAATGTATGTGTGAGGTCGTAGTATGTGACATATGGAAAATCATAAACAGGTGTTATTAGTTCAGTCTTTTCAATCTAGATATATATAAAATACACATGATGCATGGCCTCATTGCAACTAGTTCACATAAACATGCCTTAGGCTATTATGTAGGTATGCAGAATACAGATGAACTATATGTCCAAATTTATACAGCTTTTCTGGTATCTAGGATGAGCAAATAAAAATAATTGCCAGAGATAACTGGGGCATGGCTGTGCCTCTTTGGGTGTGTGCCTAACGTATGAGAAGCCCTAGGCTGCCCCTTACCTCCTACAAATAAAACACTGCAAGGCCTTGTAAACCATTGGCAGGAAATAAGGAAAGGCAAGCAATAAGTGCACACAATAAATAACACAGATCATACATACATTATAATAATACATACATTTATACCTGAATCAGTTCACAGATCTGTGGTTGCTGAATGACAAGCAGGGGAGGACTGCAGTGTCAGACTGGGGCTCGAAGGGCCTACCTGTGGAATGTAATGTTAGGGGCCCATAAAATAGTGCGTGCTTCGGCATGCAGCTGAAGGTCATGCCGATCCATTAAAGGGTTATGGTAATAAAGTTTACTTTTTTGTTTGGTATCTGTTAATTATATGGACACTACTGTAGCTCCTCAGCGCTGCACCACTTCTTCCACTTGAACCGTTTTTTTCAAATCCCCGGTTGCGGCCTCAAGTCAGCGAATAAGTCCTTATCAGCCAAGAAGTGGAAGATTTGAAAAGAGCAGCTCTGGTGTAAGTAGCAGCATAGAGCTGGCAAAATACAGCAGTGTCCATATAATTATAGTCTTCTCTCTTTGGTCATCCCTTTTCTCCTCTGCAGTTATGAAAGTGGTGCAGGGCGGTCAGCCTATAGCCTGGTAGGGAAGAATGGTGGCAGGTGAGGTACAGCAGCAGAAAGACTGATTGGCAAAAGGGAAGAAAAGTGTTGGCAGAGCCAGCAGCGGCATGGGGTAACTGGCCACCAGGAAGTACTACATAACATGGGGTGTGTAGATCCGCTGCCCTCCTGCAGAAACAAGGAAGGGGAGGAAGTTCCTCTTTTCTTCAGGCCTGCCCTGGCAGACCAATATCGACCAGCCAGGGAAGGCATATGCAACTCTGCCTCCAGCACCCCTGGTGCAGATCCTGGCCCTGCCCCATCTCTAAATGGGGAGGAGCCATTTGGTAGTGGGACCTTCTGGGGATTTCCCCAGTACCCCAATGGGCTGGTCTGACAATGGAGGGCCAGCAACTTTTGGCCTGAGGGCAAACACAAGAAAAAGGCCCATGCTCTTCTCCTAATGCACCAGCAACAGAAAAATGGGCCTTGATGAAAACCATGAAGATGTGGTTTGTCTAATGTGAGTATGGTTATGTATAGCCAATAAAATAAATGAAAATTTAGAGATCATTCCCCTCCCCCATCCATCTCATGGCTGCCCACCAGCCACATCATGCCATTCCCAACCACATCATGCCACCCCCAGTCATACCTGTGCAGGCGTACAATGCTTCTAACATCCACCACCATCAGGGTGGAACCATGCTTGAAAGCACTTAGCCTAGCAAGATATGTTTGACAGCAGTGTAGTTTTAGTATAGTTTTCTCTGTTGCCAAAATTTCAATTCTGCATACCTGTCCACTCTCACAAGAATGTCCAGGAGACTTCTGAATTCTGGGTATGTCTCATGGACTCCTGGGAGAGCAGGCCATTGTCCCGCATCCGGCCCACTTCCTAGTGAAGTAGGTGGGATGGGGACCTCCACGATCTGGTTCACAGCGAATGGTGCCATTTTGGCGATGTGGCGCAATTGCGGCATTGTTTTGCAGGGACGGGACCAAAATTACGTGATTCACAACGCCCTGCCCCCTCCTAGTTGCACAACAGAAAATCAGCAAGTATGCTATTCTTATGTGAATGAGGTTAATGGTGGATAGTATGTGCCAAACTAATTGAACATTAGTAAGATGCAATCTTTTCCTCGTTCTCCTTCTGCTCCCTGTGTTATATTCTATTCATAGCTGACTGTTTTTTAATGTATTATGCATCCAATGCTGAAATCTGCTGTGACCAGGTCTCATAACTGCTGTACATAAGGTCTTGTCTCAATTAGTCATCTGTTCTGGCAAGTGCTCTAAAGACAAGAGGGACCAGTCTTCTTGTGCTGCACAGCTGTGACATATTCCCTGCCAGAACAAGTGTGGACACTGTCTGGGGAATTAACTTTATTCCAGGAATATCTACTCAGTGAATCTATGATCCTGAAATAGCAGAATTAGTGTGTCAAAAATATTAATAGAGGTATTTATCAATACGTCCATTTAAAACCATATGTAATGTGAACATTTCACATTGGCAAATGAGGCTTATAACTGTGTATAGAAGGAAGTCTACAAGTGATTAGATATTCTGCAGGGAGATTTCCTGTGGCCTTTTGCTCAATACCAAAGTGCAATAATGTAGAAAAATACAAAATAACTACACCGAAAAATGCACAAATATGAAATGTTAAAAGCATCTCCCACATCCATCCTTACCTCACTAAAGCACACTGTGAAAATTAATTAGTGCCTCCATTATCTCCTGCCTCGATTACTGTAAATCATTACATTTTGCCTACTCATCATTAAGCTCACATCACATATTTATTTTTAGGGGAATTTTGGCAGCTGTAATAACATTTAATGCAGTATAATTTGTCTCCACCAGGTCTATAGGCAGAGCTTAAAGAGCTACAAAATCTAAAATACAGATTTCTTTATATTAAGGACCAGACTCTCAGTTTACATGGCCAGTCTTGCTCTGTAAGGGTTTGCGAACATGCAAATCAAGAACTCAAAGCACGTCAGCAATCTAGTGCATGCTTGCAGATGTCAGGGCTCCAAAAAACAAGAGAATAGAGAATAGACCTGTACGCACACTCCTTCCTACAAGTGTTCACCTATAATTTTGAAGCTGCCTGCAGCACTGGCAATGCCTGTTTAACACCAGTCAGGATGCTATAATACACTATGCTGCAGACATGTCATAGAACACATTTCAAAAAATTCCTGAAGCAAGGTCAAAGAACTTATGTCTGAATGAGCGCTGTTTTTCAAATTCCATGTGTATACCAAGGGAAGAAAACATGGGCCCCCTATAGTAATAATTATTTGTGCCCCTGAAACTACCCCCAATCGGGACTGCGAAATGTAATGTGGAGCTTTGTAAAATGGTGGTGTTACGGCAAGTTTTCCTGAGGTTTGGGCTTTAGTAAATCACACTGTTTCAAAACCCCCCAAAAATGCAGAAAACCGCTAGTTTTACAAAACTGCTCTTTAGAAAATGTAGCCCTAAGGCTCATTTACTAACATACTTTGCACTGAATTACAACACTCAATCAATCCGCAATTTATTTGTACTTTTTTTTTCTTTTTAATAAAGTCATTTTTATTGAAGTTTTTTAAACAAACAGGACAAACTTTGAAGAACAAAAACTAAATAAAAATACAAACAAGATTTAGCCCTAGTTTTAGTGTGAACATTACAGAGCAATCAGTATCAAGTCAGCTGGATTGATTGAGTGCATCGGTGCAGGTGCAGATGTACATAGGTGCGAGGTCAGAGATAATATTTACATGCAAAGAAGTCGCAATATATGTGGGTAACAGATTTTATTTATTTCAACAGTAATCTCTACACAGACATGAGCGGAGTCAGAGCGAGCGTCCTGGGTCTGGATCTGGGGGTGCTGAGAAGGGGGAAAAGGGGGGAGGAGAAAGGGAGGTCAGCCTCGAGGACAAGGGGGACAACTGAGGTTGTGTTCTGATGTGTGTAATCTCTGCCTCGAGTCATACCAAGAGGACCATACTTTATGGTATTTATGTTTTGCCCGTTTCTCAGTATGCATATTCCTCTCATGGTCCATAGTGTCATTCACCAAGGCTCTCCATGTATAAACGTCTCCTGCGAGCGAAGGGCGTGCTATGACAACTTTAGCTAAGGTTGTGAGGATAAAAATATATTGGTAGAGAGGTCTGTTCAAGCTGTCTTCCAGGGGAATAGCAAATAAACATATTTTAGAACTAGAAGGGAGAACCCCAGGCACCGTCATTAATACAAGCCCATACCCTTGTCCAAAAGGCATGCACCCCCTGACATTGCCACAGCAGGGGCCAGAAGTTGCAATCTGACAAACCACACTTAGGGCTGTCAGTTTCTCATCTCCCACTGATTCCAGCCAATGAACATTGGTATATTCTGTGCAATGTGTAGCAGTGAATTTGTTGAAAGCGGACACATGAGGTGGCATCTCTAATACTTTTCAGAATGTGACACCGATCCTCTTCGATCAACATGCCCAATTTGGATTCTCATTTAGCTTTAAGGGGTAAAAGTGCATAATGGTAGTATATACCGTGGAGAGGAGACTGCATCTGCCCATATTTCTCAAAAGTGTTCTAATAGGAGAAACTAAAAGTGTGGGAGGGGAACCGCCAAATTGTATATGAGTGACATGCCTGAGCTGCAAGTATCTGTAAAATGCAGAATGGGGAATGTTAAAGCAAAATATTTAAACACCCCCGCCTCATAGAGATGACCCAGCGCAGATACTTCGAGTCAGCGCCAAAAATTTTAATTCCCAATTGATTTAGATCAGATTTCTTTGTATCTTTGATTGTTATGATTTAGTGAAAATTTTTAACCTGAATGCAATGTTGGTAAATGAGACCCTCTACTGTGCCTTTACATATCATTTTGAATGTGCACTGCTATACAACTGTATGCATATATGAAGGCATTCCCAAGAAAATGGCCCTACTGTAAATCACCTAGCAGCAGGGCGTTTCCAGTGAAGCTCTTAATTACATGCAAAGATCTTGAGATCTGGACATCTAAGGCTTAAACCAGTGGTTCTCAAAATTTCAGTTTGCGGCACCATTAGAGTCTCCATAATTTTTTTTTTTAAGACACCCCTCCAAAATAATTACCGAGCAGTCCCGTTTTTTAGGTATTTAAGTCAAAATAACGTAATAAGTATTTAGGTCAGGACAGAAATACTTAGTAAGTTGTTTGCAAAAATAATATACATAAATCCAAGGGAAAAGAATATTTTTATATATTTTTTTCAATTATATTTCTGTCAAAGATTAATTTACAGCTAATATTAAGAGGAATAAGATCAAACAAAATAAAACAACATGTACAAAACTCATCACACTGTGCCCCTTCCTCCACACACTCTGTGCCCCTTCATCCACACAGTCTGTGCCTCTCTTCATCCACACAACCTGCCTGCCCCTCTTCATCCACACACTGTCTGCCCCTCTTCATCCACACACTGTCTGCCCCTCTTCATCCACACAGTCTGTGCCTCTCTTCATCCACACACACTGCCTGCCCTTCTTCATCCACACACATTGCCTTCCCCTCTTCATCCACACAGTCTGTGCCTCTCTTCATCCACACACACTGCCTGCCCTTCTTCATCCACACACATTGCCTTCCCCTCTTCATCCACACAGTCTGTGCCTCTCTTCATCCACACACACTGCCTGCCCTTCTTCATCCACACACTGTCTGCCCCTCTTCATCCACACACTGTCTGCCCCCTCCTTCATTCTTTTGACCCTCCGTTGCTGTTTCCTTTCACCTTCCTCTCCGTTTCTTTAATTAGCATACTTGGCCTTCTTTCTTCTATTTCTCCTGTCTTCTCTTTTATCTTCCTACCAATGCGGCGGCGCCCGGGACCCAGTACCCTCCTCTTTCCTGTCGCTTCTCACTGAATATGTCAGGCGTGATGATGTCACGCCCGACAGAGGAGAGATCATTCTCACCGCTCATGCTCACCGCTTTTGTCCACGTTTGGCCCCTCGTTTCCAGTACCTGGACACTCCGTTTCCGGTACCCATGCAGATTGGTCACTCATCTTTCTCAACATCAAGAAACATCTCTGTCTTTATTGTGGAGATACTGGGTATCTGCCTTCATGCTCCAACAGGCCATGAAATGTCACTTTCTAGTGATGACATGGGGGTCGTCCTAGGTTCCAGTTCTCACATTCCCTGGTCACTAAAAAATTCAGACTTCCTTATGCCAGTCACTCATTTCAGCCACTTTAGCTTCCAAGCTCCATTTACCTTTTCGTCCATTGCCACAACCCTTGGCACTGACCGCAGTCAATGGTAATTGTGTATCCAACAGTTCTATTACCTGTGTCACCAAGCCAGTATGGTTGCAGGTAGGAGTTCTCCATGCTGAGTGGATTAAGTTCCTAATACTTAAGCAATCAGTCAACCTTATCATTCTGGGATTACTGGTGCGTTAGACCCCCGGTATATGGTATATGCAATTGCCATGGTTTTGTCTTTTTCTTCAAAGATGAGGAAGTCTCTAACAGTGGCTAAAACAGAAGTTCCAGCTTCAACTCACGAAGGGAACAAAGTTGGCATGTTGAAAGAAGAAGAAATAAGGAGTGTGGCAGTAGTGGCTCCAATTAACAACTGCAGTTACGGTTCTCAGGAATTTTCTATCAGTCAGTGTTAGCGCTGGTCTTCCTAAGGTGCGGAGTCTAACGAACCCCCTGGTCTTCACTGAGAACCACCGGAAGGCGGGATAGACCTTGCTAGAAGAATCCAAGCCGTATACAGTGGAACTCCGGGTCGGATACACAGGGAACAGGCAGCAGAGTAGTCAATAAGGATAGCCGGGCCACATACACAGGTGTAGCTTACAAAGCCTTCTACATTGTACATGGGTGCATACTTATATTACCCTCTTAACAACAGCGATAATACCGTCACCGTGGTGAATGATGTCATGAAGTGCAGCCTGCTTCTTACTTGATTGTGATTGGGTGACGCTGCTTTGAAGAGGAGTCGTCATCGCTGATGTTCGGGAAGGAGCCATTCGGAGTCCTCATGTCGGGGTAAGTCTTGTCCGGGTACTCGGCATCGATATGCCGTACCCCAAAAGTACTCAGGTTATCAGCAGCAGAATTTTCCTTATGCCAGTAAAAAAATAGAAAATTGTGGGAATTCTCATGCATAAGATATTTTCCTCTAAAGTAACAAACACTGAAATAGATAAATAGTGCCATTATGTAATTGTCAAGTGACTACTCCGCATGTATATATTCACACTCATGTATTTGTAGAACAAATTGTAACCACACATCATTCCAGCATGTAGCTGGATTAGTGATTTCAGGAAAAAATCCTACCAATGGGAGCAGATTTAAAAGGGAAACAAGCTCTGAGAATCAAATAAACAAACTACCTCAAAAAAGCCATCAAAGCACATAGACCCATGTAATTTAATGTGTTTTACTAACGCTTGTACATTGTATAGCCGCTGTCTCCTTGCATTACCGGTTTAATACCACAAATACTACTGTCGCACTTGAAAGTGACGTCATTTAGGGGTTCCGGCACGTTCATTCATCGCAATTGTTGCACATCTGTTTTTTAAACAGTTGGAATTAGCACTTTGTCGGGAATGAGAGGTTCGCAGAATCCATGTCGGGGTAAGTCTTGTCGGATTTTTGGTAGTCACTGTAATCAGGCCCGGCGCTCCCATTAGGCAAGGTTAGGCAATTGCCTAGGGCGCCGGGACCTGCAGGGCGCCTCGAAATGAAAAAAAAAAGGAAATCCACGGGGAGGAGAGGAGGGAAGGGGCTATTGAATCTTACCTGCATGAAGCTGCTCCTCTCTGCTCTGTCTTCTCCCCTCCGCTCACTGACAGTGACAGGCCGTGATGATGATGTCATCATCACGGCCCGACAGTGTCTGTGAGTGGAGGGGAGAAGACAGAGCAGAGAGGAGCAGCTTCATGCAGGTAAGTTAAAGAAAGACATGGGGAGGGGTGGGGAGGAAAGCGCAGCGGCGATTTTTAAAGGGGGGGGCAGCAGCGATTTTTAAAGGGGGGGGCGGCGATTTTCACACGGGGGGCGGTGATTTTCAGACTGTGCCTAGGGCGCCAAGGACCCTAGCACCGGCGCTGGCTGTAATGACTACCATCGGCACTGCAAAACTTGAAAAAACAAGAAAAGTTGAAATTAAAGATTCCTTAATTGTATTTTAGCTCTATATCTATAAACATACGTGGCCATTACAGTAGGCAGTCCTGCAATACAAAGCTGTCTACTTTCTCCCCTATTTAATACTGTTTCACATTTATATATTGGTAATCTAAGGTATTTTGTGGTTTGTGGCCATTTCCTCAATATACACCATCACACTGAATGGTGTCTTATCCTCTTTATTTAGGCAATTGATTAGACCAAACCACGTCTTCACATTTTTGATGCTGTATGGGTGTAATAAATATTTATTTTATTTTAATATTTTTTGCTGCTCTTCTGTACCTAGATCTTACTAAGTTTTTTAGGATAGGTATGACATTTTAGATTTATTTAACTTATATTTGCTAAGAGATTGTTAGGTAACCATTGGCTTAAAATGTAATCTTTCATCGGCATCTTTATGTGTATTTTTTGGAATGTTGAATCATTATTATTATTTTCTAGATTTGGTGCTGTGCATTTTAGTGAGTGTTGCTTCTGCTGTTTTCCTTTGTTAGATATTCATATTCACATTGCACAGTTATCTATTTGAAGAATGAAGGCATCATGTTTATATGATCAAACAATGCTTTTCTGGTTTTTCCTGCCTAACCTTACCAAAGATTTTCGCCCTGATCAATGAACCTTTGGTGTGAAAGGAGTTTCTATTTAAGGCATGGCACACAAAACGTCTCTTTTTCCTGACTGTAACAGCCAGTGAGCTCCCTAACAGCACTGAACACTATAAACACTACACTTTATAAACAAAGTACCACTAAATCAGAGGTGCTACCCATGTACCATACTTACCTACTCTCCCAGAATGCCCAGGAGATTCCTGAATTTCAGAGAGCTCTCCCAGACTCCCAGGAGTGAAGGCCACCCTACTAGTGAATTTGGCAAAGCAGGAGAGTTGATGAATATGTATACAGAGGAACATAATATGTCCAGAGATAAGTCTGCTGATATAATGAGGGTGTAGTGGTCTGTCCACTTCTCTAGACTCATAACGCGAGGAGGATGCAGGCAAGCAGGAAGCCACAATTTGTGAATTAGATAGAGTTAGATGCTGGAAGGTCTCTAATATCAGTAGTGAAATGAGGTTCCTGTAAAACTAAGGCAGGAAGATTATGGTTTCACCGTACCTCTATATGAAGCACACATGTTGGCAGCTTATGTGTCTAAAAACTAAAAGCTCTAAAAATACCGCATTTACGCCCATATGCCGAGATGCGTCCAGCTGTTCACCAGCAGCATATGCACCAGCTTTATATCAGGCCTGAATCAGATACACTTACACCCAATCAGGTCATAAGTACAATAAAAGTTTTTTAACATTTGTTTTGATAGCGAAAAATGCATTCACTATTAGATTTAAAATAAAAAATTCCTCTGTAATACAGCATATATAATCTTCCTTCTCCAGTACAAATGGAAGAAGAAAAATAAAAACATTCTAAAGTACGTCCCCAAAATCATATAATATAGGCATGAGCAATAAAGAAAGCACTATCAGCTTCAGAGGTCAATCCACAATCAGCCACCCAGCAGCGGCTAGCTAGTCTTGTCAACCATGAAACAGCTCATGCCAGGCATGGCTGCATCTCCTTGTGGGTCTGCCTCATTTCACAATTCAGTTGAAGAAGCCCTTACTGTACTTGGTCTGTGTTTGCCAGCCCCTTCCCTCCCCGCTCTAGCTTTCCAAGCCTAAGGAAGAACAAGTGTCTGATGCGACCAAATCTAAATTTGTACATAAGCATACGCTTTTTCTTGTGGGCATGCACAGTATAAATTTGCATATGCCCAACTCAGCATCACCTTCTCTGTGCATCATACATAATAATGACCATATGGGAATTTTCCTACACAGGAAATGATTGTCATCACATTACCACCTTTTTCCATCCTAATAAATAAATGTAATTCTCTTAACCAGCAAATCATGCCATTTACCACAACAAGGTGACTTAATTGAAACGGGTACCTACCAATGCACTTCTGGAAAAGGGAACTTACCTCTCTCACTGGCTATTGATTACGAATAATACTGGTATGAATGAACCAGGATAATACTGCTATAAGTAAAAAAATGGATAGATTTTTGCTGATAGACAGAAATATGGGAATTTGGTCTAAACACCCTTAATTTTTCAAATATGTAAGAATGTGTTACAATGCAGTGACTGATTATATAACATGGAAACAATAGTACATTTTAAGCACAAGAAAAATACGAAGGCATTCTGTAATAAGATGATGTTCTGAATCAGGTCACCATGTCACTGTAGATGGCCATGCACAATTTGCTCAAAATTGGGAAAATTAATTTTTTTCCAGAAGTTATAATACAGAATGTGTGCTACATATCAATATTGCAGAATTTACTATACGTGTAATTCCAATTGTGTTTAGTATGGTTCTAGTGTTTAAAGTATTTACCTGTACTTGGTTTGCAAGCAATATATTTCAGACTTACCTCCATTGCTAGCTATATCTTGCATAAATAACTCACCCCTTCTAATAAACGGCATACACTGACCCCTCCAACACTGGGGGACATTCTTCCAATTCCATTCGGTGTACAGTTCACAGTATGAATTGCTTCCACCTACTATAAGCATGTCTATGCATATGCATATACATAAATCTCATACGGTTGAATGACCTGGAATCTCCAGATAGTATTCAAATGACTTGGATTCACAAGGATGTGCTGCAGTCTGGGAGTACTGGCTTCATTAAGCTCTAGTAGCTCTTAGCAGGCCCCAGAACAGCAACTTCTTGGGGCCCCTTCCATAGCTGCCAAAGGGGGAAGTGGCCACACCAGGTTGTTGGCTCCTTCTACTAACCAGGCAGTTCAGGGCCCCAAGGCAGGCAGGACGGGCCCCCCATCCCTCTCAGCACCTCTGGCTGTCAGCACTTATAGATGTTGGTGTAGTAACATTAGGGTGACCGGAAATGCCTTTGTTGTCATCATTAAGCACCGACTGTGTGCATTCTTTAGACTTAGAAAAAGAGGTGTGCAACCATGCACCTTAGATGGAGCATTGCTTAGAATGGAACAGATATCAGTTGCTGGTATGGCTTAAGCAGGAGAGTAGAGGTTGGCAATGGCTAGAAGTGTAGACAATCACATATCTGCTGTAGAGTGCAGTAACTGTTAGTTATACCACTGTTGAAAGCTATATCTTATTGTTGGAAGTAACATTACAATAAAAGCATGAAAATTAATATGGACAGCTTTTAGAAACAATACAGAAAAACTACTGTATATGACAAACTTTATCAGAAAAAAATAAATAAATTATAATTTGATGTAAATATCCATATATAAAGATGCAAAAAACAACAACTCAATCCTTTGTGTACATGTAAACGAACATATGCAAAATGTTGTAATACATCCCTTTTGGTTGCATCTGTTCAGTTGTGAATATCCGTAACGGCTTAAGCTTCAAAGCTGCCATCTCAAAACATGATGAATCATTAAGGTGTGATGGTTTTTATATCAATCAATATTTGGTGTAGTGGTCTAGAATGGAGGTTTCCAGACTTGGGACTTGGGATATCACCATTATATTTTCACCAGCCCTTGAGTATGACATAATACAGTATATCTCAAATCTTTATTTCTGTCAAGGGTCTGAGTATATATGTGTGCACACACTTATATATTATGATCATGTATTATAACTTAACTGTAATATATAAAGTGGCTATAAAAATATTGTCACTCTTTGGCATTTTCACATATTTTCTTACATCATGGAATCAAAATGGATTTATTTGTGAATTCTTACTACTGATCAACCCCACTTAATCTTTAATATGAAATAAAAAACAACTCTTATACTTAATTAAATACAAATAAAAGCAGACAATAAATGATTAAATATTCTCCCATGTTGAGAAGGGACAACTAAATAAAACCTAGAGCAGTCTTTGGAGATTACATAATTTATTTATTGGAGTCCACCTGGGTATAATAATTGTTTTCAGAATAAATACACCTGTCTGTGAGAGGTCCAAACAAGAAGATCAAAGAACTTTCAAAGCAGATCCAAGAAGCGGTTACTGAAAATTACCATTCTGGAAAAATATATAATATTTCAAAGATTTTTAACATCCATCAAAACACTGTCAAATCAATTATAAAGAATTGGAGATAATATGTCACAATTGTGAATTTGTCTACAACAGGCCGTCCTCCACTGAGCATCTGTGAAAATGGTATCTGTAATTGCAGCTAAAGGTGCTTCTATCTAGTATTAAAACAAGAGGGTGACTGCCTTTGTAACTAATTATTGTCTGTTTTTATTTATTTATTAAGAAAAAGCTTTTGTACTGGTAAGAATGCATTTTCATTTTATAAGAAAATAGAATGCAAGGCCAGGGGGTCAATATGATTATATATATATATATATATATATATATATATATATATATATATATATATACAGAGAGAGAGAGAGAGACTGAACCTCAGACACGTAGGCGCCTGTCAGGAGATGGGTAACTTGCAAGAGCTCGAAGTTACGAATTGATAGTGATCTCCTTACATGTGTTCAGATGAACCATCCCCTGTAAAAGGCTCCAAGAGGCTCCAATGTCTTTTTTTCTCCATGGCATCCCCTCACTATGCTCCAGGTACTGAAATGGAGGAGCAGCAACCGTCAACTTCTTACCTGTGAAGCAGCTGCTCCTCCATGTTGGCAACGGACAACTGGGCATTTATGTCACAGCCCAACTCCACAATCCCAAAAGGAGAAGATTACGGCCACTCCTTCTCCACACAAGGTAGGGAGCAGGGGTGGTGTAGGCAGGGCCATCTTTTCCATTGGGTACGATGGGAAGCTGCCCGGGGGCCCCATGGGCAAGGGGGCCCCATAGGCACGGCTCTTAATGAGAATAAATAATCCTGCAAAATAAAAAAAACCTGCAAAAAAAACCTACACGGGTCACTGAGCAAGTACATCTATCTCTATCTCTATATATCTATATCTATATCTATCTATATCTAGGGGCCCCGGTGCACTGCTTTGCCCGGGGGCCCATAATGTTGTTAAGATGGCCCTGGGTGTAGGGTAGTGTTTTGGGGGGGGGGGGGAGGGAGCTCCCTACAGACCAGGGATTAATGGTCAACTAAGCTGCAGATGCCCTAAAAGTAATGTTCATGAAAGTTTCTGCTAGTTTCACAAAAGGTTTAATTGAAGGTACTGTATGTCCTAACAGCATCTGCTGTCTAAACCCCAAATCAAGGGAACTGATTTAGATTGCTTTATATATAACTAGTGTATTGTGGGGTTTAGCCATAGCTGCCTATTCTCTTGGAAGGTGCAGGACACCCCTGTTTTAGGGTGAGACCTTCTGGACTCTTAGGAGAGCAGACAGTTGTCTGAGAAGAGTGCTTACCTGCCTGCAAGTTGGACAGGGACGTGCTGTGTTCATGAAAAATGATTCATCATACACCTTGGTCCATCCACTGGATGAACTGAATACCTTCAACCAATCACAGACATCTCTTATTTTCATACCTGCTGGAAGGGTATTGAAAAGTAGGCCAGTATGGGTTTACAATGGCTTTAGGCTCTGGCACTGAATATAGAGATGAAGTAGATTTGACAAGTGGCAGAGGAAAATGGAGGTTTAAAAATGTTTAAACCTCCTCTATCTTACTTGCAAAATATAATTTAAATTCTACAGTTACTTTTCTTTATTCTCAAAACTTAAACTACAGGAAATTTAGGCAAGTTTGACATTTCTTTATTGGTCTGTATGAGATTACATACATTTTATACAGTTTTCTACCTTGAGTCACTAGACTTCCTGTAGCCACACCACACCAACCAGAGTAGCTGTAGGCTGGAGCATGTGCTAGTGTGAGATGTTATATTGAAAAGGGAAGTGTCTCAATAAACAGCAGCTTCATCCAGCCATCCGGACACACAAGCACATTTTGAGCCATTGTACTGAGGCCAGAGGTATGTGTTTCTATTCATGTCTACTTTGTGCAATAGTTTTGGAAACTTAGATAATATTTTTGTTATGGCAGCTTTCATGCAAGTCTGTAACTGAAAAATTATCATAATAAGTCATTTTTCACATGCATGAAGCTTTGTTATACACAACGTACTCTAGTTATATATGTGGTTGCACTCACGCTGAATTGTCATTGATACGGTGCTTTACTAGATTGCTAATGATGTGCTAATGTACATCATTTACAGAGTGTTTAAACCGGACAAAGTAAATTCCAATGCCAGCAAAGATTAACCCAAACTATGTTTTACTAATAAATATATACAATTGCATGTACTGTATGATTTTCTTTTTAATATACAGCAATAGTAAGCAGTAAAATTCTGATATTGTGATATCAGCATTTTATCAAAGTTTGTGTGGCTAATATAATTTAGTGCTGCCAATTATATGTGAAAAGCTTATGGACATTCCCCAGTCATAAGAGAGCTGTACTCAGACATTACATCTGCACACACGCAAATAATTAAACATGTTATTACCATTGTATATGAAAATAACCATTATAGAAGTTGTAACCCATATTTAGATATATTTTGCCATTGCTGCAAAAATGAATGATGTTAACAAAGTTAAATCCAACAGGTGTTTATTGTCAAACACCACATTTTAAAGGGTCACTCAACCTAAGATCCAAGTTGCCTTATACTAAAGAGCTAATACTAACATCCACAAATATGTGTGTTAAAGTTCTTTTGCCTTGAAATAACTTGAGATGTTTGACATTGTTTTTATTTGTAATGGAGATTAATGTAAGCTATTGTTATCTGTTGCCAATCATTACCTGCAACATGTGGCTAAACCTGTCTGGATGCAGTCTCCTTCAATTAGATTATTAACACGAAGTCTACAGTGTGTAGGAAATAATTTCCCCATAAATTTATCTAAAAAAATCTTCAGTTCTAAGTCCCTCAAACAAACACGTATATATGAAGGTTTGTAATAGCTATTTTATCTAAGCCAACACATATTGTAGGTTCAGAGGTTCGTTAAGGAAGCTATATATTTGTGTGTGTGAAGGAGTTGTCAATATCTGCCTATCAAAAATAAGACATACATAAACCTGAGAAATGACAGTAGAAAAGAGTTCCTGACATACTGTATTTAGCTCACCTGTGCTGTATTCCGAGGGTTTATTGCAGGAGCTGGATAAATATATAAACGTTACCACAATTTACAATAACAATATTGTTCCCAGGCACTTGCCTAATGCTGGTCTGCTTTCTTCTCATGCCAAAAGACTGCAAGGAGAATAATATATGCTCATTAATGTTCTACCAGTAAACAAGACCTGCTCTTGCGTCAGCTGCATAATAAAAAGATTTCCCTCTTTACTCAAGTAGTGACAGCAGCTCATTCTGTTCCAGTCACTGGATGAGTCAGCTTCAGAACTGATCAAATATATGAATGTTGTCTGCTACAAATTAGCTTGCTGGTGACATGTAGAAGAGCCTCTTGGGAACATTCATTACATAACTATAAAACTATGGGGCATATTCAATTAGCTTTTGGATTCGCGGTAACGCGCCGGAAGAGCCGCGAAACGTAATACACATTACCGCAATAACGTGGATTTGGGCTGCGAATGAAAATCCGCGTTAATGCGGTACCGTAATACCCGCAAGAACGCGCACTTAACGAGCGTTACAGCGAATCCGAAAGCTAATTGAATATGCCCCTATGAGTCAAAAGATTTATCTTAAAAAAAAAAAAAAAGACTCATTCAGTTTTATTTTGTTAATCTTTCTATTCAATGGTACCAGCTCATAGGGGGAAATTCCATTCCCCCCAAGCACTGCTGCGTTATAGATATTGCTGTTATTACGGTAATATTAACCAGCTCAGGGAGCTGTGAGAAAAAAGCTGGCGTTAGAACTACAGTAATAGCAGTAATTACGCGCACTATTACTGTAATAACGGTAATCGTTTTAGCACGGTGGTACTGTGATCAATAAGCAAAGGCCTTTTTGCCAGTATTAAAGTTATATAATAGTGGTCAATGTGTAAATGTAGAAGTGGTCGGTATGAAAAATATAATGGGAATGTAAGTAAATGGAATGTGATAGTTTTAGAATGAAGGCAGTAGGAGAAGAGGCAGTATGGCGTACCAACGTATACCAGTCCACTTCCACCAAATTTGTATATGTATATATATATATACACAAGTTAACCCGTGCATGATACTCATGCATTCTAGTCAAATCAAGCTACTTAAGGTCTTAAAAAGGTTCTTGTCATGCATTTGGGCCTAGCCCAGGCCTCCTCAGGGGAAGAGCGTTACTTCCCGTCGCAAGCAGCCTTTTTAATGTGTGTTCATGAGGTAAAATTACCTCACGAAAATGAGTTTGACCCCTCAACTCGTAAATTTAGCCTTTACTACCCCTCCCACGGGGGGAAGGGGGGATGATGGAAGTTAACTGACTTGACTATTCTAATTTTTTTGTCAAATAATGTCAGTATACCAAATTTCAGGTCAATTGGATGAGCCCTTTCTGAGAAAATAGTTTTTTCCACACACACACACACACACACACTAACGCACGCCTCTACACATGTGTGTTCATGAGGTAAAATTACCTCACGAAAATGAGTTTGAGCCCTACCAAATTTCAGCCCTTTTTGAAAATTTTTTCCCACACACACTAAGAATTTAGTAGGTCAATGTATAACTCTGCCTAGCAGGTGGCGCTGCAACTTGGTTTATTTTTTCCACACACACACAGACGCCACTAAGCATTTATATATTAGAAGGTTTGCATGAAATCTTGGATAGTGCTCTTACTTTATCACTATACTTTATAGAAAAATGTGAACTGTAAATATAAAATGTAATAAAAACAGTATGACAATGATACATGATACTGACAAACAGTCCGTTTTATTCACAAATCAGCATTGCAACACCACTGACAACTCCATGTATGGACGTAAGTTATTATCCTGAGCAGAGATAGAGACGTGTCTCACATAATATGAATTTGACAGGAAAACAAAAGGGAGGATTTCCCTTCCGTGACTGTATTACTAGAACTATTTCAGCTATGCATTACCTGTATGTTGAAGCAACTAAGTACAGACATGTTCTCCACAAACACAGAAGACTGCATTGTATTGTGATTACAGCGTACCATATTAATCTCTAGAAAGCAAATTGATATCTTACATGAAATCATGGCTTCATATTTACAGTAAGCAAAGAAAGTATATTGCCATACATAGGATCCTAAACATTAGGGGGGGGGGGGGTTCTTTAGGTTAAATATATAGTAGTCATTGAGTAGCTGTTATATGTATATGTAGTCCGCCATTAAAAAAAACGCAGGCTACCTGCATCTTGCAAAACCCTCTCCAGCCCAGTACAAATTCCTGTGAGCAAGGCCAGTCCAGTTAAACATGTTTTATATTGATTGTGAATGTCAGTTTCACCCAGGATCAATTAGTGGACTGCAGTGACCTTGACTGATGACTCTAGCTATATATAGAATAATGTACTACCTACTATAAATTAAATGGATATTATGATATCATATATTATAATACCTATTATCAGTCGTGGGATTCAAATAAATTAATAACTGGTTCTCTGCCCTAATGTCCCTTTTAAGTATACAAAAAGATATACTGAAAGGTAGTTTAATATTTCATGCATTTAATACTCAAATAAGAACAATAAAAGAGGTACACAAAACTAGATTGTTATAAGAAAGAGTTTTGTGCCATGCTGCTTTTACCCCCCTTCACACTGTGCCATGCTGCTTTTACCCCACTTCACACTGTGCCATGCTGCTTTTACCCCCCTTCACACTGTGCCATGCTGCTTTTGCCCCTCTTCACACTGTGCCATGCTGCTTTTACCCCCCTTCACACTGTGCCATGCTGCTTTTGCCCCTCTTCACACTGTGCCATGCTGCTTTTACCCTCTCTTCACACTGTGCCATGCTGCTTTTACCCCCTTCACACAGTGCCATGCTGCTTTTACCCTCTCTTCACACTGTGCCATGCTGCTTTTACCCCCTTCACACAGTGCCATGCTGCTTTTACCCTCTCTTCACACTGTGCCATGCTGCTTTTGCCCCTCTTCACACTGTGCCATGCTGCTTTTATCCTTTCTTCACACTGTGCCATGCTGCTTTTATCCTTTCTTCACACTGTGCCATGCTGCTTTTACCCCCTTCCCACTGTGCCATGCTGCTTTTACCCCCCTTCACACTGTGCCATGCTACTTTTGCCTCTCTTCACACTGTGCCATGCTGCTTTTACCCTCTCTTCACACTGTGCCATGCTGCTTTTACCCCTCTTCACACTGTGCCATGCTACTTTTACCCCCTTCCCCACTGTGCCATGCTGCTTTTACCCCCTTCCCCACTGTGCCATACTGCTTTTACCCCCTTCCCCACTGTGCCATATTGCTTTTACCCCCTTCCCCACTGTGCCATACTGCTTTTACCCCCTTCCCCACTGTGCCATACTGCTTTTACCCCCTTCCCCACTGTGCCATGCTACTTTTACCCCCTTCCCCACTGTGCCATGCTGCTTTTACCCCTCTTCACACTGTGCCATGCTGCTTTTACCCCCCTTCACTGTGCCATTCTGCTTTTACCCCTTTTAAAAAAAACATACTTACCCCGCCTCTTCTGAATGCGCTGTCTCCGGATCTCCTCCTTGACCTCTTCGTTTTCCTTCGACTTGCACATGCGCACAAACATCTCCGCTCTGTCTCTGCAACTATAGTTGCAGAGACAGAGCGGTGAGTGACAGGGAGGGATCATGTGATCCCTCCACACATGCGCTGTCCAGCTCTGCTCTTCGGAGCAGAGCTGCCAGCACTGAAATTTTTCAATTATGATAATGTACGCCAGCTGAAGCTAATGTATATTAAACATGACAAGTTTCCGAAAAAAACTATTTTTCGGAACTTGTTATATTGCGAGAGGGAGCAGTCACCATACTATTGAATGGTGACTGCTCCCAAAAAAAGCACAATGCAAAACAGCAGATATCTGCTGCAATGCACCTTTCATAAATATGCGGGACACTACAAGTGGCGTGGAATTTACGGTATGTGTCCGAAATTGTAACATCACTAGTTGTTAAATATGACCCTTAATCCTTAAATCTCTGGTACTGAAACAGTTACACAAATAATACTGCATGACTTTTGTACAGCAGCTAGCTGTATTTCCCAATATATAATACAGGGTTTACTTTTGTTTCAATTCATATACAATTCCACTGCTACAGTACATTTTTTATTACAGTTATAGCTGACACAAGACATTGATCTGTTCTTGTAATCTTGCTCCTAACAACCTGTTCGTATATAATATTAGACAAATTGTAAGGAAGAAGGCAACAGCAAAGGGCTATATGCAATAACGGAGGATGATTTTAGGGCTGTCTAAAGAGTCATAGAATATATATTTTTTTATTCAGTGATGAGAGTTTATAGTTAACTGTCCTTTTGACAAACAATTCAAGGAACAGTATATTAACTGCCCTAGGCCTTTACATTCCCAGTCAGAGCTCAGGCCTGTGAATAGGCCACATAGTTCCAGGTCTCGGACAGCACAATGGTTGGGGTGACTGGCTGCCTCTGCTTTCATCAACTAGCCACATTCGTTGTAATGTTTTTCTTCTGCTCCCGCTAGTGGTTTGTATTTTATCTACTCAGAAAGTTTGCTTATCTCTACTCCCACCGCTACACACATCCATGATCATCATCATCATCATCATTTATTTCTATATAATCTGTGATCATTTTATATAACTGTTAGGATGCATTTATTAAAGGAGTAGTGGCTGGGGAACAAGACAATGTGGCTTTATTGCTTTTAGGCCATGTAGAAGAAACTTTTAATAATGATACAGTTATCCACCAATGACACATTAGCTCAGTAATCATAGTGGCAGTGCCCTTGCACAGTGATAATATATATATCATTTTTTTTTCATTCATAATTTTTCATTTTTCGAACAAATGTTTTGGAGCATAATATGATCAGGCAAAGTATGTGAAAAAAATAAGTATTGCTTACAATTTTGTATTTCTTATTCGTCCTCTAACAAATACAACTTTACAGTATTTAAAGAAATGAAAAACAAAACGGTGGGGAAGTTGAGGTCAAAAGGGTTACTTACACTGTTTTTGATAGTAACAAAGAACAGGTATTTCAAAACCCAATATCCAATACATATTTTACTTCACATTGGCCAGAGCACAATTTACAATATAGATTGCATTGTACTAGGGTCCCACACATTTGAACTGGGAACATTTAATGGCAATTTCCACCAGCAAAAATGTTTAAAGTTTCATGGCCAATATTGAGAAATAAGGTATACTCGAAATGGGCCAATATATGCCGATGTGTTATATTGGCATTTCTTCTCTACCTCTGAAGCTGGTCACATGCTCTAAAAGCAGGAATTGGACCACAAGATTAAAAGACATCACTCCCTCACCTGTTCACAGTGCAATTTCTTGTAGTTCTCCTGTAAGCACAGATCTGTGTGCTGAGAGTGGGGATCATTTTCTTGTACTACTGATGTTTTTAGCTGATAGATAAATACGTCACTGAAACAAATTCTTGGAAGACGTGTGCTGTTATTTGCAGGTTAGAACCTGTCGGTTTTGATATTTCAAAGCTACCATTCTCTGATATAAGACATACCTAACCTATTTTCTCTGAATAAGCTCATTTATTTTAGAATGTAATAGTTAATTATTTAAACATATATTTACTATAATTTCATTAAAATGTATAATTCATGTACATTAAACAAATGCTCTACATGCAAATAATCACTTTTTGTGATATTTTAATAATAGTAAAGAAAGTATTATTTAAATTTTTAAATTATGCGTAGAATAAAGACATCTGCTATCATACGTATTTGAGTCTACCATGGAGGTGCTTAAAAGGGAGGAAAAAATATAGTATATTTTATTCACTGGTGAAATGAAGTGAGTAGGAGAACTGGCAGGGTGTAAACTAAACACAAGCGATAAGCTCACCAGCCTATAAAGAATCATTTTGTCATTACTATCATTTATTTATAAAGCGCCACCAATACCGCAGAGCTGTACAGACAACTCACGCACATCAGTCCCTACCTGAATGAAGCTTAGTCTAAATTCCCTAACACACACAGACAGCCTAAGGTCAATTTTGATAGCAGCCAATTAACATACCAGTATGATTTTGGAGTGTGGGAGGAAACCAGAGCACCCGAAGGAAACCCACAGAAACACAGGGAGAACATACAAACTCCACACAGATAAGGCCATGGTCGGGAATCGAACGCCTGACCCCAGTGCTGTAAGGCAGAAGTTCTAACCACTAAGCCACCGTGCTGCCCCTATGACAAATCATAGCCTATTAGCATACCTGCCAATGGTCCGGAATTTAAATATCCTAATTTGGGGACAGCAGAAGGGGTTGGGCTTACCAGGAAAGTGGGTAGTTTTACCAAATATGTCCATTTGTGGGTGGAGTTTTAATTGAATAGAGGTGGGGCTAATTCTGTTCTGCTTTTGGGATTCTTAATATTAGGAGGTATGTATTAGCCTCTAAACCTGCCATACTAGATGCAGACCAAGGGGGGAGGGGAGGGGGGAAGAAAGATTATTGTAACTATAGGTAGAAACAGCGGGTACTGCACAAGAGATATGGGTAAAAATGCTGTCACATACTTAGTAGTTTTGAATCCATATTCATCTTGTTACATCCTTTCATTATTATCCATGTGATGCTAACTAGTGCACAAGTAATGACACATATACAAACCCGATAATGTATTTCCTATTTAAATGCTGTTCTCTATCTTATCAGTGCCCAAGTATAGTTTTGTGCTAATGAATAATACAGCTTGTCTTGCTGATTAGATTACTGAACTTGTTGTATTACTTGCCAATTATTATTCAATTGTTGATGCCCACCATTTTGTGCCTTTCCTTGACCTTGCTTAAACCTAGCCAATCATAGGCCGATAATATGACAACATAGGTTAGTGGACAATTGAACTAAATTTGGCCACTCAACAATCATTTTAAACCAATTTGAACCAAATATCTGTGTGTAGGCTAAAAAGATCCAGCAATCCCAACCAGCTGTAAATAGAAACTCACTTAAACATCTCTAGGGTTCCCTTGGAGTGGTGTTCTCAGACAATAATTACAATTTTAATTAATGTACAATGGCTTGTGATCAACTGAAATCCTAAATCTTTGTAATTTATTGAAATCGGTGATGAAAAAGCCATGTGTGAAAGATTTTTAAATTTATTCTTAGGTGACTCTGATGTTATCGGTTGTAATGAATCTAGAGTCCTGCACTGCTGGCAAACATCACTAAGTAAGATAATCCAATTGAATTCAACCCAAGCAAGCAATACTGTAATGTGCAAGAATTCTTTACCTCTGACATCATAAATCTTCTTAGATGCTGTTCAAGACAATCACAGTAATGCAATCCTGGCAAGGTTCCAAGGTCCAGAGGAATATATTGCTATTAAAAGCTTTTTTTGATTGTGATGCAGATATGATGCAGACATGTTTTAACCATTTTAAATGCCATAGCTATAAAATTTATGCCTGCGACCTTCCACGACCAGAGGGCTGCAAGCATTCATTTGTACGCCCTTCGGCTCTCTAACACAATGCTAGTCATGGTCAGTGACCATGGTTAACAGCACTGGTGAGTTGGTAGGAAACTGCTCACATACAGAACACAATGGGTTGGTCTTCTGGACAGATTACTCTGTATTATGGAGGCATGTCAGGACCTGTCTGAGAAACTAATATGTTCCTGTAGGAAGCAGCTTCACCTGCCAGTCTCACTCTCATGACTAGGGCTGCCATCAGAAACTGTGGGGCCCAGTACTAATTAATCTGGTAATGGGCCTCCCTCCCCATACATGCTCCCTCCCTCTTTGACCGTACATGCACCCCCTTCCCTCAATACAGTACATGCCTTCCCCCACTCCCTCATGACAGTAAATGATCCACCCCCCATCACAGTAAATGTTCCCCTCTTCCCATCACAGTAAATCCCCCACCTCTATCATAATAGATGTCCAATTAACTTACCCTCTGCAAGAATAGTGGTGGCTACCAATCACTGATAGACTGGGAGTGTGGCGCACAGTGATGACTTCACCACTCCACACGCTCCTAGTCTATCAATGCCTGGGAGTCACCGTATCGCGGAGGCAAAGGGAGCCAGTCAGTCAGACTAAGGGGCCTGAACAGTCCAGGGGACCTGGACAGACGGAGCGATCTGGCTGGGCCCCTTACAGCTGCACCAGCCATACCCCCTGATGGCGGCTCTGCTAATGATTAAGACCTAAGACCAAACCAAGAAATACTTTAGGAGAAAAACGAAAAAGTTGAAATTAACAAAGGAGGTGGTCCTGAAGTGCCAGTGATATTTTTGCTCTCTCCACCTTGCCCGCTGCCCTCCAAACCTATGGAGACAGTTCCAAAGACCAGAATGCGAAGTAGTTCTTAAGTGAAAGGGACAATGTAGGTGGAATTCTGCTAAATGCCAAGCATGTAGTTTGTAACTTACCTTTATTGTGTAACTTACACAGACAGCTGAAAGCTGATTGGTCAGTGAGTGATGTGGTTGTAGAGCAGGTTTGAACCTTTGAGCAATGTTAGTGACTAACGCCTAACAGTCGGAGGCAATACGACCTGGGCTGTACCTGGAAATGAAGGACACTTCGCAATTTACCAGTTATCTGCAGCACAAGGTACATATCTACATATCTGAAAGATACATTAAGTTCAGAATATGTCAAATCTGGACACCCTTATACTATGGTTTTCACCTATCATATTAATCGATTGTAAACATTATGCTTACCTGCCAGCATTCACAATTAGAAAATAAGGACAATTTTTTTTAATACCCCCTTTCCACACAAATGATGCCCATTTTAGCTGAGGCTAATCCCCTTCCAGTCACAGGTAAGCAGTACTGTCCCGTAGAAGTAGGGATTCTTGGTGGGTAAGCTTTTTGAGATTCTTGATAATATCATAGGGGCATATTCAATTGGCACCGTTATTGTCAAAAGTAAAGCGGCCTGCGCACTATTACCGTTACTACAGTAATTTCAACACCGGCTTTTGGCTCGCGGCTCAGTATTAAAATTACTGTAGTAACGGTAATATGCTTATGCTCCATTATGTCGGGGGGAAATTAATATCCCTCCCCCATAGTCTGTGATATTCTGTAAGGGATTTTCTTTGGAGACCTGTCTATCTTACAGGCTGCATCACCTGTAATTTGCTTATTAGTGAATCATTATTTAAACAATAACAAAACCAAAACATTGCTCATTAAGATGCAATGTGATATAAGAAAGTAAAGTTTGCATAGATATAACCATCTGGGAGACCATTTTGATGTTGTGGTATATATAGAAATCTCATGCTATCAGAAAGCAACATAGCAGCTCTTACTCTTATTTATAGGTTAACTTAGTCTTCAGTTGTATGTGAGACACTTTCAGCGTTATACAATTGAAATGTATGTTTAAAAACCTTCCGTAGTGTACTTTATAGCTCTTTTGTGTAGATAACATTTTGCACAAAACATCCAATTATGATCTGTTTTATTTTCGGAGCTACAGCTGCTCAGAATATTTCTCCCGATGCGATATCGTTAACGATTTTTCCAACGACTGAAAGTCCCGATCAGCATGCCAATTCATGTGTCCACACTATACACTTTTTACAATATTTACCTTCAGATCTGTGGTCTTCATCTATCGTACCCATCTGCTGAAAAGATTGCGACTCTGTAAACTGGAGATCTGCCTACACTGCTGGTCATGAGTACAGACACACTGCCTTATTTGATCCATAGTTTATAAACATTTTTTGTTCAGTTATAAAATCCAATGAAATGCTACGGTGTACTTTGGTACGATGAAACATGATGGTGGGTGCGTACACACTAATACGATATCGGACCTAACAGTCATTTATCGTGTGATTGGCTCGATAATTGTGTGAAAAACCTGTAGTGTGTACCCAGCTTTAGTAGATTATATCAAGCAGGAAATGCTCAAACTGATATTAAAGGGCAATTAAGCCTACTATTGTGATGAGACCTGTAAAATTCACTCCCAGACAAATTCATACACAACAAAAACCATATTTAGGGAACTGTCTGGGTCATGGGCAGTTCAATGGCACAGAAGAAAGCTTGATAGAAATATACAAACCGTGTTCTCCTTCACAAAGAGGATGTACTCTGACCTAAACAGTATACTAAAATAAGTGAAATATTAATACATACCTAACTCTTTCCTGTACACTCTTTGTCTTGTTCTTCAGTTTCACTCTGTGATGTAATTTTGTATTTTTTATATACTACGACGCAAAAAGGTAAATTGTGATGGAAACATGAATCTAAGTGACAGCATTGCAGTCTCATAGTTAACAGAAATGCTCTGTGTAGATTGATGTATTCACACACAAGGAAATGGCATGTAAGGTGTACATTTGAAGAATTTGTATTACATTACCCTTTTGACCATTGTATTTGCGGTCTGTGATAGAGGGGGAGGGTATAAGCCGTAAAAGAGGACTCCTAGATTTTCCTGAAATAGATGCAGCAAGGTGCAACACTTGTGGAGGATAAAAAAGTGGGAACTCCGTCCCAAGGTGATGGCAGGCTTTTGGGCAATATGTGCCTGCATTTAAGATGTTGAAATTCATACTATAGGCCATCCATAGCTTGAAGCAATGGGGCCTTCCAGGCAGGCATGACTGTAGTTTTCTTAATGATCAGATTCAGACTGTGACAGAAAGGGAACTGCAGGGCTAAACTGGTGCCATGTGCTTGTGCTAACCAGGCCACATCCTGTTTCTCTATTTACCTCATCTGATGCATATCGCCACATGCTTCACTGCACAGCAGATCAGGGCTGATGTAAGAATTGGGCAACATACGTACAGTGTGGTGAAGAAGGTCAGCAGCATAGGTAAAAGGCAGGCGTGGCCAACCTGTGTCTCTCCAGGAGTTGTGGAACTGCAAGTCCCAGCATACCCCGCCAGCTATCTGCTGGATAACGGCTGGCAGAGCATGATGGGACTCGTAGTTTCACCACACCCGAAGAGCCACAGGTTGGCCAGGACTGGTATAAAGGATAAGTAGTGGGTATTAATATGGGGTCCTAGAAACTATTACTCTACAGATGCCCTCTTTATATGAATTAAATTGCTACACAGCAATATACTTTTACTGCTCCCCGCTTGACTTTTTCTTCATTAAAATAAGGCTACACCCAGTGCTGGGAAGATATTAATCTCCTTCCTTCAGAAACATTTCCTTTTAACAGTCTGTGGAACGTGTTAAATGATCCGCTATGTATTCACAATTGGCAGTAAAAAAGGAACATTTATCAAATTCTCTCTGTGCTCAAAAACACTGTAAAGCACAATTAAGGAACTGATTCAATTAGTTGTGAGGTGCTGTAGTAGCATCGCAGGTTGTGTGTATCCACACAAAATCAGCAATTAATTAAAATTTTGCCCATATTTTCTTGCACTTCTATGAGGTGTGAGTAAAAAATGAGCATAGATCATTAGCTGAATATCATGCGGAGACTGCTACTTCGATGGCACCTCACGGGTAACTGAATCTGCCCCTGTGTGTTGGTTGAAATTGTCTCAATCTGAGGTAATTAACAGAAGGATGCAAAACAAAATGATGCAGGAACACTATAATGTTACCAATCTTTCTTAACAATTACCTTTGAGAAGTTGAATCAGCGGTTTTACAATGGCTCCCCACTGCAGCCACCAAGAGAATCCTCTTTTCAGGTATCACTGGCTACTTCTGTGTGTGAGGAGGATCAGGGCAGGGGAGGGATGGCAAACTTCAGCCTGGGGGGCAAGACTCAAATCAGCAGCCAATTTTAAAGGGAAAAAATGCAGGTGGTCAAGTGACCCAGCTTAAGGCAGCCCACTATGGGACTGGCCCAGGGGGTCAGATGCCTCCTGCCACCCAGCCCAGCCTGCCCCTGGATCAGGGAATACATACTGAGGTAAAACAGCTGATGCTTATGGTATAAAGGAAACCTAAGTAGAACACTTTTGCACCAAAGACACTTTTTTTTATCAATGAAATCTATCTAAATAGCAGCATACAAGAATATAAATTACAATGTAAATCTACTTGCAAAAGTAATTACATGAGCTAAACATTATTAAACATTTGGTAAAGTTAATTCAGTTATCTAAAAGTAATTTTCTAAGTAACACACACAGCACTAGGAGGAAGACAGGGGGAGGGGGGCACAGTTTCCCAGACATTCGGTTAGAGAGTCACTGCTTAAACGTGGGTTTGATCAAATGAAATCATCTCTATACAGATTAGAGGAGAGTTAAATTAGTTACAGACCATCTCAACAAACAAAACAGGCTGGGCATGGGAACACTACATGCTTGTTGTGTGATCATCAGAGGAGGGGCTTGGCGTGGGGAGCTGGGCTAGCAACTCCCCTCTCCACCCCTCTGAGCTGCTCTTTACTGCTGGAGGTTATTGTGAGGAAAGAGGGCTGGAGAAGTGTCCCAGGGAAGCGGATACATCAGACCATAGTCTGCAAGCAGAGACAAGGAATCTCAAGCCTGACATTGTAGCAAGAAAACAGTCATTCAAAGAGAAAGGGCGTTAGCTGGCCGTGAGGTATGTCTGCTCACAACTTTTAGTGCAGGGAATAGATTACAAACAGTAGCCCAGTACATCCGTCTGCGGGTTAATCATTCATTGAGACAAAATACTATAAAAGGATTAGGTTTTTTGGAGGTTGGAGTTGAAGGGTCAATTGATCTAAAACAGAACTGAGAGATCAGAGCAAGGAGTCTTTTGACTGATTAGGAATATTAATACTGTGGTGTATGACATCCTGTACATCAGTTCAGTACGACCATGCAGATGATGTAGTTACAATAAGTTACAATTTGCCTGTATGTGTATATATATATATATATATATATATATATATATATATATATATAATGTACCTATTAGACTATAGCTATTTGATTAGATAGGGAGTTGGCTAAAGCATGCTGGTAGCATATGGTAGCACATTGCTTTAAATGTGTTCTACAGCAAGGAGGTGTAAGGACACATTGTAAAACGCAATTGTTCTTAGTTCTGGCCTCGCGTTCAGCTGTGATGCAGGGAAACTTTGTGGTGTGTAAACAATGATCTTATCAGGGGAGAGCGGGAGGGGTTGTGCCATCTGATCACCTTTTGATCACCCCAGAGGTTTAGGGAGGATAATCCAAAACCAGCTTCAAATGCTTTTAAATGAGCCCCGAATATCCTGCCACACCATATTTATGCAAGGATGTCATCACGATATAATCATTTCAAATCAACCCACTGTAGATTGGTCTGATGTCATGTTAATATAATAGTGTAAAGACACAAGCAACGTGCAAAGCATATTGTTTTCTGTAGACTCCTATGACTGTCAAATGACTTGAAAACAGAACATGACAGGAGTTGCTGCTATTGTCCTAAAATCATGACCTTTTCCTTTGTAACTGACAGTCCAGCTTGTGTTGTATTCCATGTGTCAGATATACATTGCAATTAATGCATTCCTAAAATAACTTGGTGGTTAAGTGGTTTATTTCATGGGAGTTAATAAATGTTCAGCTTGTTTTCATGCAGAGAGGTATTGAACATGTTAGTTCTGATTGGCAAAGACTGAGGAGCTGAAGTTTGTATTCTGCTTTAGTCATATTGCTGCTTCTTACAATGAAAGCATTAGATAATGGAATGTTTTAGTTAATGATGTGTAATAAAGTAAATATAGCCCACAAATTGAAGCCAATGTGTCCTTCTCAGTTTGATTTGTTTAGCTTTTGTTTGGTATGTTTAATTCAGACTTCCCATAATGTATACTCTTTTGTTCTTACTGCTGATACTGTTGCGGTCCTGTATCTGTATCTGGTTAGGTGATCCAGTAAAACAAAATATGCCTGTTAGTGTCCTAAACCAATCTATGTACATATGTAATGCACTCATAGTGTAAGAATATATAATCTAACATTAGACTATAGGACCTTTCTTGGGGAGTGAAAGGGATATTCTCCCTTTACCAGTAATGCCTCAGTCAAAATAATTGATTTGTAATTTAAATAGTTGTATATAACGCTGTCTTTTTCATATTGAATAAGAATTTTCATGTTTCTATTGCTTAAAAAAGCAAAGGACGCTCCAAAACATATTTAAAAATGGAATGGCAAATAGTTTATAGCATGAGCCATAATTTTAGATAATATCTCCAATACAAACAGTTAACTTTAGCAGATAAGAACATTACAAAACTGTTAATATTTAATATTCATGTCTGTACGCTGCAATCCTCTGTAACTTGATATGACCGTGGAAACTTAAACTGTATATGATTATGCAGGTTTGGCTGTGATATTGTGTATTTGTAGGAATAATATCTGTAAATCAATTTTATGCATTGACAGTGTAAAAGTATCTGTTTTCTGGATTGTAAATATTTGTTGTACATACAGAGGGTTTTTAT
Organism: Mixophyes fleayi; assembly: GCF_038048845.1. NCBI lineage: Eukaryota > Metazoa > Chordata > Amphibia > Anura > Limnodynastidae > Mixophyes > Mixophyes fleayi. The sequence goes on along the minus strand of NC_134405.1, from coordinate 155,804,178 downwards.
TCATACATGTAATCTACTTGTGGGGTGCAGGTGCTCAATTCTGTAGGGGGCAAACTTTTATTTATACTTTTGTACATCATCAAGCATAGCATATACATGCTAATTGAGACGCTTGTTATACAGGCATGCAAATCGGCACACAAAACCATGTTCTACTTTCATAAATGGCTCTCATTGCAACTTCGTTCCATTCATTTCAATAAGTCTAATTATGCCATCAACTTCCTCTTTATAGCCAGTATCTATGACATTTTGTTACGTTCATTGTAGACTTGGACTGATATAGCTCTGCCTTTTAATATTATTTTTTTTATGACTTCGGTTTGTGCCATTATTAAGATGATCTAAATAGCACAATTGCCCCTAAGTTGTATGTAAAAGTACTTGCAAACGCTGATGGCTTCTTCTTGTGATTCCAACACAAACTTAATAGTATTCAAAGAATATCTACACCAGAATGTTTATAGAATCTGATATTTGGTCACAACTTGCTACATGGTGTTAAGATTTGACACTACAGTTTTTATGTAATTGCTTGTAGTATGTTTGTAAAACGGTGTGGTTACTTTCTGTGTGCAAAGTGTGTGGGTGTGTTTCTGCCCTACCTGTATAGCTTTTCTAGCAACGTCATATTGACAAGAAGTAAACAATACACATTCCATCTGAGTCTTAGAGCAGGGATAGGCAACTCTTGACACATCTCTTGCTGGTTTTGTTTACCCACAGTGTGCTGGCTTAGTGGCATGACAAACGTAGTTGAGCAACTGGCAAATGTGGTCCTTTCATGCTCTAGTTTCAGTGACAATATATAATAACCTAGGTAGGCTCCACGCAGATTGGACTCTAACATTCCCATATACTACACACATTGGGCTATTGTTGCCCAGTGCTGTTCAAGCATTTGTAAATTGGCTTTTATTTCTAGTAATAACATTTAAAATTCAATGTGGACGAAACCTGGTCTGCATGCGGACAAATGTCTAGAAGCTGCCAGTAAGGCTGGAAACCACTTTGTGGTTGATTTATGTGATCTAACTGCTGACACCATAACATTCGCTTTGTATGCAGGCCATCAACCTAAAGATACTTGAAACCGTGAGTGTGTGATGAATGCTGCCCAGGGAAATTAAATATTACAAATTTGTATACAGCACCATATAGAGGTTTAATAAGGGACTGGACACACATCTGGGGAAGCAGCATTTTCAGACCTCATACAACAGGCATGTGAGTATTATGACACAGTTATTTGTATTTTACAGAGCCACTGGAGCATACTGTTGTCATACTAGAACTTTCCTGATTCTCAACCTGCTATTGACCAAACTGGAGCTTAGACAGGGCTATGGTGCTATAGTTTGACTTTGCAGGCCCAAAAGAATGGGACTCGGTAATAATTTAGATCCCAAATGCCAGATCCTAGAGATTTTAGGTACTTAGAGTGGGGAAAAGCCACTTAGCTCTGATACTCTATTTAGACACCTGCTGATAGGTGTCAGTTGTGTTCATGGAAACATTTCATTTTAAACCATATATAGATTCTTTTGGCTAGGAACCATTTGTCATGAATTGTTACTAGGCAACTAAAATAAACACACAATGAAAATGCGCAGAGGAGAGCAGAATAGATGGTCAATAATTTTAAAAACTTTTTTTTTTTAATTGAGAACATTTAGAGCCTAAAATCATAATATATCACTGTATTGTAGAAAAGCAATCTCAAGGTAAATGCTTGCAAATTCTGGCACTTCTCCATGACTGTATAATTATGTGATGAGATGGATTCACTGGCACAAGTCCTGCACATATCTGCAGTGCCACCCTACTGCCTCATGCTCAGAGGGCACAGGCTGTATAAACTGGCACAAACATAGATGTTCTGTGGCTGAACTACAAGTACTAGCATGCCATGCCAAAAGCTGCCATGGAACCCAGATTGTAGGTTATCTAGGAAGTCACATATTACTTTACTATTGAGTATTTGTTGCACAATGTCAGCTGATGTTTTGAACATTATATGGAAGATTGTTATGAGGTTTCCATTCATTTATAAAATCTGTATTTCTTTACAGTGGAAAGTAACAGTTCCAGGCTCTTGCTCTAGTCAGAATGTGTGCAGGCTCTGCGATGCCAACACACTTCTGTGGAAACTTCACATGAGCCTAATACGTTGACTAGATGAAGCAAATTTCCATTATATAAGTTTTCTTGTAGAGCTTTTTGGAAAACAGTGAAGCCAGTGTGTCATTATTGTCAATTTTCTGGACCTGTAGATTCCACGTCTAACTCTGTGCATGTGGTTTTTTTTTGTTTTATTTATTGTACCAAGTCACACCTTGGAACATGTTATGGTATAAAAAAAAAGAAATCACTTTAAAAATATAACAGTAGCTCTTTGCAATATTATAGACTTATATGTGCATTTTCCAGTAAAGGGTTAATGAACACAAAGAACAGTGGTGTTAATCTGTCTATAAGACAGAAATAAATTAATGTTATTCCTATATTGTATGCAGAAATACAGCCTACCTTTAAATGTATAAATAAAATGGACAACTAATTGTAATTTGTTAAAATAGTAATACTGTACATATACATTGAGACAGCTAACAGACTGCTTGATGCACGACCTGTCAAAGAAAATATACTGTATATACCTTACTAGTTTTGGAGGGGGGAGGGGAGGAGGCAGAACTTTTCTTACATTTGAAGAACGTTTGTTTGGTAACATAAAAAACATACTATGCATCAGGTTCTAGCAGCAAAAGGTGTTTTTGTTGTCGTACTTTTGAGTTGCCATAGTACAATGACAAGAGAACAAAGTCTCTTGCGAAACTGTGTGATCTTCTCTTGTATGCGCTAGATCAGTGTTGGCTAACCTGTGACACTCCAGGAGTTGTGAAACTACAAGTCCTAGCATACCCTTCCAGCAATAAGCTGCTATATATTGGCAAAGCATGCTGGGACTTGTAGTTTCCCAACACCTTGAGTGTCACAGGTTAGCCAACAATGATCTAGATGGATCAACCCACCTGTCCTATAATCATTAGCAGATCAAATCGATTCTCCATCCTATAATGGCAAATTCCGAAATATATCTGAATTTCGGAGATCCACTGTCGGCAAATTAATTTGGAAAAGTTTCTTGATTGGCTGATTTAAAAAACATCCAATAGAGAATGAGGGCAGCCACAGTGCATTAAATGTAGAACCAACCAGGGCTACTCCCTTGTTCCTTTCTACTTGCCGTTGGAGCTATTACCAATTTAGGTATAGAAATGTACAGGCAATTCACTGTGACATTAACCAGTGTAACTGTTAAACCGCTACAAGACGAAAGTGGGCAGATTAGTTGCAGCATATGAATGCGAGGCAACGCTTGCATATTGCCAAGGAACGTACACAAACTCTTCAAGCATTCTTACAGCAAGAAAAGGATATCTGTCATAGAACAAAATGTGTCAGTGTTTTCACAACAACCTCCTGTTGGTTGTAATGAAATCCAGCAAACTATCACAAAATCTCTGTCCCAAGGAAAGGAACAATTCTGAAAGTTGTCTTAGTATGCTGTTACAGTGTGATCAAAGGTCTTTCAAGAACTTTTGTTTTTTAATAAAAGCTCTGCCTTCCTAGGACTACTGGCGCTAACAAGATTAGTGAACTAACTTGACATCTAATTTTTGACACTTAAATATTGTTTAGAGTGGTCCTGTCATTGTCACATAAAATCATATTGGAGTCCACAACAAAGAAACTAACAAAGGGCTTAAACAACTGTTTTACATTTTTATTTATTTTTTAAAAAAACAAACAAACAAAACATTTCAAGTATATTAGCTTCTCTGATAGCATATGTGGCATATTAGTTTTATTTATCAATATGTTACATTTGTTTTCTATCGCATATTATAACTATGTTAAAATGAATCTAAATGAACTGTAAAAAAAAACTGTAATTACATTATTGTTTTCCCCAATGCCACCTTTACTTTTAACCCACCAAAATGTGTCATTTGTTTAGTCTGGTCCCTGATTTTTATAGATCCTAAAAAGATAACTAACTACAGTGTACGCATTTTTTTTTTTTTTTAAACCAGTTTTGTATATGGCATGTAAGTAACTTGCGATACAGAGATTTTCTTGTAATTAATGTCGAGACACTGTCTTTATTTTTTTTTTATTTTATCTTTTTAGTACATTTTAGAATTGTAGATTTAGATACATTCATTATCACATTTAACGAAGTCCCAGTGTAATTTTTAATCAGATCTTCAGTAAAAAAAACAAAAAACCCCAAATGCAATTTTTTTTTTTTTTTTTATTGTTTGTTTTATATGATCCATTATACAGACTGTCCGGTGTTGCAGAGTTTTGTGGTGCCATAGAAATGATGGTGATTGCTTCCCACACTGTAATTTTAATCTGAAAAATAAGAATATTTTCAGTGTGTTTACAATGGAGGAATGTTTAAGGATCATTCTGCTTTAATTTCTCAAGCACCAATAAAATTTCATTATCCTGAATTTGTCAAGGCTGGACCCCCACCAAAACTGTCTAGGGAAATATCTAATGAAGCGGAGGGTGTCCTAGGGGGAGAGAGTTGTCCTAAAGTGGGTAACACTTTTATTGTTGTCAAACAAAGTTTTATTGTATAGATGACTTGTATTTTATCTGCTATTTGTCCTTTAAATATAAAAAATATTGTTTCATGTAAGACTTGTTCTCCAAAAGGGCAGCTCGTGTCTGGCTAGCGGCCTGACCGCAAGTCCTATTTAATGCTGGTCTTAAGCAGGCCATTCCAAGCATAGCTGGACAGAGTGGAAAGCATTTTGCATGGTAAATGGGCTTAGAAAATCAAAAACATGCTGTCTGGCAGCGTAAGATCCAGCAGTGTGATACCCATGGTAAATTACACAGCTGTACTTCACTCTTGTACTTTTCTTTTGTCTCCAAGCAGTCCAGAATTTCACATTTTCCATATAAAATGTAATTGCATCATTTTCATTTATGAACCATGTGACCACAGTTTAGGCTTGTCATCTGATGCCCTTGAGATATTTGGCAATGATGACATTCTTCTGTGATATTTACTTGCAGCGGTTAATAGAGGTCAGATCCTTTTAATATTTACATAAAAATACAAGGACTACTCAGTAACTTGGTCAATGTCACAGATCTTGCAACATGGAGGCTGCAACAGAAAAAAAGTAACAAATCAAACAATTGTGTGTGTAATATATATATATATATATATATATATATATATCTTTTTTTATTTTATTTTTTCTCATAAATACACTGTGCAAAAGTTTTAGGCAGGTGTGGAAAAACTGCTGGACAGTAAAAATTCTTTAAAAAATAGAAGTGTTACTGGTTTATTTTTAGCAGTTAACGAAATGCAAAGAGAATTAACAGTAGAGAGGTCTAAATCAAATCAATATTTGGTGTGACCTCCCTTTGTCTTCACAACGGCATCGATGCATTAATTCTTCTAGGTCCAAACATCTTGGAGAACTAACCACTGATGTAGGCTTTCTTAAATCCTTTTGTCTCTTATGTAATCCCAGATAGACTCATTGTTGAGATCAGAGCTCTGTAGGAGCCATATTATCACTTCTGGGGCTCCTTGTTCTTCTTTACAATGAAGATAGTTCTTAATGACATTGACTGTATATTTGGGGTCCTTGCCCTGCTGCAGAATACATTTGCAGCCAATCGGATGCCGCCCTGATGGTATTGCATAATGGTTAAGTACCTGCCTGTATTTCTCAGCAATGAGAACATCATTAATTCTGACCAAATCCCCCCCAACTCCATTTGCTGAAATTCAGCCCCAAATTTGCAAGGAACCTCACCATTTCATTCATGGTTTCCTGCAGACACACATTATTGTACTGCTCTCTAGCCCTTCGGTGAATAAACTGCCTTCTGTTACAGCCAAATATTTCACATTTTGACTCCTCAGTCAAGAGCACCTGCTGCCATTTTTCTGCACCGCAGTTTCTATGTTTTTTGTGCATAGTTGAGTCGCTTGGCCTTTTGGACAGACTATGCCGAACAGTAGATGGGGTGTACCTGGGTCCCACTGTTTGTTTTCCAGTTCTGAGCTGAAGGGCTGGAGAACGGTACAATGATAAGTGTATGCAGGCAACAGTGAAGCATATGATGGCAGTTGCCTTGGCAAAGCAGGCAGCAAAACGCGCGTCGGTGTTCGCCTTACTACATGACCTACCACCACCATTAGCTTTTCTGTAGAAAGACTAGATAGTCAGGATATATTATCAGTCGGCTAGTACCAATTATAGCTATAGGAATCGTTACTCCGTTGTACATACATCTAGCTCAGGGGTAGGCAACCTGCGGCTCTCCAGGTGTTGTGAAACTACAAGTCCCAGCATGCCTTGCCACTTATCTGCTGGTTATCTACTGGCAAAGCATGCTGGGACTTGTAGTTTCACAACACCTGGAGAGCCGCAGGTTGCCTACCCCTGATCTAGCTGCTGCTTTTGCCAATACCTATTAAGGGACGTACAGCGGTAAAGTGACCAGCCATCAATAGTTGTGGTTGAACCTAATTATATTAGTGCAGTTTATGATTAAGAAAGGCTGCGTGTTTCAGACAATAACATTTACTGACCATGAATTTTGAGTCCGTTTAAAGTCTAGCTTTAGACCTCTTTATTATATCAGGCTGCAGATATAAATAACCCAACAAATACAATAAGCCTATATTCCTAAGGGCATATAGATACATAGTATCAAGTTCTTTATAGAGTATTTGGAAAGCTGAAAACTTTGACTATCGGTTGTCTATGCACAGTAGCAAGTCTGGGATCCAGTTAACATATTGGATGACTTCTGCTCTGTGGAATTGTAATAAAGCATCAAGTGTGAATGAATTACTCTCATATAATAAATAATAATCACTTGACTCTAGAATTAATTTGAAACAACAAAATAAGACGTGCTAGTTGATATGCACTTTTTTATGTCAATAAATAATAAAACAATGTGCAAGATATAATATTGCATCACGTAGTGAGACAGATGACATTGTTTCACCATTTTAAATGGGTTTCCTTTTTTGCCTATATCCATCTATTCTCTGTGTTTTTAAATATTTCGCTACAAGCTGTTAAATATGGGAATATGTTTTTAGCTAATAATAAAATTTAAGTTTTTATTTAATAGTTCAGTGTGCCCCATATAGAACATTTTATTCTTTCTCCTTTGAATATGTATTTGCCCATGTTCTGGGAGCACCACCCGAACGTTAATGGATTTTTGGTGGAACCATATGAATTGGTATTCGGGGAAGTGATTACCTGGTGCGGTGATAATTTTTTTTCTGGAAAAAGATTAGTGTAGTTGGTCATTTCTGTCCCAGTGATTAACACATGAAAACAACTTTGACTTTTTCAATGCTGACATCATCATCACCATTTATTTATATAGCGCCACTAATTCCGCAGCGTTGTACAGAGAACTCATTTACATCAGTCCCTGCCCCATTGGAGCTTACAGTCTAAATTCCCTAACATGCACACAGACAAACAGACAGAGAGAGAGGGTGACCGACAGACCGAGAGGCAGAGACTAGGGTCAATTTTGATAGCAGCCAATTAACCTACCAGTATGTTTTTGGAATGTGGGAGGAAACCCACGCAAACGCAGGGAGAACATACAAACTCCACACACATAAGGCCATCGTCGGGAATCAAACTCATGACCCCAGTGCTGTAAGGCAGAAGTGCTAACCACTAAGCCACCGTGCTGCCCCTTTGACAAGTCATAGCCTATTAGCATACCTCCCAATGGTCCGGAATCCACTGTGCTGCTCCATTAAGGGGGGTATTCAATTGTTCGTCCGGACCTCAGAAAAACTTGCGCTCTAAAACTAATACGGTAATTACTCGCTGAATAGCTGCGAGCTGAAATTCAGCGAGTCAATTACCGTATGAACGGTATTTACGCGCAATATTACCGTATTAATGGTAATAGTTTTAGAGCGCAAGTTTTTCTGAGGTCCGGACGAAAATTGAATACCCCCCTAAGAGTAATGGCGGTGGGTCCGGCGGCTATTCCCCAGACCCACCTCCATTACTCTTGACTAGCGACATTGTCAATGTCGCAAATCACACTAGCGACATATGGAACCTGTCAGTACAATGGAAGTGCCGGCATTTCCACTGCCAAAATTACATACCCCACCTATAATATGTACCTACTGGTGTCCAAATACACGTTTACCACTGTTTTTGCTATTAGTACAGAGCATCTAAATGGGGGTGACATTTCCAATGTCATCACCATAGCGTTTGTTTTTGAATACGGGCAGTTGGTTATTCAGTTGCTGCCATTTTGTGCATTCAAGGCGTCCCCCATTTATCTGTACTCTGGCTAAAAGATTTCCCGACTTGTTTGTGGAGGTCTGTTTAAAAAGGTGGTCGGATTAGAAGAGGGTTGTCTTCTCCTGTTATAGCAAACTCTGGACATGTAATCACTATATGCAACTTAATAAAACGCAGCAATTTCTAATGATTCACACCTCAAGGCCAGAACGGACAAAAGATTTCTCTGTAAAAGTGCTATGTAAACACTGTCATGAAGTGCTTCCATGGGATTATATATGTTTTTACACATACACATTAAGACTGTCAAAGACTATAAAAGACTGAAATACAGCTCAAGAAAACCGATCTAGTCTATTACTGCACTACGTAGTCTCATCCTGAAAGACTGAAAACCTCCATCACCGTGTGTAAGCTCATCAGCCAACTGTATAAGAGAAGAGCAGCAAGAAGAACATGTGACCTAATTTCCCAGATCAGTGCATTTGCCACCTAAGGGCAGATATTTCACTAAGACCTAGCCAGCTGACTTAACTGGATTGCACTGTGTGGCTGACTTTAGACAAGCAAGCCTTATTTTTTTGCCTTCATCATAAAAAGATAAAGAACAGAAATAGATCACAGGGTGCACAGGAGAATTAGCAAAACAATGGAGTTGTTCTGACTACTACCTGTACTTAATTAATTATAGGTAAATAAGTTTAGATATGTATTTTAAATTCCTTATTGGATTAATACAAGAAAAGGAATTTTGTTTATTGTATGATCTGCGTTAGTGGCTCTTTAAACTGTAGCGTTTAAAGAGCCACTAAAACGGAAAACGCTAATATAGTGTAATTCTTTGTAATATATATTTTTTTTTTTTACGATCTCTGTGATGACTTGTCATTAAAAAAATCTATTGCTGAAGGCAAATATAACCATTTTTAGGATGCTAGATGATGCCTAGTATGTATCACTTCCAATCAATGCACTTTGAAGTAGGTAAAATAAAATATCCTGTGATCGCCATTTTCTAACATGTAGTTTAAAATACATATTGATCTTTGTGGAGTTGCGTTTCCATCCATCATGAATACTAAAAAAATGTTGAATGATTAAATGTTCATGTGTCTCTAATGGGCTTGCTCAGAAGTGCCATCATTTATAGTGCAGTGTTTCACACTGGCTGTCTTGTTACAACTTCAAAATGGCAGCAACATGTTGCACAAATATTTGGTCTATTTGGGACGCTAGCAAGGAATGTGCACATTTTGTGTTGTACTATATTTCAAGAGGAGTTGGATAGAAGTAAATGCACGTGCAAATCCTTTGTGTGTTTTCTAAAAGTCTCCAGTGTGACTGTAGTATTACGTTGCCTACACCTGGGAATATCTAGCTATTATGAAGACCTCCAGTTGTTTGACCTTACTTTGGAACTGCTGGATCACTGCTGTTTTATCCGTCACTTGTCTGGCTTGTTGTGTCCAAATATGGCCAGGTTTAGTTCATACATCTAATTCAGGATTCCTGCTGTAAATCTTTCCAGCTTCCAAGTATGAGATAAAATGTGCTTGTATTTGACATTTGATGGATGGGAAAACCCAGTTGGAAGCCCAGCTGAGTCATTTGATTTATTTGCAAATAGCTACCTCTACTTCAAGGGCACCTGCTCCTGTTCCGTTTATCACCTGCCTGGTGTATATTGCCTTGTGCTGCATACAACTATTAAGCTTGTCAAGCTAGTGAATGATAGATGACCGACAAATCTTCTTGTTCTACTCGCTGTCATTTTAATTCAGAAGTCGAAAGAACCAAGAAAGTAGTTTATTGCATTTTTGGTCTGCCTTAACTTTTGTATCTGTGTTTGTGGTAGTGATCAATTGTTAATTTCTTCATCAAGTGTTCAAGGTCAAAGCAGGGAACTGCACCATGAGTAAATGTTGAATTTCTTATGGTTATGTACCCCAAAAATGTAGGACATTTTTCTAGTTATATGTTTGTATTGAATAAATACCCATTTTAAAGTGATCACTTCACTTTGAATGATAAAGGCTGTCTTTACATATGAATTACTTTCAGACACATGTCCTTAGATTGTAGGTATTAGAAAGTCGAGGTCATTTTCTTTGTTGTCCTTATCTTGTTTGCTCACATTCTTTCCTTTCTTCAAGCACAATGGTAAAATCAATCGTGGTTTATGCCCCCTGTACATTCCAGATTAATAATATTAAACTGACTCAGATATTGAACGTTAAACTAACATAATGTGTAACAATCACTTGTGTGCACCTGTTACCTTAATCCCAAATGTCTCTGTATTGTTTCATTTAAAAGTAATGTCAGAGGGTGCTCTTCTAGTTATACCAGAAACTGTGTGCCATGGCTCCCTGGGGTGCCTCAGCGATCTCACATAGGTGCCACAGACAGGACTGGTGGTAAGCAAGGCGGGGGACTACTTGGTAATTATTTTGGCTTAGGGGTGCCTTGACAAAGACCCTAAGGGTGCCTCGAACTGAGAAAGTTTCCACAGAGTTACACTATAACACTAGATCAGAAGTTGTGAGCCTGTAGCTCTTAACTATTGTCCTTCATTTCAAGATCTCTACTTCAACATCAGCTTGAGAGACAGTCTATCTGTTATTAATCCATGGAAAGTTTTGTATTTGTAGTGTCTTAGTTAGTGGCACATGAAGGTGTATGTGTATATGTATGTGTGTGTATATATATATATATATATATATATATATATATATATATATATATATATATATATATATATATATATATATATATATATATATATATATATATATTTTAGTGTGTGTTTCATTTGCGATACAATCAAAAAACAGTGTTGCTCCTTTTACAGAACCATCCTTTTTTTATATGAATATTAGCATCCACAAAATATTACAGTATGTCATCAAGTGATCAGGCATTAAAAAATAAATTAAAAAAAATAGTATGACAACTGAGGACCCAGGGTTTAGCACGCCTTGGTAGTTTTCATACCCTGTGATGCATGGGAATGGTACGAGTGTGCAAATGCTACCACAACACAGTGGAATGTAATAAAATCGCCAATAGGTTTTGTAACAGTTGGGACTTTAATTTGCAGTCTAACATCAGACGTTCTATAACTCAACTCTAATAAAATTACCTGCTCATACAGTTAAGGCAATAAAATAATTAGCCAGATGGAAATAGGCATTTATTATTTATCAAATATTAACTTTTAACTTGTGTGTCTTCATATACTAAAATATTATTTTAAATGAGATTCCCTGTGGACCTTCTATTATGCATGTAAATGAGTTTAAATTCAAGGTCGTAATTTAATGGTCTTTTTGTACAGGCTTTTAATGGGAACATTAGCATCCAGACTATAGTGGCAAATATTCATTTGTCACATGAAATGATAGCAGTTGTAGCGAACATCAGAAAGTCTAACCTAGTGCTTTCTTTGTTAGCAGTTCTACTTACTGGTGCAGTTGTTTTTGTCTTTAGAACTGGCATTAGTTTGGGATTTCAGCGTGTGACCTCTGCTGACCTGTACAGTCGTATAGCAGGAATGGAGTGTTTTTTCCATGCAAGGTTGGTCTCTCACTTTTTTTTTTAATGTTCTGGCCTATAATATACAGCTTATTTTCTAAGAGCATGTGCCTGTTCTACTTAATGTTCACAAGAAATATAGGAATGCGAAAATTTAAAATTTGGTGCTAGTAGTTTTCTTGCTAACTAAATATATTATTTCTAAATGAATTATTAAGGGGCAGAATCATTTGGGTTTACTTGAGTTGCATAAAACTATTTCTTGCTTTTAAACACGTTCTGAGCACCATATGCTTGGCCACACATTGCAATATCTGCAGTGAACTTGGGCAATTTGCCCAATATCTCAGTATGTATAATCTCAGACCAATCAAAATCGTTTGAATCACTATTGGACATGTTAGTAAATGTGGCCAGAAGATGTCCCCTATTGGCATCCCCTAAACGTACCTAGCTTTTCCCTGTGATGCCAGAAGTGATCTAGTTGTTGGATGGGCCGAGTGCCATGAGGACAGATCTTGTCCAATTATTGTGTGTGTATTCAAATTGATTTTGTGTGTGTCCAGATTGTAGCCTGAACCTATATATGACCTTGCCAGAGAGTTACTTGGCTTAAGTAATGCCCTACCTTAGATCCTCGTCTCAGTAATACAGATATCAGGGTGTCCTCATAGTACATTCATATAACTTGTGCAGCAGGGTGTTAGGGGAAGTCCTCTCAGTCAGCATCTTTACCAGACAATCGTAGGTGAAACACGCTGTGAACATGCGGTGTAAGTGTTCTCTCAGAGACCACACACTGTACATGAAATAGAAACCATTTCTTCTATAATGTTGTCATGTGTCAACTCACTAGCTCTGAACACATGATCTGTAATTTATAGTTAAGATCTGCTTTCAGTCTCCTTTTTATAATATCAATAAGTTATATACGTGCATTGTATATTTAGTCAAAATTCTAGTGTAATCACAATGATGCTTTGCATGGAAGTTTTACAATTACAATATCCATGTTTGTAGAGAAGTGTCTATAGATTCAGAAGTGCTTTTGGATACAGTCATGGGATGCTCCACAGTGAATACAATAGGGGAGGGGTATGTTGTAGCAATCAGTACAGTAAAGCCCTCTGGCAGCTCTATGTTGGAGTGCACTTATAGCAGCGCCCTGTTGCTGTGTCTGGAGCAGGGAGGGCTGTGGGTTATGAATGCTGAATGGATTTCTAGTGGATTTGTTCCATGCACCTAATAGGTTTTTTTTGCTTGCATTTATCATTAGGAGTACACATCATTTTTATGTCCCAGTTTTATGAGAGAATCAAGACATTGAAAACATTTGCATTGAGATAATCTTGGGTATGACCATGGCTTATATACTGTCATTGCAAATTTACATTGGAGAGCATGTTAACCGTGAAAACTAAAATGTTACTGACTAAAAGTAAGGTAGATAATTTGGGTTTTAATTTAATATTGGTCAGTGGTTCGGGCGTAGTGAGACCATGTCCACGAAAAATGATACGCTTAGATCCATCTATCCAATCGCAGAGCGCCCCTGGGAGCTCCTGTGGCACACCTTTATTCACCTATAATATCAGGGAATCCCTTTCTCTTGGTATTGTACCTATACACAGCACACATCTATTCACGTACATAGTGTTTCATTAGTATTAGTTACATAAATATTCTCTGTACAGCATAATTGATGGCAATAAAAAAATAAAGGATAATAGTAAAACTATGCATAGTATGTAAAGGAGTGATGTTTTATTCATATTATTTACCCTGTATGGGCAGAAGACAGCAGACATACATCAAAACTTTATCTGCGTGAGTGATTGTATTAGTGGGAGCAGCCATCCTGCTTGTTCAGCTGAGTTTCATGGAAATATCACCTGTTTCCAATATATATATATATATATATATATATATATATATATATATATATATATATAATGCCCCGAATGGCATCAATACCGTATGATATAAACTTTATTTTACACTGTAGCAATTTTTTAAATTCTCGCTTTAGATGTCTATTTGAAGTAATACTTCACTACCAACCCAAATTTATAAATTTCCCCTTGATTGACAGACTGACTTACTGCAATGGAAATCTGCCTTATTGGGGTACCGCGTATTATAGTTTGGCGCGTAATCGCAGACCGTCAAGCTAATTGTATATGCCCCGTAGAGTCCTGCCAGTGTAATTTGAAGATGACCTCATGCACAGCAGTGAACTATGAGCACATTTACCAACAGGCATGATAATAATCTAATCTATTCCTGTAGGCTTTATTGATTTTGATGGATATAGTAAAAAAAAATATTTGGCCACGCAAAAGAAACTGACACTTTACCTCTCAGGTAAGCTATATCACTTGCTTCATCTAGATCCACACCATGCATAAGTATCAGCAATAAGCACATGTTAAATCACAATGTTTAAAAAAAGAAATGTAAAAAAAATGACAACTAGAAATAAAAAATAGAAATAGGCAACCCCGAGTCTACATACTTTCAGATGTTTGAGATGGTGAGCCGAAGTGGTTTTAGGTCATAGTTTTTGCCATGCGCAAGACCTCTTCAGACTATAAGTGCACACGTTTCAGGAATCAGAGATTTCTCCTGCCTTGGCCTATTTATCGGCGCTTAATGCATAGACCTCTATGGGGATAGTGGTATTAGGCAATTTATGAAACTGTGAAAAACTTTGACTTGCAGCGATACATAATGATGATTATCACCCCTTTCAATTTTTTAGCTTTGGGTAAAATGATCATTTATTTGCTATTGATTAACATGTGTTCAAGTGCAAATTGCATTAAAACAGCGAACACATCTGTATGGAATAAAAGCAAATATCTGGCTGCTAAGGTTTAGTGTAATTGGCACCCCCACGAAATGACGGTAAATAACTTACATTGTTTTCTTTCCTTTTTAAGCTACTAGAGTAAATCTGCGGGTCCAGAATAGATTATGAGGTCAATATAAATGCAATTTATTTAGAACAAGAAGAAATTCCTAGCAGAACTCTCTTATAATGATGTTATCAATATATTGTAGGCAGAAAGCTTAAATCTAATTTTTACTCTTGTACTTTACAGTTCAGCAGTTGAAATACCAGTGCAGATACATCACAAAAAAGGGTTTCCTGTTACTTTTGTGACTAAGAGTTTAGTGCAGTTTTGAAGATTTCTGTGTCATGACTAACTTTTTCCATTCTTTTTGAACTGCTTCCCAGTGACAGACGGGAAGGATATTGATCATAAGTGCTGGACAGATTTACATGAAATGCAGAGCTGTTGTTTTTGCATTATGACAACTAGGTGGGACCATTAATGCATAATTTAATGTACATTCCAATAACTTTTAGTACAGTCAGAGAGGAAAGAGGCTAATGGTTAATTTGTGTATTTAGCACTTCTAATCATGTGAGGAAAGGTGTGGTATCAACGCTATACATTTTTGCTGCATGCCTTATGGAAACCAACCTTTCTTTTTCCAACTTTTGTTTGAATATTTTTGCTTTTAAGCCATAAACAAAATTAAGTCAACAATGTAGTATAAAAGGGGAAATTAAATATGTTATGCATCTAAAGGAAGACCAGCATGGAAATGGGAGTTCTCCAGCCATGGATATGATACATGTGTAATGCCCCCTTGTGGCATTTTAGTAAATATTGCACCCCAGTGAATACAGGAGGGGTCACCTAGAGGGCAAGTTGGGTGCTTGTAAAAAGAGTCACACAAGCTGGTTGCTATTGTGACAAGCCATCCTAGTCTTCCAGTGACTGAGAAAAAGGAAGGGCTGTAGAAAGGGGGAAAGAGAGATATACAGAGGAGACAGGGAAAAAAGAGATGTAGCTGGGGACCTGGGAGAATGGGGAGGAAGCTCCCCTGGCATTGCCTGAGAGTGTGAGTGCAGTGGCTGCACAAGGGCAAGTACTGTGTGCCTGAATAGAGGGAGAGTCCCCAGAGCAGAGACTGCTGGAGAGAAGTGGCAGCATGCATACACTATGGGATGTAGGACCCGTTTATGTGTTGGAGATGAGCTACACTGTGATTCTGGCTGAACTGTGAGTAGCTGTGAAACTATTGTGACCAGGAGAACCTGGTATGTAGTGTATAAAACCAGCAGTGTGCCTGCATATAAAGAGGGCAGGAGTCCTTAATCCCAGAGAGGGGAGAGAACCCCATATTATTAAAGAGAATCCCAAGAGAGAGAGGGGGACATTTTGCATGGAAGAGACCCTGGATTGAGACTTGCTGCAAGAGGCATGGTAGCTGGAGTGTCCGAGCCAGGGGCTGTGCGTACACAGACAGAAGTGTCAGAGCCCAAAGGAGAAATCATCCCCACGGAGTAGGGGTGAGCTGCAGTCGAGAGTTACACATTGTATGTCAGAACTGCATTGAGATGCTGCCTACCTATTAGCATCCATGTGTGTGCCTCTACAGAGAAAGGGTGAAGTATGGAGTATGCAGGGTCAGACTGGCCCGCCGGGGGACTGGGCTATCACCCGGTAGACCCTGAACCTGATAGCTCCCCTCTTCGTTGGTGGGGAGAGCAGGGGAAACTTAATTTTTTTTTTTTAATACTCGCATGACCGCGGCACTCAGACTTCTCTCTGCTCCGTTCGCACTGAATGTTGGGCGTGGCGTCATCACGCCCGATGTTCAGTGAGGAGCATCGCAGAAAGGAGTGGGGAAGAAGAAAAGACAGAAGAGAAGAAAGAAGCCGATAGAAAAGGTAAGTGAAGGAATGAAAGCAAGGGGGGAGCACGGCAGAGTGTGAAAAAGGGGGGCCAAAGCAGCATGGCACAGGGTGATGAAGGGGTGCCAGGAGAAGGGGAGAGAAAAAGCAGCATGGCACTGGATGATGAAGGGGGGCCAGTTTAAGGAGCATGAGGTCTATTTATCAAATGTGAATATGAATTATTTAGTGTCAGTGATGGTTGCGGTAAATAGGTATATTTATTATACGTAAATGCAATTTATTTATTGCAGGCGTTGGAGGGAGGGAAATAGGTTTATTAAATGGGAATACTATTACTTTAATGTTGGGACTGGAGAAAGGCATAAGTATTAATTGTGGGTCCTACTGATTTAACGCCGTGGCTGGTTGGAATTTTCTAAATGTACCCATTATTTTTTCCAAATAGGGCCCTCAACATTCCAGGATCCAGACAAGCCGCAACTAAAGAAACCAGCATCCACAGGTGGTAAAAGTGACAAGAACAGGTAGAGCAGTCTGTCAAATGTTCCGAGTCTTGCGCAGGCTTGGCTAACCTGGAGTGCCACAGGTTAGCCAAGCCTGTTCTAGTGGGACAATCCCTATTTTTGGTGACTGTTCTGCCCAATCTAAGGGGCAGGTCAAGACTGTGTACTCTTTATAAACACACTGCATTCATTATATACTACACTATGGTGCTAGCTGTCCTTCGTGGGCTGACCACTCCCCCTCTAGTGTCTGGTCTCACCTCTATGATGGCTGGCCACACCCCCTCTGGTAGGCCTCTAGCATTGCAGTCCCCCCAGTGGGCCTTTCATGCCCCAGTCCGACACTGCACTACAAAGTGACATTACCTGTGTCCCACTACTTACAAAGAAACATCTGCATGTGCAAGGACCCCCTAATCATTTACACCTATGCCCCTCAGCTAGCCAGGACTTGGGAGGAAGGTGCACTGTGTAACCCTTGCACCCCAAACCACACACAGTGAAAGGGGGTTACACATGGATTGCTCAGAGACTGCTTCAAGAAAATCCTCATAGCTATACCCTACAGCTATATGTCTATAGCTTTGTACATGCTGAAAACAGAGGAGTTGCTGATATTTATTATTCCCTTAGAGTGGGGGACAAGTAGAAAAGTGAAGGGGGATAGAGGGTGAAAGCCAATTGCCTTATGTTTCCTTTGAGTAAATGGCGTGCTTCAAATAATGGATACCTGTGTTCGTCTCATAATGTTCCAGGTTGCCCTGATGGTTGCGAAGTTATTGGGGGGGGGTTATATAGAATGAATGTGACGTGTTCCATTCGATACATTATGCAGACAATGTTGATTGAAGCAGATAGAACTACCCTCCCTATCTTTTTCCAATTTTGAAACCATTTGACATTTGGGTGTGCATTTAGAATATGTCTTACAAGTTTTTGGGTGTGCAACTGAGTATTCGATATGGGTCTGTGTAAAATAAAAGAGAATAAAAAGGGAATTTAGGGAGTTAAACACTAGCTATGGCTCTGGTTAGATCGCAAATCTTAGTCCAATAGTGCTTTTATTTTAAGGAATGACCACCATATGTGCAACTCTAACCACACAACCTTCTGCTCAAGTCTGTGGAATGCTGGAAGATGGAGTGGACACATGTTGCCAATACCATCTATAGAAAAGCTATGTTTTCTTTGATTGTAAATTATATTGAACTGTTTGCTAGATTATCCCCAATTTTGGATCATTCCTCTGAGCTCTTATTTTGTTTTTCTTCTGCCCAGCTCATTATTAGCATTACTTACTAAGCTATCACAAAGCAGGAGAGTACAGGAGTCACCATGTATGAGTGCACATTTCTGAGTCTGCCTACAACAGGCACTTCGGGCTGACACCGTTGCAGTTCTGTTGCACATGGCATAGTATGGACCAGTCACAACTCGTACAGGAATAAAGTTGATGGGCATTATTAAAGTGATGGATAAGGGTGAATTTAACTCATTTTGTGTCAAACACAGGACATTAAGATGGACTGCAACCAAACTGAGCACAAAAATTTCTGCATACTAAAATCTGATTAATCCCTACATCTGGAGCAAGTAGAGAAAACACTGGCTGCAAGCTTTACAAATGTGCGCACATCAAAAGAAATGCTAAAATAATGCCCTCTTACCCCTACCATCCTTAGTTGGTTAATTTGTGACGTGCTTTTAGGCCATATACATTCACAGTGCAATGCTAAACCAGTGTTGGAACATGTATTATACAGCCTATTTCATTGTATGCATATTTGCTGCAAGAGGAGAAATGAAATGTACAACTATACACATAGAATACATGTAATGTTACTTTGTACATACTGTATATATACAGAATGTGTCTCTTTATGTGCATGAAAGAAACCTAGTAGTGTTTAATCCTAGTTTATTTTGTGAACGCTTCCTAAAATTATAGTACTTTTCTTGAGCGGTATTAACTGTGTAGTAAATAGTTCAGACCAGAATACAAAAACAAGCACCTATTTCGCAAACTCTTATATAAAGATTTTGAGAAAAGACAGATTCTGTAGTATTCTAGAAGAATACAATGGGAAATGACAAATACTTTAATGCTTAATCACTTTTTTCACTTTCACTCTAAACAAATATTATTATTGATCTGTGTGACTGATACTAATAAAACCATCACCTACCAAGGCATCAACAACATCATCCCTTCATACATCTCGAAATACTCCCCCCTGTGTCACCCTCTTAGAGGGAGCCACCTCTTAACCACTGCCTCATCTCATCTATAACACACCTCACTCCTGCCTACAAGACTTCTCATGTACAGCTCCCTACTTATGGAATTCCTTACCACACCCGATCAGACTCTCCACAATCTTTAAATGCCCTCTGAAAACCTATCACTTTTTTAGAACTCAATCCACACTCCCCTATTCTACTTTAACTATTACACCCACTCTCCACTTTGAGCTACACTTGTTATTCTTGTCTCAGCTGTGCCCTATTCCCACCACATTGTAGACACTCCCACAAGCAGACACCCCCCCCCATCCCAATCCAGTTCTCATGTCTTCATTTATTTTGGCTACCTTGTATGTCTCTGTTTTTTCCACTGTCCAACACTGCGGGACTCTATAATAGATTTAAATTGTACACTTCTGTAAATATATTAAATATTACATGTTATGTGTTAGTGAAGCCCCTGTACTTTTATGTTTGTGGTATATGATTTGCTCCTTGTTTTGTGTGTGCCTTGAATCATTATGGTTGTTTAATTACATCTTCATGTTTTTGTTGTGCTAAATAATCTTAGTATTACTAATTAAGTCGCGTTTGTTGGATTCGCCACCAGGCAGCTTGTTTCTGTGTATCATTTGTCATAATTGATTTTCAAGTGACCTTGAACTGAGCAAACTGACTGTTCTGGAAATCTGACAAACTCACAGACCTGTAGCATTAAATAAAACTTACTTAATTTTACATGTGCATACGTCTGATTATATGGTGTCACAGTGACTTTACAACAAAATTTAGGCCATGTGTAATGTTGAGCTGAATAATATACATGAAATAATGAAGTGTTTTTATATTTAAAAATACACTATATGTCCACAAAGTGCCCTCTCCTCTACAGCATTTTGCCATGTTAGGAGGGAAGTGATTCTCTGACACAGCAGCACAGTTTGACTGACTAGTTCTGCAGAAACTGTTTGTTAGAGTCACACTAGAGAGGTGTGAAATTTATAAAACTGTTCCATAAAATATTTGTTACTTCAAATTTTGACTCTGCTGTGTAATACCAGGATAACACTGAGCAAAGTATTTTACCTGCATGGATCAATTTGAAAATTTATATTTCATTCATTGTCTTTTTCGGAGCTATGTGCTTTTCTATCTGAGCTGAGAGTGTGAGACTTGCTGGTTCTGCAGTGCTATGTAATGTACTATGTGGCTGGGTAACTACTGTTTTGACCTGTGTGTGATCCCAATAAAGATATGGGATTGGGCTTCAGCTGTCGGTAATAGAGTGGAGAGGTAATAATCTATTAAACTTTCTGTTTATCAGGGCTGGAGATGAATGTATGTTCGTGTAACACTGATAAATGCATTTACCTACATACTTTGGAAATGGTAAATTTTAGGATGTATTTAATGTTGGTGGTCAGGGTGTGGTGGTACTTAAGGATATGTATTGCTGCTGATGACTACAGAAACTTGTACCGCCGCTATTTAAGAATACTTGCCTACTGGACGATCCTTGGTGAAAAGAGCTCTCTGCAACAAAAAACTCTTGTTTTGCTGTGAGAGACCGTCTTCATTGAAGTGACAGAGTTGATTTACTGCGCATGTGCTGATATTTCATCGTACATGCTCAGAACAGTCACCTCTGGCCTAAGGAGGGGAGGAGCATGCAGCCAGCGAAGAGGATCCTCATGACAGGACTCCATTGGAAAATGTAAATAACCCGAGAAGGCGTTAAGTTTTTAGTGCTAGTGGTGAAAAGTTCAGTTAACATCCCCATAGACACCTATTGGGACAGTGATAAACGGCTAAATGTTGCTTTAGCTCTGAGAAATATGACTTCTTTGTTGATAAAACATTGTTAAATGGGAGGAAGCAGTAAAAAAAAGCCTTTTTACAGCACTTTTGATGCATTTTAGGCTCTTCACATCTCCATAAATAAAAATGCAATGCCCAATATGTTTTTTTTTTCTTTATTAATATTGTAAGAATATTAATGTAAGAGTAAGGCATTTTGTAAGACTTAAAACTATAATTTTTTTTAACATTCCTTATATTTAAATTTACACTAGTCAGTGTTGGTAAAGAGTTTCTCTATTCACGGTGTATTGTACATGATAGTTCTAATTACATGGTGATTCTAGGATAGCTAGAACAACAAAAGCTTATCTGATTGGTTGCTATGAGGTACCTCATGACCATTTTATTAAATAAGTCTTCATTTGTAATATTTTGGAAATTTCATTAATCAGTAAATGTGGACAAAATAACTTCTACATATTTGAGTTTCTTTTTAAATTCCACTGACTGCTAGTTAAAGTCAAACCATAGATAATTGTCACAAAATTATTGTGTAGACCATTTACCAATAATAAAGCCTCTCTCAGACGTGACTAGTAGTACCCTTTTTGCCTGGCCAAAAAATATAAATAAATAAGTATAATTCCAAGACAAAATATCGCGTTTTTCAGTACAGTCCATTTTGACCAATATTTGTAAGGCACCATCATATTTATAAAGGGTCAAAAAATATATATAATTTTATATATTTTTTTGTAGTGGTGTCCTGTCCCCTCAGTGGTCCTAGAATTATCAGTGTTACGGTGCCAGGAACTTGGTGCTTACACCTTCTGCTGTGTGCAAGCAATTGCAGTGTAAGCAATGTGTTCCAGTGGACAAAGATGTATGCAAATACATGTGTGTCACTAGCCTTAGTGATTGGTTTGAGTGGGATATGTTGTAACTCAAACAGGTGATCATTACAAAAAACGTCACCCATACATTTCAATTGGTTAAAGTATACTAAAATGTCAAGTTGATTACATGGACTTACTAGTCAATATGTTTTGAACAAATTATGTCTTGGCAAGAAAAGCATTTTTTGATTACAGGTTATAATGAATAGCTCATCTAGATTCACAAATCAGTGGTATTTTCTGGAAAATATATATCCTAAATCTTGCTTTTGTTTTAATGTAGGACTTGGCATACTGCATTGGTATGGAATCCATTATACAGAGGGCATGTGATAAGGGTGTCTCTTCCGTTATTTAAAGTAACATGCTTTTAATATATTACATTACATTTCTTTCGCTACACTGGCCCTATCAGCCCTCTCCCATACTTGTCTCCCTCCGGGAGATCCCTGAAGAGGGGTGTAATGGGAGGGCAGAAGGGAGCTGGCACGGTAATTTGTGTCATTTTGGCCCCTTTTGTCGCGGAGAGGTGCGGCAAAAATGATGCTCTTCACCATGAATCGCGTCATTGAGGCCCGTCGAGGACAGGAGAGACTTTCCTGCTCTCCCGGGAGACATACCCGGAATTCGGGAGTCTCCCGGACATTCCGGGAGAGTAGGCAAGCATGTATAAATTGTTTAGTAGTGCTCCTCACAGTGACTGTAGGATGAAGCACTCGGTATGTCTGTGTGTATTACATTATCACTAAATGGCACCAATTGTTTGTTTTTGGGGGGTTTTTTTACCCCTGTTTTTCAGGACTTTAAGATTATTTTTTTGTTGTTTTTTTTTCCCCCGTGTCATATCCACATTCCATTTCCTAGTAGAATGCAGCTTTGCCAATGAAAAGTAGTGTGTATTTACTACTTTCCGCTACAAATGACTGACAAATCAAGGCGGAAGGCAATGCTGCTTCTCTTAAAATGCAGTCAGGTAGGGAGCTAATATCGGAACAAAGCTGCTCCTTTCTGATTTGTAATCTTATGAAATTATGACAATTGAGCAGACACATTAACAGGCACAAATGAAAAGGTTTGTATGTCCTAGAACTCATTCTGCTGACCAATTCATATGCTATAGACAAAATCATAGCCTTATGTATATCATAGCAGCTACAGGTGCCACTTTTTCTGCTCCTGCCTAAATTGATATTTTATCATGAGATATACGGAACTTCCCAGACTTCATGGTTTATTATATTAGCAAAATAATGTAGCTTTGACATTTACAGCAAGTTTTATAAACTAGCAGAAAGCATAGATCTTGGGAAAATATCTGTGACCCTTGACATGTTGACCCTGGAGTTTTAATAGAGAACATGTCTCCAAGTTCCTATTGACATGGGCTATTTTCAGAGCAAGCTGTTTTGTGTGAGTAGGGTTTAGTAATGTGTGCCTTGGGAATGATCATGCATACATTTTCATCCTCCCATGAATCCAAATGTATATGACTAAATACAGACAATGGCATGTTCCGGGGTTTTCTGTAATGGGGGTAGAGGACAAGGAAAGAGTAGGAAGCAGATTGAGGCTTAAAAATCAACCTCTGATCTTCCTGCCTGTTCTATAGTGTAATATTCTAGGGTAGTCGGCATTATTGCAAGCCAAGGAAAATGATTTGTCAGCAACCTTTACAGAATTGTGGGTAGATGTACATTTATTTCTTTAAACAATTATCAGCATTACCAGTATACATGAAGGAGAAATGTATTAAACTGCAAGTTCAGATATCTACTGTAGATGGCATATGTATTGCTTAAAATGATATGCTACTGGTAGCACTTAACAGACACAAGGGATACGCTACTAACATAGAAGTAGGCAATTGGGTTTGTTTGATCTAGTGCAAGTTAGAGAATGAAAGCAAATATAGTGCTATGGCTTACCACACATTTAGGTTCACATTATGCGGAATGAACACATCATGCATATTATCCATAAAACCAGATTATGCCTGACTAGCACCCCTCTCACGTCAAGAGGGCAGCTACTGAGGCAGCTGAACTTTTAGTCCATAACAAAAGTTTGATAAGAACCTCATTGGAATTGTAGCAAATATGGATGGAAATCCAAGCACATCTGCACCACTTTAACCATGACTATTCATTCTGACTGGCATCAGGGGAACCACAGTCCGAAATAATGGAAGGGGTTAAAACAGGAGTTGCGGAATAAAGGGCATTCTTGTATTCTTGATTAATAACCCTTCATTCCCGGCGGTCGCATACTAACTCTTGAGTCAAAACAGTGTATAACAGGGATGGGAAAACAAGAAGGGACCCAGTGGCCCAAATCAAGTGACTACTCTGTCCAGCTCTCAACCAAAAGCAGTAACCAATAATTTCATATTGTTCATGGCCCTTCAACTCATGATTACAATGGGAAGCACAACGCTGGGGTCTTTAGTTCAATTCCCAACCATGGCCTTATCTGTGTGGAGTTTGTATGTTCTCCCCGTGTTTGCGTGGGTTTCCTCCGGGTGCTCCGGTTTCCTCCCACACTCCAAAAACATACCAGTAGGTTAATTGGCTGCTATCAAAATTCTCTCTTTGTCTATATGTGTATGTTAGGGAATTTAGACTGTAAGCTCCAATGAGGCAGGGACTGATGTGTATGAGTTCTCTGTACAGCGCTGCGGAATCAGTGGCGCTATATAAATAAATGGTGATGATGAAGTGTTGGGAAAAGGCAGAAAGCAAAAGAGGACTGTGCAAGGGGAAGGGAGTGAGAGTACAGACTGGGCACTGAGGTGCTCTTTGGCTGCCAATCAAGGAATCCTAACTATGGTAATGTGTTTTCTGTTTCACGCTTATGTTGAAATATTGTTTGCTACTTTGTGTATTGTTTTAAGTTCATTTTTCCGTGAAGTATGAGAAGTTAAAAATAAACTTGGTTTATTTACCTTTAGTAGTCCTTGGTTTGAGCTTGATGACCTACCCATCCATTGGTACCTGAGAAGGTGCAATACATCTCTTAGATTTCTGTATATCTTCATAAAGGCCACAACAATATTAATAATTAATATTAAAAAGTTGTAACATATGTTAGTGGACATTTTGGTTCAAAGGGGTATCTGGAATGTAACAAACGACAGATCCACATGTACAGCTCTGCTGCCTGTGCCAAGAGAACCAGATGTTTCTGGATAAGGGATCCTCCTCTGACTGTACTATGTAGGTTGCAGGAAGGGAATGACAAACAGGGTGTGTGATTCAAAGATGAACGATGTTAGCCAAGGGACATGAAATGGTCAGAGCGATAAAATGTGGGAGCTATTTGTGACACATCCAATAATCTTTAGCATCCTCTTTGTTAGACATCACATGTCACTTTGGTTAAATAGACTGTCCAGTGCTTCTTTCTCATATATTGCAGCTTTTGTGCCTTACAGTCAGTGGCTGGATATCTGCACTGCATATAATTTGCAACTTTTTATTAAGAGACATTTTTTTTTCTTTCCCTTACTGTAATAAGAATGTACAAACCATATGATTTAATATAGAAATGGGGCAGACCCAATCAGAGAACATTAAAAAGAAATATAAACTTACAAAGATATTTTTTAAATCCTATTGGTTACTTGTAATGATCAACTGTCCTTAATGTCAATGGAAGTGTTTAAATATCAAATATTTCGATTTGCCTATTAATAGTTGTAATGGTTATAACTTATAAATTATACGTACTTGCATGTATGTTACATTGTTACATACAGTATTGTGTGTTTAAGTTAGAGATGCTCAGGCTCGGTTTTCTGAAAACCTAATTCACCCACCCAACATCGCCAATCCGAGTACCGAGCCGACCTGGCTTGGTACTTTACAGCTTCCTCTGACCTGAATCGAGGAAAAAACGTCATCATTGCTTTGTCGGATCTCGCGGGTTTTGGATTCCATAAGTACCTCCCTCAACAGGAGATCCAACGCCATTGCTCACACTGCAACAGGGGAAGCAGTGTTCTTGTCACTCACCATTCTCCAGTGACATTGCTCAGTGCCATTGCTCACACAGAAACAGGGGTAGCAGTGATCTTGTCACTCACCATTCTCCAGTGACATTGCTCAGTACCATTGCTCACACAGAAACAGGGGTAGCAGTGATCTTGTCACTTGACAAAAATGACTTGAAATGACTGGAAATTAATGTTATTGAGGTTGTTAATAATGTAGGAACAAATAAAGAGCCAAATTATGTGATTTTAGCTCTTTTTTTTTTTCCTAAAATAAAATACAGATCCAAAACCAAAACACGTGAGGGTGGTTTTGCCAAAACCAAAACACAGGGGTCAGTGAACATCCATAGTTTTAAGTTTAATATGTATTTTTACTTTTTCAAATAAACTAGTGCCGTCCAACTGGTGGTGCACAGCCCCCTAAGTCTTTCTATTGTTGCACAACTTAAGAACAAAACTAAATCACCTTGAAAATATTTGGCGTTGTAGGGTTTGGTCCATAATAACATGCATGGTTTTGTAGTAAGTTTCTTTAATATTTTTAAGCTGGAAAATTGTGGAAGAAAGGATGCAATAATAAATATGCATGACTGTTAAAAAAATAAAGAGCAAAGTTATTGGAAGCATGAAGGTAGGGAGTAGAAGCAGTTGAAGGAGCTTTATCTCTTGTGGACTGGCAACAGCCCACATTTGTCATTTTTGTGATGCCCAGATGACATGATTCTGACAAGTGTAAAGCGGGATCACTGTTGAAAATGTGTTGTTTTTGCAAAAGATAGAGCTCTGCCATATACATCAAGTGTCATTGACAGCAATAACAGCGATATCGTCAGTGGTAGCTCCCGGTGATGGCTTCCTCATGAACTTGTTAGATGGGTTGCACGTGCGCAGATCCCCTGACACTAGTGACTCCTCACCACTCTCATTGTGTGTGTGTGTGTGTGTGTGTGTGTATGTATATATGTGTATATATATATATATATATATGTATATATATATGTATGTGTGGTTAAACAGGCGCTCAGTGTATATCACCACAAAAAGTGCTTAGTGCTCAAATATAAATAAATACACATACTGTAGGTTGCTCCAAACTCCAAATGCATCAATTGCAGATAACCTGAATAAACATAAGAGAAGAAGCGCCAAACATAGTGTAATACCATCAAGTTAAAATCATACAATAATGTGCTTCAAAACCCGCATACCAAGTGGATAAATAAATCGGGCTTATCTGGTTAGTAATTCGATTCCAGATCCTCCTCAGAAGATGACAAGTTCATAGGTTCACTAGAACTCAAAGGATAATAACATAGTGTAATACGCCCATGTATCAATTTTAAAAGAGGTTTAATTACCCATCCGGGTGCAATAGCAATAAAATGCCCGTACATTAAAATATAAGAAATACAGCTTATCTGAATTTGTCCTCAAAGACACAGATGTCCAAAAGATCCTTCTTAGGGGAACATAAAAAGATAACAGAAGCGATGCCTCCTCAGTCCTTAACGCGGGAAGACTTTATCAAAAGGTAATATCCATCCATAATACCAGACCTCCTTAAATAGTCGGCAAATCCTGAAGGCGCGAGTCCACCGGAGCCACTCTGACTTACAACTGCAGAGTCATGACGTCACTTCCGCCATACGGCGATATGTCACTTCCGCCCTTATGAAGCCAGCTCCACGGGATGTTTCTTACACACATCCGCCCACAACACACGGGCAACAGTAAAACATAATTAAACTTAAAAACAATTTAAATTCCTAAATGTTACAATTTTCAAATAGTGGAGAAGGTAAGCTAAACATTAGACAAACCTACATTATTTAACATATAAACCAAAAGACTATTCTCCACATATCTCCTCATGAGGTATAATGTCACTCACCGGACCGTGAGTGCCTCTTCCCGGACATTTAGGAACCGTGGCCGTCCTCCATCCTGAGGGTCTGCGCATGCGCAGCCCTTTCCAAACCTTCAGTGTATGTTCCTTTAACTTAATTGGCAGATCAGGCAACCTCCCTATATTAAGCACCTGTGGTCAACACCACGTTGCCTGATCTTGGAGTCTCATTCCCTATGAGTCTCTGAAGGTGTTCCTGTGTTTCCTCGTTATTCAGCCCAGCTGATTCTTGTGGTTTCCAAACCACTTCTACCTCTGTGGTTTCCAAACCACTTCTACTCCAGTGGTTCCCATACCACTTCTACCATCAACTGTATCATCGTGACTGTGAGCTGATTCCTATCCGCTGCCTCCGTGCACTACAGTCTTCTAACCACTTCTACTCTACTATGTATTATTGGGACTGTTAGCTGATTCCTATCCGCTGCCTCCGTGCACTACAGCCTTTAACCTGCAACTCGTCTGTGTTTCATCATCGTGACTGCTACTGATTCCTATCCGCTGCCTCCGTGCACTACAGCCTTTAACCTGCAACTCGTCTGTGTTTCATCATCGTGACTGCTGCTGATTCCTATCCGCTGCTTCCGTGCACTACAGCCTTCAACCTGCAACTCGTCTGTGTTTCATCATCGTGACTGCTGCTGATTCCTATCCGCTGCCTCCGTGCACTACAGTCTTCAACCTGCAACCCGTTTGTGTTTCATCGTGACTGTTTGGCTGATTCCTATCCGCTGCCTCTGGGCGCTTCAGTCTTCAGTCCTTGTCAACTCTCCCGTGTTTCCCTGAGTCTACTGCCTATGGTGCTACCCGCTATTCTCCGTGATCAACAGTTCCAGTTCAACTCTGCTCTCCTGTGTCCCATCGTTACTGCACCTGCTGGTTGCTATTGGCTACCTCCGTGTTCCCGCAGAGACCCGCTGTTACTACTCCTCAGCGCGACTTATTCATCTACTGCTGATCCGCTCTCCACGCTTTCCTGTGTTTCCCTGCTGGTCTACCTACCTGTGCGCTGCACCTACTAGACCACCGCTTCACCCATCCAGGGACTTCGCATCCTGCCGGCCTCCTGCCGTTCAGGTATCTCTGCACTCCTGTCTGACTGCCTTCTCCTGAACCACGGTATGCCTACTTCTCATTGACTGTGCTGTGTATTGCATACCTTGCTGGACTGTGTTGGTTCTCCTCTGGAGTGTGCTATCCGCTGAGTCTATTGCCATCATTGACTGTGTTAACTTATGCTGGACTACTTCTAGAGACTTTTCTATATTGGCAGTATTGCTCAGTTATCTATACATTAATATTGTGCATATTACTGTGGTTCAAAGTCAAGGTGCCCGTGTATATCTTGTGTTGCAGTTTCTCCCCGTGCACCTCCTCACATATATATTCAGTGGTACAACTTGCTGAAGGCAGACCACTGATCCCTGTTTCCAGTATCACCTGTTCCATTATCCTCTCACATAGCAGTGGTACAACTTGCTATCGCAGACCACTGACTACCCGGATACCTCCACTTGGATTCCATTCCTTCACTCAGACAGCGGTACAACTTGCTATCCGCAGACCGCTGACTCTCATCACTCCCTCGTTTCTGTTGGACATTCCTCCTCACTATAGCAGTGGTACAACTTGCTACCGCAGACCACTGACTACCTTCACGTGTCCTTTGTCCATACAGTTCCTAGTGTATTATCACTTCCATATTGCCAGTGCTGCTAGTCATAGACTTTCCTGAGCATCTCATCAGCTGCTATTTCCTGTTCCGTGATCACCCTGCTACCAGAGTACCATATTACCACCTATACTGCTCTGGTAAGCCTATCACCTGGTGATCCCTGGGTAAAGACTCCTAGTGCCCGTGACAGTAAGATCAGGCCATGACAGACCCAGATACGGAACCTAGCGCTAAAGAGATGCTGCAGCATCTGGTCAGCCGTGTGGAGCAACAGGATGCTCGCCAACAGCTGTTACTTCAATGTTACCAATCGTTAACCTCCCAAGGAACATCTGGACAGACTGTGACAGCTAATATTGAAGCTCCTGTGCTTTCCTCCGTTTCCCCAGTGCCATCCCAGGTGTCTACAGCTCCTACGCTTCACCTGCCTACTCCGTCAAAATATGACGGGGACCCCAAAACTTGTAGAGGTTTCCTTAACCAATGTTCAGTCCATTTTGAACTCCAACCTCAAAATTTTTCTACCCATCGTTCCAGAGTGGCCTATCTTATCTCATTGTTTTCCGGACAAGCCCTGGCTTGGGCCTCCCCTCTGTGGGAAAGAAACGATCCAATTCTACAAGATAGTGCCAAATTCATTTCCACGTTCCGAAGTGTGTTCGATGAACCAGGTCGCGTGACCTCCGCTGCTTCCAGCATTCTTCGTTTGCGACAAGGCTCCAATACCGTAGGACAGTATGTCATTCAATTTAGGATCTTAGCCTCTGAACTTCAGTGGAATACTGAAGCATTAGTTGCCGCCTTCTGGCAGGGGCTCTCCGATAAAATTAAAGATGCACTGACTACCCAAGAGCTTCCTTCGTCACTAGAAGATTTGATCTCTCTTTGCCACCGTGTAGATATGAGATTTCGTGAAAGAGAGTCTGAGAAAACAACGGCTGTTAAAGCACCTCTTCGTTCAAATCCTCAATTTCGTCCAGCTCCATCCTCTGTGATTCCCATGGAGATAGGACGTTCCAAATTATCTTCAGAGGAGAGGAAACGAAGAGTAAAGAATAGACTCTGTATCTATTGTGCTGATTCCACGCATACGCTCAGCTCTTGCCCTAAGAGATCGGGAAATGCCAGGCCCTAACTAGTTCTGGAGAGGTGAAGTTAGGGTCCCTGGAGTCCTCTCCATTGTCTATGAAATCTAAAGTCTGCGCTTTTGATGTGACTATCTCCTTTGCTACCAAATCCTTTGAGTCACAGGCATTGATTGATTCCGGAGCAGCAGGAAATTTCATTTCTAAATCATTAGTGAATCAATGGTCCCTACCAGTGATCACTTTAAAAACACCTATTACTGTGACGGCTATAGATGGATCACGTCTCATCAATGGTCTCATCACCCAGAGTACGTCTCCAGTAACCCTTCAGATTGGTGTACTACACCATGAAGAAATTTCGTTTTTAATTCTTCCAGTTACGACAAGTCCGGTTGTCTTAGGCCTTCCATGGCTTCAGTGTCACTCTCCCCAGATTGACTGGCGCACTCCTCAAGTTACGTCTTGGGGGTCTGAATGTCACCGTCGTTGTCTTTCTCAAGTGACTCCTCTTAAAGTACAGCAATCTTCCATCACATCTTCCTCCCCGGGACTCCCTCCTCAGTATGCTTCATTTGCCGATGTGTTTGATAAAGCTCAGTCTGAACGTCTTCCTCCTCATCGTTCTTGGGATTGTCCGATCGACCTTCTACCTGGCAAGACTCCTCCCAGGGGCCGGGTCTATCCTCTCTCGTTGCCTGAAACTCAAGCTACATCTGAGTACATACAGGAGAATCTCCAGCGTGGCTTCATTCGACCTTCCACCTCTCCCGCTGGAGCTGGGTTCTTCTTCGTCAAAAAGAAGGATGGATCATTACGCCCTTGTATAGATTTTCGTGGACTCAACGCCATTACTATCAAGAATCGGTATCCCATTCCGCTGATCACTGAGCTATTTGATCGCATCAAGGGAGCTCGGATATTTACTAAGTTGGATCTTCGTGGTGCCTACAACTTAATTAGAATCCGTTCCGGTGATGAATGGAAGACCGCGTTCAACACCAGAGATGGGCATTACGAATATTTAGTCATGCCCTTCGGGCTGTGTAATGCCCCCGCTGTTTTCCAGGGTTTCATCAATGAGATCTTTCGGGACTTATTATATGTATGTGTCGTTGTCTACCTGGACGACATATTGATCTTCTCACAGGACCTGCCTTCTCATCACCAACATGTGGCAGAGGTCCTCTCCAGACTGCGGAAAAACTCATTGTTCTGTAAATTGGAAAAATGTTCATTCGAATTACCCCAGATTCCATTCTTGGGGTATATAGTTTCCGGAGTTGGCCTGAAGATGGATCCAGACAAAGTAAATGCTGTACTACATTGGCCTCAGCCAACTACTCTTCGTGCCATCCAGCGTTTTTTAGGTTTTGCCAATTACTATAGACGCTTCATTCAAGACTTCTCGTCCATTGCATCTCCTATTGTGGCCCTGACTCGTAAAGGGGCTAATACTAAGCAATGGTCATCTGAGGCTCTCCAAGCCTTCCAAATTCTCAAAGAGTCCTTCTCGTCTGCTCCCATTCTTCGACAGCCTGATGTGACACTTCCCTTCTTCCTAGAAGTAGATGCCTCTAATGTGGGCTTAGGAGCCATTCTCTCCCAACGCTCGGAGCAACAAAAATTACATCCTTGTGCCTTCTACTCTCGGGGTCTTCTGCCCGCCGAGAAAAATTACACTATCGGGGACAAGGAGTTGCTGGCCATCAAAGCTGCATTAGAGGAATGGAGATACTTGTTGGAAGGAGCTCGTCATCCGGTGACGATCTTCACAGATCATAAGAACTTGTCATATTTGCAATCTGCTCAATGCTTGAACCCTCGTCAAGCAAGATGGTCTCTTTTCTTTTCCCGTTTTGAATTAATTATAACCTTCAAACCAGCCGCTAAGAACAAGAAAGCTGACGCTCTATCTCGAGCTTTTGTGACGTCCTCTGATGTAGAAGAGGTTCCCAACCATGCTATTCTAGACCCCAAATGTATTTCTCTGGCTGCTTCATCCACCAAAATGCTACCATTTGGGAAGACCCTCGTGCCTCCTACCCTGAGGAGGAAAATCCTTTCGTGGTACCATGCCTCTCGTTTTTCTGGACACGCCGGTGAACACAAGACCTTTGAGATGCTCTCTCGAAGTTACTGGTGGCCTTCAATGAGGAGAGACGTCAAAGAGTTTATTGCTTCCTGTGATTTATGTTCTCAGTTCAAATCCTCCCGCAGAACTCCAGCAGGGTTGCTGCGACCACTACCCATTCCGTCCAAGCCTTGGACCCATATTAGTATGGATTTCGTTACTGATTTGCCACCAAGTAAGAATCACAATACTATTTGGGTAGTGGTAGACAGATTTTCGAAGATGGCTCATTTCGTCCCTCTGTCCGGTTTACCTTCTTCGTCTACTTTGGCTGAACACTTCATTAAAGAAATCTTCCGCATCCATGGATGTCCGTCTGAGATTGTGTCAGATAGAGGAGTACAATTCGTTTCCAGATTCTGGCGGGCCCTTTGTAAAACCTTGGGCATACGATTAGCTCTCTCATCGTCTTACCATCCGCAATCTAACGGACAAACGGAACGAGTCAATCAAGATCTTGAGACTTTTATTAGGATGTTTTCTTCAGCCAACCAAGACAACTGGGTAGAATTGCTTCCTTGGGCTGAATTCGCCCATAACAACATGTACCATGAGTCATCATCCAAAACTCCATTCTTTGTGGTCTACGGTCACCATCCGTCTTTTCCGGAATTTCCTGCCCTCCCACCCACCCAAGTTCCTGCTGTGGAGACTACTTGTCAGACCTTCAAAAATATCTGGTCTCAGGTCAGAACCTGTTTAAAGAAGACATCTAACAAATATAAGTCTTTCGCAGATAAGAAGAGGCGGGCTATTCCACCACTAAAAATTGGAGATCGGGTTTGGTTATCTACCAAAAATATTCGTTTGAAGGTTCCATCTATGAAATTCGCTCCTCGTTTTATTGGTCCATATAGGATCATTCAAGTTATCAATCCAGTATGTGTTAAACTTCTTCTTCCTAAGAATCTTCGGATTTCCAATGCCTTCCATGTGTCCTTGCTCAAACCTCTCATTATCAACCGTTTCTCGACTCCTCCCTCAGCACCGCAGCCAGTTCAAGTTCATCAGGAGGAGGATTTCGAGATTACTGAGGTATTGGATGCAAAAATTTCGCGAGGAGTCCTCCGTTTCCTCGTTCATTGGAAGGGCTTTGGTCCTGAAGAACGTTCATGGATCAAGGCTGAAGATCTTAATGCTCCTGCTCTTCTGAAGAAGTTTTATTCCAAAAATCCGGACAAGCCCGGTTCCAGGCGTTCTGTGCCCACCTTTAAAAGGGGGGGTACTGTCACTCACCGGACCGTGAGTGCCTCTTCCCGGACATTTAGGAACCGTGGCCGTCCTCCATCCTGAGGGTCTGCGCATGCGCAGCCCTTTCCAAACCTTCAGTGTATGTTCCTTTAACTTAATTGGCAGATCAGGCAACCTCCCTATATTAAGCACCTGTGGTCAACACCACGTTGCCTGATCTTGGAGTCTCATTCCCTATGAGTCTCTGAAGGTGTTCCTGTGTTTCCTCGTTATTCAGCCCAGCTGATTCTTGTGGTTTCCAAACCACTTCTACCTCTGTGGTTTCCAAACCACTTCTACTCCAGTGGTTCCCATACCACTTCTACCATCAACTGTATCATCGTGACTGTGAGCTGATTCCTATCCGCTGCCTCCGTGCACTACAGTCTTCTAACCACTTCTACTCTACTATGTATTATTGGGACTGTTAGCTGATTCCTATCCGCTGCCTCCGTGCACTTCAGTTTCCTATTCACTTCCATTCACCTGTTCCTGGTTGTGACTGCCAGCTGATTCCTATCCGCTGCCTCCGTGCACTACAGCCTTTAACCTGCAACTCGTCTGTGTTTCATCATCGTGACTGCTACTGATTCCTATCCGCTGCCTCCGTGCACTACAGCCTTTAACCTGCAACTCGTCTGTGTTTCATCATCGTGACTGCTGCTGATTCCTATCCGCTGCTTCCGTGCACTACAGCCTTCAACCTGCAACTCGTCTGTGTTTCATCATCGTGACTGCTGCTGATTCCTATCCGCTGCCTCCGTGCACTACAGTCTTCAACCTGCAACCCGTTTGTGTTTCATCGTGACTGTTTGGCTGATTCCTATCCGCTGCCTCTGGGCGCTTCAGTCTTCAGTCCTTGTCAACTCTCCCGTGTTTCCCTGAGTCTACTGCCTATGGTGCTACCCGCTATTCTCCGTGATCAACAGTTCCAGTTCAACTCTGCTCTCCTGTGTCCCATCGTTACTGCACCTGCTGGTTGCTATTGGCTACCTCCGTGTTCCCGCAGAGACCCGCTGTTACTACTCCTCAGCGCGACTTATTCATCTACTGCTGATCCGCTCTCCACGCTTTCCTGTGTTTCCCTGCTGGTCTACCTACCTGTGCGCTGCACCTACTAGACCACCGCTTCACCCATCCAGGGACTTCGCATCCTGCCGGCCTCCTGCCGTTCAGGTATCTCTGCACTCCTGTCTGACTGCCTTCTCCTGAACCACGGTATGCCTACTTCTCATTGACTGTGCTGTGTATTGCATACCTTGCTGGACTGTGTTGGTTCTCCTCTGGAGTGTGCTATCCGCTGAGTCTATTGCCATCATTGACTGTGTTAACTTATGCTGGACTACTTCTAGAGACTTTTCTATATTGGCAGTATTGCTCAGTTATCTATACATTAATATTGTGCATATTACTGTGGTTCAAAGTCAAGGTGCCCGTGTATATCTTGTGTTGCAGTTTCTCCCCGTGCACCTCCTCACATATATATTCAGTGGTACAACTTGCTGAAGGCAGACCACTGATCCCTGTTTCCAGTATCACCTGTTCCATTATCCTCTCACATAGCAGTGGTACAACTTGCTATCGCAGACCACTGACTACCCGGATACCTCCACTTGGATTCCATTCCTTCACTCAGACAGCGGTACAACTTGCTATCCGCAGACCGCTGACTCTCATCACTCCCTCGTTTCTGTTGGACATTCCTCCTCACTATAGCAGTGGTACAACTTGCTACCGCAGACCACTGACTACCTTCACGTGTCCTTTGTCCATACAGTTCCTAGTGTATTATCACTTCCATATTGCCAGTGCTGCTAGTCATAGACTTTCCTGAGCATCTCATCAGCTGCTATTTCCTGTTCCGTGATCACCCTGCTACCAGAGTACCATATTACCACCTATACTGCTCTGGTAAGCCTATCACCTGGTGATCCCTGGGTAAAGACTCCTAGTGCCCGTGACATATAAGACACACATATCATATACTTCAAAGTATATCATTGTAAATCAGAATTCCATATTATAGGAACATATATAAAAAAATATGCTTCAAAAATGACAAAAAAGAGAGAGAAAATATAAAGGGAGAGAGAATATAAAGAAATATCGTTAGATCACATTATATGAACGAGGCCATTTCAAAAGCCTCATTGAGGCCTAAAGGTGCTAAAGTTTTCAATTTATATATCCAGTACATTTCCCTACAAGCCAATTTCTTGGCAAGATCCCCCCCTCAAACCTAAATGGACACATTCTATAGCTTTAAACTTCAGGGTACTCGGGTCTCCACCATGAAATCTAGAAAAATGCCTGGAAACTGCATGAGCATCAGATTTATTCTTAATTGCTCTTATGTGCTCTTGAATGCGTAATTTTAGCATCCTTTTAGTTTTTCCTATATACTTTTAAATGACAGGAGCATTCCAGAATATAAATAACTGATGTAGTTTGACAGTTACTCGTCCCTTTAATCTTAAATACATTTAGATTGCTAGAGTCAGAAAAGATTTTGTTAGAGGGGTCCACCCATTTGCAAACATTGCATTTCATACACTTTAGGAAACCATCCCTTAATTTTGATATGAAGGTTTCTTTATTCTTGTTGTTATTTTGTAGCATACTAGGTGCCAACAATTTTTTAAGATCCTTTTGTCTTCCTGAAAACAATATCCGGTTTATCTGGTAATATTGAGTTCAGGATGGGATCCATCTTAATAATAATCCAGTATTTATTAATAGTATGTCTTTTGTTTTCAATATTAAATTCAGTGATAAAGGGAATGCTTTCTTTTCTAGAGTTCTCCTTAATTTTATAAACCAACATGTCCTCCCTTTTCCTTAATTTAGTTTTTGTTAAAGCACTTTCCAACAGATCTTCGGGATACCCCCGTTCTCTAAATCTTTCATTATATATTTGTAGTTGAGAATCACAAGTATCCTGATTCAAACAGTTCTTTTTTTATCCTACTAAACTGAGAAAATGGAATGTTCTGTTTCCATTTATCTAAGTGGCAGCTGTCATAATGCAGATAACTGTTGCTATCAACTTCCTTAATGAAGGTACTAGTTTCAATACAGCCATTCTTATTTTCCAACATTAGATCTAGAAATTCTATACGGATTTCATCAGTTTTTGAAGTAAAGGTTAGGTTGTACTCATTCACCCCAATATATAGAAAGAAGTCCTGAAAGGATTCCTCCGTACCATCCCAAATTATAAAGATATCATCAATATAGTTTATAAAAAATGATATTTTTATAAGGGTTATTAGAATAAATCTGAGTATGCTCCCATTTTCCCATAAAAAGATTGGCCAAGCTAGGGGCAAACACTGTGCCCATAGCTGTGCCACATATCTGGATATAAAAGGCCTCTAAAAACTAAAAGTAATTATGTGACAGAATGAATTTGACAAGGTTACATATAAATTTACCATGGGCCACAGTAATGCTCTCATCTTGTTCTAAGAAATATTTAATAGCTTCCACTCCTTTCTCATGGCTAATAGATATGTATAAAGCTTGGACATCAATGGCGGCCCATCTGTACCCATCCTTCCATTCAAAGGATTCAAGTAGTTGTAATAGTGAAGTTATATCCTTTAGATAAGCTGGTAAAGTGGTAACATATTTTTTCAAAAATAGGTCTACATATTGGGAGATAGAACTGGTCAAGGAATCAATTCCCGCTATAATGGGCCTCCCCGGGGGTTTCACCAGGGATTTATGTAATTTAGGGAGATAACAGAAAATCGGGATGATAGGATTTTCCCGTAATAGATATTGAAACTCATCCCTATTTATAATACCATTAGCCAAGGCTTCATTAAGTATCACTCGTAATTCATCAACAAATGATCCTGTAGGATCTGATTTAAGTATTTGATATGAATCTAAATCTCCCAATAATCTATTGGCTTCAGCAGTATAATCATTTTTATCAAGGACCACAATACCCCCCCTTGTCGGCTTGTTTAATGACAATCTTGTCATTGTCTACTAGAGACTTTAAAGCCACCTTTTCCTGAGAGGACAAATTGCTCTTAAACTTAACTCTAGGTCTATTTTTATCAATAAGATCTTCCTTCACCAACTGATAAAATACTTCAATATTACTTCCTTTCGATTCCAATGGATAAAACTTAGATTGTAGTTTTAAACCTGATTTAGATTTTTCAAATATAATATTCTGATCAGGATTTTCAGTTTCTTTCTTTTGGAAATGGCGTTTTAGAGTCAATTTCCTCACAAATTTATTTAAATCTACAAAGAGTTGGAAATCATTAGCTTTATTTGTAGGAGCATAGGAAAAACTTTTCTTTAATAGTCCGATCTCATCACATGAGAGTTGGTAGGTAGACAAGTTAAAAATCCCATGTCCTTTCTCATTATTATTAATATGCCTTTTTCTTTCTCTGGGTTCCAGCCCGTTTTCCTCTATATATATATATATATATATATATATATATATATGTGTTTGTGTGTGTATTATAATATATTGCTCTGCCACAGCATTCAAGCCACTCTGACAAGTGTGGTGAATAACTTTGATTGTCTTGTTGCAAGTGGTTGGGATATATTAGGCAGCAAGTGAAGTCAGTTTTTGAAGTTGATGTGTTGAAAGCAGGAAAAGTGGTCAAGTATAAAAATCTGAGCAACTTTGACAAAGGCCAAATTGTGATGGCTAGATGACTGGGTCAGAGCATCTCCAAAATGGGAAGTCTTGTGGGGTGTTCCTGGTATCCAGTGGCCCAAGGTAGGACAATTGGTAAACCGACGACAGGGTCATGTGCGCCAAGGCTCATTGAACCTCGTGGGAGGTGAAGGATAGTCCATGTGGTCCAATCCTACTAGAAGAGCTACTGTAGTACAACTTGCTGAAAAAGTTAATGCTTGCTGTGATATATAAAGGTGTCAGACCACAAGGTGCATCACAGCTTGCTGCATAGCCGCATACTGGTCAGAGTGCTGATCCATGTCCACTTCAAAAAACACCTACATTGGGAACGTGAGAGCCAGAACTGGACCATGGAGCAATGAAAGAAATTTGCTTGGTCTGATGAATCATATTTTCATGTAGGCGGTCAGGTGCGTGTGCGTCGTTTACCTGGGGAAGTGA
Organism: Mixophyes fleayi; assembly: GCF_038048845.1. Taxonomy (NCBI): domain Eukaryota; kingdom Metazoa; phylum Chordata; class Amphibia; order Anura; family Limnodynastidae; genus Mixophyes; species Mixophyes fleayi. Next base: position 155,764,996 of record NC_134405.1, on the reverse strand, counting down.
TGGCACCAGAAGGCAAGCCGAAGGAGGCAGTGTGATGCTCTATACAATGTTCTGCTGGGAAACCTTGGGTCCTAGCATGTGGATGTTACTTTGACATGTCCCACCTAACTAAACATTGTTGCAGACTAATTACACCCCTTCATGGCACTGTTATCCCCTGAATGTAGTTGCCTCTTTGAGCAGGATAATGTGCCCTGACACTGCAAAGATTGATCAGGAATGGTTTAGGAACATGACAAGGTATAGTTTTGGCCTCCGAATTCCTCAGATCTTAATCCGATCGAGCATTTGTGGGATGTGCTGAAAAAAACAGCACCTCGCAACTTACAGGATCTGCCGCTCGAGTCTTGGTGTTAGATACCACAGGACTCCTTCAGAGGTCCTGTGGAGTTCATGCCTCGAGGGGTCATGGCTGTTTTGGCGGCACAGGGGGGAGTCTACACAATATTAGGCAGGTGCTTTTAATTTTGTGGCTGAATGGTAAATAACCCGGTGATAGGCAAGCTGGTACACTTCAGGCCCTCCAACCTTCAAAAGGGCCACACATTACCTTTAATCTCAATAATAAGTAAAAATAATACATTTACATTAGAGACACCTATATGTGTAATAACATCAGCAGGTTTTTTTTTAAAATAAGCGTTACAAGCTATAATAATATATTGATGATAATAATAATTAAAAAGATAAAATTATATTATTAATGTTGATCGCTTTGTTTTTCTTTCTTTTCACTGATGTAACTATTTTTTTTATCACCTATCAGTTTTTTTTCTTCTCTGTGTGTTTAGTGTCTCTTAGTCTAGCATTAATGTTTTTTGTATTCTCCCCTGATTGGGTCTATGTTTTTTAAATGCAGTTTTCTTAGCACTTATAATAACACTTACTGCATTCGAGAATCATTTGCTTTTGCTAATGTATCTGGCACAAACCTCTGTGTATTTTTAATGCATTTTTTGTTTACTCCAGTGTTCCTGCGCTCCCACCCTGTCACTTAAACGATTTCTCATTTGGCTTTCTAAAAACGAAAAGCTTTGTTTTGTTGCAGTTCTGGTTTACTGCTTTCTGTATATTAAACCACACTGACCAATGGTCACTACCAAGGCTGGTGCTCGGATCTCCAGCGCCCTCCCTTCTGCCCGAAGTTGGGGCATGCGCCGTGAAGCCCATATGGCGTTTTACTCTGCTTGCTCCGCTCCCCCTATACCTTTGCTTGTGCCAATACCTGCTCTGTTCAGAATGGGACTCTGAACTGAAGAGGTCACACAGCCCATGTTGAATTTTATTTGTTTTTCCGGCGGGTCGCTTGGATAACCACACCGTGCTCTGGCCACACTACCCTAGTCAATAGACTCTCCCCTACAGGCACATTTGATACTACATCTCCATCGATGAGGAATAAATCTAGGTTTGCTTCCTTTCATGTTGTGTACATAACTTGCTATACTGTTACGCAAGCAATCCAAAATGTTACTACGCCAGGCTGATTTAGCAATTGACTGATTCCATTCCTCCTCATCATTATCATTTATTTATATAGCGCCACTAATTCTGCAGCGCTGTACAGAGAACTCTTCACAGTCCCTGCCCCATTGGAGCTTACAGTCTAAATTCCCTAACATACGCAGACAGACAGAGAGACTAGGGTCAATTTAATAGCAGCCAATTAACCTACTAGTATGTTTTTGGAGTGTGGGAGGAAACCGGAACACCCGGAGGAAACCCATGCAAACACGGGGAGAAAATACAAACTCCTCACAGATAAGGCCATGGTCGGGAATTGAACTCAAAATCCCTTATAATTATCACCTTGCGCTTCATTGACACTTCAACGATTTAATTTATTCGTTATCTATCCAATTCTTCAATTTGACCACGCGTGTGGTCTATAAATTGTTCCTATTTAAAAAAAACAAAACGGATTTCCAGTGGGATAATCTCCTTCCTATCTGCAGTGCTCGGTCCAAATATGGCTGTTTGCTTCCATCTGGGTGTCAGTTGCTAAATCCTGCAATTAGGCTAATCCAGTGAAGATCCGGCATCCAGCCCCAGAGGCCCACTATGCAATCCAGTTTTCAAGAAAAGGATTGGGGTGACTGGGCTTCTGAAGTGCTAAGTGCCCATGCTTCTATCCCCACAGGGACAGTGTTAAGAGGTGTACAGAGATTATTTATTTGCTCAGCTGCCTCAGTTAACTTTTATCTTTTAACAGATTTTTTTTTTCAAATTTTTATAGCTGCTATAAGCAGAGATAAAAAAATATTGTTTTTGGTACCCTTTAAATGGAAGAAATTACACTACTATCAAATTCACTTCTCAATTTAACCAAAACATGGTGGGGGTTTTAGTGCTCCATGGTCTGCTGGGACAACATTGGTCATAACCATACTTGCAAACTCTCCCGGTATGTCTGGGAGACTCACGAAATTCTGGTCGGTCTCACGGACTCCTGGGAGAGCAGGCAAGTCTCCCGCATCCTGCAACTGCCTTCCCGAAATGACCCGATTCGCAGGGAATCGCGTCATTTTAGCCCTGCCCCCGTGACATAACAGCATTTTCGATGCGGGGGCCCTCCAGTCACGCCCCTCTCCCGAATAGAACTTGCCGAAAGTAGGCAAGTATGGTCATAATATATGTTGAAGCACCAATTCAGTAATGGTGTCATGGAAAAATATCTATTCTAGCAACTATGTTGGAACATTGCAGATTCTACATTTATGTAGAAAACTTTTTTCCTTCTGTTTCTTAACCCTTTCGAGAACAGAAACAACTACTTCAGTTTAGTATAAAAGTTTAGCTGACCTCGGTACAAGTTTGCATATGTCTGTGAAGGCATCTGTAAAAGACTAATGTGTCTGTATGTACAAGGGAGTGTTTGTATATCAGAAAATGTATGTAATTATTTACAGTTCTGTTGGACAATTACAATAGCCCATGAAACACCATCAGGCCCTCTTATCAAAAGGCGGCGATAACAACAATGATTTCCTATCACCATTAATTATGGTGATAGAAAATCTGTTATCACCACCATTTTTCAATTAAATATTTCTGGTTCAGCTGAATGATACTCGGCTGCTTTGGTGACGCTGGCTGGGAGCGGTAAGGATTAACCTAAAGATTCGCAGGGCCAGTCTCAGGACATTTGCACATGCGTGGTCTGGCTTGATTAAACAATTGCCAAATTAAAAGTAAAAATGTTATCTTCGTCAAATAATAAAGTTATTGTCGGCCTAGTCTCTGGGTATATGCACATGCTGGTTCATACATGCCCAGTAGAACTGAATGCCCATACTTGCCAACTTTTTGATGTTTCTCTCCAGGAGGGGAGGTGGGGGGTATGGGCAGAGGGGGCAGGGCTTGGCGAATCATGTCATTTTTAGCAGGGCCAAAATTACGTGATTCCTTGATAATTGCGTCATGGCGGCTCTAATCCTGCCAACTTCACTAGGAAGTGGGCAGATGCGGGAGGATGCCCCTAGTCACTTGGGAGTCCGGAAGACCTACTCAGAATTGGTGAGTTTCCCAGACATTCCAGGAGAGATGGCAAGTATGTGAAGCCTGACTTGCGCTTTTCAATTTATTATTATTATTATTATTATTATTATTATTATTATTATTTTATTTATTATGTAGTTTAAAAAAATTGTCAAATGGAAAAATGCTTTATTTGAATAATAAAGCATTGTTTTATTATATTCTGTTATCGTCATCCTGAGATGGCAATAAGAGAACAAGGATTGCAGCGATACTCTATTTATGGAGAAGCTATCACTGGCAATAGCCGTTCGATGGCAGATAGATGGGTGTTTTGCCAGCAATAGAGCTTCCTGTGTTTTCGCCGGCAATAAGACCTTGCCCTTTTACAAATAGACACGTCTGACTAAATCTACATGTGACCAGCTTCTCTATTTTTATGTATCTATATTTTTTTCTTTTAAAACCGCTGTCATCCCCACAGATGTTACTTGTGACATAGATGACTTTGTATTTTCAGATTCTCTTTAGCTACAGTGCTAATTAGTAGAGCGCATACTTTAACATCAAAGAAACTCATATTTAACACACTATACCATACCTGACAGATTAGCTGTTACTCATGATTTACATTATTGTGCCCTGACAACCACAGTTACATGACCTATTATGTAGTGCTTTTTGGAATGGGCTTTTGTGGTCTGGTGGCCATCTTTTGGGCAAAGAGCTTGAGTGCTGAAATGCAAATGCATTTGAGCTGAGAGACTGTTGTGCGGTGTCAGTGATACTAATCCCTTGCCAAAGGAAGACTCATTGGCAAATCTAGAAAAATTGGCTTCATGTTAAACAGCTATAAACTTGTTCTAATAAAAACAAAACCAAGGAACAAAAAAAAAAAACCCAGTATGTTGGATTTTCCTGGCATAGTTCTCCCAGTAAGACTTTTTTTTTTGAGTGACTTTGACTATGCAGTGGTTAGTATCTACCAAAAGTGGTCCAAGAAAGGAGAACAGGTGAAACGGCATGAGGGGGATCTACACAATATTAGGCATGTGGTTTTAACGTTGTGGCTGATTGGTGTATATTGTTTTTAACATGATCAAAACTAGTGTTTTAATTAAGAGTAAAAATTGGCATACTCTAAAAATAAAGGAAAGCTATTGTTTCCCAAATACATCCAGCATAATATTCTGCACTGCATTGTTTTTAATTCATCAAATGTGGTCCATTTCAGGTGATTTTAATACCTGTTGCATAAAAGATATATATTTTTTTCTTTTTGTGATTCAGTGACCTATGCAAGCACACTGTCCTATGTATTTTGCATACATTTGTAATTCTTTTGACCTGTACTGTTAACCCTCTAAAACATTCAGGCAGTGGGGAAGTTTGTGTTTTCAACAGACGTGAAAATTTGTGGTGACAGTTTCCTTCCTTCAGTTACGACGTGTTTTTTTGAGTAACATCTTGATGATCTCTATGAGAATTTCCTTTTACTGTCTTTCTGTCATGATTTTCTTTTCTTTAATAAAAACCGCTTTTGTCTTTGTCCGTCCGACTGTAGTGTCATGTGATAAATAGCAGTGTAGATGAGGAAAATATATCACAACCTTTAATTTCCTTTTCCTAAGGTTCCATTCTGACCTAATACTAGTTAGACATATGAAAACCGCTTGAACAAATAAGTTTCTTTGGGGTCTATTACCTTTTTTCCATTAATGTATGTAAATATTTTACCAGGCTGGTAAAATATTTACATACATTTTGTGTGTTGGCCACTGTGAGAACAGGAACGACACGTTCACAAATAAACAAATTGTTGACCTGCGCAAAAAAACCATATGAAACCCTCAAGTGTAAAGTATTCCATATCATTGTATTTTGTCACCCAGTGTGAGCCTTATAGATGTCTACTTGCCATTCAAACAAAGTGAAATGCAGAATATTTACATACGGTTATATCAATAAGTTAGAGTGAGCAGTTAATAGTCAAAAAGTTTAATTAAAATGTATTCAATTAGAATATCACAATTTCTTGTTAACTTTTAATTTTCCCTTCATCATAATTTTGTGTCTCCCGTCAAGTAATTTTGCACACTGTTCAAAATTTTTGGTTAGTTTAGCAACGCATTCAATTGGTGCAAGGACCACTCTGGGTGGTAGTACTCATTTGAAAGGGATGCAAGAAAAGATGTAACACATAACCCCAACCTTTGCAGTAACACACTTCCCTCTCTGTCACCCCTCCACCTGAGTAGTAATACATTTTCCTCCTCTGCCACCTCTGGTTTTTATACATTTAATGCCTCTGCCAATTCTGCAGTGACATTTTCGACTCATATCTGCAGGGCCGGATTAAGGGAATGGAGGCTCCTGGGCTAAGGGGCCTCCATTCCCCCGTGAGGGCCCCCCCCCCATGATCCGAGCTGCCAGTGGGCCCCCCCCCCCCCAGCACTTACCTCCTCCTCTGGCGCGCTGTAAGCTCTTTACCGAGGAGACCTCGTGACAGTGAGACTCACGAGATCTCCTCAGTAAGGAGACTACAGTGCGCAGGAGAAGGACCGCAGTGAAAGTGCTCAGCAGCACTGATCTCGCCGGGGGCGCCCCCGCCCCCGACCGATCAATACTGCTGCTGAGCACTTTCAAGGGCCATCTGGATGCCATAGGCCCTGGGCTGTAGCCCAGTTAGCCCTATGGTTAATCCGGCCCTGCATATCTGTAGTAACCTGTTAGTCCTTCCATCACCTCTGTAGTAATACATTCTCTATTTCCCCTCCATCTCCTCTGTAGTAACAGATTCCCCCCTCCATCAACTCTTTTGTAATGTATTCTCTTTCCCCTTTGTCACCTCTGTGGTAACCTATTTCTCCCTCCATCACCTATGTGGGACTACGGAGGTGATGGGGGTGGGGGGGTGTATAATACATTTTTCCTTCAGTCACCTCTTTAGTAATGCATTTTCCCATTCCTCATGTCTGTACTACATACTTGCCAACTCTCCCGGAAAGTCCGGGAGACTCCCGAAATTCGGGTTGGTCTCTCGGAATCCCGGGTGAGCTGGCATTTCTCCCGCATCCCGCAATTCCCTTGGCAAAATGACGCGTTTTTCCGTGAATCGCGTCATTTAGGCCTCTCCCCCTGCGACAAAACATAATTTTACTCAGGAGGTTGGGGTCAAAATGATGCGATTCAAGACGCCCCGCCCCCTCCCATCGTCTAGTCATGCCCCTCTCCCAGACGTCGCCTATTGAAAGCAGGCAAGTATGCTGTAGTAACATATTTCACCTCTGTAGTAATGCAGTCTACCCACCCCCACTTTTATAACACATTTCCCCTTCTGTTATCTCTGTAGTAATTCATTATGCCCACCATTTCTGTAGTGACACATTTTCCCTCTGTAATAACACATTCCACCACAGAGTTTAAGCACCAGCTTAATCTCTTGTGCAAAACTCTGCTCTGCAGTAGTACATGGACAGTGCAGAAGTTAATCAGATTGAAGCTCATTCATTTTGATTTGTTGCCAGACTGACCTTACTGACGAATGCCTTAATCTCACTACACCTGTGGGAGTGGTCTCCCACAGCCATACATGTGTGAGAGACCCTTGTACAATACAACACGGATGCAAGGGGGCCCCTGTATATGGTAAACAGTAGCATTTCTGTCCCTGTATCTGTTCGCCACAAAATGGACTTGTGTGGATGTGTCTTGTGCACCAGTGGTTTATGGTTTATATTAGCTGTTGCATGTCTAGAAATTAAAGTAGGCTCAATCTTGTCTTTCATTATAGTAAGCCATGTTTTCCATCTAATAGAAAAGTCCTCAAGCAATGATTGTAAGAAGGGGTCTAAATCACTATTTTAAATACATATAATTTATACATGCCTGTTTTCCTTCGGCTGTCTCTGGTACCTATGTTATAGCTATATCTCTTCCTGTTTCTGTAAATGCCAGCATCTGGTTCTTGAATATGAGTAATTTAGGTTTTATTGATGTAGGACTCATCACAGTATGTCAAGTCTCTTATTTGTGTATGTTTACAATATGTTGTAGAGGCAATGAGACGTACAATTCCAGATTCTGAAATTATGTATAGCTACAGCCCTTTAATTTAAGATACTGAAGAGAAGACAATTCTGGCACAGTGGTTCGAGTTGCTGCCTCAGAGCACTTGGGCCATATGTTCTATTCTGACTTGGGCACGGTCTGTGTGGCATTTGTATGTTCTTCCCATACCTGTGAGTTTTCTCCTGCAGTCCAAAAGCTTACTGGTAGCCATTCTAGTAGTTTAGAAAGGAAGGGGAGTAGGGAGATGAAGCGATGGGGTCAATAAATGTTTTTTTGATAATGGGAATGATGAGCGTGTGTTTGAATGTGGAAGGGAAGATGCCAGTAGAGAGGGACAGATGCGAGAGGTGGGCTAGGTGTTGGCGAGCATCAGGGGAGAGAGTGGAGGAGGGGAGCAGGGTCTAGAGGAAAGGCTGAGGGGTGAACAGGATGAGAGGACATTGGAGTCGTGACAGGAGGGTAGGGGGAAAGGGAGGGCTGTAGGGAAGCGATTCCATGATGCATAGGGTAGATCTTCCCCTTGAAGTGGGTGCCAAAATCAGTGGTGGTGAGGAAGGAATGGGAGGCAGGAAGCACTGAAGGGAGTTGATATATATGGATGAATAGAGATATAGATATAGTATTGGTGAACTTGCACAATCTCGACACAACTATTTTCACATGGATTAGAGCTGAGGTTTTTCCACCTACGGGTATGCTGGGCTGGGGGGGGCAGGAGGGCATCTGCCCCCTCCCCGGGCCAGTCCCGTAGTGGGCTACCTTGGGCTGGGTCACTTGGCCACCTGCATTTTTTTCCCCCTTTTAAAATGTTCCTAATAGGCTGCTGAGTCTAGTCTTGCTCCCCCAGGCTAAAATTTGCCATCCCTCCCCTGCCTATGGATTGGGACATAGTATGCATGTTGCCTTAAATAAAAAAGGAATATTGTACTGACTTGGCCAGTAGAAAACCCGTAAAGCTAGTAGTAGTTCACAATATATAAATTGCTTTTTAAAAGTGATCACATGCAGACATTGCTCTGTGTGCCCTCTACAAACAATTGTTCTGAATGAAAAATATCTAAAATGGATTTAATCCCTTAGAATGAAAAGTCAGGTCAGCCTAGTAAAATGTAAGGGAGAAAAATGTCTGTGTGTCAGGCTTGCTCTTCCTTTTGCCTTCTCATTATAGTGTACATAAGGTACTAGCATTTCATGTTTGCCACTATGGGGCACTGTACACCAAGTTATGCTGTCTCAACTCTATAGGGAAGTCATTACAGGCCAGCTCATGTCTTTGCAGCTAGCATCATCAGCACCCAGTATAAAACTCCTGTGCCTAATATGATTCTTCTGTGTTCCATGTTAAGTGTTTCGGGGTATATCTGTACCTGTCAACAACTAAATGTTTGTATTGTACCTCTTTTTTTAATTGGCTATTATTTGTGTTATTTTACTTTTATCTATTTTCTTATGTAACAGCTCACCTCGGCTTTAGCACTTTTCACCGCCACTATCTCAATAAAATACAACTTCCTTATAGCCCCCTTGAGCCTTTTCTGCTAAATGAGTTTTGGCACCTTTTGTAGTAAATGATTTTTCTTCCTGTATTTTGAATATGTTAATCCATGGTGATTCTCCTTAAATGTTCTGCTGTTTATTTATTTACTGGATAATTTAGATACCTTTTTACAGGTGTTTGCGTAGCCTGATCAATTTAATTTAATCTTATCTGTTATGCAATAATGAAGCTATCAGGGAACAGGTTGTAATCCATATAAGGAGACATACACTAGAGCCAGGGGCGGACTGGCCATCTGGCACTTCTGGCAAATGCCAGAAGGGCCGATGGCAGTGTGGGCCGGTCCGGCTCCCTGCGATCCCCCGATTAAATAAAAAAAATAAAAATTTCCCTGTGCGACGTCACAAGTCATGACGGCTCTGTGCGCCGGCCCGGCTCCCGCGCTTCAAGTTCCCGGCCACGTAGGACTAGCTGCAGTAGAGGCTGCTGTCAGTGCTGAGGTAAGTGTAGGGAGGGAGGGGGGCAGAAAAACAGCATATGTATGTGTGGAGGGGGGGCAGAAAAACGGCATATGTAAATGTAGAGGGGGGCAGTAAAACAACATATGTATGTGTGGAGGGGGGGCAGAAAAATGGCATATGTATGTGTGGAGGGGGGGGGGGCAGAAAAACGGCATATGTGTGGAGGGAGGGGGGGGCAGAGAAACGGCATATGTATGTGTGGAGGGGGGGGCAGAAAAATGGCATATGTATGTGTGGAGGGAGGGGGGGGCAGAGAAATGGCATATGTGTGCAGGGAAGGAGGGGGGGCAGAAAAACGGCATATGTGTGCAGGGGGGGAGAGGAACTGAACATGTGTGCAGGTGGAAGAGGGGGTGATTGAAAATGTCTGAAGGGGGGGTGATTGAAAATGTCTGCAGGGGGAAGGGGGGGTGATTGAAAATGTCTGCAGGGGGAAGGGGGGGTGATTGAAAATGTCTGCAGGGGGAAGAGGGGGTGATTGAAAATGTCTGCAGGGGGATGCAATGGCTGTAGGAGGGGGAAAATAAATATGGCCAATGTGCGTGGGGGACAGTATATGACTATAATGTGTGTGAGGGACAGTATATGACTATAATGTGTGTGGGGGACAGTATATGACTATAATGTGTGTGAGGGACAGTATATGACTATAATGTGTGCTATTAAGTGAATGTGGGGCTGTTTGGGGAAAATGAGGTCTTTTTTTAAATGTGATTATGAATTATTTAATGCCTGGGATGGTTGTGGGAAATGGTTATTTTTATTAAACATAAATGCTATTTAATTTCTTTCTGAGGTTGTTTGGAGGGAGGGAAATAGATTTATTTATTAAATGGGAATACTATTATTTTAATGTTGGGGCTGGAGTGAGGCCTAATTTTATAACGTGTGTGCTATATTGAGTTAACACCGCTGCTGTTTGGAGTTTTCTAACTGTCATGTACCCATTTTTTTTTTTTCAAATAGGGGCCCCAACATACCAGGATCCAGACAAGCAGCAACTTATCTAAAGACACCAGCAGCCACAAGTGGTGACAATGACAAGACAGGTAAGAGAGAGAAGGACAGTGTGCCAACTGTCCTGAATTTGGTGGGTGACTGTCCCGCTTAGTCAGGATTTGGTCTGACTACAAGGACAGCTGGGAGGTATGTCTTACTTCACATTGTACTGCTTGTGAAGGCAGAACTGTGTGCACCTAACAGTACTGCCTCTGTATTTGTTGAAAATGTGTCTAATAACCATATTACATCATAGGAGCCCCCTGTCTTAAGTGCCTAGGGCCCCCTGACCCTAAATCCAGCTCTGGTTAGCAGGAGGGAGCGGATAGCTACTCCCAGTTCCTGGATAGGACACAGCCTGCAGAGCAAGCCGAGGAGCTCTAAGTCTCATGAGATTTATTAATCTTGTGAGACTAAGAGTTTCCCTGCTCACTCTACAGGACGTTCCCACCCTGATGGATGTCAACAGCATCAGAAGCATAGATAAGTATAGTGGACTGGGGGTGTTGTATTGTGTTTCTGGGGTGGGGGGGGTGGCATGATAGGGAGGGCCTGATAAATGTAATGTTTTATTATAATGTATGTATCAATGCCCCATGTTGACCACGCCCCCAACATATTGTGGGCACACAGTTTTTTCATGCTCATCAACAGAGATGGGCCTGTATGCTTGAAATGCCAGGGCTGATTTTTAGTCCCAGTCCGGCCCTGACTAGAGCAGTTTAATAAGTAAGTGGAATGCTGCTTTATAATAAAGAGACAGAAGCAGCAATACTATTGTGCACAGAGCTTGGCTGTCAGGATCTTTGTTGTGTTCAGTGTATTTCAATAAATCTGTATTTTCTGAATTGGTATAAGGATAAAACAGGTATGTATTTTACAGCCGAATATTACAGGTGTCTATCTATGAACAGTTATTTATATAGAGTGTGTGTATTATGCAGCGCTTTACAAAGGCTGTTTAATCACACTTCAGTCCTTGCCTCAGTGAAACTTACACACACTAACAAAAAAACCTACCAGTATATTTTTTGTTTTGTTTTGTGGGAGGAAACCCATACAAACTTCATACTGATGACCTGATCATAACCCATGCTGTGTGGCAGCAATGTTAGCCACTGTTCCACCTTGCCACCCAGTTAAGTAATGTTAAACCAATTATGTAATTCATCCCAGGTTACTACTTTTGAACAGTTAGTGAGAATCGTGTTTAACTGTAAATATGTCTTATGTTATTTCCAAATTTTAGCCTTTAGAGAGGATCAAAATAGAACAAGTAGTGTTTATAGTACTTCTTCTGTTTGTATCATTCTTGCCAAATCTCCTGGAGGGTGTAGGCACTCTCCCAAGCAGAGGCAGGGCTTAGTCACTCAAAAGTGTCATCACAGTCCCACAGGGACGCAATGGTGTCATCACTCCCCTTCCCACACTTGTCTCCAGGATACGGAGGGGCGTAACCAGAAGGTGGCAAGTATGGTTGTACTCATAACCAGCTGGTACTAATTAGCTGTGATGACCGGGAAACTTTCCTTCATTCAATTAGTCTCTTGATGTGATCTGTTTCTCTGCCCCACTAATGTGTGTTCTTTGCTTGTGCTGATAATCTTTCAAGTTTTACAAAGATCTTTAAGGGCTTTTGCAGGTATTAAATAGTTATTTGAGCTGTCTTTTTTTTTTTTCCTAATCATACAATAAAAAATTGTAAATATGAAAATAACTTTTGAAAGTCAAGTTACTGTAACAGATTTGATCATGTAAATTGTAAACAAAAAATGACTAATACCAACATTCATAGAAATATTGTGAGGATATATAACATACTTTCTGATTTAACTCTTATTATGTATTTGCTGATATAACTGTTCTCTGGAAAGTGACTCATAGACCAAGGGTCATTCTCTGAAATGGGAAATGGTAAAATAATTATTATATTAAAGTGGTTTAATGAACCTTTGTTTTCAGGTAATTCTCCAATTGAGTCAGAGTTTGGGGACACCTACGTGATTGTGAAGGGCATCATGGCTGAGCCAGACTACATTGAATCGGATAATCCAGAACTAATAAAGCCCCACAAACTAGTAAATCCAGTGAAGACCTCCAGAAACCACCAGGATCTTCACAGAGAATTGTTAATGAACCAAAAAAGGTAATGTTTTACAATACTATTGGGCACTGATGTACATTATAGTATAAAGAAAAAAAAAAACAGATGTCGTTTTCAGAAGACTTTAATTTATTGGCTTGTGCATGTCCTTAAGTAAATTTTAATACAGACAGTGCTCAATCCTGATATGCTTTTTTTAATATCATCCAGTCACAATTGTTACTTTTAATTGCAACTAGATTGAAAACAAATTTGTTTGATCTCTGTATTAAATACATAGCGGCTCTGTACTGTAGCCAGGATGAACAACCTTATAGATATAACCAAGTGATAGGGAACCTGGTTAATTCCAGGCCCTCTATCCTTCAAAGGGCCACATGTTGCCCTTAATCTCAGTAAGAAGTTAAAATAATACATTTAATCAAATAAAGACTGCTATCTGTAATAACATTTCAGCAGACATTTAAATAAGCGTTACAAGCTATAGCAACACATTTGACAATAAAACAGGAAACTGATACCATAACATAACTACCTTGCTGACAACAGAAGCAAACCTAGATAAAAAATTGTAGAGTTACCTAGTACTAGTAACCTAGTGTGCTACATGCACTATTTTGTACAAAACCCCTTATCCCAGCTTTTTATGCTCTGCTCCTCGCATGCTGCAAGTAGATGGGAGTCCCCTGTGGTGTTACCCCTCCTGTACCTAGACTGCACTGTTCATGTGAAGGCAGCTGCTGCAGTTCTGATCTATATCAAATAGCTCATATAATTGAATGCTTTATGACCAGATCACTTAATAGCAAGACCCGATTAAGGGTTCCAGCTGCCCCAGGCTAACACACTTGTTGCCGCCCCCACGCGCGCCTCCCGCCCCCTGCCCCAACCAATACCTATATTTCCATATATATATATATATATATATATATGTGCACAAAATTGTAAAGTATTACTTAATACATAAAAACACACAGGCCCTGATTCATTAAGGAAAGGAAATCCCAAAAAATTGTAACTTTGCACATGGGCAAAACCATGTTGCATTGGAGAGGGATGTAAATTAAAATGTGGGGCCAGGTTTATAGTTGGGGGTAGGGCATGTCCTAGATCAACTTTAAATTGCAGTGTAAACATAAAGCTATCAAGTATTCGTGTGCTACATGAAAAAACAGCCAGTATTTAACTTATGTGCAAAATAATAAACTAATATGCATCCCTTGCATTGTAACATGGTTTTGTCCAGGTGAAAACTCACTTTTTTTTTTAATTACTTACATTCATGAATCAGGCCCACATTAGTTTGAAGACACATTATAATGTCACTAAAGTAAAAATCCACATTCAAAGTTAAACAGGATGCGCTGTTCTCTCTTACCTGATGTCCTCTCTTGTTCTTGAAGTGTTGTTGTCAGTTGGCTTCTGGAACATTGGGGTCCTGTACTGAAAATGTGCAAAAATGCAAAATGTTAACAAACCCTGAATGATTCAAACACAACAATGCATTATGACCAGATAAAACAACCCCTTAGTACAGGCATATATAGATAATAAAAGATATGAAAATTATTTATAATCATATACTAACATCTACCAACCCCTGACAGTCAGTTAATTAACCCCCCAGCCCTTAGACAATTTATAATTTTTATGCCTCCTGCAGCTTATTCCCCCCCCCCCCCCCCGAGTCATGATCTCACCTCTGGCCCCCATATAGAAAAAAATATTTATCCCCCCTGCAGGTTACCCCACCCTGCGTCATATGTGCCACTGACCCACCCATAGAGAATAATAAGTAAAGCCACTGAGCCTATTATCCCACCCCCAGCCATGATCTGTGCCACTGCCCCCCCATTAATTATTTGTGCCTAAAAATATGATAATCCTACAATGCTGCCAGTGCCAGTCCCCCCCCCCCCCCACATTGTGCCTGAAAATGCCAGGTTCTTTCCCCCCATATTATGGCTGAAAATGCTCTCCTGCTCCCCCCCCCCATATTATGGATCAAAATGCTCTCCTGCTCCCTCCTCCCCCATATTATGAATCAAAATGTTCTCCTGCTCCCCCCACATATTATGGATAAAAATGTTCTCTTGCTCACCCCCATTTTATGGATACAAATGCTCTCCTGCTCCCCCCCATATTATGGATAAAAAATGCTCTCCTGCTCCCCCCCATATTATGGATATAAAATGCTCTCCTGCTCCCCCCCATATTATGGATAAAAAATGCTCTCCTGCTCCCCCCCATATTATGGATAAAAATGCTCTCCTGCTCCCCCCCCCCCCCATATTATGGATCAAAATGCTCTCCTGCTCCCTCCCCCCCATATTATGGATAAAAATTCTCTCCCCGCTCCCCCCACATATTATGGATAAAAATGTTATCCTGCTCTCTCCCCCCCCCTCCCCCCATATTATGGATAAAAATGTTCTCCTGCTCCCCCCCCATATTATGAATCAAAATGTTCTCCTGCTCCCCCCCCATATTATGGATAAAAATGTTCTCTTGCTCACCCCCATTTTATGGATACAAATGCTCTCCTGCTCCCCCCCCATATTATGGATAAAAAATGCTCTCCTGCTCCCCCCCATATTATGGATAAAAAATGCTCTCCTGCTCTCCCCCATATTATGGATAAAAATGCTCTCCTGCTCCCCCCCCCCATATTATGGATAAAAATGCTCTCCTGCTCCCCACCCCCCCATATTATGGATAAAAATGCTCTCCTGCTCCCCACCCCCCCATATTATGGATAAAAATGCTCTCCTGCTCCCCACCCCCCCATATTATGGATAAAAATGCTCTCCTCCCCACCCCCCCATATTATGGATAAAAATGCTCTCCTGCTCCCCCCCATATTATGGATAAAAATGCTCTCCTGCTACCCCCCCATATTATGGATAAAAATGCTCTCCTGCTACCCCCCCATATTATGGATAAAAATGCTCTCCTGCTCCCCCCCCCCCATATTATGGATAAAAATGCTCTCCTGCTCCCCCCCATATTATGGATAAAAATGCTCCCTGGGCAGCCATTGACTCAAAGTACCTTACCTGCCTGTAAAATGCAGCTGCTCCTCTGTTGTTCTCCGTCGTCCGGCGGTGTTTGTCCTTTCACTGCGGGCGCGGTGTGTCTGATTAGTGTGGTCTCGTGAGATGTTAACATCTCACGTGACCACACTGAACAGCGCACCGCGGCCGCACTGACGGCAGATGACAGCGTATTCAGCTTACCTTAGCCTGTGTATGGAGTCATAGACGGACTCCATACACCCGCGGCGGATCCCGTTTGGTAACATTTTCTTGGGCGGCGGGCGTTTTTGAATCGGGGGAAGAAAAAAATAAAATTTTTCTATTACCCAGCGCTGCTGCACCCTCTTCCCCCGACCCGGCACCCCAGCCTGCAGCCTGGTCAGCCTGTTGGCTGATCAGGCCCTGCTTAATAGACAGTATTTATACCCCTGTTAATAAACTGTATTAAATTAACGAGATTAAATGGATAGTCTCTTTGCCTTTTATTCTAATGTTTTGAATACTTTGGCATTTCTAGAGGCCTCTCACCCCAAAACAAACCTGAGTTGCAGAAAGTGATGGAGAAGAGAAAAAGAGATCAAGTTGTCAAACTGCAAAAGGAAGAGGCCGACCATAAAAAGTCAGATTTGGAAATAGAACTACAAAAGCGGCATCAGAAACTCGAAGAGGTGAGAAATGCCAATTGCGTAACTTGGGTTTTCTGGCGTTAGAAAAAAAAATATTTTGATGTTAATAAGAAATAAAAAAATTATTGTCTTGGCTGTTTGCAACCCATCCAAAAAGCAGTGGTGTTTCCATCCGCATACTGCCTTACACATGCTGTTCCTGGATGGCTAATTGCCTGTGTGAGGGTAACAAAGGACAAGACACGTGCATATGAATGTTAGCCATGGGAAACCCTCATCTTTTCAACAGTTCTTATATTTTGACCATTCTCTGTCAGAAGTTCAGCACTGCTTCCAACCAGATGTAGAGCCACAAATGGCTTATTACATGTGTAGAATGTCCAATGTAAATTAAGTCACTCTCTTGTACCTTCCACCTTGACAGAAAGTAATCCTTTTATATTTATTTCAGATGGAAATGGAAAAACATAAGACTGAGGAGGAACAGGAAAACAAGCCAGAGTTTCTCAAAGTCAAAGGCAACCTTAGGAGAATGAATCAGGAAATATCCAATGGCAACGATTCTTAGACACAGGGACATCAAGGGCATTGTGACATGCTGTAGAAACTTTTTCTGGACTAGAGACGGACATTTGTTGGAGGCTTACCTTAATGGATATTTCCAAATTGAACCTTCATCCTTGAAGCTTTTAAAGGTCATAACACAGCAGAAACACCTTGTAAGAAGCTGCAATAGACTGTTCATTGTACCCTCTGGATACAGCGCTGTCTGCTGACTAAGTGGCTTTTTTTTCTCTTTTTTTAATAAAGTTCTTGAAATAATGGATTGTGTGGCAAGGCTAGGTGCTGCGTTACCTCCACCCAGGCTCAGAGCACCGCCTGTATTGTTTTTTTAAATCTATTTTTGCAGGGTCAAACTAAATATGCTGCATTTAAAGTTATTCTTTTTTATGCTGCGGAAGACACCATAAGTTTTTTTGGCTTTCAAGTTTAAACCCACCCCATCCCCTTCCTATCCCAAAGCCTTGAAGTGTTAGAATGTAAAAGTAATATTGTGGTAGTTCTGCTACACTGGTTTGATATAGGAGGTGAGGGAGTGATTACATTTGACTTAAGTTACAATATGCCTGAATTGCAAATGTAGCTGCTCGATATTGTTTCTATAAATGAAATACTGGTCTATTATTTCCTCCTGATATTACCTTGATCCAGTACAGGGCAGATAGATGCATTATTTTTAATAAATATAAATTCTTATACAGTTGTTTTTTTCTTTCTATCTTTGTCTTTTTCCACTGGCAGCTTTAAGGGTAGGTGGCTAAATGGTGGTATTCTAGAATCTCCCATGATGCTCAGCCAGGACACACAACAGGGATCTTCATTCAGCCTCAGTGTTAAACATTGCCCTATTATACAGCACTTGTCCCTTTGTGTGATAAATCACATTACTGTATAGATAATCTACAAGTATAGAAGGCACCAAGTGCAATGATTTCAGTCTTCACTGGTTTATTTTAAATATGTTTTTAAGCGAACACAAAAAAGAAACGAATAAAGCAGACTGTAAATTTATGTGGTCATCATGATGGGTATACTAGTATCTCCTGCACATTAACTTACATTTCTTTCTACTTATTCTATTTCTGAATTTGTTAAGGAATTACAGTGAGATAGCTATGCGGTTTTCTGACGTCTTCGGTGACATCCGCAACATAAACCTTAAATTGACAAGATGTGTTTATTAGAAGCAGTGTTTATCAGTATCATTTTAATTTGTTTAGTAATTTTTGCTTTTGTTGTAATAGGTTATAGAGGGACCAAATAGCAAGTTGACAAAGTCAGTTTTTAATCTAGTGAATGTGTACTGCAGATTGCCTTGTAAGCAATGGTCAGGCTGTTTGGCCTGGTCACCAATTAGAACTGCATCTGATTCCAGAATAAAGCTACAGTTTGTGCCCAATGACCAGATCTTAAGTGACCGTAAGCATTCTGGATAGCAAATGGTGCATTCATTCACATGATCAATTCTGCCCTATTCAGATTTTTATCAGAGGCAGCCTGTTGGGACCCACCGCCAATTTGAATGGGAAAATATCCCTATCGACTGATTGCTTTTTATTGCATATGTCCAGCTTTAGAACACAACATTGCCATGAATTGCAAAGCTCAGTACTGGTTTAAGGCATTCATTGCATTTACACATCTATCCCTGCACTTCCTTTATGTAGTTCTCTATAAGATGAATGTTCTAGTTATGAATTCCACACTCTTACAAAAGTATACTAGAAACTTAAATATTTCAGTATATTTGGGCATTTGAAGAAGTCATTTAGTAGTGAATGTTGGCATAATGATTTAAAAGCCTTACTTACTTTTTTCTTTTTTTTGCAACTGTTTACTTATCCTTGCAAACTTGAACATTCTGGGTTTAGCTGCTGGTAATATGTGAGAAACATTGTTTAGAGTTTATAGAAGTAGGCACTCACGTTCACACTTTGCTCCCTTGGTGTGCCATACATTTTGTTAATCAGTTTTAATAATTCATCATGAGGGGCAGGCTATTTTTCACATTTCCTACATATTACTGTAGAGACGTTGAAGAAGCAAGTTTAGGGTACAACAAAAAAGATTTTCCGAACACTTTCAAAAGTTGATTTTATAGTCAGATCTTTGACTTTAAAATTTGCTGGGTTATGTTTATTATTACTAGGTAGTGTTTGAAATATGTAGACAGATCCTGATTAACTGGTTTTTCATATATCTTGGTTTGTTTATTGTCGAACATTTTCAAAAGGCCATCTCTAATATAAATGCATTTGTGATCCATGTAACAAGCATTCTACTTCTATTTTATATTATATATAAGTAAAGATGGGAAAATAGTCTGCCTCTATTAGTGTGGATGCATTATAGTATAGAACAAAGGTAGTCAACATATGGCTCATTAGTTGATGTAAAACTAATTGCCCTTGTCTGCCCTTCCAGCCTGTTGTGGACATACAAGTCTCAGCTGTTGTGGATCTACAAGACTGGCTGGCAAGGGATTCTGGGACTTTGAGAGCACATAGGTTGATAGAAATACCAATGCTTTAGCAAATCCTCTGGGGAAAATAGAGCTGTCAGCTATAGTGCGGTCTTCCAATCTGTGGGATTTGAAATTCATATTGTAGTTTTAAACATTTTCTAACTTAATTTCTGAAAGTATTATTTGTTCACTACAAACTGTAGGCAATGCATATGATTTTCTTTAGTAATTGTAATAATTCCTGATTTAAAGTTTTGGTATGCCTAGACCTCACGCCTTATGCGCACATTGATGAAGCATTGTCCTAAAATATTTAGTTGTGCTTTAACAAGTGCATGGAGGGCTGTGTCAGTAAAACACTCTGACAATTAACACCTATTCTAAAGCTAGAATTGCACAGGATCAACATTTAAGGGAATCTACTATCTGGAAACATGATTTGTCATACAATAAACCTACAGTAGAGCTTTCATCAAAAAAACTGGGGCACCCATGTGACCTGCTTTGGATATAAAATCATTGCATACTTTGTGTTGAAATAAAGTAAAACATTGATCAAAATTTATACCCAAAATGTATTGGGCACATTGGGGGTCTTTATTATAGGAAATATTAATATAAACTACTTGGGGAGGGGGGATAAAGTCATCTGTCTTGGGAGATCTGGGACCAGGGGAGGGCTGGCCCGGTGGGCAGGGGGGCAGCGCTGGGTCAGACAGCTATTAGGGCCGGGGGGGAGGCCGAGCGGCCGCCCCCCCCCCCCCGATGCAAAATATATAATTCCCCCCCGCGGTCGCATCTGATATCAGATGCGACCGCTTCAGCATCACATGACAGCGGATGCAGCCGCATCATCAATGACGCGGCCGCATCGCATCCCCTGTCATGTGATGCGGCCGCCTGTGTGCCCCCCGGGGCTTCCCTCTCCCAGCCCGCGCCTGTCTGGGACACATAGAATCACACTATCCTGTGGACATTTGTATGATTATAACACTCTATTTATTTTGAGTATTCCTAGAAGCTGCATCAATCAATTGGTCTGAGACACCACAAGTGCTTGTTTTCCTATTGACACAACAGATAATGAACAGTGCCCCCATGTTATGGCCATGAAACACACTGCATACATCCTGAGTCAATAATAAACCTGTTTATGGTCTTAAACCCCAGAATTGTGTTTTTAAAAAGTGAGGCTTTGTTTTGATTCTTTTAATTAAATAAAAAAAGTGGTTCTTTCTTGGGGGGGAACTAACAATTTTTATTAGCCACATGGTTATTTTGTAATAGTTTGTTATGTTACATTCCTTTTTGGAAACTGTATTTAATTTGCGGGACTCTCACAACTCCAGGTCAATTTTGAAATACTTTTTTATTCATAGACATGAGGCAAATGTATAGTATTTTTTTTTTGTTTAATATTTGTATGCCTCTACCTTTTGTTAGTGATCTATTGTTTTCATTGCATTTTAAGAATTTTGTTCTCTACTAGTTTATATAAAGGGAGCCTATTATTTTCCATGATTATATTATTTTGTATTTGCTCTTATATGATTCATTTACTATGAAATGAGGGTCGGAATTCTCAGAACCAAATCTATGCTTAATAAAGCTACAAGCTGAGCTATGCATCTTATGTTTTAAGACTTTTATTCAGTGACTGGTAAAGCTAAATATTAATAGATATTATTTTATTGTCAATTTTACACCATTCTAGGTTTCTTTTATCCTCTGTTGCTGGGGTTATGTTTTAATAAAGAAGATCACTATTCAAAGCTGTTGACACATGAATGAGTAGGAGATTAGAAGATGTTTAGTCAGTCGGAGCATTAGAATGTCAGCAGAACTAAATATTTCAGCTATGTCTACTCCTGCAAGTCCATCTGTAGGAAACTTTGAATTGGGAGGAGCAAGGACAATATGTATTAATTTCAAGCATGGGAATAGTAGCAAGGGTCCTATGAGACTGGAGTGAAAAATTGTGGTATCAAACACATTTCTGTATAAAACAAAGTTTATAATACAGTGTGCCACTGCTATAGGATAAATGACCAAGCTACAGAGAGGACACTCTAGACCACCTTCCTACTCCCCTCCCTCTCCAGAAAAATGCTCTGTAAGCTGTCTTTAAAATCCCCATAAATATACTCCTTTAACCTGTCATATTTAATTTTAAATATCTTTCTGCAAAACCATATTTTTTTTCCATATGGATGTAACCTAAGGTGCATAAGTTTTCCCAGCCTGTATTTAGTTTCCAATGGCCCGATCCACCCAGCTCCTCCCATCAGAACGCTCTGGGGCATATTCAATTCCGATCCGATCCGCGGTAACGCGCGTTACTGCAGAAAATGCGCAGTTCTGCCGGTAATACGGTACCGCAATAACGCAGATTTTCATACGCAGCCCACAGGGCTGCGAACGAAAATCCACGATATTGCGGTACCGCGGATTAGGTTCGCGGCCGTTCCGGCGCGATTCCGCGAATCGGGATCGGAATTGAATATGCCCTTCTAAATGTTTCACCCAAGCAGATGCTGTCGCTGCACTTTCAGAAATGATCCTTACCCCTCCTGTTGGCAGCAAACTGTCATAAGTTCGTTTCTTAACTGTGATGACATCACCAACCTAGTTTTGGAGTATTGCATATGTTATACAGCGCTAAGAGCTGCAGATAAAGTTATGCAAAATGGAGGTTGATGTGGGAGCAGTCCAGGAGGACCAAAAGCTGCAAAGTAGTGTCTGTCACGTATGACCTAGAATGTTGTGGATTGTATTTGCTAAACTGAGTTGCAAAACTTCATGAAGTACAAATCTTAAGCCATGCATCCCCAAAAAGACAGCAGAAACATAAATATTTTTTTTAAATGTATCAATTTGGTTTTCAAAAATAATTATTTTTATTTAAAATTTCAATTTTATTATTACATAATTTTAAAACTGGTGTCTCATGAATAAGTGAATCATGTGGTGTCTGAGAACCACTTAGTGCAGAAAGCTGTTAATGCTCTATAAGATAAATAATTTAAGACAAATTAGCATGTGGGAGTCACTTGTGCACTCAAACTCTGTATATCGGGCCAGTTTGAAGGAGTATTCTACCATCTAAAGCCAGTAACACGATTCTGGTGTGAAACTGTGTATTTAGCTGTGTAATTTTCATGTAAAGCTGGGAGTTTAAATTTTTATTCTTTCATTAATACTGTTTGTAGATCTATTGCAATGATGGAGCGTGTTCTCCCATGATCCCTCCTTACAATGCAATACAGCATCATTCCTATCTGTGGACTAATGACAAAGTGCACTTTTTTGTTGTTATATGCAACTATATTTTGAAAGGCCAAACCATTGTTTTCATGAGATAATCGGGGGCCCCTTAGGTTCAACAAGCAGAGTAATTGTATTTATCTTTGGATGAAGTTGTAATGAAGAGATTGTTTTTATTGTAAAGTCATTTTAGTGAGACATATTTTTTATTATTTTGTCACTGTAAAATCATGCTGACTCGATAAGGTTGCTGCCCTAAACATATTCAAATATAAATCTCCTCTTTAGTGAAAAGTCAAAATTGCCAGTCAATAGTAACGTGACTGAGTTTTTGTCCCATTTCAGAGTAAAGAAAACATGCACCAACAGCAAAGAATCATGGAAAATGTGGTTATGGTCTTACTTCAAGAGAATGTATCATTAATGGCGCATTCAATTAATACGTTTAAGAAAGGGCTAGACAAATCTTTAGCGGAAAAGGGTATCCGGGGTTACAACTGTTAATTAAAATGAAGGATAATAATGGATTCGGGGAGAAATAGGACTGCAATATTGGGTCAGTAGAAGATCCAAAATAGGTTGAACTTGATGAACTGGTGTCTTTTTTTTTTTTCAATCTCATCAACTATGTTACTATATATGTCCTATACTCTCCATTCATTATCCATTTTGCTGTCCTCTAAATATTAGTAGACTAATAAACTAGACTAGATTAAAAGACTGATGCATTATGGGTATCGGGTTTTATGAAAACCATGATTTCTAGTGAACAAGAATCAGCTTTTGTGGTGCCCACAGAAAACATATGTCATAAAAAAATAAATTTATTGAACATCTTTTAATCATGTTTGCATCCTTTAATTATGTAACAACGGCACAAAATGTGAAATGTAGTATTGTATTGCGGTCCCTAAATGACTTTGGCACAGCAAATTGTATGAATTACACTAATGTATGTTTTGCAGAGTTCGTTAAGTCTTATGACACCTCTTAAAGCCTGCTCCATCACTGATATAAATAGAACATATTAAGGTATGAATACAGCCCTTGTCTCAATGTAGAATCTGCTGCCTCTTCTTCAGAGATATTTTTAAATGACACTGATCAATACATAGCTCTGATTTTCAAACTTGTTGGTTACAAGAAGATAATCATATGAAACATTATTTTGAAACATTCTGCTGACAAATGTTTGTTTTAATATTTATGAATGACGTGGATTTTGTGCAGAACTCTTTAAAAGAACTGAGAGGTGCAACAGTTTACAGCAAACACAAATACGTAGAACAAGTCCTCAATAATAAGCTCATGATGGGGTTCAAATAGAGAATACTGATCTTAAAGAAGAAGGATTCAGAGCATTGGTGGGCAACCTGTTATATTCAGGGACACTTGCGTGGCCCTCCAATGTTTAAAAGGGCCACAGATCCCCTTTATTTCAATAATGAGAAAAACAGCCTCAAAGGGACTTCAGCTCCATGACATCACTCATACAAAATGACCTCATGCCCCATACTTGCTTCAAAATTCCACAACATGCCTCTCAGACCTTCTACTTGCTCCAAAATGCTCTCAAACCTCCACTGACGTAAAATACCCCCACAAGCCCTCAGATCCCACATGTACTCCAAAACTCCACCATATGCAAATCAAGCCTCCCTGCATGTTATTCAGAGTTCCCCACATGCCTCCATATGGTTCCCACTCCCTGGCTAATCTACTAAAAATCTGATTGTATGTGCTGCGTGACCTCCCTACGCTGTGTAGAGGAGATCACGTAACGCATAAACAGGCTGCTCCTATTCAGTCTTATTGTCTGTTTTATAACAAAGTAGAGAATGTGTCTGATTGGAAACTGCTGACTGGGTGACAAAGGTTGCGGCTCCCTGGGCCTTTGGCGATCTGCGGACTGCCTGTTGCCCACCACTGGTTCAGAGGAATTTATAACATACTGTAATTCCTCTTTAGAGGAAGAGACTCATGCAGATGTTAATGGTTTTTCAGGTTGAAAAACTGACCAAGCTTATTAATAAGGCTATCAGCTATGGAGTTTAATGCATGTTCATCTTTTGTTACCAAGAGTAAGATTTTCTTGGTAAGCTAAAGACCTTTGCTGTAGAATCAGTGGTGAAATGCCAAATATCCATGTAATGGAAGAATCCAGAGAAGTCTCTGGTATTCGATAAAAGGTGTAAATTGATGTTTCCTTTGGCAGAGGGAGAATATATGCAGTGGGGGGGCATTATTCTATAGAACTGAGCCGCATACACTTTGCACGCTGCTCCAGGTTGAAAGTAATAGCTGGATATTGAGCAGGCCTTTATCCCCAAGTACCTCAGACAAGCCTTGGCCTATGCTATTGCAATCAAATTCACGTTGGAGATCTGTTATAAGTTAAGTCAACAATGAAAACTGAAAGAATAACCCCCTCTTAATCCACTATGAAAACACTTACACTTTCCCATAGGTTTTACCACGAGGATCAAAAGATGGCCTCCACATTCTAGATGGAGTCGTCCCTACCTCTTTTGTGGATATCTGTATCATATATATAACGCCCCTAGGAGAACGGAACAGACGTACACAGCTGTCCTACCTTCCTTTCAGGGACCACCACTTAACGCACGTAAATGCTCCAACTGCTCTCGATCTCAGCCCAGACTTGTTCATGTGCCTAGCTCTGTATACAGTGGATTATACTGCAGGAGACAGATGGTACATGTCACGAGCTGTGGCGGTACGCCGCATCCTGGCGTGATATAGCAGCCGAGCACGTGCATTAGGTACTATGCACTGTTATCTTTGTGGCATAGAGTAGGGGGATGTAGGGACATCCTCCAACTCCAGGGGGAGCTCTCGCATGATTCTAATTTGTTCATTTATATATTTATACATGTTCCTGGTTTATGATATGACCATTGCTAGTTCTAAGCTAGTAATTAATTAGCAGCCTCCTGAGGCTGATTGTCAGTCCTGTCCTCCTCCTTTCTGATTTGTCCATCAAAGTATTTAAGTTAGTGAGGACTGGGCCTCACTGCCGGTTATAGCGTTCTGTTCCCAGTATTGCTGCCTGCTTCTCTGCTGTGTTGATGTTTAAAACCTCAGATTGTTCTCTCATGTATGACCTCTGCCTGTCCCTGGATTCTGAATATTTGCCTGTGACCCTCATCTTCTGCCTGTACCCAGATTCTGAATATTTGCCTGTGACCCTGATCTTCTGCCTGAACCCGGATTCTGAATATTTGCCTGTGGCCCTTATCCAGCTAGCACCTGTCATCTTCACCTGTGCTCGGCCACTCCGCAGATCTCCGGCCGGTCCTTATTCTGTGTATTACCTCCTTTTCCTGTGCGCCGCCGTGTGGGCATAAACTTGTACTACCCTGAGTGTAGTACAAGTCCGGGGGGCATCCGAGTATCTGTGAGCATAACCAGTCTCTACGGGAAAGGCGGCTGCTATAGGTGAAGACCTCTTCCGCTAGTTTTACAAGTTTACGACGCACTGGTAGCCATAACAGTACAGGAACCAACAACAGCATACAGTTAGAAGTGTATCTACCCATGACCACCTCACAAATGGCCAATGGTTCATCTCACCTTCAATACGGAATATGCACAAATCAATCGGTCCTCTTTCTGCGCTGAATCACCAACCTCCACCGGTCACCTGCCTGAACTTCTGGCCTCTACCTACTGCCTGGAACTCTAGCCTCTAGGCCTGTTACTTGTGAAGGCAGGACTTGATGTCCTTTCGGACCCAATGACAACCATGTGTCTTCGGACTCACCCAGAGTCTTTGCCTGGGTCCTGCTGTCAACAAGAAGGCCTAATCACCAGAGCTTAATGTGCTCTACTAACAAGGGCCTGATGTCCTACTTGCTACAGGGGCCTTGTGCCCTGCTAACTAGGGCCTGTTGCACAACTACACTAATGGGCCTTGAGCCCCCTATACTATTGGGCCTAGTGCCCACTGTACCCAGGGGGTCTAGTGCCTAGCTAAATGAATGGGAACTGCAATCAATAACTCCTACCTACTAACTAACTGGGCTTGGCCTTGGGGCCTTCTACATGCCCCAGGGCCTAGTGCCTGATCTGCGACGGGGCTTTATGCCCTATAATGTGTGGTATAGAGAGGGATAGAGGGGTGCAGACATAAGCCTGGGAGAATGGGTGCCCTCTTGGGCCCTACCTGACTCCAGTGTCTTCAGGGGTCTTCTCCTGGGATCCCCTGTCCGCAGCCGTCTTCCAGGCTCGACTGCTGGATCCCTGGCCTCTACTGTACTTGACTGTGGTGTGTGTTCAGGAGGCAGAGTAGCTCCTAGCACTGACAAGGGCTCTCTGCCCCCAATTTCTCTCCAATGTCTTCTTGCTTGTGCGCCATCTTCTTTCTCCGGTGTCCTCTTTCTTGTTCAACATCATTTTTTGGCGCCGTCCATCTTCTCTGTCCACCGTTGACTGGCCAAAATGGCGGCGTGCTGCCGTAATGTGGCATTGCAAACTTACATAATGATTGACTCGCCGTGGCACCAAACAAGCAAATGGTCTGGAGGTGAGCCCTGATTGCGTCACCGACCTGGCCAATAGGGGTGCGACCGCGGTGGCCTGCAGGAGCTCACCGGATGCTAGACTTCCCAGTGAGTGCTTTTACTATATCCATTTGAAGAACATTATTCAGTCTCATCTCAATCATCTAAATTAAACAATGTATTGAGTTTTAAAGATTTTGCATCTATAACCCGGGGAGGCATTGAGCCATCTCTCTCATATACAGTATGATTCTTACTCCTAATTTGAGCCATTTGAGACAGCCTGGGAATAGTATGTGGAGATTTCTGGATCAGGAGTAGAGATGCTCACTGACCCCCGTGTTTTGGTTTTGGATCTGGATTACCGTCGTGTTTTGGTTTTGCCGAACCACCCTTGCGTGTTTTGGTTTTGGTTTTGTTTGGGTTTGTTTTGCTATTTTTGAAAAAAATACAATTTTTTTGGTCTAAAAAACCCTAATTTAGTGCTCCACCAGTTTCTTGGATAACTGAGATAATTCTAAAGCTAATAAATTATGAAAAAACAGTTTAATCCCTGGTAGGCCGTCCTTAATTCTAACACTTACCTGCAAATTATACAGAGAAACCTGGTTGTGTTCCCCCTCCATCTTTGACTATTGGCAATGTAGCCATAGTCTTTGGGTGTATATTACACCCTCCACTTGTAGTTAAATAGAAAAAAAGCAGCCTGCATAGACTGAACAATATAAAAAATAAATGGACCAATGTAGTTTGGTGGCTGTCTATGACCCCCCCTCCACTTGTAGTTATATAGAAAAAAGCAGCCTGCATAGACTGAACAATATAAAGAATAAATGGACCAAGGTAGTTTGGTGGCTGTCTATGACCTCTACCCCTCCACTTGTAGTTATATAGAAAAAAGCAGCCTGCATAGACTGAACAATATAAAGAATAAATGGACCAAGGTAGTTTGGTGGTTGTCTATGACCTCTCCCCCTCCACTTGTAGTTAAATAGAAAAAAAGCAGCCTGCATAGACTGTACAATATAAAGAATAAATAGACCAAGGTAGTTTGGTGGCTGTCTATGACTCACCCCCCTCCACTTGTAGTTAAATAGAAAAGAAGCAGCCTGCATAGACTGTAGAATTAGAATATTAAAAGAAATGGACAAAGGCAGTTTGGTATCTGTCTGCATCAGACCCCCTCTCCACTAGGAGACAAATAGAAAACTATTCAGCCGTTATAGACTGTAGAATATAAATAGAAATTGAGAAAGGCAATTTGGTATCTGTCTGCATCATCCTCATCAACATCATCATTAGCGCCCTCATCGCCTACACAAATCTCCCCCTCATCCTCTTCTAATTCCAAAGTGGCATCCTCAATTGGTGTATTACTGGCTACACTCGGGCTGTTAAGGCACACATCAGCAGAACTGCTGAAAGGGCCCTTCTTTATGGGTGCACTAACAGAATGCTCATGATTAGACATGCCACTGGTGGATGGACTCTCCACAGGGATTGGTGTCATTTCTGATTCTGAGCATACATTATCCTCTAAAGCCTTACTGTTTTCTTGCAGCTCGGCTTTCACACGTAACAGTAGTTGTGCACCACTTTTAGACTCCAAATTACTTGGTCTTGCTTGGTCACGAGTGATTGTACAAGAAGAAGGCTCAGTAACATTTTTTGATCTGTCACTAATAGAGAAAGGCGAAGGCCTCATTCTTTCTTTGCCACTGCGTGTGTAGAATGGCATGTTTTTTTTGGTGTGTGTTTTTTCCCATGATTAAAAAAGACTATGTACTTTTACATAGGCTTTACCAGTACTGGGAACACTACCATCAGGACTGGTGCCAGCACCTGCTTGCTGATTCTGCTCATATGTGGACTGCTTTGAATCCATTTTAATGAGCCCAAAGCACTTGTAGCGCATTTTTTTTATAAATACTGCTGTTAAATATGACTTTTGACAGCCAGAAAAATTAATGTTTGACACTAGGGAATATGGGACACCCCAAAGCCCTTTTAGTGCAAAATATTGAAAAAAAAGACTCCTCTATCCTCCTGTCTTCCTGCTCTAACAATTGCTAATAGAATTTGTAATAATAAATCGAATTGAATAGAATAGAATTGAAATAATAATAATACAAAGAATAAGGTGTACATTTATTGCTCTGTGTAACGAGCCGCGGCGGTACTCACAGCCGCCGCAGCTCGCTTGTGGCCCCCTCTGGCGTCCCGGCCGACACCTTGACGACCGCCGACTTCACTTCCGGATCCTGGCCAACCGTTGCCTTGGCCATCCTTGTCTGCTGACGTCAAGAGTCATGTCCTCTCATGTGAGGTTTGTGCCAGAAACAAAGTCACCAGGATCCGTCCAGTAGGTCAGCTAGTTCCTTTGGCCATTCCTGCAAAACCATGGACACACTTGTCCATGGACTTTATAGTTGACCTGCCGCCTTCTGCGGGACACAATACCATTTCGGTCGTGGTAGACCGGTTCAGCAAAATGTCACATTTCATTCCGTTAACCAGACTGCCTACTGCTCGGGATTTGGCCGTCTTATTCATTCAACATATTTTCCGGCTCCATGGACTCCCTACTGACATCGTCTCCGATCGTGGTTCTCAGTTCATAGCACAATTCTGGAAATCCTTCTGTACCCTTCTCGGAATCAAGGTCAGTTTGTCCTCCGCATACCATCCTCAGTCAAATGGGCAAACTGAAAGGGTTAACCAGTCCTTAGAGACGTTTTTACGATGCTACACATCGGAGTTCCATGACAACTGGTCCTCCTTGTTACCCTGGGCGGAATTTGCCTGTAATAATTCCTGCCACTCATCTACCAAAACCTCTCCATTTTTTTGCAATTATGGTTTTCACCCCAGATCTAACTCTTTGTACTCACTCAAGTTCATTGGTATCCAGGAGATCTGCTCCACTGCCAGGGATCTCAGAGTTATCTGGAGGAAAGTACAATCATCTTTGAGACAAGCTTCATTTGTTGCAAAAAAAAATTTGGATCGCCACCGTACCACCTGCTCCCTCAAGGTGGGTCAGAAAGTGTGGCTGTCTACAAAAAACATTAGGCTCAGACAGCCTTGCAAGAAGTTGGGCCCTAAGTTCATCGGTCCGTTCCTTATCATTAAGCAGGTGATTTCTGTTGCATTTAGGCTAAAAATTCCGGGCTCATTGAGAATTCCCAACACATTTCATTGTTCTCTATTGAAGCCAGTACTTTATCCAACTCAAGCCCAGTCTTCAAGCTTCTCTGGGAGAAATTCAAGCAAGCCACAAAGATACGTTGTTCAGAAAATCCTTGATTCTAAAAAAGTGCAAGGGCAGGTGCACTTCCTAGTGCAGTGGAGGAATCGTGGGTTAGAAGAGCGGTCTTGGATTCCCCGGAGACAACTCCTAAACAACTGAAGGAGTTCTTCAGAAAATTTCCAAGAAAACCTGGCTGTCGGGGTTCCTTAACCCCTCCTCAAGGGGGGGTACTGTCACGAGCCGCGGCGGTACTCACAGCCGCCATGGCTCGCTTCTGGCCCCCTCTGGCGTCCCGGCCGTCACCTTGACGACCAGGACGTCAGTTCCGGATCCTGGCCGACCGTTGCCAAGGCAACGGTCGGAAGCTTTGTCTTCTGCGCCGCGTCCCGGCAGCGGAGGAAGTCGGGCGCGCATGCGCAGCACTTGAAATACCTGTGGCTTGATTAAACAAGCCTTGCGCTAGCCTGTGGGCTGATTAATACTTTGGTATATTAATTATGCAGGGGGCTGTGTGTGATTCAGAAGCTAGGCTCTGATTGGTGGCCACTGGTATTTAAGGCAGTGAGGTCTGCAGCCTCACTGCCGGTTATAGTTTCTGTGTCCAGTCTGCTTGACTTGCTCCCTCCCTTGTTTCTGCCTGTTGGACTTGCTGCTGATTACCCGTGTATGACCCTTGGCCTGGATTTGGATTTTGCTTGTGTATCTTGTGACCCTGATCTCTGGCTTGAATACCGACCTCCCTGTCTGCTCGTGACCCCTGACCTCTGGCTTGAATACCGATCTTCCTGTCTGCTCGTGACCCCTGACCTCTGCTTGGACTCCACTCCGCTTGCCTGGGTTCTCCCCAGCCGGTACACACTTCACGACCCTCTGTCAGTCTGCGGCCCAGTCTGTCCCCACCATCAGGGGCTCCAGTGAACACCTGACTGACGGAGTAGACTCCGGGTTGTGTTGTGCCGGCTGGAAGGGTTCCTAACACTCTGTCCCTGCTCTAATACATCCTGTGACCTAACCCTGCTCTCTTACTCTGTCAAATGGCGATGGATTGCTGTGGAGGCTGATATTTATGCATTTCAAATATCGCGAGAACTGAGCCCTGAGATCCGATGACGTCACAATGACCTTTTGCCTTGATTTCGATTCCGAACGGGCGGGAGAGTACCGAGTCTGCTCGGCTTCGTACTCAGGCAAAGTTCGGGTGGGTTCGGATCTCGGGGAACCGAGTCCGCCCATCTCTAATCAGGAGGGATTAGCACTGACATCAAGGACAATATTTATAAAGTTTATACCAGATGATATAAGGTCCTTGCTGTAATACACAATATTAGACAAGATGCCTATTTATTTTATGTCCTCCACTGTTGCAAGATAGTTAAACCGAAGTTTCTATTCAGAGTCTCTTTGCCTTCTCAGAGAGTAAGATTAGTAGCGGTCTTTTGGGACTTTTGGTACTATTCCAGTATGGGTCTGACAGGGGTAAAAGCAAGATATCTAGAGGAGGATTTCCATACATTTGATTATGGAGAAAAGGAAAAAAAAAAAAAAAAAAAAAACTTGCTGCAATAAACTGGCAACAGACACTTTTTTGTAGTTAAACTGTTTGACTGTAAATAAGAAGTTGGGTTGAGTCACAGAATGCCGAAGCAGCTACTGAGAGGCGTTTGCTCTACTGTTTCCACTTATTGGTTTCATTCCTGGTTTTCTGGAAATTTGATCCTGATCAGGATTTTTTTTTCGTGAATTCTAACTAATTTAATTAGCACTATTATGAAACATTAAGATGGTAATCCAGCTTTTGGGTAACGTTTAACCCTCTAATGTCATCTGCATGTTGATACCTATTCTAAACAACTCATTGACAAGCCATATATTATTCTGAGCACGCTAATGAGATACTAACCTCATACATTATGTCAGTGATCCCAATATGAGATTGGTACTTTATTTAAACAAATGGTGAATCAGCAATTTATTATACATATAGGGGCATTTATGCAATGAGACAGCAGGGTAGTTTCTCTACCTTTTTAACAGTAATCATATACCTTCACTATCATCATTAATCTTTTTTAATATTTTGCTATATTTTTGTTTTAAACTAACTAATACAATTTATATTTTAAATTTGGATTATCAAGCATCAAGAAAAATAAAGGAGTGCCCTCAAAACATATTTTCTTCTTTTTTCTTCTTCTCCACATTGTCCCTTCAGGAGCTATGTATGTGTGGGTGCACCTTCCCTTGTATAGTATCAACGAATAAATTTCTATTTACTTACAGGCGTTAATACTCGGTGCGGAGTACGTTGTTCTCATAGAGGGGGTGATCTGCCACTTATGTAACAAAGCTAAATTTTAACTGTCTACATACGGGCATGGAAAAACAACTCAGCCATCCTACAATTTGGTCATTATTAGAATTTGGTAAGTGGCCTCTGTGGAATATATTTCTAGTTAATTGAGGATTTGGCAATACATTGACATATAAGTGACCATCCCTTCTGATGTGGCTAAATGCCCACATACTGTTCCCAGTAAGATTTATCTTGTCTTTTCTACCAGCACAATCAATCTCCACTCACATGTCTCCCGAAACATATTGGGAGCTAGAGTATTCTACCCATTACCCTTAACCCCCCCCCCCCCCCTCCTCTTCACTTCATCTCCCTATTTTTGGACAAGAATTATCAGAACAATAACTGAAGATTGCAGTATATGAAAACACAATTTGTACATTCACACTTTCTGTCCTCTATCACATTAAGAGGTATCTCCACTCAGTGCTTTTTTTTGTCATAGAACTCACCAGAACTGAGTTCCGGCACCTTTTTTCAATGGATTTCCCAAGTTTTAAAAGTAACTTTTAAGTATTTGATGTTTGGTCCACGTGGACTTGAATCGCCGTAAAGCGTAGCAGGTCGGTGGTAAAATCATTAAAACGGTGCATGCGGGCTGCTTGTGTGTCGAGTGCGATGCATGTGTAATTCGTCCGTGCTGGTTGTGATGGCACTGTTCGGCTTGGGCTGCTGCTCAGCTTGTGATTGGTCGTGTGGTCGCTCGCTGAGTGCTTACTGCGGGCGGCCACCGTTATGTTTCGTTACACAACTGACGTGTGTAGGTGTGTGTACAGTGATTGACTACGTGATGTAAGTTCTGGCACCTTTTTTCTTATAAAAAAAGCACTGCCTCCACTTATCTACAAATTAGCTGAGAGCATACACAAAACTCTAATCACATGAACACTTCTTATGATAAAGCACTATTATCACACTCAACCTAGAATAACATAGATGATGCAATATAATGTGAAAAAGCAAACATAAACCTTAACTTCTTTGATGTCAGATAGTGGCAAAGAGGTGGTGGATCCTCTCTACTTGTTCCCAGATCTGACATACACAAATACAACATAGATGAACAAACCAATAGCACAGTCTTCCTGAGTGACTAATCTTGACAAAGCACACAGGCTTTCAAGTAATTAAATCTTTGGTTATCTTTTCCTGAACAAAAACTCTCTTCTGAAGATTCTATGAACAACACTTCTTTTCTGTCACATAAGAGCAATCCAGTATGGATGCGGAAACACATGTAGTAAATGCAGACTGTTCCCTCCTGTTTACTGTGATGCTGCAACTCACTGTTTCCTCACTTTAACCTGTGTCACAATTCACACTTGTAAGGTTTCCACTGGAATGGATTTGCTTTTAGTGATTTTATCACTCTTTAGTGTCTCAGTCCCAAAGTGCTTAACCATCTTTCTCTGCAAGACACCCTTGATACTAAAGCACAGTTCTGCAAAATGTTTTTTACACATAAATCTTCAGGTCTCCCCACCAGTCTAACTAACAACAATACAAGGCTCACTCCATGTAAATAAGTAATTTAACAATCGATTGTTACTTATCTCACTGGTCTCCTGCTTCCACTGGAGGGCTGGAAAATTTTAGCCCAGGGACAACAGGGGCAAATGCAGGATTTGTAGAGGGGGTTTCACACCACGCCACCAGTGGGCGTGACCAGCATGCATGTGGGCAAGACTATAATATTAGACATTGCTTGGCTGCTCTTCAACTCTTCCTATTCCTATAATATACATGGGCAATGTGCATTCACTACTGTTAGGTAAACGCAGCTCTCCCTATTCAGGCAGAGCCGTGTCACGTGGGGGCAGGGTCCAGCCACCTCAATTATACAGTGCTCCTGGCTTGGAGGGGAGTTTCCAGGCACTCGGAAATGCCTATGGGCAAGACTCGACTCAGCAGCCTATTAGGAACATTTTAAAGGAAAAAAATGTAGGTGGCCCAGTGACCCAGCCCAAGGTAGCCAATTATGGAGAAGGCTGGGTTGGGTAGCCCCCCAGCCCAGCCTTCCCCTTATAGCTTCTCTCAGGTATGGAGTCTGGCAGGTGCATCCACTTCTCACCAAATGGCCTCTTCTTCTCTCTCCTCACTTCCTCATCCAATCTCATTGTCTCACTCTTTGGTGCCTCTATTTCCAATTTTCCTCTTCAATACTGATAAGTCTTCTCTCTCTTTCTCTCTGTCTCTGCTCGTCTCACACATGCTCCTCTCTCCTATCCCAAGGTCCACCTTTATCACCCCAGCATCCCTTGCTTACTTTTCTACTCTGCACCTACTGCTTGGAGATGTAGTTCTGTGGCAGCCGGGACCCAGTTAGTTGCACATATGAGGGCCATCTTGGACACTGGCGCTACAGAATTATATGCAAATGTTATTTTACTTGCTGACTTAAGCTTCTGTTCTAAATAAAGTGATTATAAAAATCCTTGTATAGATGATGTTACATCCAAGGACAGTTTTGTGTCATGGAGTTCTATCATGCTCAGTTTAAACAATATGGAGACTACAAGCAAGCTATGACTTGAGACACAGCGGTAAGCCAGCTGAAACAGCTTATTCTATGGAGAAATTGCTCACCTGGACAGCCACATTTCGCTGCGTTGTCTTAGCGAGATAACTTAAGTAGTGGCAAAAGTATACTTTTTGCGCTGTGATAAGCACAAAAAAACCCTATTACTTTTCACCACAAATGGGGTCAGATAAATAGACCCAGTTGGTAAAAATTGTGAAGCAGTGGTCATTCTCAAGAAGTTGGCAATTATTACTAAATAACTTAAATAATAAATGTATTCATATGCAGTTTTAGAAAGACTTTAGTAAAGTTGGCAACTGTGGTAATGGTAATTGTGTATGACAAATAATACAAATTGAAAAATATACATTCTCGTAATAAATACATATTTCAAAGTTACCTATAATACAATAAATGTTACATAGCAGGAAATTTTTAACTGCATGTCAATGTTCCATAGGGGAATAAATATATCAATACTGCCATCTAGTGGAAGTAAAATGTTAATAAAGTTTTAAAATGTTAAAAGAGGACTCCACTTAAAAAGTTTGTTTTAGGTAACATTAATTAAAATACAGTTCCCCCGCTCTTTATACTATAATCATCTTAAAACATGGTCCAAAATTTGTATTATAAACAGATGCATTACAAAGATGATTATTACTACCGTTTAGCACCAGTGTACAGAAGTTAATTATTCCGATAAATTCCTATTCCATTGGAGTTTACAGTATAAATTCCCTACCATACAAACGCACATGGGTCAATTTTTGTCAGCATCCAATTAACCGACCAGTAGGTTTTTAGACTGTGAGAGGAAACCCCAGCAGAAGATATAAAGTCCACACAGATAGAGCCCTGGTTGAAATCGAACACATAATCCCAGCACTCTGAGGTAGCAATGCTAACCACTGTGCCACTAGGTATGTCACCATTTCAAAAGGAGCTCTTTATATAGTATTAGATTTTTAAAAAGTATTATTCTCACTACAGGTTTGCACCATCATGTTAGTTTGCGGTGTGCCAGGCTATTGTAAATTATTCTTGTATAATGTTCTTTATTTAAATAATTAGAACATCACAAATAGTAATAATAGGCAGTATAAAAATAATTTAACAAAACAAAGTAGTTCAGTAGCAATATCTAGTGCTTATGGGATCACTAATTGTAACTATTTTGAAAATCAGGGTCACCCAGTATACAAAATGTAACTATATTTCTATGGAAATGGAAACAAAACAATTATTATATAGAATATTCTATTTGACCAGTGAAACTTGAAACACTTTTGACCTTTATTGGTTTACTGTAAGGAGCGTTTCCAAATGTAGACTTTCTAGTCACTCTCAGGTTTTGTGATGCTCACAAGATGGATTTCTGTGGATCCTGGAGTTTAGGCATGGTGTATAACCTTATGTTTTACATGTGTCATATGCAATATCTGCGTTATATGACATTCTCTCTACATTTCTCCATTGTGTTTTTAAAGGCTTATAATTATCTAAAAATAGTGTGATGTAGGGACATTTAGGGGGTATTCAGTTCCCTGCTATGTGCTGCCGGACATACAGATATGTATAGCTCCTCCTTACGGGTACTATGGTATCTGAACATTGCTGATTTTGCTGTGCACCTATATGATGTACAAGAAAATATTTGCGAAGATACATCAGCACGTGGAGCTCCACAACCGGGGCAGAGGCTGTATATTACGGGGAATTGAATCTGCCCGCCTCATTTTTCTCTCCCGCCGCTCTTCCTCTGCTGTCTTCCTCCACCAGTCACTACATTGGCTCCCCATGGCCTACAAAATTAAATTTAAACTGATCACTCTCACCTTTAAAGCTCTTAATCAATCCTCCCCTCCCTGCATCTCCAATCTCATCTCTACCTACACTCCTAGCTGCACCCCCACTGCTCTGCCTCTGACCGCTGCCTCGCTACTTCACTGATCACCTCTTCTCACTCCCGTCTTTAGGACTTTGCCCGGGCTGTTTCCCAGCTGTGGAACGATCTTCCACATTCTATCAGATTAGCATCTACTCTCAAAGGCTTCAAGTGTGCCCTTAAGACTCATTTCTTTATTCAAGTTTATCAGTCCTCCTCCTAACTCTCTCCCCCAGTCAGTACCACCCTATTTGTATCTCCCCTTTCCTTTAGGATGTAAGCTCTCAGGAGCAGGGCCCTTTTTCCTTGTCTGCTCCTTTTACTATTTCAACACCCTCAGTACCTCGTGGACTGCTTCCCTAGCCCTATTTTCTTAAGCTTCGGCCTACTTCTCGCTGATTTCTACCGTCACTTTTACTTTCACTCATTGTCCCAATAATAATTTGATTTGCATTACCATGTTACCTGTGTCTGGGTATATATATTTGTTCATTTTTGTTCTTTCTGTATCATGTTGTGTCATGGCTCACTGTTGACCTTTTGTGGCGCCTTATAAATTAAAGATAATAAATAATAATAATAGGACACACATTTTAAAGTAGAGATTAAATCACCTCTGAAAATGTGTAATGAAAAGTTATAACTGTTTATTGGTACATAAGTATAATAAGTAACTGGAATTATATATCAACTAATTTTTCAATCTTATAGACCAGTTAGCTTGTCTTCCAAAATAAATTCACAGTTCATTAAATAAGATTGTACAAAATGTATTATTCCTACTGCAAATACACTATCAATAATTTTCCTTTAGCTCATCAGAAATCAGCATTGTACCCTATTTAGCTTAATATAAAGGAAATGCGAGAAATACTGTTTATTTTAAAGATAATTATGCCGAGTTAAAGCTATATGGATTTTACACTGCAATCAAGGAAACACTTAATTTAGTGGGACTTTGAAAAAGTTTAATGCCTATCTGCTTCTTCTTCCTGAGACTATCCAACTCTGTTGTCTTATAACAACTACATATCTCCCCAAAAGGGCAGTTGGTGTGGATGGGGTTGCAAGCAATGTCTCACTGAAAGTATTTGCTGCTTCAGTGATTTTAGACCTTTTTGTCAGATGTTGCTATGGTATACTGAAGTAAAATTACAAGCATTTCATAAGTGTCAAAGGCTTTTATTGACAATTACAAGTTTATGCAAAGAGTCAATATTTGCAGTGTTGACCCTTCTTTTTGAAGACCTCTGCAACTCGCCCTGGCATTCTGTCAATCAACTTCTGGGCCACATACTGACTGATGGCCGCCCATTCTTGCCTAATCAATGTTTGAAGATTGTCATAATTTGTGGGTTTTTGTTTTTCAACCCCCTATTGATGATTGACCACAAGTTCTCAATGGGATTAAGGTCTGGGGAGTTTCCTGGCCATGGACCCAAAATTTCGATGTTTTAAATCCCGAACCACTTAAGCTGGGTACACACTACATTGTTTTCGTCCAATAATCGGCTCAAACAGCCGACATACCACCGCTCGTTCAAAAGTCGGGTCAGTGTGTACAGTGACACGATGGTCGAAAGTCTGCCCAAATGGACGATTATCGCCTCATTTGGTTGGTCGTACCGTTTAATATTTTTCGGTCCAATCTCGTTTTCGCTGTGCAGTGTGTATAAACTTCCGACCGATCCACAACAGTGAGTACGAAATTACAGTCATTGCTCACGACAACATGGCTGTAAAAAATCGCTAACGGGACGTCCGCTCTTCCCTTTATCGTCCTAAACAAGGCTAGTGTGTATCCAGTCCATGGACCGAGGGATCGGACCATCAGCCGCATGTAAAATCGCTCGGCATAAAAAGTTGGTCAAAATTTCTGTAGTGTGTACCCAGCTTTAGTTATCACTTTTGCCTCAATGTGGAAGATTGTGAGTGGAGAGTCTTGTGTGAGATATGTGCCTATTCTGGAGATGCTAACACAATGTATGTAACAGGATGTAGATACAGATCTGATGTGTGGAACAAAGGACAGTTCTGAGTCAAGGGTCAGCATAATCAAACAATAAGGGCCAGGGAGGCAAAAGCCTGGTTACATAAATAAATGCAATTATCCATTTTAATAATGATAATTGGCTGCTCTTTAGCAATAAAATGAGCTACAACCATTCAGTCCACAGGATTTATATAGTGACCACTGTCTCTAAGGAGTACAGAGCAGAATTTCAGGAGAAACCTGATTATCCTGCTGTCCCTCACCAAAGGCTGTTGGTCTAAGTTCAACTGCAAAAAAAGTGCATGTCTCTCACCTCTTTACTAGGCTCTCAGTAAGAAGCAACAGATGTACTCCCGGGTGAAGGGACATGCCACACATTCAGCTAAAAGTACATAGCCACTGCTCTGCAACATGTGGGAACCTGTGGCTGGTTACTGGTCACTGTGGCTGGTTACTTGACCCTCTCATAGACTCCTCTAGTACAGAGAACAAGGTATCGCATCAGGATGTTAGAAAAGTGAGACGAGTGTCCTATGACCACCAACTGACTGGCATATGGAAGTTTACTAACCGAGATGTAAAAGAGTTAACATACTTCTTGCATATGCACTTCACATATAGCAGAATTGACTATTTATGGGACATAGGCACCTTCACCTGCCATCTGATGCCAAATAGGACAAATCATATGTTCAGACAATGCACCAATCTATATCACTATTTTTATAGTTGATCCTCCTCATAGGGACTGGACTTCGTAGCATAATGATGATATCTCTTACAAGATATTTATTGTAAGACTTAATTGGAGGATGTCCATGCGGAATAATTCGCTCTCAATGATAATAGTGAAACCCACAAAAGTACTGTATGGAAGGCCTATAAATGTGTAATAATGGGAAGGTGTATTCAGTTGAGAACATTCCTCAAGAGGCAAAAGGAAGCCAAGAAAGAAGCATTGCTTTTAAAAATGTTAAATCTTGAAACAGGTAACAAGGGCACAATGTCCCAGTCAGTATAAGAGACAAGGGCAGCCTGGATGACAGGATAAAATTGGCCTTTCGTAAATGTAGAAATATATATTTCCATCTCTTATTATAGAACATTTAAAGACAAATAAGTCCCTCTTATGCTGTATGCTTTCAATGAGGTCTCAAATGACTCTCATTTTTATAAGCAATTCTCGGAAGCAGATATCAGCATGATCCCAAAGGACGCAAAGGACCTCTCCCAGTGCTCGATCTTCAAACCCATATCTTTATTTAATGTCGATGTTAAGCTTTTTGCACATATAATCACCAATAGACTTAAACCTCTCTTGTCTGATCTTGTTCACAGTGATCAGATGGGCTTTGTCCTGGGCCGTGAAACCTGTGAAAATACCAAGAAGGTCACAGAAAAGGCCTTTGATTGGGTGGACTGCCAATTCATGATTAGGGTACTCAAGCTCATGGGCTTGGGTCCTTCCTGTCTACAAAATATTCTTGCTCTATAGAGGTTTACATCCGATACAATCAGGATAAATGGTGATCTTTCAGACCCAATCCATATCTCCAATGGCATTAGACAGGAGTGTCCTTTGTCTCCTCTTTATATTCTGTATGGCTAACATTAAGGGACTGCGTTTGGGTACAGAGGACTTTAAATTAGCATTGTTTGTGGGTGACCTTCTAGCCATCTATTAAAGTAATTCTATCGTTTTCAAATAAGCATTGCATAGGCGATTGTATTGTGTTTCTAACGCACAAAGTGATTTATTTTAGCAGATGTAAATAGTCAACAATTCAATACATTATTATATTATGATACAGTACAGTTCAGCCAATACCAAAAGATACATACATACCGCTGCTATCGCATGCGCTCGCTGCGCTTACCACGGGCACCCCTGGACAGTGATTCACCTTTGAATACTGTGATCAGTGAAGTCTGAGGCTGGTGGGGGTGCAGCTATTATATATACAGTACAGTGTTACAGTGAACAATAGAGATGACGTAGCTTGCTTCTATAGGTCCAGACAAGGGTGGTTCCAGGGTAAACAGGTCATAGGCTGATTCAATCTAAGGAATCCAAAGGTGGGGGTCGTCTCTCCAGGGGATGTGAGCATTTCATAGCCAGCATCATACAAAGGTTTATTCCCTAATATCAATAACTAAAGTATGCAATGTGCGATCTCTTCGCCGACTGCACCGGACAGCTGCTGATGATTAGGGTTTCAATATGGTACTAGGCATGATACCTTTCCTATAACCTGAACCTTGAATATCACTGAAGTGTACATATAATCAATATATATATATATATAGACTAATAATAAACCAAATACTATCTGCTCATAAATTACAGTGTAACAGAACCAATATGAATATGAATTATATAAATAACAATGTTGTAATGCGAGTGTGTGCGTGCGTATTTTACCGTGCGATCGCCGTATGCCACTGAGTGCAATCGGCCAATAAAACAATATTAACCAATATACTTTTGTTCATCCAATTA
Organism: Mixophyes fleayi; assembly: GCF_038048845.1. Classification (NCBI taxonomy): domain Eukaryota; kingdom Metazoa; phylum Chordata; class Amphibia; order Anura; family Limnodynastidae; genus Mixophyes; species Mixophyes fleayi. Next base: position 155,723,348 of record NC_134405.1, on the reverse strand, counting down.
TACGACTTCGACACATCACAATCTACCGCATTACAACACTACCAATCCTTGTAGGTGACTTCAGGAGATATGGGCATCTTTCCAATTTTAAGATAAATTGTACTAAATCCATGGCTCTCACCTTGAATATTCCTGAGAGAGCGACTTCAAGTCTCCAATCCACCTTCTGGATCTCCTGGCACCTGTCCCATATTGAATATACCTGGGTATTATAATGTCCTCAGATATTTCCACTTTACTCTGCCTTAACCTCATGCTCCTCTTAGACAAAGTATGGAAAGACCTCAAGCAATGGAAATCCCAGAAATGCTCCTGGTTGAGAAGAATTAGCTTTGTAAAAATGACTACTGACCACAGGATTCTTTACATCATGAAAAAGAGAAATAGAGAGCGCTGTTTCCAGACAATACATTTATTAAGCAAAAAATATGGTAAAGGTCACTATACATACAAATAGAACTGCCAATTTATTATTAATGTAAATATAAACAGCAATTATGTATCATCTTTACATCATGCAGTCGTTCCTGATTAAGATTCCCCAACAAAATTTCTGGTTGAGGTACAAAATAGGGTCTGTGGGCATACAGTTAACATTATAATTGAAAAAGGTATAGGTGCTGGAGAGATAGTATCAGTACTAACTAACAGATAAAGCCACATATATATGTTATGTGACTATACATTTTATACATTTTACATTTGTTTTGTATTTTTCCATTAATTTGCAAGTATCCATGCACATTGTATATGGACATGTTATATTCTTGGGACAATAAAGGTTTGATTTTAAAGCAGTGCCATTTGGCACAAATCATTTATTTTTTTACAAATTCAGGGCTTAGATGACAAAATATCACACAGCGCTTTAAATGTGCCCCTAGGAGAGCAATTTTCTGCAAGGACTTGAATCCAGATAGCTAAATAAAGAGACCCTGAGGGGACAGAATAAGCTGCTCCTTCCATGGTCGTGTAACAAGGGACATGCTGCATTGTGTAAGAAGTATTATCAGCCTGTCCCAACAAATACTATTACACGCTTAGTAAGAAACAAGAGGAGCATGAAAAAAGAATTTCAATTGCATAAGAACACTTTTGGGCTATAATGTATATAATATAATTAATCCCTGTGTATTTAGCTTACAAAAACAGATATGAAATATTTCTGTGGGGTATTTATTCAATGCAAAATGTGATTTGCTTGTGTTATTAGTTAAATCATCATGATATATGTAGTTTTTAGGATTTAACATATTTTCCTATTATTTAGACAATTTAGTAGTAAATTAACAAATTAAACCATATCTAAACCAAGCTCATATTGTTTACATATGTGAGAGAAGACAATTATGTGGGGATATGTGCTCTATATGCCAATTCCTAAACTGCTAATGACTTTGTAGTAGGACAAATTAACATTAAATTAGAAAGATTAGGGTAGGCACAGTAAATGAGAATTGGCATTTAGAGATATATTTATTAAAGAACAAAATTTAATTTGGAGTTACATATGTAAAATTAAAATAAGAATTTTCCTTCTCATTTCCACACCAATGCAGTTATGATTAAATAATGTAAACCATTATTAAGTCTCAGCACGTTAACAATGAATAAGTTCATTAATACAGTTTGAAGTAAAAATGTAAAACCAAGATGAAAATTGGTGTATTTAAAAATGGCACATTATGGTTTAACACCAAAGTTCATTGTAATCAATCTAACCTAACATGTTCCATTAGAATGTATATATATATATATATATATATATATATATATAGATAGATAGGTATAGAGATATAGATATATGTATAGAGATATATATTCGTTGTTATATTTATTATTGTTATTGTTATTACATGGGATAATTGACTCATTACTTAAAGGGATATTACAGTAGATGTCCTGTGACATATACTGTCATCCAGTTTGGTGCCTTTTTATGATATTGATTATGCAAATTTCAATGTAAAAATAAAGCTATCAAGTATTTGGGTCTTACACGAAAAAACAGCCAGTATTTAACTTATGTACAAAATAATAAACTGTTTTGCACCCCTTTCATTTTAACATGGTTTGTCTGGGAAAATACTAGAGATGGTCACTGACCCCCCGTGTTTTGGTTTTGAATTCGGTTTTGGATCTGCATTACCGTCGTGTTTTGGTTTTGGCTTTGGTTTTGCAAAACCGCCATTGCGTGTTTTGGTTTTGGTTTTTGTTTTGTTTGGTTTTGTTTTGCTATTTTGTTGGAAAATCAATGTTTTTGGGCTTAAAATAACCCAATTTAGTGCTCCAACTGTTTCATAGATAAGTAATCTAATTGTAGAGGTAATAAATCATCCAAAAAACAGTTTAATTCCTGGTAGGTAGGCCTTCATTTATTCTACACACAAAACAGATTGTCTTCCTCTCCATCTATGCATATTGCCAATGCAGCCATCGTCTTTGGATGTATATTACACCCTACACTTATAGTTAAATATGAAAAGAAATGGAAAAAGGCAGTTTGCTTTCTGTCTCTATAGGCCCCCCTCCACTTGTCAAAAATACAAAAAAATTCAGCCGTTATAGACTGTACAATATTAATTGAAATGGACAAAGCCAGTTTGGTTTCTGGCTCTCTAGGCCCCCCTCCACTTGTCGAAAATACAAAAAAATTCAGCCGTTATAGACTGTACAATATTAAGAGAAATAGACAAAGCCAGTTTGGGGTCACTCTGTCTATGACACCCTACCCTTAAGGATAAATTGCCCAAACAGCAGCCTTTCAAGATGGTACGTGATATGGAAATGCCACAAGTCCCTTTCCTCTTTGGGGGTAGATTGCACCCTACACTTACATAGAAAGTTTTAAAAAGATGTTATCGTCATCATCTTCAGCTTCATCCTCACCCTCATCAGTGTGTACGTCATCCTCACAGACTATCAATTCATCACCGCTTGAATCCGCCATTAGAGAACAGTCAGTGTTTGGATGTCTTGGATGGTGAAGGCCTTCCTCGTGGAAGATGTAGTTCATTTTTATAAACATCATTTTCTCCACATTTTTTGGGAAGTTACCTTCTACGGCGATCACTGAATAAGTTCCCTGCTGTGCTGAACACTCGTTCAGTGTACACACTGGAGGGTGGGCAGCTTAAGTATTGCAAAGCAAGTTTGTACATGGGTTTCCAAATGGCCTGCTTTTCTTCCCAGTAAGGAAAGGGACTGTCTGACATTTCCATATCAACTACCTCTTGAAAGTAATCCTCCACCATGCTTTGCATGTTTATACTCGTATTGGATGAAGTTATGGGCAAAGTGACACATTTTTTTGAAAAATCCTTCAAACCAGCCCAGATGTTAAATTGTTCTGGTCTGCCACCTTCGTCTTCCCTGCTTCTTTTTGGGAAATTTAATTTTTTACGAGCAGCAGCAGCTTGAGAAAGTGAAGGAGGACACGTCGTCAAGCCGAGGCCCAGTTCAGCGGCCAACTTGCTGAGCAATAGCTCCTTGCAAAAGTTCACATCTCGCTCATTTACAAGTAAAGACTCAATGTAGGTTTTAAACCTTGGATCAAGCACAGTGGCCAAAACGTACTGATCCGAGTTTAAGATCTTAATAACTCGAGGATCATTGTGAAGCGAATTAAGTACTTGATCGACAAGGCCAACATACTTTGCTGAATTGCTTGCTTTCAGCTCCTCCTTTTTTTTCTCAAGCTGCTTTTCCAATAGTCTAATTAAAGGAATAACTTGGCTCAAACTAGCAGAGTCTGCACTCACCTCACACGTCACAACTTCAAATGGTTTCAGCACCTTGCACAGCACTGAAAGGATTCCCCACTGTGCAAGAGTGAAATACATCCCCCCTCCTTTCCCAATGTCATGGCTTGTGCAATATGCTTGGATGGCTTTGCGCTGTTTCTCCATCCTCTGAAGCATGTACAGGGTGGAATTCCACCTAGTTACCACCTCTTGCTTAAGTTGGTGGCAGGGCAAGCTAAACTGCTCTTGGAGCTGCTGTAATCTCCTACATGCTGTGGCTGAATGCCTGAAATGGCCTGAAATTTTACGGGCCACCGAAAGCATCTCCTGCACCTCACGGTTATTTCGTAGGAAGCTCTGCACCACCAAGTTGATGGTGTGAGCAAAACAGGGAATGTGTTGGAAATCACCCAGCTGTAATGCTCGCACTATATTGTTGGCGTTATCGGAAATTACATACCCTGGGGAGAGTCCAAGTGGTATAAGCCATGCATCAATCACATCTCTCAGTTTGCGTAACAAATTGTCAGCTGTATGCCTGTTAGTGAAGCTGGTGATACAAAGAGTGGCCTGCCTGTGACAAATGTTACGTAGTGGTGTACATGCTGCTGCTGTTCCTGCTGGTGAAGGTGAATGACCAACCCAGTGGGCTGTCACAGTCATATAGTCTTTGGTTTGGCCACTTCCACTTGTCCACATATCTGTGGTTAAGTGGACAGTGAGCAGAATGGTATTTTTCAGCGCAATCTCTACATTTTTACACACTTTTTGGTATAGTTGTAGAATTGCTTTACGGGAGAAATGGTGTCGCGATGGAATTCTGTAACGCGGACACAAAACCTCAATTAACTGTGAAAAACCAGCTGCGTTTATTGTGGAGATTGGGCGCAGATCTACACTAACATTGCAGCCATGGCGTCTGTGATTCGCTTGGCAACTGGGTGACTGCTGTCATATTTGCTTCCCCTAGCAAATGATTGTTTCACAGTTAATTGCTGAAATGTAGGACTGCTCATTTTCTTGACCTGCCTCTGGGATGACAATTCACCCCCAGCAGCAGCAACAGCAGCAGCAGTGGGACTAACGCTTTCTTCAGAGGAATCAATAATAGTGCAGGAGTCATCCAGCCTTAAGTGGGATGCCGGGCTATCTCCGAGCGCTACTGAGGATATTGATGAGGATGGTGTGGTGGGTGTATTTTGTAGCCGTCGGGATGTCGGTGAGCGGAGGGTCTTAGCTGATGATGGAGTGCTTGTAATTTTTTTGGGAAGAACTTTCAGCTTTTCCCAACACTTTGCCATGAACTCTCGTTAAATGGCGTAACATAGACGAGGTTCCAAGATGGTTAAGGTCCCTCCCTTGACTGACTGTGGCTTGACATACACTACAAATGGCTATACAATTGTTGTCTGGATTTGGGTAGAAATAATTCCACACATAAGAAGTGGATTTTTTTGTTTTATGCCCAGGCATGACAATGGCCTTTTTCTTGTCACGTGCCAGAACTGCTGCCACTGGTGCAGGACTTACACAAACAACCTCATCCTCATCAACATTCTCATTAGCGCCCTCGTCGCCTACACAAATCCCCCCCTCATCCTCTTCTAATTCCAAAGTGGCATCCTCAATTTGTGTATGACCGGCTACAATCGGGCTATTGAGGCACACATCAACAGAATGCTCACGATTAGACATACCACTGTTGGATGGACTCTCCACAGGGATTGGTGTCATTTGTGAATCAGAGCAAACTTTATCCTCTAATGCCTTACTGTTATCTTGCAGCTCGGCTTTGACGCGTAACAGTAGTTGTGCACCAACTGTAGGCTCGGTAACTTTTTGGGAACTGCCACTAATAGCCAAAAGTGAAGGCCTCATTCTCTCTTTGCCACTGCGTGTGTAGAATGGCATGTTGGCAATTTTTTATCGGCACTTAACTTTTGCTCAGTAACACTTCTTTTTCGCTTCAACACAGTAAAAAAAAAATTTGATTTTGTTTTTTCGACTGATTTCGAAACACTCTGTAGTTTGACATCACCTTGCCCAGATGACATACTGGGAACACTAACATCAGGACTGGTGACAGAACCTGGTTGCTCATTCTGATCATATGTGGACTGCTTTGAATCCATTCTGAGCGCAAAGCACTTGTAGTGGTAAAAATTATTTGGTAAGATACTGCTGACAGATATGACTTTTGACAGCCAGAAATATTTATGCACAATTATGGGGGACACCCCAAAAGCACTGGGGAGTGCTAAAAAATATTTGGTAGATACTGCTGACAGATATGACTTTTGACAGCCAGAAATATTTATGCACAATTATGGGGGACACCCCAAAAGCACTGAGAAGTGCTAAAAATTATTTGGTAGATACTGCTGACAGATATGACTTTTGACAGCCAGAAATATTTATGCACAATTATGGGGGACACCCCAAAAGCACTGAGGAGTGCTAAAAAATATTTGGTAGATACTGCTGACAGATATGACTTTTGACAGCCAGAAATATTTATGCACAATTATGGGGGACACCCCAAAAGCACAGGGGAGTGCTAAAAATTATTTGGTAGATACTGCTGACAGATATGACTTTTGACAGCCAGAAATATTTATGCACAATTATGGGGGACACCCCAAAAGCACTGAGGAGTGCTAAAAATTATTTGGTAGATACTGCTGACAGATATGACTTTTGACAGCCAGAAATATTTATGCACAATTATGGGGGACACCCCAAAAGCACTGGGGAGTGCCAAATATTACAAAAATAAAATAAACCCCTATCCTCCTCTCTTCTCTAGCGATTTTTGTTACAGCAATTGGAATAAGAATATTGTATTCTCTGTCCCTGCTCTAATCAGCCTGTGACTACACCCTGTTCTCTCCCTCTGTCAAATGGCGATGGATTGCTGTGGAGGCAGGTATTTTTAATCTTGAAGTATCGCGAGAACCGAGCCACGAGATTCGACGACGTCACGATGACGTTCGGCCTCGATTTGGATTCGGTGCGGGCGGGGGAGTACCGAGCACTACTCAGCTCGGTACTCGGATAGGCGATATTCGGATGGATTCGGTTCTCGGGGAACCGGACCCGCCCATCTCTAGAAAATACTTACTTCTTTTTTTTTGCTTTGCTCTCCTTAATGATTCAGCCCCCTAATATGCAATGGTTCATGTGCAGAGATGGAACAAAATGGGGGTGGGTGACTTCACGGGCCAAGGGCAGAGATTTCAGTTAACTATTGGTCCACGAGGTCACACACACCGGGCCCAAACTGCCTATTGGTGGCACCGCCGCAATCCATCATCATTATAAAGACTTGCATATAGCTTTTCTATTGCAAATTATTTTTCACCTCAAATTATGCCACCTTTACCAATAAACATAAGGAAACTCAGTCAGTCATGAAGCATCTGTATATACTAGCGCCCTATATGGTCATTACTGTACATTTCTTGCAATGAAGCATCATTGCCATATGAAATACATAAATAATAACAGATGGATAATTATAGATGAGCACAAAAAACATCTCTTTCCCTTGGCAAAACTCTGAAAATGTTATTGCACAGAATGGCCGTGTTGCACCTTTTCAGCGATCAACAATGTTTTCTGACAGCAACAAAGATTTGTAACTGAGGATCTCCACTGGAATCAAGCTCACATGTCAAAGAATATCTGAGAATCAAGAACCATAGACAAAGCCCCAACTGAAATACCAATGACTTTACTGGCTCTTTCAGTGATGCTATTTATTATTTTTGTTGGAGCATAACAACAGTTACAGGCTAAGTATTACTTGAATTACTATACTGGAGGGACAATAGGTGGCACTGTATCTTAAGATGGTACTGTGTATTCTCTGTTATGAAAGTGTACTTTTTTTCTATATTTTCTAATTAATTCTCCATGTTGTGAGTTTATATTTGTAATGGTCATAGTAAGATTTCCACAATCTTTCCCTGTGTTTTGATGCTTGAACATAGAAGCATAATCTGCAATAATTGTCAAGTAATGCAGTGATATAGTACTAGTTGTAGTAATACATCCTAGGGTAACAGTTGCTTTAGTGTGCTATGATGCCCTATATGTTTTTAGATGTAAGTCATACCACTATTATAAAACTTCGGTATGTAATATCTTAGTCCCAACATAGATCAGCAAAAATGGCACATGAAAAATAAAAAAAAATGTTGATGCATTGGAAAAATGATACAAACATATAAACTAGAGATGGTCACTGACCCCCGTGTTTTGGCTTTGAATTCGGTTTTGGATCTGGATTACCTTTGTGTTTTGGTTTTTGTTTTGGTTTTGCAAAACCGCCCTTGCGTGTTTTGGTTTTGGTTTTGGTTTTGTTTGGTTTTGTTTTGCTATTTTTGAAAAAAATAAAAATTTTTGGGTCTAAAATAACCTAATTTAGTGCTCCACCAGTTTCTTAGATAAGTGAGATAATTCTAAAGCTAATAAATTATGAAAAAACAGTTGAATCCCTGGTAGGCCGTCCTTAATGCGAACACTTGTCTGAAAATTATAGAGTCAAACCTGGTTGTCTACCTCCTCCATCTTTGATTATTGGCAATGTAGCCATCATCTTTGGGTGTATATTAGACCCTACACTTGTAGTTGAATATTAAAAAAGCAGCCTGCACAGACTGTGGAGCTAGAAAGTAGAATTAAATGGACCACGGTACTTTGGTGGCTATCTAAGCCCGCCCCGCCCTCCACTTGTAGTTGAATATAAAAAAAGCAGCCTGCATAGATTGTAGAACTAGAAATTTGAATATACAAAGAAATGGACAAAGGCAGTTTGGTATCAGTCTGCATCAGATCCCCTCTCCACTAGGAATAAAATAGAAAACTATTCAGCCGTTGTATAATCTAGAATATAAATAGAAATTGAGAAAGGCAATTTGGTATCTGTCTGCATCATAATCATCAACATCCTCATTAGCGCCCTCGTCACCTCCATAAATCTCCCCCTCATCCTCTTCTATTTCCAAAGTGGCATCCTCATTTTTTGTATCAGCGGCTACACTCGGGCTGTTCAGGTACACATCAGCAGAACTGCTGAAAGGGTCCTTCTTTATGGGTACACTAACAGAATGCTCACAATTAGACATACCACTGTTGGATGGACTCTCCACAGGGATCGGTGTCATTTCTGATTCAGAGCAAACATTATTCTCCAATGCCTTACTGTTATCTTGCAGCTCGGCTTTGACGCGTAACAGTAGTTGTGCACCACTTGTAGGGTCGGTAACATTTTTGGATCTGCCACTAATAGCCAAAGGTGAAAGCCTCATTCTCTCTTTGCCACTGCGTGTGTAGAATGGCATGTTGGCAATTTTTTTTTTATCGCTACTTAACTTTTGCTCAGTAACACTTTTTTTTCGCTTCAACACAGTAAATTTTTTGGGGGTTTTTGTTTTTTGCACTGATTTGGAAACACTCTGTTGTTTGACATCGCCTTGGCCAGATGACGTACTGGGAACACTAACATCAGGACTGGTGACAGAACATGGTTGCTCATTCTGATCATATGTGGACTGCTTTGAATCCATTCTGAGCGCAAAGCACTTGTAGTGGTAAAAATTATTTGGTAAGATACTGCTGACAGATATGACTTTTGACAGCCAGAAATATTTATGCACAATTATGGGGGACACCCCAAAAGCACTGGGGAGTGCTAAAAAATATTTGGTAGATACTGCTGACAGATATGACTTTTGACAGCCAGAAATATTTATGCACAATTATGGGGGACACCCCAAAAGCACTGAGGAGTGCTAAAAATTAGTTGGTAGATACTGCTGACAGATATGACTTTTGACAGCCAGAAATATTTATGCACAATTAGGGAGGACACCCCAAAAGCACTGGGGAGTGCTAACAATTAGTTGGTAGATACTGCTGACAGATATGACTTTTGACAGCCAGAAATATTTATGCACAATTATGGGGGACACCCCAAAAGCACTGAGGAGTGCTAACAATTAGTTGGTAGATACTGCTGACAGATATGACTTTTGACAGCCAGAAATATTTATGCACAATTATGGGGGACACCCCAAAAGCACTGAGGAGTGCTAAAAATTATTTGGTAGATACTGCTGACAGATATGACTTTTGACAGCCAGAAATATTTATGCACAATTATGGGGGACACCCCAAAAGCACTGAGGAGTGCTAACAATTAGTTGGTAGATACTGCTGACAGATATGACTTTTGACAGCCAGAAATATTTATGCACAATTATGGGGGACACCCCAAAAGCACTGAGGAGTGCTAACAATTAGTTGGTAGATACTGCTGACAGATATGACTTTTGACAGCCAGAAATATTTATGCACAATTATGGGGGACACCCCAAAAGCACTGAGGAGTGCTAACAATTAGTTGGTAGATACTGCTGACAGATATGACTTTTGACAGCCAGAAATATTTATGCACAATTATGGGGAACACCCCAAAAGCACTGAGGAGTGCAAAAAATTAGTTGGTAGATACTGCTGACAGATATGACTTTTGACAGCCAGAAATATTTATGCACAATTATGGGGAACACCCCAAAAGCACTGAGGAGTGCAAAAAATTAGTTGGTAGATACTGCTGACAGATATGACTTTTGACAGCCAGAAATATTTATGCACAATTATGGGGAACACCCCAAAAGCACTGAGGAGTGCAAAAAATTAGTTGGTAGATACTGCTGACAGATATGACTTTTGACAGCCAGAAATATTTATGCACAATTATGGGGAACACCCCAAAAGCACTGAGGAGTGCAAAAAATTAGTTGGTAGATACTGCTGACAGATATGACTTTTGACAGCCAGAAATATTTATGCACAATTATGGGGGTCACCCCAAAAGCACTGAGGAGTGCTAAAAATTATTTGGCAGATACTGCTGACAGATATGACTTTTGACAGCCAGAAATATTTATGCACAATTATGGGGGACACCCCAAAAGCACTGAGGAGTGCTAACAATTAGTTGGTAGATACTGCTGACAGATATGACTTTTGACAGCCAGAAATATTTATGCACAATTATGGGGGACACCCCAAAAGCACTGAGGAGTGCTAACAATTAGTTGGTAGATACTGCTGACAGATATGACTTTTGACAGCCAGAAATATTTATGCACAATTATGGGGGACACCCCAAAAGCACTGAGGAGTGCTAACAAATATTTTGCAGATACTGCTGACAGATATGACTTTTGACAGCCAGAAATATTTATGCACAATTATGGGGGACACCCCAAAAGCACTGGGGAGTGCCAAATATTAACAAAAAATAATAAACCTCTATCCTCCTCTCTTCTCTAGCGATTTTTGTTAGAGCAATTGCAAGAAGAATATTGGATTGTCTGTCCCTGCTCTAATCAGCCTGTGACTACACCCTGCTCTCTCCCTCTGTCAAATGGCGATGGATTGCTGTGGAGGCGTGTATTTATAATGTTGAAGTATCGCGAGAACCGAGCCCCGAGATCCGACGACGTCACGATGACGTTCGGCCTAGATTTGGATTCGGAACGGGCGGGAGAGTACCGAGCTGCTCAGCTCGGTACTCAGATACCCAAAGTTCGGGTGGGTTTGGTTCTCGGGGAACCGGACCCGCCCATCTCTAATATAAACACACAAATTTAAAACGTTTATAATGTAAATAGTACAATTTTGTGCTCTGAATATATTAATTGTGCCATTGGGACATGCAGGGCCACCAAGATGAATTCCATGTCCCTATGAGCCGCAAAAGCCGTTGCTTCATGTGCTCCATAGAAGGGGTGCGGTCATGGAGACCAATAGTGAGCAGTAATTTCCCCCCACCCATAGTGCAGCTCAGGTGGGGCTAGAGATAGGTGAGTAGGGCCAGAGTCCCATCCACTCCCAACATAATTACAACAGTTGTTTACACCTCTTTCCTTTCGGCACCCCTGGTGAAGTTTTAAATCATAGTGGAAGAGTCAATTAAATGCCTATTCCAATATTTTTTTTTTTTATTTGCACAGAATTCACTTTACATAATTTTCTGCTATCTTTCTTCAATGTTATTTTTCAGAAATTATTTAAACTCAGAGTTATTATTTAAACTCAAAGTGTATTCATGGTTTCTATATTCAGTAACTTAACATTATATAAGCTTTTGGAATAAAAATAAATGATAATCTTTATCTATGTCTATAAGCAACATTCTAATTACTGTATCAACATTCCCAACCCCCGACAGAATTAATTATAATCGCTATCTCCTGGGAAGCATATAAATAGTGCAGTGCTGCTTATAAAGCTTATAGGATAAAAGTATTAAACAAGGACAGACTGTTGAAGCATAGAAGAAAGGCAAGCTTATATATTTGCATAACATATTTGTTCACGGTTAAAAATATTTCATTCTTGCTCAAAGGCATCACAAACTTACACAACAAGACAGCACAAAAACCTGTCAAATATCATGAGATGGGCAAGACGAAGGAATGCAAAATATATGTAAATGGAAAAAAGATCCCTTGCAAAAATAGATAATTGTATGCACTATCTCTTATAGTTGTTAATACTATTAGGTATTGATATAAATATTATATACACATATACATACACACAGGTCAACCACAACATTAAAACTAATTGCCTTATATTGTGTAGGCCCCCATCGTGACATTAAAACAGCTCTCACCCATTGAGGCATGGACTCCACATCACCTCTGAAGGTGTTCCGAGGTATCTGGCACCAAGACATTAGCAGCAGATCCTTTAAGTCCTGTAAGTTGCCTGGTGGTACCTCCATAGCTCATATTTGTTTTTCTAGCACAACCCACAGATGCTCGATCGGATTGAGATCTGGGAAATTTGGGGGCCACTAGTGATTTAGGCTTCCCAATGACAGTCTCAAGACTTCAATTACTGGTCTGGTTTGATTAGCAACATATCAGTTGTGCTTTAACATATTTACTTAATAATACTTCAGAGAGACAAAGCTAAGGGATGTTAGCACATCACAGTACTTTTTACTGTTAGAATTAACATTTACCTTTGTGTTAGCATAACAAATTTCAGAAAACTATAGGATATTAATGAATCGATTAAAATGGATTGATATTATCTAATGTAACTGAGAAGGGGAAGTAACTTAATATTCTTGTGGATTGTAAAGCCATGTAGCAGAATGTTAATATTAATTGTTTTTAGGCTAAAATCTTCATGCAGCCTTTAGTCTCAGTTGCAGTGAATGACAACGCCAGGGCACATAATAGTTTTTGCAATTAACTCAAGCATTCTGAGCTGTTAACAGCTTAACTAATGAAAGATCTGTCACAATATAGTATAGATTCTTCTCTTAAAGTAGGGTGCATGGTGCTCATTGCAATAAACATCTGTCCTGTACAAAAAAGCATCAAAGCAAGATGCAGACCAAATTAACATTAAATGTCATGGCAATTTGTCATTTATCATGGCAATCCTGTGTCTGTTTGTTTTTACAAGTATTACCATGTGAGGAGCTGAGAATGACACCATCACCTTGTCACGGGCACTAGGAGTTTTACCCAGAATTCACCAGGTGTAGCTACACTTACCAGAAGTGCGAACCTCTGGGTAGTGTGGTGAATCAGTGGAACCATACAGTAGAATAGAGGAAAGGAATGTCAATAGTATAAATGCTGAGTCTTGGCACCGTGGAACTGTGATGGTACAGCAGTTTAGTAAACAGGATAAAATGAGGAAAGAGTCCAAGTGCCTTAGCACGCAGGTAGCATATAGCAGGCCAGTACTTGATAACTGGGTAACGTTAGGCTAAGACCAATCAACAATATAGTAGAAGAGTCAGCGACTTGCTTCTACAATACAGAGGCACTTGTAGACTTTAGTCCAGCTAATAGGTACCATACAGAGTAGTAGCTATATCACAAGGAAACATGAATGGTCTACAGCTGGTAAGTTTCACCACGGATATGTAGAGAAGACTTGTCCAGCGCAGGTGTGTAACAGAATAGCGTGAGTGGTCTGCAATTGGCAAGTTGTACCACTGATGTGAAGGGAAGACTTGTCCAGGCGCAGGCATGGAACGGAGTAACGTGAGTGGTCTGCAATAGGCAAGTTTTACCACTGATGTGTAGAGAAGACTTGTCCAGGTGCAGGCGTGGAACGGAATAACGTGAGTGGTCTGCAATAGGCAAGTTGTACCACTGATGTGAAGGGAAGACTTGTCCAGGTGCAGGCATGTAACGGAGCAATTTCAGTGGTCTGCAATAGGCAAGTTTTACCACTGATGTATAGAGGAGACTTGTCCAGGAGCAGGCAGGTAAGGGAGGTAGCGAGAGTAGTCTGCAGCGGGTAAGTTCTACTACCGATGTGGAGAGAAGACTTGTCCAGAAGCAGGCAGGTAACGGAGGTAGCGAGAGTAGTATGTAGCGGGTAAGTTCTACTACCGATGTGGAGAGGAGACTTGTCCAGCAGCAGGCAGGTAACGGAGGTAGCGAGAGTAGTCTGCAGCGGGTAAGTTCTACTACCGATGTGGAGAGAAGACTTGTTCAGAAGTAGGCAGGTAACGGAGGTAGCGAGAGTAGTCTGCAGCGGGTAAGTTCTACTACCGATGTGGAGAGAAGACTTGTCCAGGAGCAGGCAGGTAACGGAGGTAGCGAGAGTAGTCTGCAGCGGGTAAGTTCTACTACCGATGTGGAAAGGAGACTTGTCCAGAGCAAACGGATAACACGAGCAGAAACAGGAAACACCTCAGAGTCTCAAGGAATGAGAACCAAGAACAGGCAACGGTAATAGGGCAACAGGTGCCTTAAGTACTGAGAGGTGATTAATTAACCAATGAGACTAGAGGCGAGGTATTAACAGTTCAGGGTTTCTGCACATGCGCAATCTTAGTCAAGATGGCGGATGGCCGCGACTCAGGAGAGGCGCCGGCAGGAGCGGGAGAGACCCATGTCCCAACCTAGAGGCACTAACAGTCCGGTGAGTGACACACCTTCTGCCTGCCAAAGTAAGAAGCTCACTACCTCTGATGAAATCATTTCTAATGATGAAACGCGTCAGGATTTTTTAGGATCAATAAGCACTATTTTGATACTTCTACCTTTACCACCTGTCATAGAAATATGTTGTGGAGTCACCGACTTGGATCTATCTAAGGGGCATATTTAATAAAGCACGATAGTGCTTTTAACGGATAATTAAGGTCCCACAGTGTCCTCCGCAAATTTATTAAGGGGGCATCGCAGCAGATATCATGGATATCTGCTGCTTTGCATTCCTCTTCGTTTTTGGGAGCAGTCACCATTCAACAGAATGGTGACTGCTCCTGGCCGCAATCTAACAAGTCCCGAAAAAACATTTTTTTCGGGAACTTGTCATGTTAATATACGCCAGCTGCAGCTGGCGTACATGAGGAAATCTAATGCTGTCAGCTCTGCTCCGGAGAGCAGAGCTGGACAGCGCATGTGTGGAGGGATCACATGATCCCTCCCTGTCACTCAGAGCTCTCTCTCTGCAACTATCGTTGCAGAGACAGAGAGGGGATCTGTGTGCGCATGTCCAGTTCTTGGAACTGGACATGCGCACTTGAAGAGTGAAAAGAAGACCCGAAGACAGCGCTTCCGAAGAGGGGGGTAAGTATGTTTTTTTTTATCACTGAAACAGCAGTTTTTCGGAACTGCTGTTTCTCTGCAGGGCTGTACATAAATGTGAGAAGTAGTTCAATCCTTATCATTGCGATAAGGATTGAAAACTACTTTTCACTTTATGTGAATAATGATAAATGTGCCCCTAAATCCCCTATGAGAGATAGCAACGCGGTACCGCTATTACAGTCTCACATAAACGGAGATCGGTTCCAACTTCCGGATCATATGTTGCACTTACCGGTCACAGAAGCTCCTTTCTACACATTTGGTCAACAGAGGGCGGTTGAACCCCAAGGGATATACGCTATCATCGGAGCCTATCTGCTCCATCATACTATGGTATGTTAGATTTCCCGGAGAGCTGTTTTGCTGATTGAAGCTGAAGTAGATCGCACTACCCAAGGAGAGCCGACCATAATATTGAGTACGAGTGTACTGCTGCCGATGATTACAGCTGACAGGCGGCCTGGCTAACCCAGAACACTCTGGAGACATTGTTTCAATCTTCCACGGAAGGACATTACGGTATTTTTCGCTATTTTACCGTTGTACATTGTTACCAAGTCTGATTATTTGATGGTCACTATATTAGTAAACCATTATATCATATACCATGTCATGAGGAGTCATTAGTGATGGCAATATTTACATCCATGTTATGATACTTTGAGAATCATATAGATTGGCAACTTATTTTGTTTTGGTGTATCATATTATATCACTTTGTTGTGAGGAAGGAGAGTTCCATTATCTACTATCGAGCTTATTGATACAACGCAATACATTTGCCACGAGAATTATCTCAGATGTTCATTGTTTTCTAGTAGAAGTTTTCACTTTCAGTGCACTGATATATATTTTAATCAAATGCTATATATTTGTTTGTTGTACATTGGTTGTTATTTTAATAAATGTGATTACTTATATCACGTGGATTCAATTACTTATTAGGCTGTCTTCATGGGCCACTGATCCAGCGCTGATTTTGTCTTTTATCATTTGTTCAATTAGAAGTCACAGGTTCTTATCAGCTGCGTTTTAGTGACCCATTTGGACATAGCTCATAAGATTTTAGTGAACAGCGCTGGACTTTATATATATATATATATATATATATATATATATATATATATATACCATTTACAAAGTAAGAAGCTGTAGGGGTAGGGGGTGCTGCTTCCTATTGGTGGGTTGGACACTGCTCCGGAGTGTGGGGTGGGGGGGCATCACCCCCTAGAGTGCACTCATTGCTTGCGCTGACCCTTCTCATATTAACTGTCACAAGTACAAATGCTATGAGACATGTATGTCAACTAAGACCTGCATAAACTGCTTGCCTTTGTCCATTTCTATTTATATTCTACAGTCTATACCTGCTGATTTTTTTTCTATTTCACTACAAGTGGAGGGGGGATCTGATATAGACAGCCACCAAACTGCCTTTGTCCATTTCTATTTATATTCTACAGTCTATAACGGCTGAATTGTTTTTGAATTAAAACACAACAGATTTGAGCATCTTACGTTAAGTTTATTTAACTAAACTTCCCCTCTCACAAAAATTATTTTTCAAATACTTTATCCTTTTCTAAACACGTGCACAATTTTCTGCCTATCTCTAAGGTCCTTCATTGACCTTGGGTCAGTTTAAAGTAAAAGAATGAATGACACATATGCAACTTACCTTCTCTGCTTCCCCCATTTCAGTTCATTTTAGTTGCTGAAAAGAAATCTTGTCTCGAGTGTTGTAAATAAATGTGTAATGCATCCAGACAGAACACACATACAAGCTGCTCGGAAGAACGTGGTATGATGGATAAAGGTGCCAGCCACTATAGAAATAGGACTTTAATGAATTATCATTTATTACAGGTGAGATGAGGAAGGGTTAACATGCAGATTTTTTTATTGGACTTTCCATATACAGGATTGAAAATAAAGGTAATTGGATACTGCCACTATCCAATTTTATAGTCCAAAGTACTGCACCTCCAGTGTGTTAAGTCCATAGTATTATATAAAATAAAGATTCTTCAATGTGATCACTGTGGTTCCAAAGCACAAAAGTTGTATTCGCAAAGTATTACAAGGCAAAGTTTGGTATGCATACACATGCACTTATTAGCACCAACACAACCTTCTACCAAAACGCTCTGGTTTCCAAATCCAGAGCTGAAAATGTATACTGTGCAGTTGTAAAAAGCAGTAGCATCATAAAGATACACAGTTAAAGTATTAAGGTCCACATTCATAGGTCAATGGGTTATGATCTTCCAAGAACTCGACGTCCCATTGGTTGATTCCTCTGGTTATTGTACTGTGAGATGGTCAGGTGTCTTTCTTCAAGCTCCCGCCTCAAGACCTGTATAAACTGGACTTGCTATTTGGTGTATGAAAAGTGATATTATTTATAACTAGCTGTTGCAATATACGAACGCTACATAAATAATACCGGAAACGTTCTCATGCAATTGTGAACAGAATGATACCAAACTCTATGTAATTTATATGTTGGAAACATTAATTAGCTTTTTTACCACATTATATCTTATATTAAATGATAGAAATGATAGAAATTAATTAAACTTATTTACATATTGCTACAATAATAATTACGTAGCGTTTTAATCGCATTGCAAGTGATTGTAATGTACAGAAATTATTGATTACCACCTTTGTCCAATTATTAAACTTCAACAAGTGCCTCTCTGCTTCTTGAATCCTGGCAAAGCAGTCTCACTTCAAAAACTGTTACTTAAGTATCACAGGCGCTTTCTAGCCTAGTTGAAAATACTGAAAATCATGTGACCTTTTAATTTCTGTGACTTATACCAATAAAGTGTCAGCTCACCTAAACTATTACCTGACCATATCTGTCAGAATCCATAAAGTCATGTGCACATATATGATTTTAATTTCTTATCCATTCCACTTATTGACAGAACAGGGGTAGATGGATACTAGCATATAAATAACTTATGTTCTCCTTTCCTGTGCCCTTTCTCTGTCATTAGTCTCTCAAATGCACCCGTTTGCAAAATAGTCCATTACTTCATAGTGATCAATGCTTTCTATGCAGCAATCCATATTTCCTCTGTTCTACTGTAAAACAACGGACAGAAATAGAAAATAAAGTTTGCTGACAAAATAACAATCATTTTATCTTGGCCTCTAGCAGGCCTACAAAAACACAGCATTAAATAGCAA
This sequence comes from Mixophyes fleayi, assembly GCF_038048845.1. Lineage (NCBI taxonomy): Eukaryota > Metazoa > Chordata > Amphibia > Anura > Limnodynastidae > Mixophyes > Mixophyes fleayi. The sequence goes on along the minus strand of NC_134405.1, from coordinate 155,704,753 downwards.
CCTATCTGTTCCTGAATTCTACAGTCATGGCCAAAAAGTTTGAGAATGACACAAATATTATTTTTCACAAAGTTTGCTGCCTCTTATGATGGCAATTGGCATATACTCCAGAAAGTCATGAAGAGTAATCAGATGAATTGCAATTAATTTCAAAGTCCCTCTTGGAACTTTATCCCAAAAACAATATTTCCACTGCATTTCAGCCCTGCCACAAAAGGACCAGCTGACATCAGGTCAGTGATTCTCTTGTTAACACAGGTGAGAGTGTTGACGAGGACAAGGCTGGAAATCACTCTCATGCAGATTGAGTTAGAATAACAGACTCAAAGCTTTAAAAGGAGGGTGGTGCTTGAAATCATTGTTCTTCCTCTGTTAACCATGGTTACCTGCAAGGAAATACATGCAGTCATCATTGCTTTGAGCAAGAAGGGCTTCACAGGCAAGGATATTGCTGGTACTCAGATTGCACCTAAATCAACCATTTATCGGAACATCAAGACTTTCAAGGAGAAAGGTTCAATAGTTGTGAAGAAGACTTCAGGGCCCCAAGAACGTCCACCAGTGCAGAGCTTGCTCGGGAATGGCAGCAGGCAGGTGTGAGTGCATCTGCATGCACAGTGAGGCAAAAACTTTTTGGGGGGTGGAATGGTGTCAAGAAGGCCAGCAAAGAAGCCACTTCTCTGTAGGAAAAACATCAGGGACAGACTAATTTTCTGCAAAAGGTACAGGGATTGGACTGCTGAGGACTGGGGTAAAGTCATTTTCTCTGATGAATTCCCTTTTAGATTGTTTGGGGCATCTAGAAAAACGCTTGTCCAAAGAAGGAAAGGTGAGCGCTACCATCAGTCCTGTGTCATGCCAACAATAAAGCATGCTGACACCATTCATGTGTGGGGTTGCTTATCAGCCAAGGGAGTGGGCTTACTCACAATTTTGCCTAAGAACACAGCCATAAATAAAGAATGGTACCAACACATCCTCCAAGAGCAACTTCTCCCAACCACCCAGGAACAGTTTGATGACAAACAATGTATTTTCCAGCATGATGGAGCACCTTGCCATAAATCAAAATTGATGGGTCCATGGCCAGGAAACTCCCCAGACCTTAATCCCATTGAGAACTTGTGGTCAATCCTGAAGAGGCGGGTGGACAAACAAAAACCCACAAATTCTGACAAACTCCAAGCATTGATTAGGCAAGAACTGGTGGCCATCAGTCAGTATGTGGCCCAGAAGTTGATTGACACCATGCCAGGGTGAATTGCAGAGGTCTTCAAAAAGAAGGGTCAACACTGCAAATATTGACTCTTTGCATAAACTTAATGTAATTGTCAATAAAAGCCTTTGACACTTATGAAATGCTTGTAATTTTACTTCAGTATACCATAGCAACATCTTACAAAAAGATCTAAAACCGATGAAGCTGCAAACTTTGTGAAAACCAATACTTGTGTCATTCTCAAAACTTTTGGCCATGACTGTAGTCAGATGGATCCTAGTAGCATCCTGATGAATGCAGGATATAAATATTTTCTGAGTACCAATACCCATAATTTTCAGACTGATGTGTTTAAGAGTTGTTAAACAGAGCTGTTTTAATGCTTCGTGCCAAACTGTCAATTAGATTTTGAGAGACAAACAGGACCTAGTAGTTTTAGCCAACTATGTATGGCCAAACTGAAGGGGTAGGGAAAACAGATACTTTAGCCTGGCATAACTCGACACATTTATCTTAAGGATAATCTTATACAGTATTCGCATATACTTTTGCAAAACACTCATACAAAGAAGAAGAGGTTAAGATTTAGTGAGCAGGTCCCCCGCAAATGCATTAATAGCTGTGGCAGCAAAATGGCTAAAGTATTTGTGATACAACCACAGAGAGGGTTTGACAAACTAGGCTGAATCTGACTGGATAGATTGCTTCTGTTTTTCAGGGGCACAACACTACATTGCTGGTGCAATGCAGTCCGTCCTTTCATGTTTCCCACTCTGGTTTTCTGAAGATGTCTTGTTTCATCGTCAATTGCTTGCACTGACATAAAAGTCTGGGTAGGCAGAGGTGTAACTATCGCTGTAGCACAGAGTGTGACAGCTTTGTGCCATTTGCCGCTGCACCCCTGCAATGGAGGTAAATCCATCACTGATGGTTTCAGATCAGATACCAATCCTGTACCTTGGTGGTAGAAATGGAGTTGTTGGTCTATCTGGCAGTAGAATGTTTTAAAGTGTTGCTACACTCAAGATCAGTTATGCAGTCCCTCAATGTCTTTTTAAAACTTGGTTGTGACGTATGCGAATTATGCAGGTTCCATGACTTATTGCAACCAGAAGAAGCTTGAACTACTTACCTCACTTGACCCTAATTATACAGCCACAGTACCTGTGTAATTTATAGATGATTCTTATTAAAGGACAGATTGGCAGCTCTAATAAGCAAAGATCAGATCAGTCAGTCGAGTCATTAGATATATACTAAATGAAGAATTAAACTGGTGATTTTGCTGGTGTGCATTCACTGGGTTGCCTTTCTCAAGTGCAAAATCTTTTTTAGGGAGGTGCTAAGCAGGACTGGGGAGAATAGAGGACAGACCTACCTACATATAAACACCATTGATAGCAAACTGTTTCTATGTGATAATTTTCCCCATGTGATTTTAACACATGATACATTAGATATGAGCTTCTGGACCAAAGAGGAATGCATGTGATTGATATTATTTTGCTATGGCTATTTTTGCAATAGTAAAACAATGTGCCTACTAAACAATAAGATACAGAAACATAAGGAAAGTAATTCTACTGGAAAGGGTGTCCTCAGAATGATAAATAAGATTCAAATTAAATGTTGGATTTAAACGAGTAAGAGTCAATAAATTGACAAAATATCTGCATGTGGAATATTTTTTTTGATATATTATTTTGATATAATATTGTACATTAGCTATTTTATACATTTTAATGATGAGAGAATTTGGTTTTAACATAATAGTTGTGAAAATTTGATTTGCCTGTTTTGTAATGTACAAGTAGGGGCTAATGTTGAATGGATTCAGAAGGTGTTTTGATTGGTCACCACTGATTCAAATACTCCATTTTCTCCTACCTACAACTACCTCTGACACATCTGTATTATATGGAGAAACGAGTCAAGTGATGTTCGCTTGATGTGATACACTTTTATGGCTTATTTGAAACTGAGATCTAGAGATCTGGAGATCTGAGTGGGAACCAATAATGAGTTCGGATGCGCCCATATACAATGTAGAAGGCTTGGTAAGCTACATTGTACTTGGGCGCATACTTACATTACGCCCTTAACAGTAACGAAAGTAGCGTTGCCTATGTCAGTGACGTCATGAAGTCACGCCAGCTTCTTCCTTCATCGGGATTGGTTCCAGTTGGTTGCCAGAACAGTCGTCATTGATCCTCGTCAGGAAGGAGGTGTTCTGTGTCAAGATGTCGGGGTTAGTCTTGTCGGGGTAGTCAGCATCGATATGCTGACTACCACCGCCGACAGGGAAGCTAAGCCCTCCCTGCCTTTTAAACAGATGTGAGTCAATAAAAGAGGAAGGTGCACATACACACACAGGAGGCATTAATAAGACACACAGGAGGCAATAATAACTAGAGCCGTGTGCTCGACTGGCAGCTAATTGGCAGAACGCAGTCTCAATGAAGACGGATGGGACGCAGTTACAGATTACAGAGAGCTGAGTCACCGTGGCTAGCGCTGCGACTCTTGACACACACCACTGGAATTTTAGTGCTGCTGAAACCTATTGTACATGCAATATTGGAGAAAAAACATAAAATCCATTTGCATACCATCGATCAACATGGAGTCTCAATCTCTTATTTGGAACTACCTGTCCGAATGTCTTCTCCTAATACAGAGGATATAACTTTTGATATGGTCGCGGGATTCCCCTCCTTACACAGGAGCTATTATAAAGAGGTATCGGTTTCCCTACTTGGACACGAACAAGGGAATAGTGTGAGATCTGTTTGACTACTTTACACACTGACCGTTCAGAAAATCTGTCGTTGGATGGGAAGAGACAATATATTCCTTCTAAGTAACCTAATGTGCGGAGTTCGCTCTGCTAGATTAGGGCAGTGAACTATATTCTACTGGATTTGAAGTTAATTGATTATAATTACTCATGACAGATACGTTTGAATCGACACATTGGATACGTGGACACATTTAAACTTTTTTGAATCTACTAATTTATTTGGTTACATTGGAAAAGCAACAGTTGCAGCTAGCTAACTTTATGGTTATTATTATGTGTGCTAGTCGTCTAGCTTACAAATTGGTATTGAAAACGATTGTGTTTTATGTATGTTATATAATAAATCAGTCTTTTTGGATAGTGTAGTTTTTAACAATTTTCTCTCATCTAGTTTGTCTTATACATTCTTTGGCAATTGAGTGCCTCTTATTATAAGATTTTTAGTGGTAATTGATACAGGTGGCTGCAGAGACCCCTTAAGAGGCAGCTGTTTTCCTTACCACACTCAGTTATTAACTGTAAGTATTCCCCCTCTTTAGCACCCTTATAATAGATATATATAACTTCACACTATTTGTGAATGTACATAGATATTTTCTCAGCTCTCAATATTACCTTATTTTCAAATGCTAATGCAGAGCATGAATTGACAGTGAATGTTTGGAAGACACTTAAAAGGAGCAGATCTCATCATGCCTAAGAGGGAGGCACATGACTGGATGTAAGCCACGGGCAAACACTCACATGCCTATCTCTGCAGCCAAACTCTTAAAACTATCTGATATCTGATGAGCATAATATTAGTGGAACCAATTAACTTTTTGCGTAAAAAATGTTTTTCTAATGTTGGCATTTTAGAATTGCTACATTTGATATTTTATTTTTAAATTGTTTCCTTTTTTTATTTTATTCTGCATAGATTTGTATGCACACTATAAATTAACTTATAATTAAGTACAATTAGTACAATTAATATAGTTGGGTAACTATAAGTTACCCAACTATACTAATTAATCTATACATAGGAAATCAGGTAATATAAATAAGCAACCCAGAATAGCTTGAGAAGTTGCAGCATTTGGGCAGAATGGTGGCTTAGTGGTTAGCACTTTTACTTTACAGCACTGGGGTCATCAGTTCAATTCCTGAATATAACCTTACCTGTGTGAAGTTTGCATGTTCTCCCGGTGTCTGCGTGGGTTTCCTCTGGGTGCTCAGGTTTCCTTCCAAAAACATATTAGTAGGTTAATTGGCTGCTATAAAATTGACCCTAGACTCCGTGTGTGTGTGTGTGTGTGTTTACTTGCATTCATATGCTTGGGGGGACATTGACCTGGTTACACACCAACACTGTGGGGACTTGAGTTGTAGTGGGGACAAAATTTGAGGTCCCCACAAAGTTTCTCAAGGCTAATCAGTGCAGGGGACCTTGAAATGCTCAGCATAAAAATCTGGTATGTCCTCGCGAGTCACATTTGTCAGAACAAAAGTGTGCGTGTCCAATGTGGAGGGGTGGGGAGAAAGTGTGTGTAAATCCCACCGATAGAGGCCAGTATTCTGTCCAAATGTATAGCAGGAGCAGGAAAAGGATATAACTGCATCCTGTCGGTGCTTTGTACACCAAGCGCTTAAAGTCACAGTCGAATCCGTCTGCTGCTGAAGGTTAAGCAGGGACATTGAAGCATGACAGAGCCAACCGGTAGCTCCAACTATAGCCCGGAGAGCAGTGGAGACGAGTATGCCCCTGACACTTCGGAGGAGAGCGGTACAGACACCAGCGGTGATGCCTCGTTGCCCACCAGCGCAGCAGAGTGCAGGTACCCAGAGATGAGTTCTATGTACGACCATTCTTGACCTTCTGCTTGCCGTGTGTTAAACACAGAGGGTCAGAGACACGGTGTCTGTCCAAATGATATCCAGAAACATTGATGGCTCCAGGGTGTATAACAAAAGCAGTACTGTCTGTACTGTGAGAAGCCCCTCTTAAAAATTGCCCGGCACATGTAGCATGTTCACCACAATGAGACTGAAGTAGCCTGGGAAGTAGCCTGGGCCCTGAAATTCCCCAAGCACTCGAAAGAAAGGTGCATGCAAATGGCACATCTTGGTAATAGGGGCAACATTGCACACAATGCTGAGGCAATGAGGGTAGGCCATGGTGTTCTGGTCCCGTGCAAACTTCCAGACAAAGAGATGGATGCTGAAGGCTTCATGCACTGTGTAGCCTGCCAGGGTTTGTTTGCAAGGAAATACCTGTGGCGACACATGAAGAGATGTAAGCTAAATTGAAGGAGCAAGAAGCTCACACCTGGCAAGAACAGAGTCTAGTCACTGTGCGCCTTTGCTCAGTCTGTTCCACCTGACATCAGTGATGGCTTTTGGAAGCTCTTCAGTGATATGACCCAGGATAAAATGATTGATATATCATTTAGATGGGACAGCATCTGTTCAACCGGGTCGGATCAGATGTTGGCAGGCACGAGTACATCCATCAGAAGCTTAGAGAAATGGGCAGGCTACTGCTACATACCAGAAGAGCTACCCCTTTGGAGAGGATGGAAGACTTTACCGCCCCATCAAACTTTCTGCACATACTAGACGCTGTGAAGCTGTTTGCTGGCTATGAGGAGGAGACAGGTACATTTAAGATGCCCTCGCTTGCACTCAAGGTCAGGCATGGCCTGATACTGAGCATTGTGGAGTGCCGAGCCATGATGGAGGGCTGCACTGCTGCCGTTGAAAACACACAGAATTTCAGGAAGCTATAATAGGCGAGATGGAAGCATTACTCAAATGTTATAGGTTTAAAAATAAAATCAGGGTATTTAAGGAGTTTATGTAGAACATGTCTCAGCTCTGGAACTTCTTGCCAAAAAGCATTACACATGTGGAGTGAATAGCGAAAATGTCTACATGTTCGCCAGACCAGCTGCCTTGTCAAACTTCAGAGGCTCCGATTGCATACGTGTCACTCACCGGACGGTTAGTGCCTCTGGTCTGGAACGTGGCTCTCTCTTATTCCTGCCGGCGCCTGTCCTAAGCCGTGGCCGTCCGCCATCTTGACTGGATTGCGCATGTGCAGGACTCTTGAACTTAAAACCTTGCTTTTAATCCTATTGGTGAATCAATCACCACTCACTATTTAAGGCACCTGTGTCCTTAGTATCGTTGCCTGTTCTTGGTTCTCATTCCCTTGAGACTCCTAGGTGTTTCCTGTGTTCTGCTCGTGTTATCGGTTTTGCTGTGGACAAGTCCTCTCTGCTCATCTGTGGTAAACTTGCCCGCTACAGACTACCTCTACTCCGCTGCATGCCTACATCTGGACAAGCCTTATCTGCTCTTCTGTGGTAAACGTACCCGCTATAGACTGCTTGCCATTCCGCTGCATACCTGCACCTGGACAAGCCTGCTCTGCTCATCAGTGTAACGTACCCGCCACAGACTATTTGCTATTCAGCTGCTTGCCTGCATTTGGACAAGTCTCCTTTGCTCGTCAGTGGTATACTTGCCGCTACAGACTACCCGCTATTCCGCCATCTACCTGCACCTGGACAAGTCTTCCCATCACCGCAGTGGTACAACTTGCTATCCGCAGACCACTGACGCTCCCGCTACCTACCTGCACCTGGACAAGTCTTCCCATCACCGCAGTGGTACAACTTGCTATCTGCAGACCACTGACGCTCCCGCTACCTACCTGCACCTGGACAAGTCTTCCCATCACCTCAGTGGTACAACTTGCTATCCGCAGACCACTGACGCTCCCGCTCCTACCTGCACCTGGACAACTCTTTCCATCACAGCAGTGGTACAACTTGCTATCCGCAGACCACTGACGCTCCCGCTCCTACCTGCACCTGGACAACTCTTCCCATCACAGCAGTGGTACAACTTGCTATCCGCAGACCACTGACTCTCCCCGCTACCCACCTGCACTGGCACAAGTCTTCACTGCACATCAGTTGTTATACCTACCTCTGCATTATAGTTGCAAGTCGATGACTCGCCTGCTGCATAGCTGCAAGTCGCTGACTCTCCTGCTGCATAGCTGCAAGTCGCTGACTCTCCTGCTGCATAGCTGCAAGTCGCTGACTCTCCATTGACATTCCTTATCCTAAGTTGTTGCACTGTTCCAACAATTCACCATACTGCCCAGAGGATCGCTGTGATAAACTCCGCCCCTCTGGTAAGCATAATCACACCTGGTAAAACCTGGGTAGAAACTCCTAGTGCCCGTGACAATACGACTGTTTGCCCGAGAGTGTGGGGCCAAGCATCCCGACATACTGTCTTCCACGAAGCTTCAAAAGCATATTGCTACTCTCTTGAAGGTCCTCAACCTAAACGGCACAGAACTGGATCAGTTGGCAGACTTCCTTGGGCACGACATCAGGGTTCACCAGCAGTATTACTGCCTCCCAGAAGGTACCCTCCAACTCGCCAAGATCAGCAAACTGTTAATGGTTCTCAAGAGTGGCAGACTGGCCAAATTCAAAGGCAAGAATTTGGATGAGTTGCACATTGATCCGGACCGTAAGTGGATAATGCTTTTGACTTTTACCTTTGTCATTTACATATCTGTTTCTTTTCACCGGTCCAGCTACTTTGAACTGGTCCAGCTACAGAGCGACATGTCAGATGATGAGCAATCCGCCATGACAAAGGGACAAGTGGCCAAGACTTTAGTTGACACTTCCATGTCAGAAGAGAGGCGGTGATTGGACCTGGCAATACGGGACCAGTGCCCAGCCATGGCTTCCACAGGTAGGTGTAGCACACAGTTTTGATAGGCAGAAAAACTTTGCCTTCTCTGCATTTTGAAGAGCCATAATGGACCACTCTACTTCACACAGAGGAGGTTCAGACTGTGGAGAAACACCTGATGAGGTTTATACAGACATGCCAGGTGCCCGGCAAGCGAGACTGTGTTGCGTGCCTCATGGCTGAACCATTCATACTCAAAGATCGGAACTGGTCGGGGGTGAAATTCTACATAAAGAACCGTATAACAGCTCTAAAGAGGGATCAAACTTGTTGAAATGATGCAAAGTGGTTGAACAGGACTGTAGCCTCCATGGCTAAGTGTCGGTGTAAGCGGGCATGCGAATGTCCTCAGACGACCAGGATACACAAAACATTCCTTACCATTGTTATTATTTATTCATTTATGTATGCAGGAATGTGGATGTCCTCAGACAGTCAAAATACATGACACTTTCCCCATCTTGCAGTCCGTGTCAGTACTTTATGCAAAGACAAAGAGTAAATCTTATGTGGTAACTCTGGTGACAAACCACTCCTACACATACCCCTATGATTGTTCTGTGGACAGGGCATTGGGAAAGGGGTGTCCCTACACGCCATGTTCCACACAGGGGTCCTCACGATGCAATAAAGACAAGTATGTGTGTGTGTGTGTGTGTGTGTGTGTGTGTATATATGTTAAGGAATTTAGACTGTAAGCTCCAGTGGGGCAGGGACTGATGTGAGTAAGTTCTTTGTACAGCACTGCAGAATGAGTGGTGCTATGTAAATAGCTGATGATGAAGATTTCTGTGTGAAAATGCTCTTTCTGACATTAAGGGGCATATTTAATTAGTATGCACGGCTGCGTGTGTAAAGTGTCCTTATGGTACGGAAACATTGCGGATTTTCAGGCGCACCACTAGGGATGTGCACGGAAATCCGCGATGTTGTAGTACCGGGACACGTGCAGCCGCACGTAATTGCGGCCGCGCATCCTAATTGAATATTCCCCTAAATGCTGTCTTACACTGAAATAGTTTCATAGACTCAATTCCTTTAATAAATGTATTCTGTTTTTTTATTAGAGTGGTAAGTTTTGCAGCCTTGTACTTTTATATTTGTTTTTTAATGTTACATTTATTAATACCAAATTCACAATTGAAGTGTTTAAGAATTTGATTATAAAGAGATTGTAAGCTTGCGAGCAGGGCCTTCTTACTGTTCTGCCTATTGTTGTATTACTGTATTTCCCAGTTCCAAAGCGCTATGGAATTTGCTGGCGCTATATAAATAAATGTTGATGATGGTGTTAATGATAACTCATAAAGTCTTTAAAAATTTAAACACAACTTTTACAATGCTTTTGAAAATTTGCTCTTTATGTGAGAATTTTATGTATGCGCTATTACAATAAGTAGGCTACATATCCAAATATATTTGGCATATTTCATATACAGACAATTGTGTCAATCTGAGAAAGTATTATAATAAGCTTTTAATGCCTAAGAACTTTGTACTTTTTGAAGTTTGAGACAAGAATTTCTGAATACTCATATATTATCATTTTAGGAAAATTAACAAGCAATAAATGAAAAGGAATGTTTACATTTGCACCTAAGGCAAACAAGAACCAAGAAATCCAATTAGAGGATCTTGGCAGCCTAGTGAAGTTTTTTCTGGACAGATGATTTTAAGAGCGAAAAACTGTTTTCTGCTGTTGGCACTTTCAACCAAGCAGCTTGGAGTGAAATACAAGTGAAGGTTTCAAACTAAATTAAAATCATGAAAACAGAATCAAAGGAGCCTTCACTGCCATTAGAATAATATGTTTAGTACCCATGTCAATAACCAATATAAATTATATAAATATATACAATCTATATTTCTCTTAACATATTTCTGTTCAATATTGCACTGCGCCAGTACTGTCAATTAAAGCAAAATCTGACAAATGTTATTGGATAAGGAAAAATAAATTATTTACAATAGATAAAATAATGCACTAGGTGGAGTTTAAAAGATAAGCAAATGTATGACCCCTCACACACAAAGGGTAGTTTCCAATTTGCCCTGATGTCATTGGGTTTTAATTTTGCATCTTCCTTTGCACCCAGAGAGGTGGACTTTTTGGATATCCATGACATTTACCAGATAATGGGTAGATTAAGATAATAGTAGTAGATTTACATTTAGTAGTTGTAGGTTGCAGGACTCACTAGGTAGGAGTGTTTGTGGCCTCAAAGGTACAGTAACACAAATTGAAAGGTTGAGCAAGTTCTCGGGGCAAACTTACACCATTCCCTCCATTTCCTGCAGTGGAATTAATTTTTATAATTAGTGGGAAGTTGTGTGCGCACCTATGAGAACTTGGGATTTTGTATCTATAGAGGAACACACTGGAAGATGTGTGGATGTGATACAAAAAAGAGAGGTTGTCCCACACTCAGATGTGTCACACTGTAGGCAAAATGCTGAGATTACAGTTGAGTACAAAAAGTATGGGGGTGTGGTAACATGCAATGGAGTACCCAGAGTTTGTAGGCACTACCTGGGCAGCACGTAGCATGCAATAAGTTACACACTTGTGTTGGCACTGGTCAAACAGCACGTAGCGTGCAATAAAATACACAAAAGTGTTTGCACAGTTTGAACAGCTTGTAGCGTGAAATAAACAAATGGATACAATGGAGTATATCGCAGTGACTCTGTAGATAAGAGATATACAGCAAGTGTAGCAAGTACACTCACACAGATGACAATAGCTAGCAGGCGGGATTGACACAACCAAATACACTGGAGCGGAGTCTAAGACTCCCACGGACTTCACCAGGAATCCTGGCAAGTGGATATGGACTTTGCTCACTGAGGACCTAGGTTGCGGCCCAGTGTAGTTGGTTCCCTCCGTGAAAGCAGCAGATTACTTAGATGTTATGAGGACGCTGGCGAAAACTCAGCAGGTGGAAATGCCGTTATGGGTGTGTTTCTGTCGGAGACACTGGAGTTGAAGAAATATGAAGGTGCCATTCTTCCTAATATAGCTTTGGAGCGGGAGCATCGATGTTGGACACTATTGATACTCAGACACTGAGGAGTGCACTGAGCAGGTTCTTATAGTAGCTGGTTGACTGGTGGTTCCCCACATGTGTCATCAGTACTGGAGGTACTGTTAAGGATTCTAATTGGGAAGGCTAGCGATCATAGACCTGGTGAGGGTTGGAGGCAGGCCAGTGATGACTAAAGCTGCTGGTACTGACAGCACCTATATGTATGCAAAGCATTTGATGTTTACTTGTGCATGTTAAAAAGCAAATTTAAGTGTAACAATCATGATACATTCATAAGACACAGGCCCTTTTATCCTTTCTTTCTTTGTATTGTTTAATATGAAAATGAACGATGAAAACAGGCAGCTAAAGAAAACATTTAGGTAAATAGAACATATCACTGTATGCAGGGGCGGATTGGCCATAGGCACTCCCGGGAATTTTACCGGTAGGCCGATGACCGGATGAGGCCGCCCGTGTGCCGCCTGACGTTTTTTGTTTTTTTTAAACAAGGAAGATGGCTGGCCCCTTTCCCCGGGACCAGCCACCTTCCTTCTAGTGGCCGCGGATCTGTCCCTCCCTCCCCCTCTGTGTGGCCTATCCTGTAAGAGCTAAGTACCACATGGGACGTGCACCATGTGACAGGTGCCGTCCCATGTGAGCAGAGCAGAAAGCGCGGCTGGAAGAGGATGACAGGTAAGTGTGAAGGGGGGGCTGATGTCAGTACAGTGTGTGTGAAAGGGGGGGGCTGATGTCAGTACAGTGTGTGTGAAGGGGGGGCTGATGTCAGTACAGTGCGTGAGAAAGGGGGGGGCTGATGTCAGTACAGTGTGTGTGAAGGGGGGGCTGATGTCAGTACAGTGTGTGTGAAGGGGGGGCTGATGTCAGTACAGTGTGTGTGAAAGGGGGGGGGCTGATGTCAGTACAGTGTGTGTGAAGGGGGGGCTGAGGTCAGTACAGTGTGTGTGAAGGGGGGGGCTGATGTCAGTACAGTGTGTGTGAAGGGGGGGCTGATGTTAGTGCAGTGTGTGTGAAGGGGGGGCTGATGTCAGTGCAGTGTGTGTGAAGGGGGGGGCTGATGTCAGTACAGTGTGTGTGAAGGGGGGGGGGCTGATGTCAGTACAGTGTGTGTGAAGGGGGGGGCTGATGTCAGTACAGTGTGTGTGTGAAGGGGGGGCGCTGATGTCAGTACAGTGTGTGTGAAGGGGGGGTTGATGTCAGTACAGTGTGTGTGAAGGGGGGGTGCTGATGTCAGTACAGTATGTGTGAAGGGGGGGCTGATGTCAGTACAGTGTGTGTGAAGGGGGGGGCGCTGATGTCAGTACAGTGTGTGTGAAGGGGGGGCTGATGTCAGTACAGTGTGTGTGAAGGGGGGGCGCTGATGTCAGTATAGTGTGTGTGAAGGGGGGGCGCTGATGTCAGTACAGTGTGTGTGAAGGGGGGGCTGATGTCAGTGCAGTGTGTGTGAAGGAGGGGCTGATGTCAGTACAGTGTGTGTAAAGGGGGGGCTGATGTCAGTACAGTGTGTGTGAAGGGGGGGCGCTGATGTCAGTACAGTGTGTGTGAACGGGGGGCGCTGATGTCAGTACAGTGTGTGTGAAGGGGGGCTGATGTCAGTATAGTGTGTGTGAAGGGGGGGCTGATGTCAGTACAGTGTGTGTGAAGGGGGGCTGATGTCAGTACAGTGTGTGTGAAGGGGGGGCACTGATGTCAATACAGTGTGTGTGTGAAGGGGGGGGCGCTGATGACAGTACAGTGTGTGTGAAGGGGGGGCTGATGTCAGTGTGTGTGTGTGAAGGGGGGGCTGATGTCAGTGTTGTGTGTGTGAAGGGGGGGCTGATGTCAGTGTTGTGTGTGTGTGTGTGAAGGGGGAAATAATGGAAGTACTGTGTATGTGAAGGGGGGGCTGATGTCAGTGTTGTGTGTGTGTGAAGGGGGGCTGATGTCAGTGCTGGGTGTGATGACAAGGGGGCGTGTGGCAATGTAATGTGGGTGTGAGGTAGGTGGTGGCTAATAGGTGCTATTTTGCTTGTGGGGTGATGGGGTAATGTAATTTAATAGTGGGGCCTATTAATTTAAAATGGGGTGGTTTGGGGGCTATTAATTGAATGTGGGGGTGAGTTTGGGGACAATGAGGTCTATTTATTAAATTTGAATATGAATTATTTAATGCCAGGTTAGTTGTGAGAAATGGTTATATTTATTAAATGTAAATGCTATTAATTTATTGCTGGGGCTCTTGAAGGGAGGTTTATTTATTCAATGTGAATGGTAGTATTTTAATATTGGGGTTGGAGGGAGGCCTTATCATTATATGTGAGTTATTTTGATTTAACACCAGAGCTCCTTAGAGTTTTCTAAATTTCAAGTACCCATTTTCTTTTCTAGATAGGGCCCCCAGCATTTCAGGATCCAGACAAGCGGAAAACTGAGCAAGAGACACCAGAAACCACAGGTAGGGAATGCAGCAAGAACAGGTAAGAGAGAGCAGGACAGTCTTCCAACTGTTTTTTTCTATATTGGCAGTTCCTTTGCACCCTGTTATTAACTAAAAACACAAATATGTACAGTCATGGCCAAATGTTTTGAGAATGACACAAGTATTGGTTTTCACAAAGTTTTAGACATTTTTGTCAGATGTTGCTATGGTATACTGAAGTAAAATGACAAGCATTTCATAAGTGTCAATGGCTTTTATTGACCATTACATTAAGTTTATGCAAAGAGTCAATATTTGCAGTGTTGTGGCTTTTTGAAGACCTCTGCAATTTGCCCTGGCATGCTGTCAAACAACTTCTGGGCCACATACTGACTGATGGCCGCCCATTCTTGCCTAATCAATGCTTGGAGTTTGTCAGAATTTGTGGGTTTTTGTTTGTCTACCTGCCTCTTGAGGATTGACCACAAGCTCGCTATCGGATTAAGGTCTGGGGAGTTTCCTGGCCATGGACCCAAAAGTTTGATGTTTTGATCCCTGAGCCACTTAGTTATCCCTTTTGCCTTATGGTAAGGTGTCCATCATGCTGGAAAAGGCATTGTTCACCACCAAACTGTTCTTGGATGGTTGGGAGAAGTTGCTCTTGGAGGATGTTTTGGTACCATTCTTTATTCATGGCTGTGTTCTTAGGCAAAATTGTGAGTGAGCACACTCCCTTGGCTGAGAAGCACCCCACACATGAATGGTCTCAGGTTGCTTTACTGTTGGCATGACACAGGACTGATGGTAGTCCTCACCTTTTCTTCTCTGGACAAGCATTTTTCCAGGTGCCCCAAACAATCTGAAAGGGGATTCATCAGAGAAAATTACTTTACCCCCATCCTCAGCAGTCCATTCCTTGTACATTTTGCAGAATATTAGTCTATCCCTGATGTTTTTACTGGAGAGAAGTGGCTTCTTTGCTGGCCTTCTTGACATCGGGACTTCCGACAAAAGTCTTCACCGCACTGTGTGTGCACTCACACCTGCCTGCTGCCAATACTGAGAAAGCTCTGCACTGGTGGTCCCTCGATCCCGCATTCTGGGGTATATGCAAATTGCCATCATAAAAACTGAGACAGCAGACTTTGTGAAAATAATATTTGTGTCATTCTCAAATTTTGGCCATGACTATATATTGTGATGACATTTTCTGTTACTGGTTTACTACTGCTAAATTTAGTTGCTCATATTGTCCTACTGTCACGGGCACTAGGAGTCTTTACCCAGGGATCACCAGATGGTAGGCTTACCAGAGCAATGTAGATGGTAATAGGGTACTCTGGTAGCTGGGTGATCACGGAACATGAAATGATGACCGATGAGATGCTCAGGAAAGTCTATGACTAGCAACACTGGTAATAATGAGGTAATGATACACAGGGAACTGTATGGACAAGGACACGACAAAGATGAGATGAGAGTGTAGTGCACGGAGGCAGCGGATAGTAATGAGCTGGCAGTCACGATGTTGAACCCAGGCGAGTTGCAAGCAGGAGACTGAAGTGCACAGAGGCAGCGGATGGCAGTCAGCTGGTAGTCACGATGTTGAACACAGGCGAGTTGCAAGCAGGAGACTGTAGTGCACAGAGGCAGCGGATAGTAACCAGCAAACAGACTTGATGAGAAGCAGGTGAGTGAGGTAAAAGCTGGAGTGCACGGAGGCAGCGGGTAGCAATGAGTAAACAGTCACTTAGCTGTAAAATAACGATGAAGTGGTGTAGAAGACTGTAATGCGCAGAGGCAGCGGATAGGAATCAGCAAACAGTCATGATGATACAGTTGATGGTGGAAGTGGTAAGGAACCACAGTAGTAGAAGTGGTTAGGGAACCACAGGAATCAGCAGCGCTGAATACACGAGTAATACAGGAACACCTTCAGAGACTCATGAGGAATGAGACTCCAAGATCAGGCAACGTGGTGTTGACCACAGGTGCTTAATATAGGGAGGTTGCCTGATCTGCCAATTAAGTTAAAGGGGTATACACTGAAGTATAGAAAAGGGCTGCGCATGCGCAGACCCTCAGGATGGCGGACGGCCACGGTTCCTAAATGTCCGGGAAGAGGCACTCACGGTCCGGTGAGTGACACCTACTTACTATGTATTAGTGAAAGTGTACCCATCACTCGTACACAGAGAAGGCAGCCATTATGTGGGTGAACCAATAATCATACCACCCAACTGTCCCGATTTTAGTGGGACAGTCCTGATTTAGGGTTCTGTCCCGTCCAGGGACATGTTTGTCCCATGGGTGGGAATGTTGGATGAAGGGTGCTATGTAAAGGGGAGTCTAGCACTTTACAGGCCTCTGGTGGCATAGTCGACTTTGTACTAATCCCGCCTCCTTTTGTGCTTGCCCCGCCTACAGTTGATATGGTCCCGCCCACATGAGGCCATTTCCAGAAATTTTTCCAGGGCCACTTTGAGTTCCCAATCCGCCCCTGACTGTATGTACATTGCAAGTGGGAACATATGTATGCTTACCAAGGAAAAACAACTGCAATAATGTTAAATGAAGACACAAATTTATGCACTTTGTCAGAATTATGCAAAGTAGCTCCAAAATATTCCTAAACCTTGCATAGTAGGTTGTATTAATATATGTCTACATATGAAAGTAAAAGGCAGAACAGTGCAGAACTTTATATAAACCCTGAAAACTCTGCTGCTAATTTCTGTAACTTGCCCATGGATGGTGACTTACCAGTAAGTTAGTTTATTGCTTTATTTCCTTTTCTTCTTGATTAGTGATAGGCAAATCTACAAACTTCAACTATATTATTTTCAGTTTCAAGAATTAAAAAATAGCCCCAAAGCAACCTTGGCATCCCCACATCACTGAGCCCAAAATACCACCACAATCCCCTCACTTGCGTAAAAATTCCACTGCATGCAAATCAGACCTTCCACTTGCCACAAAATGCACAAGCACTAAGACCCCACTTGCTATAAAATGTCCCCACCATGTGCTCTGATTCCACATGTATTACAAAAATCCCCGACATGCCACTCAGACGTCTCCACATGACACACAGACCTCCTCAAATGCCACTCAAACTTCCCCACATGTCCAAAGTCACTAGCTAATTTAGCAACCTTTAGTAAAAATACTTACCTTTAGTCTGGAGCTTGTAGCCTACAGAGAAAGGATGAAGAACATGTGGTGCAGAATACACTGCACTCTCACCTCCTTCAGTTTAATATGCTTTGGAGGGAGGGGGGCTGTTAAAATATACCTATAGGGAGGGAAGGCTGCTCAAATATACCTATAGGAATAGGGGTATCTTAATATATTGTGTGATATGAGGAAGGGAGGAGGGGCTGTTTTAATGGCACATTGGTGGGAGGTAGGCTATTTAGTTAATGGTGGAGTTTAGGTGGGGGCTAATTATTAATGGGTGCTAATTTATATGCTGGGTGATGGTGGGACAATTTAATTTATTGGTGGGGCTATTTAATTTAATGCTGAGGTGATTTGGGGCTATTAATTGAATGTGGGGCTAAGTTTGGGTAGGAGGGCTATTTATTAAATGTGAATATTAATTATTTAATGCCGGGGTGGTTGTGGGAAATTACTATATTAAACGTAAATGCTATTAATTTATTGCTGAGGCTGTTGGGAGGGAGGGAAATTGGCTTATTTATTGAATGGGAATACTATTAGTTTAATGTTGGGGTTGGTTGGGGAGAAATAGGTCTATTTATTAAATGTGTATACTATTAATTTAATGCCAGGGCTGGTTGGAGTTTTCTAAATTTCATTTACCCATTTGTTTTCCAAACTGGGCCTCCAACATTCCAGGATCCAGACAAGCAACAACTGATCTAAAGAAACCAGCAAACACAGGTGGTGAAAGTGACAAGAACAGGTAGGAGAGAGCAGAACAGTCTGCCAACTGTCCTGAATCTGATGGGGCAGTCCAGAATTTAAGTGACTTTCTTGCTTTGTCAGGATTTGGTCCGACTGCAAGGACAGTTGGGAGGTATGTCCTACTTCACACTGTACTACTCGTGAAGGCAGATCTTTGTGAACCTAACAGTAGTGCACACAGTTTTGCCTGTGTATTTGTCTAAAAGGGATCTAAAATGATAACCCCCCTGTCTTAAGTGCCCCGGGCCCCCAAGAGCCTTATTCCAGCTCCGGTGATATTTTAGTGGTTTTTGCATTGATTCCATTGTCTACCTGCACTGGTCCCATTCTCAGATCACTTTGGACATATGGCCAGACCCCATTGCACTGACAATAGCATTAATCCTGTCTCCCTTGCACTTACTATATCACCAGCAAACCCTTGGAATAGCTCTCCCCTTCAATTATGCCATTGTCTTCGAACCCTCCTTGCACTGTTAATAATTCAACCCACCCTCAATCACTGGGCACGTTTAGAGCTCATCCACAATTATTACAAACAAAGTGTTTTCTTGCAGATTCTTGAAGCATTTCACTTTTGTGGTGATCACACTGAATAGCCATTTATTATAAGGATTATGTTTAATGCCTTGTTTGACACACAGTAAACATTTTTTATCTCTCTCTCTGTCTCTCTGTACATATATATATATCTATAATATAAATGTCTAGTGGCGTGTGTTAGTCTGTGTGTGTGTGTGTGTGGAAAAAATAAAACCAAGCTGCAGCGCCACCTGCTGGGCGGAGTTATACACTGACCTACTAAATTCTTAGTGTGCGTGGAAAAAAAAATTCAGAAAGGGCTAAAATTTGGTATACTAAGATGTTTTTAATTTGTTAATTTAATTTGTTAATTGTTAAAAGTGTTTATAAAGATTTAAAAAAATATATATATATATTTCTTGAAGGAGAAGTGACAGTTGGGAGTGGTTAGTGGTTGCCGGGGGTGACAGTGGGGAGTGGTTGGTGGTTGCCAGGGGTGACAGAGTGAGAGGAGTGTGATACTCAGGACCGCTGAGAGAGATCCCTGTGTCTGGATAGACATCTGGATAGATGTGGCGATGAAAATGAAGGATGAGGTGATGGAGAAGAATGATGAGGTGGTGACATGTGGACAAAACCACGTTAAAAAAGGGCGCTTATGTCGGGAAGTAACGCTCTTCCCCTGAGGAGGCCTGGCCTAGCCCCAAATGCATGACAAGAACCTTTTTAACACCTTAAGTAGCTTGATTTGACTAGAATGCATGAGTATCATGCACGGGTTAACTTGTATATATATATATATATATATATATATATATATATATATTAAAGAGAGAGATATGACTGGTAGTTTGCATCTCAGAATGTCAGGGAAAGATGTAACAGTGCGGTGAGGTGCTCATATGCTGCTCTGGCTGAATCGAAACAATTGTGCCAACATGTTTTGCAATAGTTAAACTTATTAAGAAAAGTCAGATATGTTCATTTGAAGGGAATATTGGAAGGATGTGTTAGTAGGCAACTAAACAAGTTTGAGCGAAGAGGTATAAATCATTTGCAGATCATGCAACAGGATTTATGTATTTTTATAACAGGACTGGCAGCTTTTTTTTTTGCATTGCTTTAGAAATGACCCACTGTGTCTTAATGCAAAAAAAGAAGAGTGTCACTGCATTAGTTATTCACCTCCCCACTCTTTAATTTCCTGTATATATGATTTTATATTGAAATTAAATGAATCCTGGGTGGTGCATCCAGAACATTGAAAAATATGTATATTGCAAAACCAAGAATAAAGAATGTTCTATATGGAGCACTCACTGAATAAATAACACTAATGCCATTAAAACTTAATACTTTATTAAATCCATTAAAATAATTTCCCACTCAAATCAACTTAGTTTGTAGCGAAATATTTAAAAACAATCTAGGTAAAAAAGTGCAATTGGTGGAGTATGTTTAAAATAGTGGAAATACCACCAGCCTCACTATGTGAAGTGATGTTTTTTCAAATAAATAATGGCTATTATCCTATTGTGTGTCTATTCATTCATATAATTGACTACCCATGTGTATCAAGTCTAAGGGGTATATTTACTAAACTGTGGGTTTGAAAAAGTGGAGTTGTTGCCTATAGCAACCAATCAGATTCTAGCTGTCATTTTGTAGAATACACTAAATAAATGAAAACTAGAATCTGATTGGTTGCTATAGGCAACATCTCCACTTTTCCAAACCCGCAGTTTAGTAAATCTAGCCCTAAGTACTTCTCACTTTGTGAGATCTCTTGTATGTCTCCTATAGGTATAAATATAATACTTAGATTGTTACACAAAAATGACCAAACATCTGATTATATAATATCACCAGTAAAAAACTGAGTTAATGTGTTTTTTCAAAATAATTTTTAATGTAGCTGTCTATCTGTAACTCTGACAAAGTATTATATTGTTACTATTGGCAGTGGTAGCAAATATAGATTTTACTGGTAAAGCATATCACTCACAAAGTCAATAGTCTAAGTATTGTTTTTTGACTTCAATATAATTATAATAATAATACAATAAGAGGTCACCTCATTGATTTAAAATAATGACGTGAATACATACAATTGGTGGCTAATTAGAATTAGAGATTTTTGTAACCAAGAGGAAATATAGCTCTATTGGTAAAATTATATTGAGGTAAAAACAACAACAGTTAGACCTCTTATTATATGATCGTTATGTTTACCAACAAAGTCAATAATAAATGATAAATAAATAAGTGAGCTTCGTCAATCAAGGAGGAACATAACTCCGCTGGAAAATTATATTGAAGACAAAAAATATTACTTAGACTATTGACTTTGTGAGTGATATGTTTTACCAGCAAAAATCTATATTTGCTACCACTGTCAATAGCAGACATATAATACTTTGCCAGATATATAGATAGACAGCTACATTAAAAATTATTTTGAAAAAATACATTAACCCAGTTTTTTATAGTTGATATTATATAATCAGATGTCTGGTCATTTTTGTGTTACAATCTAAGTTTTATATTTAAACCTATAGGAGACATACGAGAGATCTCACAAAGTGAGAAGTACTTAGACTTGATACATATTGGCTGTCATTTATATGAATGAATAGACACACAATAGAACAATAGCCATTATTTATTTCAAAATACATCACTTTACATAGTGAGGCTGGTAGTATTTCCACCATTTTAAACACACTCCACCAATTGCTCTTTTTTACTTTGTTTGTTCTTAAATATTTTGCTACAAGTTGATTTGAGTGGAAAATTATTTTAATGGTTTAATAAAGTATTAAGTTTTAATGGCATTAGTTTTATTTATTCACTGAGTGCTTCACTGTGTCTTAAGTCATCACATCCAGGTTTTCCTGAATGTACTACAACCAAATTTCAGTAGTTCTAAATCCTGCATACTTTTGTATTGGCTCCACCTACAGTTGATTTGTCCCCACCCGCATGAGGCCACTTCAAGAGTTTTTGCCAGGGCCACTTTAAGTTCCCCATCCGCCCCTGGATGCTAAATAACATATGATAATAATACTCAAGCAATGTAGGTATACTCATATTCAGGAGTAATTCGTGGACATTTATCACTCAGAAACAGAATCCTGTAAAAAATAGTTTAGTAATAATCTAATATGGTTCTTTATATTAAGTTCTAGTTAAATTTAAGATTAAGGGGCCTGATTAATTAGCGGACGTATACTGTGTGCAACTTGTGTAATGTATTTTACGCAAAAGAGCGCAAGAAAGTCAATGACTAACGAATCTCGAGATACGTACCAAGATGAATCGGTTCTCAACTCGCTTACGTAATGCAAAAACATATGCAACATTGAGATGTGCAAAACTACAGATATTGAGCAGTCAGGTCAACACACGTACAAACTTTAAAGTACCAAATGAAATGTTCGTGTATAAAAACAGTTCCGTGGAGTTGCCATTGGTTTATTTAAAAAAGAAAAAAAATCAAAAAAATCTCTAGTGTATTGTGTAGAACCATTGTTACTTAATGATTAGGATTCATATTATAGAGATTATTATTAGTCTTATTTTTTTACTATTATTATTATTGATATTAATAATAATAATATTAATAATTCATCTGAACACAATTAATGCTAATTAATTAATCTAGTGCACAGAACTTTTGAATTAATTTTTATATTTTTATTAATATCCATTTTTTTTATTTACATAATGTATTTTAGAATTGTTTATTTTGCAAGCCAGATGAGTTTTCATCATCTACCTTGGTTCTGGTTCTATTTGGATCAAACTATCATGTAGGTGACCAATACAACATGAGTGTGAAATTATAAAATGTTCACATGACAATTTGAAGTTTACACAAGTGCCTATGTTGTGTTGTATGTTTATTACATACTTACCAACTTTCTTCAGCTCTCTTCCTGGAGCCTGCCAGTGGAGGTGGGCGTGAGGGGGCGGGGCGGCAAAAATTGTGTCATTTTGGCCGTGCCCCCTGTGACGTAATGACGCAAACGTGTCATTTGACAGCGGGGGCGGGGATCGCGCCATTTGGGACCTTTCCTAGTGAAGTGGGCAGAATTCGGGAGATTGCCACACTCTCCCAGGAGTCCGGGAGACTCTCGCAAAATGCGAGAGTCTCCCGGACATTCCGGGAGAGTTGGTAAGTATGGTTTATTATGAGTACTATAGGTGTTCCATATGTGATATATAGCATTATATATCCCTTGCATGGAGTATGCTTGTGCTTGTAGTACTAGTATATAAAATGTATCTAGCTTTAGAGCAGCATGGTGACTTAGTGGTAGCACTTCCACCCCACAGCACTGGGGTCATGAGTTTGATTCCTGACCATGGCCTTATCAGTGTGGAGTTTGTAGGTTCTCCCCATGTTTGCGTGGTGTTTTTTCCGGGTGCTCCATTTTCCTTCAACACTTTATTCCACATGATGGCAGTCTGGCCATCCTGGGACCTGTAGTGCACCTGGGACAAATTACTTCATTATTTTTTGTACTTTCATCCCGTCTTTAAAATAGGTATTATACCTTAAGAAAACATAAAACATAAGACCAAACACATCTTTTACTAAAAACAAAATCGCTCATGTACACCTAACAGGAAAAAAATCTTTTGCTAACTATTATATATTAACCACTTTTAATTCCCAACATTTGAAAATGTGCATCAACCCTGGATTTTTTAAAATAAATTTACAGTATTTTTAATTTTAGGAACTAAAAACCATTTTTTCATAATAGTTTGTTGTGAGAGAAGTGTATGCAGGTGTATGATCTGCATATTAATTTGGAACAACAGTTATTCACAGTTATTATTGTGGCTTGTTCCGCGCTGACGCTAATAGCTATTGGAGTCAGACATGACCCCATGCAAATGTTGTGCATGGATTTAATGAAAACACTGCATACATCAGACTATTTATCTTATTTATCCTGAGGTAAACGCCCATTTTCATTAAGTCACAGCAGTCTCCGCCCATCACACACCCCTTTTTACTTCCAAGGACGAAGGGTTTCGTAACTGGTGTTTGCATACGTAAACGCTATTACATTGAGTACTAAATCTTACTTAACTCACTCTTTTGCGTATTTATCTCCCGGTTCTGGACATGCGCAGTGGGGTTTTGCGCACGATACACACAAAATCATCAAATACGTTCTTTGGTGAATCAGGCCCAATGTTAACAACTCTCAGTTGTACCATCAATAGAGCTCCTTTAGTAGTGTTGCATTTCATTGCTAAATTTGCACTAAGCCTATTCAATATATCAGACAATTGCTTTCATTGATTAAACTACTTTAATCTGATAAAACTATATTTTAATTTGATTGCTGTGGTTCAGTGCACATTTTACACATAAAGGCTATGTTAGAATGATTGTCAGTGTACCCTAACCATTTAGAGCTCAGTCTATACAATGACGCTTTTTGATGCTTAAATGATAACTTGGACCTCTAAATCTCCATAATCCACTTGTTGTTCAAGAGTTTTACAAAGGAGCACTGTTAAACCACTGCTACAGGAAGCCCATATCTGGCTAGTCAGCAGCAGAGGTACATCTTATCTCTCCCATACATGTATACCTGCATTTTTATTTTTTGCCACCCAAAATGAGAGTTGATACCGAAAAGGGAAATGGTAACTACTAAGTGTGGCGTCATTTGAGTGTGCTTATTTATGGTTTGGGCAGATTAGTGATGTAGTTTCCAGGCATTTGGGTTTAGCCAATTTCCCCCAATATACCATTCACAAATATTTGCACAGTCACTTTTTGATGCAATTGGGAGATCTGGTATAGAAATTGGAAAATGTATCAGTTTGTATATTAGTAATTTTAGTTACTTAGTTTTTGTTTAGTTACTTTAGTTTTAATAGTAATATTATTTCTTTAACTTTTTTTTATAATTCCATGCACTTGTTAATTCCATGAAATTTACAGTTAGAATAACTGTAGACAAGTAGATATTACTCCACAACACCTAAAGTGTCAATAGTTACATGTACCTGATTATTGCAGTTAGGGAAAATGGTTGCTAAGCAACATGTGTTTAATATGTCACCTGCGAATCTGTGTTTTCTCCTTCCTGTTCCTGTGTCCTTGTTGTACCTTTGTTTGGATCTGTTACATACAAGTCATACTATTTTATTTGCCGTATTTACGCTGTATACAGCTGAATTCCAAGTGTGTCCATCTGTCCTCATTTACAAAGAACTTGAACTTCTATTTTATAGCCACAAGGGGCACTGTATTTTATGATGTAGAGGATTGTGCATTATCCCTCCTGTTAATGATTTTGGCCTCTTTTTCCCCATCAAGCCCTGGGAGGGGACTATGCATGCTGTGTGGTGTTGTGCACCACTGCTGCTTGTCAAAGATGCTCAGGGAGGGCTGGCAAATTTTAGCCATGGGGGTAAGATTCGACTAAGCAGCCTACTTTAAAGGAAAAATAATGCAGGTGGCCCAGTGACCCAGCCCAAGGTAGCCGACTATGGGACCGGCAGATGCTCCCCTGCCCCCCAGCCCAGCAAGCCCCTGAAGATGCTTATATTCTACTGTGAAACATTTGAACTCTGTCATCACTAGCAAAGAACCTTTTAATTCTTCCTTAAAACTATATTATTTTTTAAGCTACAAGAATGCCTTCTGACCCTGTCTTCTCCGATATACATTTTGCTTTAGATTATGGCTGCCAGTAAAGTGAAGGGTATAGCCAGATAAGCAGATGCATAACTGAAAAATGAAGGTTTTCCTATAATTAGTTGCTGTGTGATATGATTTGTGTCACAAATGGTAATACCTGATGACAAATTTTAGTTTATAGACTTTGTGGCATATATGTAGTATGTTCAACCTTTTACAAGAGAATATCAGCATGGATCATCTGGTAAGTATATCTTACAGAAATAAACAGGAACAAATGTTACATGTTGCACTTGCCAAATACTTATGATGTAATTGTCAACAAGTGACAAAGACCTTTTAGAAATCTTGTTTGACCTTAAAACATGCAAAATGTCTTCGCTTGAGGCAACTCTTATTTTATGAAGTAATAATGAGAACTTGATGTGCTAAATGTCACTTGTACTTTCAATGGCTTTTTAAAAAAAGGAAGACCTAGGAAAGTGAATGATGTTGTGCATGGTCAGGAAGAAGTCTTTCAAATTTTAGAGGATTGTTATCTCTGTCAGCAAATTGGAATGAATCACTTGAATTGAGACTTTAATGAAAGCTATTTTTCTGTGATGTTTGCTAAATGTGGAAAGCCAAGATCTGGAATAGAAATTAAATTGGTTTCCCCTCTTATCTCTCAAACCTAAAGGGATGTATATAATTCATGCTTTCAGCAAAACTTCTGCTGCCTGCGGACATGTCTTATTTGGTTAACCTATGGAGAAGCACAAACTTTATAAAAGATAGAATATTTCCATATTTCACTGCTGAATGAATGAACAAAAATAGACATCACTGTCCCCAACTTTTGCAGGATTGGAGGTGCACGTGGTAAAACTATCACTTCAAATGCTATTTTGGATAACGTGCACCTAAAGGTGCAAAAGAAGTCTAATTGAAAGTAAAGGCCATATGTAAACACTTCCTTTTGTGAGGGTAAAGGTCCTGC
The DNA here is from genome assembly GCF_038048845.1 of Mixophyes fleayi. Classification (NCBI taxonomy): domain Eukaryota; kingdom Metazoa; phylum Chordata; class Amphibia; order Anura; family Limnodynastidae; genus Mixophyes; species Mixophyes fleayi. The sequence continues at coordinate 155,678,421 of NC_134405.1, read as the reverse complement.
TGCCATCTGCTAACCCAGAAACATTAAAACAGTAACTGTCTGCTTCTAAGATGTAAGCAGGTGTCTTCACTCCTGCACAATTAAAATGATGTCTCTGCATCTAGCATGATGCTATGCCTTGCACAAGACGTATATCAGCTCATCAAACAAAAAAGTGCTTCTGCAGACACAGTAGACAGATAATGGGGCTTCCAAAATAAATACAAACATGCTCCTATATTGAAGTCCTTATATATTCATAAAGAAACAGAAATAGTCACAAACCTGTTATGTTACTCAAAAGCAGAAATACAAGATGCATAAGTTCAGGGCCTGATTAATGGCCAAACTCGCACAAGTAAGACTCATCAAGCGAGGCTAAAAGCTTTGCAGCTGCGCTCTGCAATGTCAGGCAGCCTGACAGCAGTCTGATTTGTTGTCTGTCTGCCTGCCTGTCTCTCAATCAGATCACTGACAGGGCCAGCCCAGTTAGCTCCACATTTTTTTGTCGGACCCCAACTTCCTTGGGAATCCAGCCCTGTGCTGACCAGCCTGGGGCTGTGTGTCATTATGGCAGGGGCGCCCCTGCTGCGGGTTCCTTTGTTATAGTGCCACAAGCCATGGCTGGCAAAGCCTAGGGCTGGTTAGAGATGAACCCCACACTGTTTGTCCCCCCGATTTTTCTCTGACCAACACTAGGCTGGCAGCACTAGGGTTAATATGACTAGGGGGGGGTCACGCTTTTTTAAAAATTATTTATTTTTAGTACTGTTTATGTCTGCAGCTCCAGTGGCTGTATAGCCACAGGACGCGCTGGCATTGCTGATCTAATACTGGCATTGTGACTGTCGCCATTTTGACTGTTGGCAATCACAATGTCGGTATTTTATCAGTGTCGGCTAAATTTAAATACCAGCATTTACCCATCATGTTGGCAGGATAAGTGTTGACATTTCTTCAATTGAAAATATGTACCCAACCCTTTCAAGGTGCTGTAATCAATGAGAGTACCAACATTGGGTCACCAGGCAGCTGAGTTCATGGGTGTTATGGCCACCAGTGCGGCATAAACTCATAGAACAGGTAGAAGAGGTCTATGCTAACACGGCAGCACACAGGTACAGGAGGTAGCACACAGAGTAGCGGCAGGCCAAAGTCCAGCAGACTGGACAGAGCACTAGAGAGTATGTCAGGTACTGGCAAGAGGGTCAATGTCACAGGCGCAGGTTCAGGTTCCAGGGACAGGTGATAGGTCAGGGTCACTAGCAGAAGTTCAGAGTCCGGGTACAGGCAATAGATCAGGGTCACTAGCACAGATTCAGAATCCAGGAACAGGCAAAGTTCATACATGGGTAATCAATCTCAGATTTAAACTCCAAGCACAGGAACAGGAGTAGGCGGCAGTACTGGAACAGAACGCTATAACCGGCAGTGAGGCTCAGATCACCGCCTTAAATAGTGCTAAGAGCCAATCAGGATAGAGGAGAACAGGGCTGACAATCAGCCTCAGGAGGCTGCTAATTAATTACTATCTAGAACCAGGGCCGGTGCAAGGGTTCTCGGCGCCCTAGGCAAAATTTCAAAATACACCCCCCTCAACCCGGAAAACACACCAAATATCCGCCTCACAGACCTTTATATACTTGACTTTGTGCTTTTGTGTTTAAAAAAAAAAAAAAAAAGATAAGCCTTACCTCCTCCAGTGGTCCTGATGCAGTGATGTTTGATGCAGAACGCTGTCCAGACTCCCCTGCAGACACGGGATTTCTAGAGGGGAGGTATCCAGGTGTTAGATTTCGGAACAAAAATCTTATAAGTCTGTGACACAATAAGTCTATGAATTATGCACTTGGTAAAGGCAATGATGGATCCTAACAAGTCCCTTCATCACACACATGCTCCTGCATCACAACACTGCACCCCCCTCTGCATCACACCACAGCACCCCCCTCCACATCACACCACAGCACCCCCCTCCGCATCACACCACTACACCCCCCTCCGCATCACACGGCTGCATCCCCGTCCGCACCACACCACTGCACCCCCCTCCGCAACACACCCACTGCACCCCCCTCCGCAACACACCCACTGCACCCCCTCTGCAACACACCCACTGCACCCCCCTCCGCAACACACCCACTGCACCCCCCTATGCAACACATCCACTGCACCCCCCTACGCAACACACCCACTGCATCACAACCACTGCACCCCCCTCTGCATCACTTGCAAACTATAGTGTAGAAATTCTACATCAGGGGTTGGCAACCTTTTTCTATCGGAGTGCCGGCTAAAATCTAGTCAAGCCCAGGTGTGCCGACATTTTTTCCCCATGCGAGTGGTCGTACAATTGGGGGCGTGGCAGTGCATCATTGGGGACTTGTCTAGCAGGTGAAAAGCACCAGGCCACCCTCTTACAGAAAAATGCATTACTCACAAATGCCCCCTTGCTCAGCAGCTTTGCTCACATATGTCCCCTCTGCCCACATGCTTTAATCACACTTGCCCCCCCCTCTGCCCAGCAACTTTAGTGACACATGCCCCTCTCCATCACACCTTCTTCTTACCTTATTCTCCACTGCACAGCATGGGAAGATATCCAGCAGCCCACCGAGTACCATGTGACCACTGCAGCCACATGACCTGGTGTCTGAAGGTACCTGAGCTGAAGGGGATTTAGCCACTACCGATCCCCTTGCACTCAATAATTTTAAAATATTTTTTTTTTTTTTCAAAATTAGGTCTCCAGTGGGGGCTCGGGGCACCAAGCAGGCCCAGGCAATTTGTAGCCGCCCCTCCCCTCTCGGCGGCTATATATATATATATATATATATAATTATTTCTCATTTTATGAGGCTAATATCATATTAACAGTAAGGGACCAGCAAAAAAAAAATGTTATGCCGCACAGTAGTGCCCCAGTTCACATCATACCTCATAATTGTGCCCCCAATTCATCGTATGCCACATAGTTGTGCCCCCAATTCATACTTTGCCACAGTTGCCCCCATAAATACATAGTATGCCACAGTTGCCCCCAGAAACACATAGTATGCCACAGTTGCCCCCAGAAAACACATAGTATGCCACAGTTGCCCCCAGAAAACACATAGTATGCCACAGTTGCCCCCAGAAAACACATAGTATGCCACAGTTGCCCCCAGAAAACACATAGTATGCCACAGTTGCCCCCAGAAACACATAATATGCCACAGTTGCCCCCAGAAACACATAGTATGCCACAGTTGCCCCCAGAAACACCTAATATGCCACAGTTGCCCCCAGAAATACCTAATATGCCACAGTTGCCCCCTGAAACACATAAAATGCCACAGTTGCCCCCAGAAACACATAATATGCCACAGTTGCCCCCAGAAACACATAGTATGCCACAGTTGCCCCCAGAAACACATAATATGCCACAGTTGCCCCCAGAAACACATAAAATGCCACAGTTGCCCCCAGAAACACATAATATGCCACAGTTGCCCCCAGAAACACATAGTATGCCACAGTTGCCCCCAGAAACACATAATATGCCACAGTTGCCCTCAGAAACACATAATATTCCACAGTTACCCCCAGAAACACATAGTATGCCACAGTTGCCCCCAGAAACACATAGTATGCCACAGTTGCCCCCAGAAACACATAATATGCCACAGTTGCCCCCAGAAACACATAATATGCCACAGTTGCCCCAGAAACACATAGTATGCCACAGTTGCCCCCAATACATTTTATGCCACAGTAATGTCCCCAATATCTTTTATGCCCCATTGACTCTTATGGCCTCAGAATTGCATAAAAATCTTTTTTAGGACACTAATAAATTAATAAAAAATTATATAATTTTATACTCACCTCTTCTAGCAGTGATCCGGTCCGCAAAGGTGCTTGGGAGGAACTGCGCAGCCGGCACTGTCAGCTGTCAGCCGGAGAAGTGCTGAGCTGTTGCGCTTGCACAGCAGTTCAGTGTCGGGGAAGGAATGACAGCCGGAGAGAGCTCTTCTCCGGCTGTCATTTAGAACAGTCAGACAGCCGGCGTGCCAGGACTCAGGGGGCTGCGTGCCTGGGGTTGCCGACCCCTGTTCTACATCATAGTTTGCAAGTCAAATATACAGCATGAGGTGCCAATAAAATAGTCATTTTCTCCACCATAGTTTGAAAATCAAATATAGAGCATGAGGTGGCAAATAATATTGAATATTATTTGCCACCTCATGCTCTATATTTGATTTTCAAACTATGGTGGAGAAAATTACTATTTTCTTGGCACCTCATGCCCTATTTTTTATTTTCAAACTTTGGGGTAGAAATTCTACCTCATAGTTTGCAAGTCAAATATACAGCATAAGGTGCCAAGAAAAGTATTCCCCCCCCCCCCCCCATTTTTTTTTACCTCCCTACTCCCTAGATTGGATTTTGTGCACCCTCTTTTTAAAAAAAGAAATAAATAAATAATTAGATTGCATCTACTCACTTTTTTTTCTCTGGTCTGGTCTGGTCAGCAGAAGCAGGGGGGGCTTTTCAAACCTCTTCCTTCTTCTCTTTCATCTCTTCAATGGCTGCTCCTCGGCTGCTTCACACAGAGGAGAGAGGGTGGAGCAGTGCATGCTGGGAGGTGAGGGGAGGGGCGTGGGGAAATAACTTTACTCACACTGTCACTGACAGACAGTGTGAGAGCAGGAACTGGAGAGCACATTGGCATCCGACGGACTTTACAAATCAGCTGGCGCCACGCTGCTGCTGCACCTCTGTCCCCAAAACGCTGACTAGATTAGAAAATCTAGTCAGCGGCGCCCTGCAGGTCCCGGCGTCCTAGGCAACTGCCTAAGGTTGCCTAATGGGAGCGCGGGGCCTGGCTAGAACTGGCATAGGTAATAACATAAACCAGGAAGCATGTATAAAAATATAAATGAACCTGTTTAAATCATAGGAGAGCTCCCCCTGGAGTTGGAGGATGTTCCTACACCCTCCTAAATCTATGCCACGAGGATAATCCCAAAGAATAAAAACAGCATAGAAACTAGAGCACGCTTGGCTGCTAGATCACGCCAGGATGCGGCGTACCGCAGCGGCTCGTGACAGTGGGAATCTTATTTCTGTTTTTGCACATTTAGCGAGTCCCTATCCTTTTTTTACACCTTTTGCCAGTAATAAATTAATTGATAAATTTGCATTTTTTCTTTTGTATCCCTGTGTCAATGGGCAAAAATACAAAACTAGATGCTCAATAGCACACAACATTATTTGCTCTGCAGGACCACAGTTTTGCTCTTATGTAAATGTGTTGGGTGTGTGTGTGTGTGTGTGTGTGTGTTTAAATATAACTAAACATTTTTTTGTATTAATGTTTTAGAGTCTTGGAAAATCACCTTTATTGTAATCTGAAATAGCCAACCAGAAGTTAAAACAAGTTTAAAATGGTTTAGATAACTGGTGAGAACATGTGATAAATTAGAGATGTGTCTTTCACGGTTGCATTTCAAACAGAGATTCTCTATTGTGTGTGGAAGCTAAGCTTTTCAATTTTCCTACTTGGAAGTACATCATGTAGGACTCTAATTCATTGGTGCTATAACTAGGACAGCATCATACGCTTCTTTGTCCAATTTTTAAATCTTACATTAATGAAAGTGGAAACTATGAATAGCCAAAAGAGAAGGATTTATGTGGGAAAAAAAAATCTGGCTGTTAACTTCAAAGCTATTTTTCACTGACGGGTTTTGTTTAGAATATTTTACAGATATGAAATACCAAAGCTTTAGTCAATTTTATACCCAGAAGCAATGAATGACCTTCAAAGAAAATGTTGCAGGAAGTTAAAACATTGGAGTTCAAAGTGAAAGATAATTCACAATGTTATCTCCCATTTAAACTCATGTTATAAGTATTGCTGATAATGTTCCTACCATTTTACATGTAGATGTGGAATAGATTCCACTAAAAGTCATGCAGTTTATTATAAAAAAATAATAAAAATGAAAACTGTAACAAACCATTCTGCAAGCAGCACCCAATTTATTTCAAATATACTAAAGCATTTATAATAGTATCTTAGAAGCACCTGGGGCTAAAGTCTTTTCTAACATTTGCACAGCTGATATCACTCAGCGTTCTTTCCATCTTAAAATTCAACTCAAATCCCCATCAATTGGTGAAGTAAACAGAAAATATTTCCCACTAACCTTGAGGGAAATCGGTCAAGCAAGCACCCAGCTGCTCACCTACATTTAACTTCAGCAGATTCAGTTCTGTTTTGTAGAATTTTGTGTACAATTAAATCATAAATAGAGGTACATTATTCAGACTTCGCCATCAAATAATCTTAGATTTTTCTTGTCTTTATATATATTTGTTGTAAGCTTACATAAGACTTGTTATTACAACTCTACTGAAATTGCAGTAGCTCTTCAAACATAATGAATGTTGCAAAAATAACAATATTACATAAACCACTAGATACAAATGTAACTACATAACCAATGGGTGCTTTAAATTAGATACTGTTTTCTCATGCATATGTGTATAATGCTTTTGCATATTATTGCCTGAAATGAATTTGATGCTTTTATGGTTTACTGTAAGTATCAACATGCTACAGAAATAAGGCAGGTATGTGGTCCACTCTCTTGTAAATTAGGCAACATGTGTGAACTGGCCATTAAGCCATACTTGTCAAAGTTTTACTCATGAAGTGTGAGGACGGAAGGGGGTAATACAAAATCAAATAGTTGTATATGGCCCAAATCTGAAAGCATTCATTCCCGTAGCATACAATCAGCCAGGACCCTCCATTCCACTCTGATCACAGAATGCAAAATGTTGCACCCCTGCAGACGCCAACATCTCGGCCTGCAAATACATGCACTTTTCCGTAAAAACTTGTTGTCCTTAGTTGAACTAAACAGAAAAAAAAATGATTGGTCACTACAGTTTTAGTGCAGATTGGCTCCTTTGAGCAATGTAAATAAACAACCCAGCTCGTGTGACAAATTGAATGTTAGCAGCAGACGCCACTTGCTCCCACTTACAGTTGAGTGAGAGGCGTTAGTTGTCTGTGAGAACAGCAATGCTTACTGCAAGACTCCAGCTGTTTTTGTCCACTTTATTCTGTTGTAAGAAGGCTGTTACTGTAAGTAATTTACCAATCTCAATTTTAAATGTAATAGTTGCTCTGTATATTTTTTTTAGTTAGTAGTGGATGCCACAGCATATTATTTGTGATTATGTTGGTGCCTTATTTCTGTGCTGGAGCCTCTTATTTGTGATCCACTTCAAATTCTACACCATTGCTCCATATCTTGCACTGATTAGACCTAAGACACTTAACACAGCTGTCTATAAGTTGGATACATGACTCTATGTACTATTAACCATTGTTTTGTGGATGAATAGATCACCCCAACACAATCTCCCCTCAGCAGTTTATTAAATTGGACTGTTTTGTCTCCGTAGGGGCACTGTATATGTGTATAGACACTGTACACATTGTGCATGCAGAAAATGGAGCAAACATTCCATATATTCTGTTCTGGTAAATTCTACAATCTCTTTAGATCTTAAACAGTATTTCCGATCTGGAGGGGGTTTCAGGGCATTTGTATTATGCAGCATGTTAGTAAAGATCTTAGCATTTTTTTCTTCCATATTATGGAAGTCCTATGTGTATGTAACAATAATATAAATATAAAAATACACAGTTGCTGTAATGAACGTATTGCAGGGATTTGGAGAATATGTCACACACGGCTACAAGCTTCCAAGGCTTTGGACCTAGATCAATATTTTTCCTGTGATTGTTAGTTTACGTGTATTTTGCTATTAAACATTTTTTAATTAATAATGGATTTCACAAAATCTTACTTTTGATTATGATTAAGTGTTTTTTTTCACATGCTGATAATGAATAATAAATAGAAGATCTTACAGATGAAAAATATGATTTTTTTAAAAAAATTACTAAATACTAAATAAATAATATTATTGCAAGGATGCAAGTTGATAGTTTGTAGAGCTGCTTTTTGTTATGAAAATATAGTAGCTTCTTTGAGTAAAATAGAATACAAAGGAAATCCTGAGTCACTGCTTGTCTCTGCCAATTTAAACCTAAATGTTGGGTCTCCTCTCTCCAGGCATGAATCAAATATATTGCTCGTATACCCTTGATTAAACCAGCAGGGGCTTCCTTCAACTGCTTCTTTTCTATTTGTTATAAATTATATTTCCCTACATACTATTCCATTGAAAGGGAATTTGCAGATTAAATAGGCAAAATAATAGTAAGGCTTCTGACACTGAATCATGCTGAAAATTTTAAGATATAATCATATGCAACCCAATATTTTAAAGCCGCAAAGACGCATACACTGCCTGTATGCAACAAAAAAGCAAAAAAAAAAACCAATGGGCTAACAATGTTACTCTGTGTTTGATGTGGAACGCGCTTGTGCACTTTTTAGCTTTTTGTTGGATCTGTTTTTTTCTGCTAGAGGCCCTTTGTTCCTTTTAATAGATACCTGGGAAAAATACATTTAGAAACAAGTTCTAGAACAAGTTAAACAAATTGCGAAAATATAAGAAAGAATAGAGGAGAGAAAAAGCAAAAATATAAGGCATTGATTATGTACTCATGTGTCTACATCCAAAAAAGGCACTGTGGAGGACACTGGAGCACCAGAAGGAAACCCATGCAAACACGGGTAGAACATACAAAAACTACACAGATATTGCTCTGCCCCAGGGTCCCAGTTCTGCCAGACAACAATGTTAACCACTGTGACACTATGTCCAATTTTTGCCTCCTTCCTATTAAAATATTTTTTTTTTTTTACGTTGTTAATAGTTTATTTTTACCTGGGAGAGAATTTAGGTGACAGTGTTCTGAGTTTCATTATTACATTAATTACCACTGACAAGAGGTTGTTTGATCACGCTGACACATTTTTTACAGTATGAATGACTGAAGAGTCTTAGGGGTAAATGGATCAAATGGCACTTTGTGAGGTGGTTATAATCTGCACAACACAGCATTCAATTCCTGGCGGTTTGGAGTCTCAAAGTGCTGCATGTATCATACAACGATTTAAGGCTTGTATACCAAACCGCCGGCGATGCTCGTCGGATAAGAAAAGACGAAACTGCTGGTAAACCACAGTGGTTTATGGATAAACAGTGGCAGTTTCTAAAATCCTGCTGAATTTGATATTGAGAGTGTAGCTTGGTGCTTTTCTACTGAATAGTCTAATTTACACATGATTTAAGATGAGTGCTTGGGTAGTTTATTTGTGGGTTATGAGTGCTGTTCTAAATCCATTTCTAAAAAGTGGTCTTGTTTTTATTTTCTGTCTAGCTTCTTATTAGTGTGTCTTCTTTATTGTGTTATTTTTGTTGTTGTTGCTGCCTGTGTTGTAAGTGTTGTGTTAGTACTATTTGTGTTATTATTTTAGTGTAGTGTTTTTTTGGGAGAGGAGAGTGAAGGAGTGTGGAGAGGAGGAGGCTAGGCAGGTAGAATAGGTAGAGCAGGAAGGGGTACAAGAATGACAGGAGGATTTAGAGGAGGCAGGAGAGGGGAGCCAGGTCAGAAGACAAAAGCAGGGTGCAACATTTGGTTTTCCCATGTAGAAAACTGTGTATTAGTATCAGCAGCTGTGGCTTGCTATGACCAAATTTTAGGCAGCTGCTAAGACACTTGTACGGCAGAAGAAGCAACTATGGGCCTCTGTGTGAGAAGGTTAATGCAGTGGACCCTGTAAAATGATCCAAGTCCCACTGTAGGAAGAGGTTCTCGGATATAAAAAGATAAGGTGGCTGAGGAGAGGAAGGCAGCAGCAATTACAGGTGTGTGCCCTCCACTCAGAATAGAATTCACAGAATATGAGGATGAGCTGCGCCAGATCCTTCCCCAATAGGTGACTCAAGAGATAATGTCAATGACATTGACTAACCATCATCCTAAGAGGAAGCTGGTGAGTAACACATATAAATAAACTATTATTCAATAATGGCAAAGATGTTAACAATTTTTTTTTTTATTTTGATGTGCATTTCTTGTCAATGAAAACAAAAGCATTATACATTGTACAACATACTAAGTTATTAAAACATATAAATATAAGGCATCAGACTGGCCCACTGGGTTATGGGGGGGGGGGGGATCCTCAGTGGGTTCCACTGTCTCAGGGTCCTATCCTCTATTCTAGGGGGGCAGACAGTGAAATACATGGGTCCCACCCGGGCTCAAGCTGTGCAATCCAGCATAATAATATTTGGCACTTTTAACCTCCGCTTTTTAGCATTGTGCATGTCAAACAATGACTTTGTGACACTGCAAGTGTACAGGATCCAAGAATAGCCAGCCCATCCGACCAACCAACAGCAATGAAGAGGAGTTTTACTAACAAGTCATCAAGCAGATGACTGACCTGACAGAACTTTGTAGTTTTTTTTACTTCAGATTCTGACAATTGCTGCCTGCTTCAGCTGCACTTACTTACCTAGCCCAGCTGGTCTTTGCTTTCTCCAGTTTCACTTACAGAGGTAAATTAGGAACAATTTTTGCAAGTCGATCCTATGTGTTAATGTTAATAAATACCGTTTATTTAATATGCATTATCTCTTTTGAAAGACTAATTTTTAGGAATGTGGCAAATCCATATTTTCAGATTTAGCAAAATTCTAAACAAGTGTGGTGAGAGGAGGGGGCGGGTGGTGGGGTTAATGTAATGTAGGTGGCTGCATGGGCTATTGAATTATTGATGAGGATGGGGACTAATCATTTAATAGCGTGTGGAAGATATTATTATTTTATTGGTGGCATTGGTAGGGTGAGTATAGGGGCTATTTAATGGTGGTGCCTAATAATTTAAAGTTGGGTGATGGCATAATTTAATGCTGTGGTGGTTTTGGGGTCAATAACTGAATGTGGGGCTGAGTTTGGGCAGAAGGGTGACTATGGTTTAAGGATAAGTATTGATTTCTGTAAAAATTAATAAAATAGTTGACACTTTTACATTTTCCCCAATTTCAGCAGATTGAACAGATGGAAAACCAACACAATATCAGAAACCTTGGTCAGAGAATAAAGAAGAACATCATCAGACTTGTCAAGACACCTGAGCCTGGTCTTCAAGAGCCCAAAGGAACCTTCTATCGTATCTCTAGTGGCTATGTGACACTCATTATATTTATGTTGTGCAGGAGTCTGCAGATTCAGCAGAGGTGTTAGTAACCACGAACAACATTCATATCCTGAAGCACCTGGAATGACACAAAAGGTAGATTTTAATTCGGAATACGATGCGTAACATACATGTTACGCATAAACAGACATTTACATACATATCACAATGCTAGTTTTACATACCCAGTAGCCATCCCTCTGGGACTCCACCACTCTCAAACCTGGCATACAGGGCTGACTGACACAGGATATAGTAGCCAAGACATAACCCAGGGTATCTGGCCACAACACACATTATACACATGTTTCTATCACAGACTACCTGCACATTCAGGGAATGGTAGTGGTGGCGGTTGATAAATAACTGCTCCCCTCAGGTCTTAGCGCTATTCAAGTATAATCTATAGCTCCCAGAACATGTGGTACTCCAGAGAGCCTATTAAAATCAACCTTGAGCTCATGCCACTGTCACCCATGCCTGGGGAAGCATATATATGTATGCAACAATTTTTTTTTTAAGATATGTATCACTGTTACTCACAGACTGAAAGAAGCCTGTGGCCATATAATGAACAGCACACAATAATGTATGCACACCAGACACTGCATGGGACTGTGATGCATCTGGCTGTAGTTCTGCTCAGGTGAAACATCTACACTACCTCCTGATCGGACAATGAGTCTAGGTTCAAACAGACCCTGAAAGACCGTGTTCTGCGGAGCCTCTGCAGAACCTTGTGCTGGTGCTTCTCCTCTTCCACCCTCCTTTATGCCTATGGACTACAATGACAGTATATATGCTATAGCATGTATACATTGCATCACTAACATCCACCTTAACCACCCACACATACAGGATTTGGTCACTTTTTTATAGTCAGCACCATTAATTTTAGGAAGTTTGATACATTTATCCCTTAGTGTTTCTTGGCATGTATAAGAATATATTCCCTTTCATATGCATGAGAACAGTGGTCATTATCTACTTGCAGCGTTTTTATAATTACAGGGGCCTATTATTATCAAACTGCATTTAATACCTATGCTGGTTTTCAACTGACCCTTTTTTTTTTTTTCTTCTCTGTGGGGAGTTTGTAAAATTGATTTTCTGGGGAGTGCACCCCCAGGATTGAATAAATAGTTATCCTAGAAATAACTTACAAGCGCTTTAAACAGTGGATTTTTGCTATTATGTTTTATTTATGATATCTGATAAATTACAGTGGATGAGTATTTTATATGCTGTGGAAATGCAATGGTTATGTGTTATTGATGTTTACCTATATTAAATTAATGTTTTAATTACAAATTGGTTGGTGTTTTGAAATAGTCAGAGAACAGCGCCTTTTCTTTGTCCCCTTTTTAACCCTGGGAACTGACCTGGATGGCAGTCCTGCAGGGGTCTCGTCCAATAGAGTGGGAAATTACACCACAGTTATGGTTGTCACCCGAACAGAGTGTCAGGTGACCAATTGGTTGGCCATGGTGCACATGACTCTGGTCATGGTGTATGTGACTTATTGGGCACAGAAACTATGGCCCTTGGAAACACTGCTTCCCTTAATGTTATTAGATCCCCCTTCCCAGAGTAACTTACTACTTACCACAAAACACTACATTATAGCATATTACAATGTGACATAAGAAACTAGGCCATTGTAACTGTAATCAGTCATAGCTGTCTAACAAACAAACACTAGGGTCCATTTTTGTCAGAAGCCAATTAGCCTACCAGTATGTTTTTTGCCTGTGTGTGGAAACCACACCATCCAGAGGAACCACACACAAACATGGGGAACATACAAACTCCACAGACAGTTCCATTCCCAAGGCTTCAAATATAGGAAGCATTCTTTTGAAGGTTGCTGCCTGTCATTTTGATATAAAATCATGTTTTTTAATTGTATGTGTTATGATAAGTCAGTGTTTCACTTGCAATTTGGAAAGGTAAAATTAGTCCATTTCCAACTCTACTCTATCTGTAATGTCTCCTATGCATACATAGTGGTTAGGAAAAATGCTTATATGAATGGAGGGTGGAATGGATACCCTGATACTAATACTCATATAACACTAGCAATTCCTTCCAAAGTGCAAAGGGTTCTATGTCAATAGTCAATGCTGAATCGCAGTACAATGTCTATGGAGCTTTGTAGTAAAATAAACAGCTCTCAGACAGAAATCATAGGCAATCTAAATAAAAAGATAAGTTGAGAACCCCATGCTACTCAGATATATGATTCAAATCTGAAAATATTATATTATTGATGCGGAGTCTGTAAGTTTTATTATTATTATTATGTATGCTCCTATTCAAAGGAGAAAGTGTATGTACATTTTACAGTGTTGGATATTTTTGGTTACATTATATAAACTGAAGTCATAGTTTTAATATGTGCAGGGTTTTGACCCTTCACACTGTGACAAAGCATTAGTGTCAATGCGACTGCTGAAGTATTAGCCCCAAGCAGAGCAGTGCAGTTGTTTTCCAGCCAACATTAACAAAGTAACAGATGGTATTTGAGTTCATTGCACTGCAGTCGTATTATGTTAACACAATAAGAAATACTATATAGAATAATAAAAAAAAAATGAGCCAAGATACAGAGACTGATTTGATTCAATGCATTGGAAAAAAAGATCATACAATATTTTAACCTCATGTTTTAGCAGCAAAAAAAAAATCAGTATTCTTCCCAGTTAATATTGAAAGAAACTTTTATAGTTCCATATTTGTTAATGTTTTCTTTATTCTAAAATGTGGATGGGTTGTTGCATGAGCTAGAAGTAGAAAAAATAAATATATCTGGGTATGTAACACAAAAAATACAAAGAGGATACTTTACTTTTTAATGTGGCAGCACAAAAAGTCCCTTTTCGTGGTGCTTACATTTGCACAGGTTATTTAAGATTTCCGCCAAAGAGGATGGATTTGTGAAGCAAAAGAGCAGATGGAAGGAGCTCAGAGGAGAGAGCTCACTCCTTTGTAAGTGTGAAGGAGGAGCACCAGTGCGTCTAGTTTTATGGAGCAGTACAACAATAAGATTTCATTTTGCAGAGTTTATTGAAAGGAGCTAGAAGATCGGTCACTGTGGATCAAGTGAAACTGAGGAGCCGTTCCCTGAGGTGTCCCCTTTGCCTGGACGCTGAGATCTTTCCAGGGCTGTTGTGTAATCACCAAAATACCAGCTATTCCGTTTTTCTAGATGCACTTTGCCCAAAGTAAAAAACAAGTAGTAAAGCTTTCCCTCACACTTATGATGAATTTAAGCCGTAACTTAGGCTAAACAGAGAATCATTTTAGCAGAAAATCTGAACAGTTTTATTTTATTAAAGAGGTGGCTCTAAAGTGGCAGATATCTGATATTTGCATTATGGCACAGTGAGCCCCTTCATCTTTTTCCACTATTGGAAGATGCATCCACAAACTAGAAGTGCATCTAGGTTTGCAGAGGCATCTCCCAATAAGAGGTAGTAGGCACATACCTTGATATGAGCTAGGGCAGATTGGCTAGGAAAACAGGAGGAGGTCCTATTTGCTCTGTAGAGTACATTTTGCTCTGATAGGTAGATCTGGAAGCACAGGACATACTTGCAATTATGTGTCAGATCTCTAAAATTAGATATTTTTGTGTACAAGATATTGCCACATAGAAGACCCATAATTTAAGGGATTCTATAATTGTACTTGTACAGCACTGGAGACTATGTTGTATACATAAGGTAGGAGACAAAGGGGCATATTCAATTGTCCACGGTTTCCGCTGCGGAAAAACTATTACGGTAATAGTAAGCCGGATTTCAGCTCGCAGCTCTCTGAAATCCAGAGAGAAAAGTACCGTAATAACAGTATTTACACGCACTATTGCCGTAATAATGGTAATAGTGAGCGAGGCGCATTAATTTTGGCTTTAACGCCAACAATTGAATATAACGTCATGTGCTTCCAGCTGCAATTTTTTTTTAAAAAAAAATCCAATGCCTGCTTGTTTCATTTACCATAAAGTAATATAGGTAATTTGCATGAAAGTGTAAGAAATAATATAATTTTTCTAATTTTTCACACATTTCCTTTTACCTACCTACCAACTGGGAAAATTTGGTTAACAGCGCCAGTCACTTATGTTTACTTCTGTGTATACAGTAATAACAATTCCTTAGTAGCCAGAGGCTTCAAATTTGTGTCAACGTGAGAACAAAACTGAGCACTTCCCCAGCTTAAGAACATAAGAAATTGAATAATTTGTTTGCCCTGCCTATTAATGGTCAGCATTTGTCATCTCTGTGTGAATACATTTGTAAAAAAAAAAAAGCAAAATCTAATAACGCACCAGTCATCACTAAGATGAAAAGTTATCTCTGCTGCAGCCAATTGTGCTATGTAACTACTAGAGAAAAAGAAAGAAATTCATATTTATATCAAGAGTGAAAGCAAGACGGAATTGAGGAAATCTGTTAGACATAGGTCAGTCTGAGGAGGAATCAAAATCTGGTTTGTCCATCTTTAGATTTCTATAGTTTGATTGCTTGTATATGCCTTCCTGAAATGTTGCTAAATACTTGCTTTGTCTTTCTGACTTTCTTTTATTATATATGAGATACTGCTAGAGTAAATGCCAAGGATATTATAAGTCACCAAGGAGTTCTGTGATTATACAACTGCATGAGACTCTATGATTTTATACAAATCTCTGAGTTCACTTCTAATATCTGTAGTAATATTTTATAGTAGGGTTTGTTTTTTGTTTGTAATACATAAGTTTTTCTAATGGACAGTGAAGGAAAAACATCAGAGTTTACCGATTATATGTGATCCAGTACTTTACTCTGTTGCATATGGTAAATCAAGTCAGGTCTCAAGAACTGCGCTGTCTCTATCCCTATTGCCTTGTGTCTCGATCCAGGTAGGAAACACGTATCACAGGTTGTGTTCTTCTTACCCTGTAACTATCCTTTGGGACATCTCACATTATTTAATTTTTTTTAACACTAAATATTCTCTGTTTTAATCATTTGTAATATATAAGTTGTGTGCTTTATCGAGAATTCTCTGCTTTGTTTTCTTCTCCTACATTATGTACTGTTGGTGGCACCCCTACCAGTATTTGGCATACTGAAAAACATTAGAGTTTAGACACGCTTTTGCAATGTCACATGTTCTTACTTAAAATTTAATTCTATTGCTCTAATTCTTTATTTGACCTCTCCAGTATAATAAGCTGTTTGTGTGATTCTATCTATCAAACCTGGATTGAATACAATTGTTCTCCAGTTATACTGACCCTTGGCTTTGCTCTTTGACCCCAACTGTGCTCTTGACTCTCTGGTTTGTTTTAAAAATTTGTGTTTGTCTTCTGAATTGGTATTGTGTTTGCCTGTTGTCAACAACCTCCTAATGAGATCCTTTGTTGCAGGCCAGTGGTCTACTTGCAGCAGAATATAAGCACTTTTCTTGGTCCTTTGGTGAACACTGATGAGGCCATTAGACTTCTTAGTCCAAATGAGTCAGTGTTATTGACCAGAAACACAGTGGACCCACATCTAATCCCAATAAGATGAGACCTTGTTTAAAGCAAATAGTTCAGAAATCTTACATTTAAAGCAATTCTTTTGTTTTTCCTTTGAATTTACCTCATCCAGTAGATGAATTAAAGGCACTATCAGTTAAACTTCTGTGTATATCAATTCATTAGAATTAGTTGTTCTCACATTGGTGCATTCCTTTCACCATAGAGTGTATACTATGTTGTATTTAAATGGACAACTAGTTGTTCTACATTTTTCAGAATTCTTATTTAATCCATGTACTTTTGTGGTATTATCTAGGTTCAGAAAGTGCCTTCTTCAAAATGTTGATGCCTCCATGTCTTATTGTAAATTTAATTATCTTCACATGTTCTTCTCATATCCAAGGAAACATTTCATAGCAATCTCTTTAAACATAAGCAGATGGATTGTTCAAACAATTTCCTTGGGTTACTCATCCCAAGGTCCTGTGGACAATAACACACAACCCAGTAGGGCAGAGCAAAATCACGGGCAGCAGTGTCTGGTTTGGTTTCAGTATCTTTCACGCTGTTTCTATTGCTACTCTTTGGAACTGTTTGTATTTCTCTTTATGTTATTTTATGCTCAGGTGCTTCCTAGTGTTTGAGATTCTCAGAAAGAAAATGGAATAGTATTACCGAAATTACCATTCAATTGTACTACTGTTTTCATTCCTAATGTATGTTTGTTTGCCTAGTAATATAGAATCCTGTCTTTGGATTAGGCCTTTTCAAGTTTTTTTTCGGAGTGGTCTGTGCTCTATTAGAGAGTTAAATCAATTATTAAAAAAGGATGATCCAGATGACCACAAAAATAAAATGATGGTGTGTATGGTAAAAAAAATAGTATAACTAGTAATGCCAGTAGAAAAGGAGAAGCAAGTTATATAACAAATAAATAAGCATTATCCCTGACTCTCATCCACCTGTAAGAATTGCGACAATAAAGATAACACGCTTATTTGTTATTTTGTTAAACTGTGCAAGTGGTTATAACTACTACTAATAAGGTTTATATATCAGTAGACAAGTTTAGTTATTTAATCTATCACTTTGGTCTTTTGGTCCTTTCAAATAGAAGGAGGAATTTTAATTGAATACGTATTGTACCAAAGATGGTTCATGTAATACCAGGAAGAATCAGTGTTATATCCCTTTTAATTGAGAGCAGTCCAACTATTACCATAAAGCAAGATGCAAAATAAGATTTTTCATTTTGATACTCGCATCAGGAGGAAAACTTATTCTGGTGCTGCAAATCTTCCCAAACATATGTCATATATCAAGTTATGTAACCAGCAGTAAAACTATTTCCAAATCATTCAACGCAGTAAAATGTATATATCATGATGCTACTTAAAGGCATAAATAATATAAATAACAGTATACTTCCATAAAGCAGCACAGAGAATTCAATGTCAATCACAGAATTCTGACACGTTTCAGGTCAGGTGACACTTACTCAAGTGGTGCTAAAGCATGAAATCAAGATTATCACATTTTGATACATGAAATTGATTTTGACTCACTGAATGATTAGTCAACATCCTTTGATAATTACAACTATCAACAATGTTAGTCACATGATGTGGACACAATTCTGCTTGCATTTTTTGTGCACCTTAAAATCTTTTTATAATTGTTGTATTATCAGGAATTGTATTGTATTTTGGATTATGTATATATTAGATTAGCCACAGATACATACATATCTATCTAAATTTGAAAAACTGTGCTGGTGTGAAAACCCTACTGGTGTGATTACCATGTGCGGTCCTTAGCCTTGGATAGCTGGTGGGTATGGGCAATAAAGAACCAGAGGGCCCCCTCATAAAGCGGGTATCTAATACAGTCTCTGGAACTGGACATTGTATTGTAAAGTGGTGCTAAATTGTACAGTATAAAAGTTATAACAAAGTTGTGTGTCAGACCATATCATGTTACAATTAAAACATTTTAGTGACATGTTTCTTCCTCCAGCGCAAAAACTTTAAATATTTGCAATAACACCAACACATAATTTGCCAAACTCCTACAGCACACTCTTAGACAGATGATGAATTGCCATAATTTTAACCTCCACAGCCATCCTGCACAGTACTAGTTATAACAGTTCAGCATAGTAACCCACACATTACATATCCAGTTTTTCTGGGCACAGTAGTTCCAAGCTTTCTAGGTGTCAGCATTCCCATGAATCTCATACAGACACACAAACAGAGGGCTGAGCCTCTGAGATTCTTGCACTCGTCCCTTACCCCAGGAACTCTTATCCTCTTAATATATCATCACAATTAGAGATGAGCGCACTCGGATTTCCTGAATCCGAGCCCACCCGAACGTTGCCGATCCGAGACAGATCCGGGTATTGGCGCCAAATAAAAACTTGAAACCGAGGCTCGGAGTCATAATCCCACTGTCGGATCTCGCGATACTCGGAACCTATAAATTCCCCGCTAGTCGCCGCCATCTTCACTCGGGCATTGATCAGGGTAGAGGGAGGGTGTGTTAGGTGGTCCTCTGTCCTGGTAGATCTCGTGCTGTGCTGTTTAGTTCTGTGCTGTGCTGTTTAGTTCTGTGCTGTGCTGTGCTGTGCTGTGTTCTGCAGTATCAGTCCAGTGGTGCTGTGTGCTGTGCTCTGTCAATTTTGAGTTCAGTGGTGCAGCTGGGTCCTGTGCTGTGTCCTGTTCAGTCCAGTGGTCCTGTGTCCTGTGCTCTGTGCTTCTAAGGGCATAGTTCTTATTTCCCCAATATTCCCAAGTGTTTAAAAAATTAAAAAAAAGTTATAAAAAAAAATACAAAAAAATAATTAAAAAAAAAAATTAATTACAACAAAATTTGCAAAACCAATCCTGCAGTATAAGCCCATTGGTACTGCAATATTACCAAGTTCACTGATTCAGCAGTATAAGTCCAGTGGTACTGCTATTACAAAGTTCACTGATTCAGCAGTATAAGTCCAGTGGTACTGATATATTACAAAGTTCACTGATTCAGCAGTATAAGTCCAGTGGTACTGATATATTACAAAGTTCACTGATTCAGCAGTATAAGTCCAGTGGTACTGATATATTACAAAGTTCACTGATTCAGCAGTATAAGTCCAGTGGTACTGTTATTACAAAGTTCACTGATTCAGCAGTATAAGTCCAGTGGTACTGCTATTACAAAGTTCACAGATTCAGCAGTATAAGTCCAGTGGTACTGATATATTACAAAGTTCACTGATTCAGCAGTATAAGTCCAGTGGTACTGCTATTACAAAGTTCACAGATTCAGCAGTATAAGTCCAGTGGTACTGATATATTGCAAAGTTCACTGATTCAGCAGTATAAGTCCAGTGGTACTGCTATTACAAAGTTCACTGATTCAGCAATATAAGTCCAGTGGTACTGATATATTACAAAGTTCACTGATTCAGCAGTATAAGTCCAGTGGTACTGATATATTACAAAGTTCACTGATTCAGCAGTATAAGTCCAGTGGTACTGATATATTACAAAGTTCACTGATTCAGCAGTATAAGTCCAGTGGTACTGCTATTACAAAGTTCACTGATTCAGCAGTATAAGTCCAGTGGTACTGCTATTACAAAGTTCACTGATTCAGCAGTGTATAAGTCCAGTGGTACTGCTTTTACAAAGTTCACTGATTCAGCAGTATAAGTCCAGTGGTACTACTATTACAAAGTTCACTGATTCAGCAGTATAAGTCCAGTGGTACTCTCCTGTGCCGCATATAATTTTTAAAGGCTTTGCCGAGTGTGTGTGGCTTAGGGGTACGCTCTCTTGTGCTACATATAATGGAAAACCAAACTTTGGAGTATAAAGTAGGGAAAGATCAAGACCCACTTCCTCCTAATGCTGAAGCTGCTGCCACTAGTCATGACATAGACGATGAAATGCCATCAACGTCGTCTGGTAAGCCCGATGCCCAATCTCCTAGTACAGGGCATGTAAAATCCAAAAAGCCCAAGTTCTCAAAAAATAGCAAAAAGAGAAACTTAAAATCATCTGAGGAGAAACGTAAAGTTGGCAATATGCCATTTACGACACGTAGTGGCAAGGAACGGCTTAGGCCCTGGCCCGTGTTCATGACTAGTGGTCCAGCTTCACCCAAGGATCTAAGCCCTCCTCCTCCCCCCCCTACAAAAAATTTAAGAGAGTTATGCTGTCAGCAACAACAACAAAACAGCAAAGAACTCTGCCTTCTAAACAGATGACATCACAAATCCCCAAGGCGAGTCCAAGGGTGTTGTTGGTTGTGAACCCTGACCTTCCCATCACTGTACAGGAAGAGCTGACTCCATCCAGCTTTTGCAGCACGCCCTCGGCATATGCTGGAAGGATCACCCACAGTCCAGTTACAGATTTGGCTAATGAAGGTGTGAATGTTGTACACCGGGAGGAGGATATTGATGTAGCTGGCGCTGAGGAGGATGTTGATGAATATGATGCATACAGATACCAAATTGCCTTTCTCAATTTCTATTTATATTCTAGATTATATAACGGCTGAATAGTTTTCTATTTTACTCCTAGTGGAGATGGGATCTGATGCAGACAGATACCAAACTGCCTTTGTCCATTTCTTTGTATATTTGAATTGTTAGTTCTACAGTCCATGCAGGCTGCTTTTTTTATATTCAACTACAAGTGTAGGGCGGGGGGCATAGATAGCCACCAAAGTAACGTGGTCCATTTAATTTCACTTTCTAGCTCCACAGTCTGTGCAGCCTGCTTTTTTTTATCTTCAAAGTATTTACAAGCCTTGCAATCTAAATTAACTAGAGGTAGTGACGTGGTAGAACTCCAAAAGGCAGTTTGGAAGCCCCTGTACAAACTGGCTCTATTTTACCTGAGTTGTCCCCCCTCCAGTGTGTACTCGGAAAGAGTTTTTAGTGCAGCAGGGAACCTGTTCAGTGAGCGGCGAAGGAGGTTGCTTCCTCACAACGTTGAAAAAATGATGTTTATAAAAATGAATAATCAATTCCTCAATGAAGTACAGCACTGCCCTCCAGATAGTACAGAGGTTGTGGTTGTGGAGTCCAGCAGGGAGGAATTGATAATGTGTGAGGAGGAGGAAGTACACACTGTAGGGGGAGAGGAATCAGAGGTTGAGGATGAGGACGACATCTTTCCTCAGTAGAGCCTGTTTAGTTTCTACAGGGAGAGATGAATTGTTATTTTGGTGTGGGGGCCCAAACAAACCAATCATTTTAGCCACAGTTGTTTGGTAGGCCCTGTCGCTGAAATGATTGGTTTGTTAAAGTGTGCATGTCCTATTTCAACAACATAAGGGTGGGTGGGAGGGCCCAAGGACAATTCCATCTTGCAACTATTTTTTGGGCATTATGTGACCAATTAACAGTCGTTTGCCATGTTCAAAAAGTTAAAGAAAATGCCAACAAATTCAAAAAATTTAATCAAAAGCTAAATGCCCTGTCATTATTTAAAACAAGAGGGTTTGACGTGCTAGAATTAGTGTAGTGTTAATATGTTATAAACACTACACTTGGAATTTGGAGGAGGTATTGTGGCCCTGTTATCAAATTTAGTACCGGGGTCACCCCACTACACAGTCCAGAATTTTTTTTTGGGAAATTCAGAGCCGTGGAGGGGTTTTTATTAATTATATTGTGGTGACCACTCCTCTACGCAGTCCAGATACATTTATTGGTGCGATTCATACAAGTTCAGGGTTTTTAATTTATATTGTGGTGAGTGACCACTCCTCTACGCAGTCCAGGTACATTTTTTGGTGCGATTCATACCAGTTGATGGTTTTCTTATTATATATATTGTGGTGACCACTCCTCTACGCAGTCCAGATACATTTATTGGTGCGATTCATACAAGTTCAGGGTTTTTAAATTATATTGTGGTGACCCACTCCTCTATGCAGTCCAGGTACATTTTTTGGTGCGATTAAGACCAGTTGATGGTTTTCTTATTATATATATTGTGGTGACCCACTCCTCTACGCAGTCCAGGTACATTTTTTGGTGCGATTAAGAACAGTTGATGGTTTTCTTATTATATTGTGGTGACCCACTCCTCTACGCAGTCCAGATACATTTATTGGTGCGAATCATACAAGTTCAGGGTTTTTAATTTATATTGTGGTGACCACTCCTCTACGCAGTCCAGGTACATTTATTGGTGCGATTCAGACCAGTTGATGGTTTTCTTATTATATTGTGGTGACCACTCCTCTACGCAGTCCAGATACATTTATTGGTGCAATTCATACAAGTTCAGGGTTTTTAATTTATATTGTGGTGAGTGACCACTCCTCTACGCAGTCCAGGTACATTTTTTGGTGCGATTCATACCAGTTGATGGTTTTCTTATTATATATATTGTGGTGACCACTCCTCTACGCAGTCCAGGTACATTATTCGGTGCGATTCAGACCAGTTGATGGTTTTCTTATTATATTGTGGTGACCCACTCCTCTACACAGTCCAGATACATTTATTGGTGCGATTCATACAAGTTCAGGGTTTTTAATATATATTGTGGTGAGTGACCACTCCTCTACGCAGTCCAGGTACATTTTTTGGTGCGATTCATACCATTTGATGGTTTTCTTATTATATATATTGTGGTGACCACTCCTCTACGCAGTCCAGATACATTTATTGGTGCGAATCATACAAGTTCAGGGTTTTTAAATTATATTGTGGTGACCCACTCCTCTATGCAGTCCAGGTAAATTTTTTGGTGCGATTAAGACCAGTTGATGGTTTTCTTATTATATATATTGTGGTGACCCACTCCTCTACGCAGTCCAGGTACATTTTTTGGTGCGATTAAGAACAGTTGATGGTTTTCTTATTATATTGTGGTGACCCACTCCTCTACGCAGTCCAGATACATTTATTGGTGCGAATCATACAAGTTCAGGGTTTTTAATTTATATTGTGGTGACCACTCCTCTACGCAGTCCAGGTACATTTATTGGTGCGATTCAGACCAGTTGATGGTTTTCTTATTATATTGTGGTGACCACTCCTCTACGCAGTCCAGATACATTTATTGGTGCAATTCATACAAGTTCAGGGTTTTTAATTTATATTGTGGTGAGTGACCACTCCTCTACGCAGTCCAGGTACATTTTTTGGTGCGATTCATACCAGTTGATGGTTTTCTTATTATATATATTGTGGTGACCACTCCTCTACGCAGTCCAGATACATTTATTGGTGCGAATCATACAAGTTCAGGGTTTTTAATTTATATTGTGGTGACCACTCCTCTACGCAGTCCAGGTACATTATTCGGTGCGATTCATACCAGTTGATGGTTTTCTTATTATATTGTGGTGACCACTCCTCTACGCAGTCCAGATACATTTATTGGTGCGAATCATACAAGTTCAGGGTTTTTAAATTATATTGTGGTGACCCACTCCTCTACGCAGTCCAGGTACATTTTTTGGTGCGATTAAGACCAGTTGATGGTTTTCTTATTATATTGTGGGGACCACTCCACTACGCAGTCAAGAAAGATACCTTGTTGCAACGTTTTGGACTAATAACTATATTGTGAGGTGTTCAGAATACACTGTAAATTAGTGGAAATGCTTGTTATTGAATGTTATTGAGGTTAATAATAGCGTACGAGTGAAAATAAGCCCCAAAACTTGATTTTTGAACTTTTTATGCTTTTTTAAAAAAAAATCCGAATCCAAAACCTTAAATCCGAACCAAAACCTTTCGGCAGGTGTTTTGCGAAACAAATCCGAGCCCAAAACATCACGAAAATCCGAATCCAAAACACAAAACACGAGACACCAAAAGTCGCCGGTGCACATCCATAATCACAATACCCAAGAATTTTCCTTTATACATGTATACCATTCCAATACCGAGGGTCTCTCTTCCTAGAAGCTATACTGCTGCTGACAACCCCCGCCCTTCCTCTTTTGGGCTTATCCAGACACTTACATATTTACTGATCCCAGTATCCAGGGATTCTGCCTATTACAATACATCACATTCTCCAGGGACTGTGCTGATGATGACAGTGCTCCCTCTTCTGTAGGGTTACTTTCCTCCTGTAGCTGGACTCTTTAATGTGGGGACTCTATTTACGTAGGGACTTTTTCTCTTAAGCAGCCTCTAAAGTAGCCACGCTGCTGCTGTAATGACTCTTTAAATGGGGACTTCTCCCCTCTTTCTGCTAGGGACTCCTTCTCTTGATGCTGCCACACTGTTTTACAGAACACACGTCCTTCCTGATATGCGGTATGGGTGCTCCCCCACTATGCCAATATGATGTGCCCATTTGGCAGCTGCCACGGACCCGTTTCTTGGAATACCAGGGAGCACGGA
Organism: Mixophyes fleayi; assembly: GCF_038048845.1. NCBI lineage: Eukaryota > Metazoa > Chordata > Amphibia > Anura > Limnodynastidae > Mixophyes > Mixophyes fleayi. The sequence continues at coordinate 155,653,370 of NC_134405.1, read as the reverse complement.
CCTCCTATCCTCCTGTCCTGGCTCCCTGGCTCAAATAACACTCCTACTCTCATTGATGCAGGAAAGCAGAGTTTTTATGGATTCTGGTCCCCATATGATATCTCTATCAGAGGCATTAGGCACTATTAAGCTGTTGGCAATGCCACCTAATCCTAACCTCTCCTCCATTGCCTTCCTAGTGACCTCAGCCTGCCAGTGTGGTGGGGTTGTGTATGTATAGTTTTAAATCTTTGAATCTTTGTCAGGTATTATGCAGGCTGCACAGGCAGTGTATTCACTGCATTAATTACTGGGACTACATATAATGTTTGGTTTTGTCTAGTCTTGCCCACTGCAAAGATTGACAGGTCTATTTATCAAAGGGCAAAAAGAAAATGGGTGTTTTTGCAGGCCATAGGGAGTCATCCGGTCTATGAAGTCACTGCCCTTGGAGATAGCAAAATTTATTTAAACCAAACCAATTTCCTTCTATATTAGTAAAGTTATAGCTACCGGTACTTTGTATTTTAAAACTACAGCCTTGTAATGTACTGGTAGTGATACTGCAGAAAATTTGTCGCTTTTAAATTAAAAGAAAAGTATAATTTTATTTCATAGTCATTTCTTTTAAGCTGTTTTCAATGTAATACTTTTTAGGTAGAGCAATTCATTTATTGCTTAATGTAAGAATCTCTTGTATATCTAGATATATTACCAACAAAGATCATAAAATAACTGCAATAAGAGGATAATTACATTTTACATCGGTAACATCATAAACCACCAGGGTTTTGCTTTGCTCTAGTGGTTTAATAAAGTGTCACCTTCCCTGCTTCATGTAATTATCTCAGGCTAATATCTGATTCTACATATCAGTTTTAGACATTCTGGATCTTCATTGCTTTATATCACATTGAAATAAACACCCAACTACACATTAGCAGTATTATTTTTCTAATATTACTGGAATATGTCTTTCTGTTCTTGTCGGCTATATGTACAACATAAAATGGATCTGTAAGTTATAACCTTTAATGAAAACACCCTACAATCAGGGCCCTCTTAACAACATTATGGGCCCCTGGGCAAAGCAGTGCACCGGGGCCCCTATATATATATATATATATATATATATATATATATATATATATATATATACACGTAAAAAAAAAGGAAAAAAGATATATATATATATATATATTAAAAAAAAGTGAGATTATATTATATATATATTATATATATTATATTATAATATATATATATATATATATATATATATATATATATATATATATATATATATATATTTATTCTCACTTTTTTTCACACACACACATACTAGTCAGCCCTTGAAATAATTAAAAAAAACAAAACCCTTAAGTTACCTTATTCTCCGATGCGATCCTCTTCACTCTACTTACAAGTCACTGCAGTGCGAAACTTTAATCAGCAGGCAGCAGGGTACTCCTCTGTGCTGCGCTCCGCAATGGATGTCGGGCGGGCGTGATGACATCACGCCCAACATGCACTGCGAACACCGCACGGGGGAGGAGACCAAGGAGGGAGCTGGATCGCCAGCTGACCGCAAGGTAAGTATTTTATTTTTTTTCCCAGGATTTTTTTTTTTTAGCGCTGCCTCTGACAGGCCACTGGGCTGCAGGGCCCCCGGGCACCTGCCCATTGTGCCCAATGGAAGAGATGGCCCTGCCTACAATATTTTGCAAAGTACTGGTGTATTATGTGGAAAAATAATTAAAGGATAAAATGGGTAACACTATTTATGGAGGGACAATTTCAGCAGGCAGGCTTAGTGAGATATTGAAATGGGACATATTATGTAGCAATAGTTGCACTGGAGGTTGGTTTGCAGGCAAAATAGCGGAGGAACTGGTCTTCTTTGGAAACAGAAAATTCAGACACTTTAGCTGGATTATTATTAGGTAGAAAATACATCTTAACTGTTAAACCATTTTCACTCATTATTTTACTCTGGCTTAAATGGAGTATATATCTTAGGAAACTAAGGATACCAAATGCATGATTTTTGGTAACAAAATAAAATAGCTGTTCATTGATTATCGCGAGCTTGTTTTTTTTACATAACACATACCTTGTAGAAGTCTGTGTGCACTTTTTGTCTCTCCAGCAGATGGTGTTAGCTTTCTTTGAGATTTATCCAGCAATTGACCATGTTACTGTCAGTGCATTAGTTCCTCATTTAGCATTTAGTATTTTACCAAGAAGAAATACATTAAGAGTCACCTCTAGTATGTTCTGGATATATATCCTTGGCCATTTTGTATCAGTTTATGTATTGCCAGTTTTCTCCTTGCCTAATCAAATCTGTTTCCTGGGTACCCTGAGCATGCTTGTGTTATCAGCATATTGAATCTTGATTTGCCTTTTTGGAATACATGCGCAGATATCTGGTTAACATGGACTATTGCTCCACTCTTGATCTTTTTCACACTTCCATCAGTCCTACCCTTACTTTAACAGCCTGCCTACTTGCTGTTTGTTTTCCCTAGTCTGGAACCTCGTGCCCCAGTCTTTTAGTGCCATTTTTCATGTAAATCTATACTTGTTACTTTTCTAGTTGGTTTAGTGTATTTATGTCATAACATTTCCTAATAATGGAAGGACTAGGTTATAAATGATCACATCAGTAGCAGACCCATATTTAGATAACACACCACCATTTAAACACTTGGATTGGACATTGGCTCCAATTTGAAATGTCCAGTATGTGACTATTTTATTTTGGTCCCTGTAGGGATATCCTGTTTATTGAGAGACATTAGCAACCTCATTCACAAAAGAGTCTTAGGCAGTTATATAATTTAGTGAATGTGTTAGCATAGTAACATGTCAAAAACTGAGAATTGACCATAATAGGTCATAGATATCTGTACATAGTGATATATATATATATATATATATATATATATATATATATATATATATATATAAAATATAAATGTCTAGTGGCGTGTGTTAGTCTGTCTGTATGTGTGTGTGTGGAAAAAATAAAACCAAGCTGCAGCGCCACCTGCTGGGTGGAGTTATACACTGACCTACTAAATTCTTAGTGTGTGTGGAAAAAAAAATTCAGAAAGGGCTGAAATTTGGTATACTAAGATGTTTTTAATTTGTTAATTTAATTTGTTAATTGTTAAAAGTGTTTATAAAGATTTAAAAATAAATAAATATATATTTCTTGAAGGAGAAGTGACAGTTGGGAGTGGTTGGTGGTTGCCCGGGGTGACAGTGGGGAGTGGTTGGTGGTTGAGGCCTGGGCTATGGCCCAAATGCATGACAAGAACCTTTTTAACACCTTAAGTAGCTTGATTTGACTAGAATGCAGGAGTAACATGCACGGGTTAACATATATATATATATATAGTGATGTATCATACAGTAGGTGTGTGAAATAGTAATTCCCAAAGTATGTTATTTAAATAAATATATAATATGACAAATGAAAAATATGAAAACACCAAGTAAACACCAAGTAAACACCAAGTAAACAAGGCTATTCAAAAATGGGTGGAAGGTTTTCAGGAAATGGTCCAGAGCCATCCTTCAGGTCATCACTTTGTCCATGGCAACACTTCAGTTGCTCACTTGGTGGTAGAGAAGCACCAATCTAACAAAAGGTCAGTCCTTCCAGAGCTGGGAGTGGACCTCAGTCAACATGAATGCCAGTTTGTCTGGGTAGGGAGTGGTCATAGGTCCTCTGGTTCAAGGGACTCTGGTCTCACCAGGAGACCTTATTGCCCATCAATGTTGTGAAGTTCTGAACGATCTACAGGGCTCTCTTACAGGGTCCCTGAAAGGCTCCTGAAGGTCCAATCAGACAATGAAACTGCAGTAGCCTACCTCAACCATCAGGGGGGAACACGCAGTACCATGACTTTGAGGGAGATGGCACATATCATGTCCTGGGAGGAACACCATGATTCAGTCATATCGGCCACATTCAGATAGATCTCATGGCATGATATCTAAACTTCAATGTTCCTCAATTCTGCACAAGGTCCAGAGAGATCCCAGGACACAGTATACGGATGCCATGATAATTGCATGGAAATTTCCCCTGGTGTATCTGTTCTTGTTGAAACCCATACTCCCATGAATGTTAAAGAAGCTAAAAAGAGATTGGGTGGCCACCATTGTGGTGGTCCTGATTGACAGCGCAGTACATGCTACTCCCTATCTTAGGGATGGCCAAAGTCAGCTAGATTTGATGGCATTGTACTGAAACTGTGATCTGGACATAGTGCTCAAAGCGCTAACTAGAGATCCCTTTATCCTTTGGGATCAGTTGATCTTTGCTATGTCACCTGGAAGGTTGTGTTTTTACTCGCCATTAATTTGGCTCCTGCTGTATCTCTGAGTTGGGGTCGCTGTGCTGCAACCCCCACTTTCCTTTTTTAACTTCAACCAGGAGAGTGTTGTATCGACATTTTATTCTACATCTCAGAATTCTGATGTATCTTTGCAACTACTGGATGTGGTCCAGGCTCTCAGATGTTATTTGGACCATTTGACTTAAGTTTGTCTGACTAATAACCTCATAATTCTGTACAATGCGCACAAACGTGGTTGGCTTGCATCTAAACAATCTATTTCTCGTTGGATAGCATCCACTATACATTTGGCTTGTATTGAGGTGGCTAGAACTGTTCCAGTTTCATTAAAGGTGCATTCAATCATGGAAGTTTGTGCTCCTGGGCTGTGTGTCATGATGCTTCAGACAAACAGTTGAGTTGGGCCCCAACATGGTCATCTGTGCACATTTTTTTCCAAATTCTACAAGGCATTTGCAATCTCAGAGACATGGATATTATGGTTATCCTCTTTTTGTATTACTTCCTCTAGATTCTCAGTCACATTTTCACATAATTTTCCATTTATTTTCACAATTTTCAGTTTATATTTATATACTGCATTGGTTGTACCTGGGTCCAGAATACACTGGAGCTATAGTGAGTTGCCAAGAAGTATATATTGATTTGCATGTATTATCTCATTGCAAATGCAAATGTAATTAAAACATTCTACATGTAAACATTTTAATAAGAAAATAAGACAGTCGCACCAATAATCCCTAAATCTTATATTTATTTATAACAAAAATGAGGGTCCAACAAGCAGGAGAAAATGGAAGAATCAACATGCAGATTCCTATTGCAGACTACAATCCCTCTCATGATCAGGCAAAGTGTCTACACAGAATGATTGTGGGCACCTATATATGAGCATGCTGGGGAATATGCACATGCATAAAATGCAGAGTAATAACAAGCAGTATTGCTCTGGCTGCTAGCACTGCTCAAATTCCTTTTGGTTTTCTGATTTACACAGCACCTCTATTTCTAAGTCCTGCTTCAGCCTAATTTGTCACCGGTCTGGGGCATATTATACTACATATAAACTGATTTCATGTGGCTGTCAAAAATGTTATAGCTTTTAATCTCAGAAGAGCTTCACGTTTGCTGTCCGCATGTTAAAGACACTGGTAAAAAAAATTGTTGAACCTAGCTAACAAGGTTAGTTCCATGGCAGGTGATTTATACATGGCTGAATATAAACGGACATTCCTTTATCGCTTTATTTCTGGGCGCAGCTGGAAATGTAATCAATAAAGTGGTGACAATTTTTCATGTCATGTAGAATGAGTAACTAACAACTACAGTTTATCCAATCCAGAAAAGAATAGATAGTACTACTATTGCTTCCTTTATAAAATGTGACATTAAAAAAGTTAAAAACAGTTTGATTACTTATGGCTGCAGGTCAATGTACCAAGAACCACCTCAATATCGCTGATGGAAGTTACAGACAATATAAGTACTTTCTTATTATTTTGTGGCAATGGCCTTATTTGCAGTTAGGAAAAGCTTCAAGTTTGCTCCTGGACAAACCATGATGCAAGGGGTACAAATACATTTATTGTTTTTGCATGCAGGGTAAATATGAACGGCTTTTACATGTAGCACACAAATACTGGGCAGCTTTATTTTTACATTGAAATTTACAGTTGAACTAGGACAACTCTTCCAACTCTAAATCCGTCTGTACAGTTTTAATTTCCCTCTATGCAGTGTAACATCGTTTTGACAATATGTCAATTGGCTCTTTTCTTTGCTTAGCTCTAATTAAGCACAATGAACATAAACAGCGATTTTGTGCGTACAATCCCAAAATTACTCTGCGCATTTCCAGAACCGGCTCATACTCGAATGCAGCAGCATTTAATTAATCTTTCTACGATTTCGGGGAGGGAACGGGATGTGGAAGTGGTGTTTGCCCAAAGTCAATGTACGGTAAGGGCATGCCAATCTCAAGTACACACAACAGCCGTATCTCCTGCTACAGGGCTAGCCTAAGTGTTGATTACTAGTGATGATAGTCTTGTATGCATGCATGTGTTTGCAATCTTGAACAATTGTAAACATTTATTTTATGTACAGTAGACATTCATAACATACTAATAAATGCAAAAAACAGAAAACTTTTTTTATGTTTTACTGTTTTATCATTAATGCCTACATTATAAGCAAGTGACATTAACTGAATGTTTTTTTTTGTGCATTCTTTTGTGATTATATATTTCACACATGTATTGGATGTATTCTGCACTCTCTTTTCTAGTAGTGGTGCCGAGCAGACAAACACCTGTATTCATCATCACACGTATCTTCACATCTGCTCTTTGTTGAATGCGGACGTACGTATATCTGATTTATGTACATTTTAAAACGCACATCGGGCCTGATCCATTAAGGAAAGTACATTTTAAAAAAATAGTAATTTTGCACCTTGGCAAAACCATGCTACATTGGAGGGGAAGGTAAATTTAAAATGTGATGGCAGATTTATAGTTGGGGTAAAGCATGTCCTAGATAACGTAAAATTTCAGTGCACAAATAAAGCAATCAATATTTGTGTGCTACATGAAAAAACAGACAATAAATTGCACCCCTTGCATTGTAGCATGGATTTGTCCAGGAGAAAACTTTTTCATTTTGTTGCCTTACTTTCCTTATTGAATCAGGCCCATTGTGCTCAGTATGCGTGCCTTAATGAATCAAGTCCAATATGTGTAAAAAGAGGAACTATTCATAACCGACATTTCCAGGAAACTTTACTGGTGATATTGGGCCTGATTCATTTCGGAACTTAAGCAATTTGGTAACAAAACCATATTACAATGTAAAGGGTGCAAATTAGTTTATTATTTTGCTCATAAGTTAAATACTGGCTGTTTTTTCATGTAGCACATAAATACTCGATAGCTTATTTGTACACTGAAATTTAAAGTTGATATTTGTGTGATACATGAAAAAACAGTCAGTATTTAACTTATGTGCAAAATGATAAACTAGTTTACACCCCTTGCATTGCAACATGGTTTTGTCCAGAAAACTTAAGTAAGAAAACTTACTCAAATAGAGTTAGATCTGCTAGTGTTTATAGTTAAATATCCTCAAAACCATGTCAGCTTGTTCTAAAAAGATTACATTTTCTTGCCCTCCTAAGCTACTTTTTTATTCCCCTCTTTATCAGCCGCATGCAAGAATGTAACTTTAGCCATTGCAGTCTATGCAATTGCTAAGGGCCCTGGCAACACAGCGTGTCTTATCACAGAGGAAAAAGTGTATAGTACCGTATAAACTTAATATGATTTAGAAAAAATTAAAAAATCAGTTATTTAATTTGAAAAGTAATGGGAATATAACTGACTGTATATATAATGAGCCAGATTACTATTACTACAATTAATATTCTGCCCTATTGGAAACTAACTAGGGTTGATCTAGGCATTGTGGTAGCTATGACTTTATTATGTTACATAGAGGGCACCATAACAGTTTTGCTTTGGGCACTGATATAGTTATGTTCCTGCCCTAATGCTTTGGTCTACATGGTCCCAAACCCCAACTATGTACATTAAATGGAAATAATGTAGTCCTAATTCAATCCATAGTTATATATTTATAATATGTAAATGATGATTCAAAAATATCTGAAATAAAAAATATAAAAACAATGTTGATTAAAGTCAGCAGAGTGCAAATACTTCTCCACTGTAACTCTAGGTTCAGTCCTATGTGGCCTATTCACAAATATGTGTCATGGTGATATGTAAACACAACTCCTACTAGTACACCATTTAAAAGCAAGTTATTTACAATATTAATAATATTACCTGTTATTATATCTATGAAGCTAATTGAAAAAGGTCTGGATAAGAAAATCAGGTCAGGAAAACAGGATTGAGTGGAAGTGGTGGTGGTGATTTGGTGTGTTTATGTATGTGTGTGTGTATGTGTGTGTGTGGGCGGGGGTGTGTGTGGGTGTGTGTGTGTGTGTGTGTGTGTGGGTGTGTGTGTGTGTGTGTGGGTGTGTGTGGGTGGGGGTGGAACACCAAGAAAATAATCTTATAGGTTTAAGTGATAAAAAGTAATTAGTAGGTCCTTAGTGAGATGCAGATGTAACATTGGAATATTTGTTTATATGAGGTTAGATGTAAGCAAGGCAGATTTTTATAAGTAGTATTAGTGTTTGTCATGGACTATGGGAATGGACCCAGAGGTTGACATGGGGTCTAAATGAGTATCCAGTGTTTACAAGAACCCTCACAAAGGTGGTGATGTACTTCATGACAGAACACCCAAACACTGCGATTTGTTTATTCATGTGTGGGTCTTTCCTACATGAGCTCCAATATGAGAAAACAATAAACATTGAGGACATTTCTCTAGGGTTTAATTACATGGTTAATATGATTAACTGAACAACAAGAGGATGAATATGTTAGTATTTGAGATAAAGTGATCAGTGTAACGAAATGAGCTTGTATTGTGGGCAATTTAATGGGTATAATAAAAATCTATAGGGTAGACAATTTAATACCATGGGAAATGGAAAATACATAATACATTGTAACAAACACAAACATATAAAATCTGTCCAGATACAAGTGAAATGGTATACAGTAATACGAACATGAACTAATTATAAAATATGGGAAGAGCATATGCTGTGTCACGGATGCTAGAGTCTTATATGGTAACCCCTTTGTAAAAAAGTAATCGTTTTAAGTTCAGACGTGGTAATAGGCCACTTAAAATCCTAGCGGCTCTAGTCTCTTTAAATAATAGTACAAGGAGACTGTTCATTCACAAGTATTCATGTGAATACAAGGAATTACATATGCATTGAGAGTAGCATGTTTACTTATAAAGTCAAATAGCAATTATCCGGTCTTAGGTTTGTAAATAAAGTGCTGAGAAGGAAACGATATGTATATAAAAGTCTTAGCAGGTACTTACGATGTCCACATGAAGTCTAGTCGGGTGGGTCCCTCTTGCATCTCCACTTGTGCGGGAGGTTTAAATCAGAATTGTTCTCCCCCTTGTCCGCCTGTTTCCTGATAGACACTGTAACAGATTCTGGATACCTCTAATACTAATCTTGATTAGCGCTGGCTTACCTGAGGTGCGGAGTCTAACGATCTCCCCGGTGTTCACCAAGAACCGCCGCAAGGCGGGGTGGGCTTCGCTGCCAGGAGTCGCAGGTCGCGGTCCTCAGGTTTGCCCCAAGATGTAGTACAGCGGAGTGAAGCGGTGGTAGCGGAGTCAGACAAGCCGGTTTGGTACACAGGAATGGAGTCAGGCAGAATCAGAAGGCAACTCGGAGTCAACAAGCCAGGTTCGGTACACGGGTCACAAGAACAGAAGAATGGTCAGCAAGCCGGGTCGGTACACAGGGATAGGAGAGCCAGGGTAGTCAGACAGGCAGAGATCAGCACATAGGAAGACACTGGAGACTGGAAGACACAGCAATCCACGAAGTACAGGAGCCAGGAACAGGTAAGTGTTGCTCTGACACTCAGCGAGTGTCAGAGTGAGGTTTTTATGCTGACAGGGATTCAAAATCCCCGCCTCTGGGTTGCGGTCATGTGACTGCCGAACCCGGAAGTGCGGCATCCGGACGGAGCGGCGGGGATCAGGTAAGTCCGTTACAGACAGGTAGTCTTTGCAGACAAGTGGTTGTTCGGAGTTACACCCCCGTTCGCTGAACTTCACTGAGTTTCATTCAGATAATCCTACCGGCAGGCTGCGATAGTCATTGTAGACGTCGCAATATAGTATATGAACTGAGAACAGTGTAGACAGTGATCTTGAGATCAAAGAGAGAGGTCCTACGCGCTTCACCCGCAGAAATAATATCGGACTTTCTCAGGGAAACTGTAGCACCTGGTGTTCCAGATGTCCTGATATATGGTTGAGTGACACTGCCCCTCATTAGCTAAATAGATACTGATTTTTACAAAAGTGGTCATCCACATGTAGATCAGCCAAATCTTCATTATTTTTTAGAAAGGTTAGACTGGAGCAAAAATAAAATAAAAAATGACGATGACTTTAAGAAATGGGTCTCTAGTGTTATAATTCAATAGAACAGATCTTCTATATGGGAAATATAGAACCTCTAAGGAAAATTCCCATGTGCGGTAGTTGATAAGGTTCAAAGTGGGGGAGAGAGGATATCTAGGGATCTATAGATATTGGGGAAGAAGCTATCAATTAGCAAGAAGGTGCCAAGATCAAAATCCAGGATGAGGCCTTTCGGTGAGGGCATGCAGGTTATAGATCCACTGGGCATATTTATTTAAAATGGACTTCACATAGTTCCCCCTTCCCCTCTAGTGTTTAGGGACGTTCTGGATCCCCATATATTTAAAGTACCATTGGATCGTGCTCATGATGCTTTGCAAAATGTTCTGGTATACTGTGTGTGCTTAGTTATTTTTTAGTGTTCCTAAGGTGGTCTGAAATCCTGATATGCAGGTCCTGACCATCGGCCCTACTAAGGCACACCAGTAGGTAGACAGCACCTACAGTATCATAAGTATTTTTTTTCTCTGATTTTAAAAACCTTTGTGTAAATTCAGTGATGGGTTTAGTCCTACTCTGTTTGTAGTTATGCATGCTAGGCAGAAGTTGCAAAAATAGAACTCTACTTTCACCTATATTGCTGGGTAGTAAGCTACTGGTAATCAATTTGTTCTTTAGGCTCTCAGCCCTTTTATAAATGATTTTGGGTATGTTAGGAAGGATTTTCATCCTCTAAAAGGATGGGCCAATATTTGCTAATGATCCTTTCAAAGGCACCATAGTTGCTATTGAATTGGGATATTAAGGTTAAGTTATCTTGCTCTGTGTTCGCTCCATTTTTGGGAAGTAAAAGTGTATCCCTGTCCATTTCAAGCATGTTCTGATATGTTTTATCGACTAATTGAGTATCATAGTTCTTTTCCAGAATTCTATCCTTAAGGTCAGAGGCTTAGTGGTAAATTTATCAAGCTGTGAGTTTCCGGTGGGTTTGGAAAGTGGAGATGATGCCTATAGCAACCAATTTGGTTCTAGCTATCATTTTGTAGAAGCTTGATAAATTTACCCCTTGATCTTTAAACATGATGACCTCGGAACAGTTCCTCCTTATTCTTAAGTATTGTCCCTTAGGTATGTTTCTCAACCATAATATGGGATGACTACTGGAGGCTGGAAGGTACAGGTTACAGTTCAATTCATTGCGGAAAGTTTTGTTTTTTAAGGAATTATCCTCCACATACATCTCAAGAACCAAAAACTGAACTTTTTGTTTGTTTACGTTGGTTCAGAATTTTAAATTCATATCATTCTTGTTGATGTATTTAATGAAATCATCGAGATTCCCTGGTGTGCCCTTTAATATAGACAACGCGTTATCTATATAGCTGTACCAATCTACAAGATTCTCGGCAAAGGGATTATTTAGCCATATGTGTGTGTCTTCCCAATATGCCATAAACAGGTTCGCATAACTGCCTTGAATATCTGTTTTCACTGGGGAGTCTATGTACATATTAAACAGGTTCATTTTGTTGCTTGGTGCAAATTTTACACTTTTGCTGAGCAACTGTATGGGGGGTATTCAATTGTTGCCGTTAACGCGCTAAAACAAAAAAAAATGAGCGCTCTAAAAATATTAGCGTTAATACGGTAATTACTCGCTAAATTTCATCTCGCAGATTCAGCGAGTAAACTACCGTATTAACGGTATTTACGCACATATTACCATATTAACGCTAATATTTTTAGAGCGCTCGTTTTTTTTTTGTTTTAGCGCGTTAAAAGCAACAATTGAATACCCCCCTATCTGTGGGTCTGTTACTCCGAGCACCTATTGTATTATTTCTGCAAAGCAGAGCACACACAGACAAGCAAGGAATGAGGAGGGCTATTGTAGGCAATCAAAGCATAAGGTCTTGTCAATACTGGGTAAAAATATTGCATTATATCTCAGGTGCAGTCCTCTGGATTCACTGCATGACAAAAGCAGCTCGAAGAGCTGTCACTATAAAAAATAATTGATAAAATGACCGTTGTATTCATTAAGATCGGGACGCACCTAAAATAGTACATTCAGAAGCACCCTGCTCCTTAGTGAGTATGAAGGTTATATTTGCCATTACTATCTCAACCATGAGGTGGGAGCAGTTCACTACACCTGAGACAAAACAATCTTATTTTACCAGGTGTGTACATAGTCTTTTAATGTTAGCAGCACAGAGCATTTTAGCTCAGTTAACTCTTGTGATTCCAGGTCATCTTGAAGTGGAAGGGGATGCGGAACAAGTAGCCATTCCACCCATCTAAATAACAGTACAAAGTCTTTATGTGAAATTCCTATCAAATTGATGTGAGAACATTGTGATTTTAAGCAAACTTCTATATAAAACATTCCAACTTATGTGGCCTAAACAATCCCAGCTGTTCTGCTAGCAGAACCTTGCTTGGCCCTTATCTGATATCCTCAGCATATGTCAAATAATTGAATGGAAAGTATTCACAAAAGTGATATGTGACATGGAATAAAGTATATGTTTTGATTCAAAATATACAAATCATCTTTAAATGGATATTTATCCAGTATTTTATATATTCTGTGTAAAAAGAAGAAGTGTAAGCTAGATGATTAGTTTACAATTGCATTCAGGGACATAGTTAAAAGGACTTTGACCTCTCTGCATGATCCCCCTCCTGTTGTTTAGTTAAAGAGGGCCTCCACCATCAATTATATTCAATGCATAGAGCTGAATTTATCTGTCCTGTCCAAGGGCATTGATAATAAACACCTACCTGGGCCGTATCTAAGGGTGGAGTTCCCCTTTAACCGCAAAAACAATTTACCTAAACATTTTAACATACAATCTATAAATAATAAAGCGGCGAGACGTGCAAGAGAGACAATACATACTGGATGCATACGTATATGTGCTCTGTTTTTTGATTATTTGCACAAAGTATAGTACAAAGAAAAAAAATCCACCAAAACACAAATGCCAAATGCGTAAAATATATACCAAATAAATTTCTAATCTAGATATCTGACAATTTTTTGGAACATCTCTAGTTACAGCTGCTATTTTTTGTATATGTTTTCCATTGTTAACCCACTGCAAAACATCAGGTCAGTAGCATCTATTGGTAAAAATATCATGTTTAGGTACACCAGGTACCAGTGACATTTACATTTGAATTGTCCTACCTAGATCAATAAAAAGGACAGTTTGTATCTTTCATCATAAATGTTGCTTTTTTGGAATTCCTACAATAAATATTTTTCAGACACTTAAAAACAAAAGGAAAAACAATTACTGCAATTCACTCAGCATATTTTATGGCAATACAGTTTAGTTGTAAAAGTCTTTACCTTTCCCAGTGTACTTCTTTGGAGCCTGAGAACATAGAGGATGTCAGATAAATGAGATAACGATGGGCACATCTGTAGGGGTATTGCTTGCATGCCTGTGTCACTCTACAGTAGAACTTGAATTTTGTGCCTGCTCAGAGCTGGTGGAGATTAGGGGCTAGATTTACTAACAGGCGTGATGCATGGCGTCTTCAAGCCGCCATGCATCACCGCGGTTTTCTGGCGGGTTTGCATTCCAAACAGCCGGATTTACTAATGGGCGCATTTCATCTTCAATTTGAAGCCGCCGGCGATGTCACGGCGGGATGTAATGCTCAAAGCCGCCGGCGGCTTTGAATAGAACATGGCGCTTTTGCTTTAAATGACGGCGCTTTCGTGTGAAGGCGGTTTTTTTGAAAATTACACCTGTCTCATGGCCTGTTACTATTGCCTATTTTCAAAGTCAGGAGATTTGACATCACAAGCCCTATATAAACCACTGGCCTGACACTTTTTCTTTGATAGGGTTTTGAGGAGTTTTGTGAGAGGAGTTTGGAGGATTGTGGTTTGGTGACAGTTGGTGAGAGTTGGAGTTTGGTGGATTGGTGAAGCGATATCTGATTGAAGTGTGAGTAGTCCTGTGGTATTTTTCTGTTTTGTACATTTATTTTCTCATTTATTTTCTGTCTTCTATTTTTTGTATTTGACTTGTCCTTTGTCTGTGTTACTTGTGTGTGACTGTGTTGAGAGTGTGTCTGTAGTTAGTGTAGTTTGTCCTTTGTGTTTGTAAGTCTCTCTGTGTTTTGTGTGTTTCACATTTATTTGTGAACATGTCCAGAGAGAGAAGGGGAGCAGAGGCTGAGGAGAGGGAGATGGAGGTTGAGGGGTCAGAGGAGGGAGAGGGAGAGTTTGAGGAGACAGGACAGGGCAGGAAGACAAAATCAGGGAGAAATGTCAGATTCTCCCATGATGAAAATTATGTGCTGGTGCACAATATCATTCCCTGCTATGAGGTCATCTTAGGGAACCTTGCAGCCCGGACTCCGCTAAGGCGGCGCCACCAATTGTGGGCTAGAGTGTGCGATGCTGTTAACGCGGTGGGCCCACTAAAGAGGACAGTGGCGCAATGCCCGCAAGCGCTTTTCCGATATAAAAAGGAGGCTGAAAGAGAAGATGGCCCAGGAAAAGAGGGCAACAAAGCGCACGTGTGGTGGCCCCCCTCTTCGTATTGAGTACACCACGTATGAGGAGGAGCTGCGCCAGATAATGCCGGCAGAGATTGTCGAGGGGATAAACGTGCAAGACACGGACTCGCCCTCTTTTGGCCAAGTAGTTGGTGAGTTATTTGGGTTTTTTACGCTAACAGTATTTAAAATGTTTTTTTCTTTTGTTTAAATGCTTTTTTCTTGTTTAAATGCTTTTCTATTTTTAAAATTGACTTTTTTATGTTCAAAGTGTATTTTTTACTCTATCAGTTTGTAAAGGTCAATTTTTTTTTTTAAAAAAAACTGTTTTTTTATTTGCAAACACATTTTTGAAATAAACTGTATATTTGTAAATTGCTTTTTGCTGCAAATACATTGTATGCTTTTTCTAATACATCCAGATTCGCCAGAACCGCAGTTCAGTCCCAGTCCGAGACCTACACCTCCACCTTCAGTGAGAGATTCGGGCACAGAAGAGCAAGCAGGTGCGTGATTTCTGTTTAGGAGAGAAATAATGGAGTTAGTAGATTATCTGTGCAAATGTTGCTGTCAATGTTATATTTCCTTTCTTTTAGATGGTTTGCAATGAGAACATAGGGCTGCATTTACTAAACTGAGATGTTGCCTATAGCAACCAATCAGATTATAACTTTACTTGATTTATTGTTTTCTACAAAATGTCAGATAAAATCTGATTGGTTGCTATAGGCAACATCTCCACTTTTTCAACCACGCAGTTTAGTCAAAATACCCCAGCATGGACTACACAGAGGGAGTACTAAAGTAGTATTAGTTTACCCCAAAGCACGGTCTAGTAGCATTTGGCTGACTACATTCTCATATTTGTAGGTAAAAAAAACTTTGCATTTGTAGCCCCCTCAGCCATACATAGTCCAAATGATAATATGTGTTCAAAAGATAAAAAGGTGCATCCTGAAGCAAGTAGCATAGGACAAGAAATCAGGAATGCAAACATTGTGAAACAATCTGTAGTTGCAAAAGATTATTCTTTCCTATCCAGTGTTCAGAATGCAATATACAAACATAAAATATCCTATATACTTACCGTCATTTTTCATACACAGGGCCATCTTCATATCGGGCACCTCAGTCGGAGTCCCTGCAAATGTCCCCTGAGCCAGAGGATCAAACGATCATCACCCTGGAAACAGTGGATGCCCCTGTATCTGGCCTTCAGGATGTTTCACCTGGCCCTGCTGAACCACCAGCACACCAGCAACCTGCACCTCCAAGTATGGACCCAGCCAGAGAAATGGCGCTGTCTATTGGCCTTTTCCAGCAGCAGCAAACCATCTTTATGCAGAGCCAAACGCGCCACATGTCACAAATTGCGGCCCAGTTGAGGCGGATACACCGCACCAATAGCCAGATACCTGCTGCAATCAACCGTCTGGCAAATGCCTGGGAACAATCTAATGTGCCGATGGCCCAAATGACTCAGGCTGTGGAGGCCTTACATTCCACTGTTCGCGAGGGGAATGCGAACGTGACCTGGCTGGCAGGGCAAATACAGCAGGAACTTATTGCCTGCTTGCCGGCACCTTTTTCTTCGGCCACCACCAGTACCGCTAGTACGCCTAGCAGATCAGCTCAGAGTACTCCACCAAGGAGAGGTGCTCGCACCAGGGGTGGGCGAGGGAGAGGAGAGAGTGGCTCCAAACATTGCGACATGCCAGCAAAAAGGCGTCGCTAGCGCCAAAAAAATATTATTGGTTAATGTTTTGTTAAGTTTGTGTAAGCATTATACTTTATTATTTATTGTGTTCTACTGCAATAAATGCAGTTAAATTTCTATGGTGTCAGTCTTTCTTTTCTGCTAATTAAACAAGAGTATACTGATGTTTTAAAAACTATGCACTAATTTCACTTACACATTGACCTCTGACTGTCACTTTCCAGGGATGTTCATATTTACCACATGAGGAGTACACACTATCCTCTTTTTAAAGGTTAACATTTGTGCTAAAAAATAAAAAAACACTCCCATCCAACACATTTTAGATCAATACATGTTTCTCATAGTATGCACTTACATGTAAAGTAAAGCTGATTGTAATGAGACGGTCTGTATTTTCCCTCCACCCCTGTGTGCTTTGCACATCACCAAATGGGACACGGACCCCTACTTGTTCACTGTCTACTGCAATAATCGGTGGGGTAAGTTGATGTAATGCTAGATTATGTATCAAACAGCCAGCCTGGATAATATCAGACCCCTTTTCAGGTGCATACATAAGCACCCCACCAGATTATTCTAGTAACTTGAACCTGGTTTACAAGAGTACAAAGGTACGCTATAACACACCTCTACTAGTGGGTATGTGACTCATTGAATTTGTGCTGTGCAGATGTCTGAGGATGCAGCAGAGGAGTCATAAGCCAGAAACCCATTTTTTATTTTGTACATTTAGAATTGCTTTTACACTCTATTAAGGGCTAACTATGTAATGACATATTGTGCATTCTGATTTTGGACAAACACCAGTATTCTTGAGGATTTATTGCAAATTAAAAATAAAAAACAACACATGTGGTGCTGCATGCTATATATTATCTCACTGGCTAATAGGGGATTCATAGAATTTACCGGTTAGTTGCCAGATATAAGTAATACTGATATATTTCTCTGGATGTTTTTTTACATGGAACCTATACTAATGGATTTGGGAGAATATCAGGATGGATCATCTAAGCATGAAAATTTAATTGTTTGAAGTGAACATTTTATGTGACTGTGACTTTGATTTGTTGTTTACCATTTAAAATACTATATATTTTTGCCTGTTTGTTGTATATACCTATAGCGCCATCTAATTCCTTTTGTATTGTATGGTGGTATCTTATGTCACAAAAAAAAGGGGATTTTGTGTTTAAAGAATAAGAGGCGGCTTGTGGTTTTATGCGCAGGTGCTTCCCTATATTACATTGTTACATGTGGAAATCAGTCAATAGATTGCATGGTGGGAAAACATAATGAAAAAAAAATAAAAATGAAATTACAAGACACTGGCCTTTTTACATATACACTCCCAAAGGAGCTAACTTTGTACATGAAATGGCCCTTTCCCTTCTGTTCTGATTGACAAAATACCTGAAACAGCACCTGTTTGAACAATCTCACCGCTCACAAGCAGCGCTTTCATTTTGGTCTTTTGAATGGCGGTTTTCCGGCGGGTTTATAAACCCCCTAATAGTAAATCCGGCTGTTTGTATGCTGAACATTGTTGAAACCGTCATCGCGCTTTATACAGAGGCGGGTTTGAAAACATCTTTTCTGGTCGTTTGGACGGCGGGTTTAGCCTTAGTAAATCCGGCGATGGCTAAACCGCCGCCAAACCCGCCGAAAGTCGGCGGGTTTACAAACACGCCTGTTAGTAAATCTAGCCCTAGGTCTTATACTATTAATGGGATGAATTTTACACCTTCCAGTTCACAGAGAAGCACATCTAGGTACACTGAGCAATATAAAAAGCTTCAAACATACACATGTAATAAAGGCAATTAGATGTCACATCACTGTTATGATTAATGTATACGTAATGTGAAACTAAACAGAGTAAGATAGTAAAAAAAAATCAGGGAAAGTATTATTTAATGAAAATGATGGTTCAAAAGTGGTCTGAGTGGTCAGAGGTCTTTGGTATAGTGCACCTTTTCAGATATTTCTTCCTCCCCGCAAATCTCAGCGATAATTGGGTTTGTGGAGGTGTGTCCCATGAGTGAGAGTAGGCATGCACCTGGAGGTGCGCTGTGCAAAGCATCTAGGAGCACCAGTGTAAATGCAAAATGTTTCGATAGGTGCATCCACTGCACTTTGTGAACAAAGTCCAGTGGGTCCCATGGCTTAAATCTGTATGCAGTGGATGAAACATTACGCCACAATATCTAAGAACCTATAGGGATAGATTTACTAAAACTTCTAAAAAGCAAAATTGGAGGTGTTGCCCATAGCAACCAATCAGATTCTAGGTAATGATAGGTGATTGGGTGCTATTATTAATTCCCTTGAGAAAGCCAGTGGTGAAACGTACATCGGGCACGATGTCACTAGTGACGTCAGGACCCGGAAGCAAGTGGCTGGCAGCGGCAATACAGCCGCGGACGCCGGCATCACTTTAATCACCCTGCTACTAATGAAGGTGGTTGCTATATCGTTCTGAGTAGTAGAAACAAGCTCACATTCCCAGCATCATTTTGGTCTGAGAGAGAAGATGGGAAAGTAATAATACCTTAGTGGAACTACAGTGAATATACATGCTCCTAATTGTAGCAGAGAGGTAGTCTTAGATTTACAAAATATGAGATTTAGGAGGCATTTTTGGGATATCTTTTGGAGACCAAGTGTTTTGGGGAACAGTTATATGATTTATATATAATCCACAGCCACAGATATATATTTGAATCAATATCCCTCCTATTATGTTGGGTAATTACACATACAGGAACTCATAGTTGAGATATATACAACTATGAGTACAGGATGAATAATGTATTGTAATTAATGGGGATAGGCGATCTAAATAAAATTACAGACACATGTTGATCTTCTGCCCTATTTCTTGACCAGTGACCCTTTTGATATCCTAATAGATTATTTGTGGGTGATATAGGTGAATGAACAAAGGGAGTTAGTGGGACTTCAATGTATGGTGTACATATATGGACCTATGGTAATAAAGTATGAAAAGGATACACCTGTCCCATCTTCTCTCTTTCTCCCAATAAATAATAAGGCTTGCTGATGGGTTCATCTTTTAATACACAATTTGTTTGAGCTTTGTGTGTGGTGTGACTTTTCACCTTATATGTTGTAATTGTTTACTTATTTTTAATATTTCACCAATCTCTTACCTGGTAGGATTATTTAACATTTTAAACGCAATAATAAAAGTTAAATTTAATTCAGTAATGTATTAGTGGACTGGAGTGTTCTTTGTTTTATTTTCCAACTCTGGTCTTTAAGTATTTGCAGTTTCAATTTGTTGGAAGTTCAGCCCCTCCATGGTAACAGGAATATATGTTTTGTTACCAATTTATGAGGATAGTCCCATTTCCTGGTGCAAATCATTCCTTTCATTAGTTCTGCTATTATTAATGTTTAGATGCTTGTATTATCTACATTTTGGTATATTGTCAAATTGTCTACAAGTAGATTCACCAGAGTTGGCTGAACTGAAATGTTCTGTGTTTTTAATATTCTAATGTTGCACTAACTAACCCATTCAATTCTTCTCCTGCTTGTCTGTATGTCCGCAGTTGTACAGAATGAATTAAATAGGTTATCTGACTCACTGTTAAACGAACATAGGAATAACATATTTTACAATATGGCATGCAGAAATGAAGTCAAAATTGAAACAAAACTGTAAAAGGGTTATTTAGAGATTACAACATGTACTGACATGGCAACACCAAGTAATCTGTATTATACTAGTAAAATATATTGATATTAGTAATATCATTCCAGACCAGTGGCGAAACTACCATTGGTGCAGTAGGTGCGGTGCCCTGGGGCTCTTGGAGATAATGGGTCCAGCTGCATGGGAAACTAGTGAGCTATGGGCCCCGGTTCCCTCCTCCCCGTTTCCCTGAACTAGGGACCACAACCAGGGCCGGATTTACCACTATGCAACCTAGGCACTTGCCTAGGGCCCAGCGGTCCCCAGAGGGCCCTCCCAGGGCTGGCGGTGAGACCAACCTTTAGAAATGGGCCACTACTTATGGGACAGTGCTATGTGCTTGCCCCCCTGGGCTAAAGTCTGCCAGCCAGGCCCTGAATAAGGCTATATGTTATGCTAAAAACTATAGTGCTATGGATTTTTTCAGGAAGGGGGCCCCAAACCAGTATCTTGCCTAGGGCCCCATGAGGTCTAAATCCGGCTCTGACCACAGCTCGCTACTTCACCTCTGTTCCAGACCACATGTTTTCCACCCATGCCTCAACCTTTCCCAGTGAGACTACACTGCTTTTCACTAGCTCAGATGCATTCGTCTTCCGAATTTTGTGACTGTGCTGCTGAAATGTGACTATTGGGGTCTCTGGTAATATTTACAGTGACTAATGATTTGCTTGTGACTGAAATGTCATAGTGCTTCATGTTGCATATACCCTTCCTGCTGTATAGACAAATAGGCATTGTACTTGATCTCTGCAAGCTTACATCAGTTGTCACAGGAAAAGCAGTTGACTTCTTTCAGTCAGAGCACTGATTTGTCTTCTTTAGCCAAAAGTCAGTGAAATGTAATTGGATTTGGAAAGAAATAATCATGTTCTGCAGGGGGTACTGCCAAATGATGCTATATTTCTAGTTACGTTATGCTATGATTCAGGGGTGGGTATGTGATTAAAAGATTTTGTTCATCTACATGAAATAGTTCTATCCTACCGCATTGTGTGTTACATGGGAGATTTGCCAAATAGCAGCAGCTGGTATGTTAAAAAGAATTTTGCCTGTGAAAGCAACTCTTTTAAGGGAAAAGATGAATAACACATTCTGTCTTGAAGCCTTTCAGTTTGTTTAAGTCACAATCTGATGGCAAAGGCGGCCGGTTCCCATAAGGCTTCTTTTTGTGATGGAAAGTTAAGGTAGAGAGTATTGAGTTTTTACTTATTTTTACCTTTTAATCTTTCTTTCAGAAAACAGAATTTTACTTATAAATATAACAGGTATCATTTCTGCATATTATGTTTTACAAGGAACATTATTTTTTTACCGGCAAAAATGGGATAATATGTTTAATTACAATTGTAGAACAAAATGCAATAAAATAAAGCATTTTTTTAACTTATAAAAATGATAAAAGTAATATGAATACCATGAACATGTATAAAAAAAGAAAGTCAGCTACAAAGTGCAGGGGTATACAAACTTTTGCAAACATATTTGTTAATGATAGTAAATGGTTTATTCAAATAAGGCAACTTCTCTCTTGGGATTAGCGGTCCTTTAATGTACTTACCTAGTTCAATGCATAACACCAGAATGCAATACTATACACATATTTCTCCTAACACATTTAACATTTTCAATCAAATGTATACATTTTACCATTAATCACAATGGGCATATTCTTACTTTCTTGAAAAGAGATGATCAAAAAATAATTGTCAGTTTCTAAGAACAGTACATTGTAGGTACTTGCGTTGGTGCTCTTTCTATCTCTTAAAGGTCAATTTGTGAGCAATTTTGCTTGTGCAGAAGGTAAATCAATATAAGTGCTGCGTATATAAGCAATAAACACAAAGATGAGCTTCTGCAAGTAACATGGGCACTGCTGATAGTTATTCTGCAAAACAGACATGACTACTAAATTACTTCTTAAAGTTCACGTCTCCTTTTTACGTCTGAAACGCATTTAGTAATTTTAGTACCACTGTACAAGTTCATTTTACTGTTTTCATCTTAACTTGAGAGTGTCTTTATTGTTTCTTAAAAGACCACTTTCTTGTGTCAACAATCCCGATCCTTCACCTTATAAGTATACAGCAAAATGATTTTTATGTTGACATCATGGACTCACTTTTATATTATATATGTTTTATAGAAATACTTTTACGTATACATATATATATATATATATATATATATATATATATATATATATAACTGTACATACTATACACTTTTATATTATATTATACTTATTTCACAATTGTGAAAACATGTATGTTTACAATTGTTTTTCTAGTTCTATTATTTTGTCTACGTACAGTTGGTGTGAAAACTCAATCATTACACTGGGTTGACATTCACCTAACAATTCAGAGCTGCATGCTGATATTCCATTATTCTGTAATAGACCCAATGTTTGCTTCATGATGTCTTAAAAGTATATCCCGGTTATAGGCTTCATTATAGAAAATGATCCCATGGTGAAATCTCTTATGAGCCTTATGTTGTCAAGATGTAAGTTACTGATAGCAAAATCAGATTTTCTGCACAGAAATTGTTAAAGCATCTGATATTCACACTACATGCTTCACAAAGTACACACGCTATTAGTGTTCCTGTCAGTTATCTTTGTCAGACAGCAAGTCACATAAGCTGTATTGTTCACAGGCATTGATGTGTTGCTGTTGGAAGTGTTGTGATATCTGCTTTAGCAACTGATGAGATAGGACAAGAAAACTCAAAGGTGTATATTGCAATGGTCTATTCTATCATTGCTGAATGGAAGAAAATTATGTTACTGACACTTTAAAAAAAATTAGCTTGTTGAAAGTTAGGCTTTCAACAATATATTGTAATGGAAATATAAATATTAGAGATGCTCACTGACCCCCGTATTTTGGTTTTGGTTTTGGATCTGGATTAACGTCGTGTTTTGGTTTTGGTTTTGGTTTTGCCAAACTGCCCTTGCGTGTTTTGGTTTTGGTTTTGGTTTTGTTTTGCAATTTTGTTTAAAAAATCAATGGTTTTGGGCATAAAATAACCTAATTTAGTGCTCCACCTGTTTCTTGGATAAGTAAGGTAATTCTAAAGCTAATAAATTAGGAAGAAAACAGTTTAATCCCTGGTAGGCCGTCCTTAATTCTGCACACAAACTGATTGTCTTCCTCTTCATCTTAGCCTATTGGCAATGCAGCCATCGTCTTTGGGTGTATATTACACCCTACACTTATAGTTGAATATATAAAGAAATGGACAAAGGCAGTTTGGTTTCTGTCTCTATAGACCCTACCGCCCTCCACTTGTAGTTGATTAGAAAAAAAGCAGCCTGCATAGACTGTAGAATTTGAATATAAAAAGAAATGGACAAAGGCAATTTGGTATCTGTCTGCATCAGACCCCCTCTCCACTAGGAGTAAAATAGAAAACTATTCAGCCGTTATAGAGTCTAGAATAGAAATAGAAATTGAGAAAGGCAATTTGGTATCTGTCTGTATCATCCTCATCAACATAATCATTAACACCCTCGTCGCCTACACAAATCTCCCCCTCATCTTCTTCTAATTCCAAAGTGGCATCCTCAATTGGTGTATCACCGGCTACACTCGGGCTGTTAAGGCACACATCAGCAGAACTGCTGAAAGGACACTTCTTTATGGGTACACTGTCACTAACAGAATGCTCACGATTACACATACCACTGGTGGATGGACTCTCCACAGGGATTGGTGTCATTTCTGATTCAGAGCATACATTATCCTCTAATGCCTTACTGTTTTCTTGCAGCTCGCCTTTCACGCGTAACAGTAGTTGTGCACGACTTTTAGACTCCTAATTACTTGGTCTTGCTTGGTCACGAGTGACCGTACAAGAAGAAGGTTCAGTAACATTTTTTGATCTGCCACTAATAGAGAAAGGCGAAGGCCTCATTCTTTTTTTGCCACTGCATGTGTAGAATCGCATGTTGGTAATTTTTTTTTATCGGCAGTTAACTTTTCCTCAGTTACACTTCTTTTTCGCTTCAACACGGTAAAAATTTTTTGGGTGTGTGTTTTTTTCCCTGATTTCAAAAGACTATGTACTTTTACATAAGCTTTACCAAATGACATACTGGGAATACTACCATCAGGACTGGTGCCAGCACCTGCTTGCTGATTCTGCTCATATGTGGACTGCTTTGAATCCATTTTAATGAGCCCAAAGCACTTGTAGTGGAAAGTATTGTATTAGATAGATACTGCTGACAAATATGACTTTTTTTGACAGCCAGAAAAATTAGTGTAAAACACTGGGAAATATTGGACACCCCAAAGCACTTGTAGGGCAAAATATTTGTATTAGATAGATACTGCTGACAAATATGACTTTTGACAGCCAGAAAAATTAATGTTTCACACTGGGGAATATGGGACACCCCAAAGCACTTGTAGTGCAACACATTTTTAGAAATACTGCTGACAAATATGACCTTTGACAGCCAGAAAAATTAGTCTAAAACACTGGGGAATATGGGACACCCCAAAGCACTTGTAGTGCCAAAAAGTTTTAGAAATACTGCTGACAAATATCACTTTTGACAGCCAGAAAAATTAATGTTTCACACTGGGGAATATGGGACACCCCAAAGCACTTGTAGTGCAAATTTTTTTTTAGAATTACTGCTGACAAATATCACTTTTGACAGCCAGAAAAAATAGTCTAAAACACTGGGGAATATGGGAGACCCCAAAGCCCTTGTAGTGCAAAAGATTGAAAAAAAAAAGAAGCCTCCTCTATCCTCCTCTCTTCCTGCTCTACCAATTGCTAATAGAATTGGTATTAATATTAGAATTGTATAGAATAGAATTTAAACAATAATGTGTACAATTATTGCTCTGTCCCTGCGCTAATATAGCCTGTGACCTAACCCTGCTTCTCCCTCTGTCAAATGGCGATGGATTGCTGTGGAGACGGGTATTTATGCTTTTCAAATCTCGCAAGAACTGAGCTCAGAAATACAAATACGTCACAATGACGTTTTGCCTCGATTTCGATTCTGAATGGACGGGAGAGTACCGAACCTGCTCGGCTCGGTACTCGGATAGGCAAAATTCGGATGGATTCGGATCTCGGGGAACCGAGCCCGCCCATCTCTAATAAATATACAGTATTAAAAACAGAAAATAGCTTAGGTTTGTAACATGAACATACACAATAAAGAGAAAATATACTTGGGATTGGGAATAGGATTTCTCTTAACGTACAGGTGGAAAAAGCTTCCGTTAGATAAATAACTTATACACGCTACACTTATATATACTTATATGTGAGTGAGCAGTGCTAAAGCAGCACAATCAAGCACATTTACTTAACACGCAGATTAGGCAACATGTCTTAGATAAAGGTGCCCATCTTTAAAACATTAGCTCTTTTGAAAGAAAAAGAATGTGTTTCCTATGCACATTTACATGAAATGTATATGCAGTAACATATATACCTACGTCTATGGATGAGTTGTACATATAAGACATCCTCTACACATAAGTAAAGTGACATATTGACTTTATTAGACTCCAGTGGAACAGTCAAAGTATGATTTAATATTGGCTGAAAGCTTACAACATACATAATATAAACACTACTAGAGACTGTCAAAATGACTTCTCATTCATATTCATATAGAAATCTCTCATTGGTAGACTTTTGGTAGCTTCACTTAAATTATTGGTATGCGCTACCTTTTGGCCCTATTTAGCACAATGAGCTTGTTATCGACATGGCGGCTATAACATGTTATTGAACGTTATTTACCCATCTACAATGTGAGTTCAGCCTTTCCCCTATGTGTTGTTGACAAACACTAATTTGGTTGTACCCTGAAAGAAGCTGTATTTCCTGTCAATCCGATTACATTTGAGTATTGTTGTATCCTGTTTATCATTCTGGTGTAAATTTCCATTCATGGCTGTTTTTCAGTCAGGGTTATATTTCCCCTTCATTAGCAAGGGGAATATTTTACCTTCTTGAGACTAATGTGCTGCATGCAAATCAAGGCAAGCTTTCTTTTTGTTGTGAAGGCAAAAGCCCTTCAAATTCCAAGGACGCTAATGTAAGCAAGTGTCTGTCCTGAATACACAATGTATAAACTTCTGTAAACAGAGCAGCAGAGGGGCTCCATGGTTCCCATACTGTGTTTTATGTTTAAACCTCCCATTCTCATATGATCAAGGTCACAGTAGAACTTCTGATCCAAATCATACTGAGTGCCAGAAATGGCTGACCCACATTTTCTATCTTAATATTTCTGTCTTAACATGATTAGATTATTAATGCAACAAAGAAGATGAACATAATATAGGCTACTTGATACTAGCACTGACAATTTAAAACTGGAAAATAAAAATAGCTCAACACAATGGTCTGGATACATTCATAATGGTAGAAAGTCAAATTTGTAGTAACTATCAATCCCACTGTCCCATGTTCTTGAAGTAACAATTTTGGCCAAGTCATCTTCAAAGAATTCCTTTTTAACACGCTAGACATAAGTCAATCTCCTATGCTTACATTTGTGACATCATGTCTATTTTATGTTATATTCTACCGTTCTAGGAAGGACTTGTAACAATCTAACAGAATGCAAGTGCCAAAACACACACCTGCCAAACAATACATAAGGGCTACACCACACCAGTGCTTTTCAGTTACCCAATGGTGGTTCATCTCTTACCAGTGATAACCCGCTTTGCAGCAGCTTGTTTCATATGACGTTATCAATGAAGGTGTTTATTAATCGTTGTGTAGCGCTACCATCACCTTTGTGCAGTGTCGCAATTAAAACACGTGAACTTTTTTCAGGTGATTTAGGGAAGAAAATGTTTCTTCAAACTGTGTAACATGATTTCAGAGAGATTAATCTTAGTCAGTTACACAAAGTAGCACAACGCTGCAGTGTTTTCTAAGCAATTACTCTCATGAAATTTCATTGTAGAGACTAAAAGTTGCACGTGCGGTTTAGGCTTTAAATAAATATATTTTTGTTTTCTAATGTCCTACTGTTTTTTATTGTTTTAATGTCAGTGATTTTAATTCTACAGTCAATCTCTGGAGGACAAGATTTGTATATAAATGTCCTAGCATGTTCTTGTCAATGGGTGTTAGTGCATGGAAAAAATTTAGAAAAAAAATTAGTAAAACAGGAATATAAGTTTTTTAGAAGAACAAATAACACCATATTTCTGTAAAAGTGCTATTTCAAGTTATAAGTTTATTTTTCTTATTTGTTTTAGATTTTTTTCTTACATAAAAGCTATGTCATAGACATCACATTCCCTAAAAGTACACCACTTAAAATAGTAAGCATTGTTTTATGGTTACTTTTAATTTTAAGCGTATGGCAATTCTAAAAAACTAAACTGAACTTTTTGACTGTAATTTAAACCACACTTCTTTTACCTTATACATTTTAACTTTCAGATAAAGCATTGTAACAGTGCTAGCAAATATATACTATAAATGTTAAAGGACGGCCTTAATATAGACTGTGAATATTTCAAGACTATAGAAACGTTGTTAGGAATGTTATCTCAATTCATACTGCAAAAGGGTAGTTATCTGGGAGTATGGGTCCTAATAGTCTGGCATATGTGCTGAAACTCATTTAATTACGTTATTTAAGATTATTATCATCAACCAACTCCTAACAAAGGTAATTCAGATTTAATATAGAAATATAATTATTTATCCTTAAATCCACAGGACTAATTTATATAATAAATGTATGCTTGTATTTTCAAGAATAACTGCACATAAGATGTAGCTTCATTTAAAAAAAAAAAATATTCTTAATTAACATTCTAACTGTAAAACTCAAATACATTATAAAACAGTATAACAGAGTATATTTATGCCAACAGGTTTTGTTTACTGTGTTAACATGGGTGATATAGCATAGATGTTCATACAATACATTACATTCATTGCCTGCTTTATAAATATACAAGTCAGTGTGTGTGTTTCTGTGTTGATCAGCTATTGTGTAGTGTAAGTGTGTGTGTGTGATTCAGTTTCACCTATTGTTAAAGGTGTGTGACTGTATATACGGGTGGGAGTTGTGGGGAAAGAGAGAGATAGACCCTCAGGTTAAACTCCATTTTAAGCATTCAAAACACATTTCACTCTTCCATCCATTTCACAAAATCTCACACTATAAACTTTTATTTATCTCACTTTTAAACTTCTATTTATCTCACATATAAACTTCCACCATTTATTTACATATACACTTCCAGTTATCTCACATATAAACTTCTAACATCACAGGAAAGACATTATTTACCTCACACAGGAGCCATTTTGTCTAATCGTGATAATCACATTAGCTTACAATGGCAGCCATCTTGCAAGCCTGAGATTATATTGATGTCATATTAACTAACTTCATTTTTCCAGCAATAAACCACATTATTTAAAAATTCACATTACAAACTACTTTCAGTCATTCCACACTCTTTTCCAAACATCACTCAAACTCCGGGTGGCAAATGTATTATGCTCTGATTTCTGCAACTCGCTGATAATCCGCAAGATTGACAGCTAAATTTAAAACAGCAATGTCTTTACAGGCAAAACTTGCCCTTAAAGACATTGCCGTTTTAAATTTAGCTGTATTCTGATTTTACTGTAGAGACAAAATGGGAATGAATTTCCTTTTAAAAAACCCAGCATAGCAACCATCAGAAGCAAGAAAAAGCTAATGATTAAACTATAGAAAGGTACATATCAAGTGATTTCCTGTGAGCAATATTAAGTACCAGGATTGTTAAATGACTGCAATTGTTGTTGTGACTGGATCACATATAAATAACTTATGGTATCAATTTATTTAAGAGAAATAGCGCAGGGTGCTTATTTATATAAATTGCCAATGCACTTAATTTTAATATTGTATATATTTTGAGATAAGAAATCGTTATTTCTAAGACCAGGGTAGAAACTCGTTTTTCTGTTTAACCTTGCTACAGGATATGCCTATTTCTGATGTATATATCTGATACAATGAGCCTTTGTTTACAAAGCCTTTTGTCTATTGTGATGTGGGGAAACTGGCTTGTTTTTGGTTTTTGTTGTTCTGTGTGAATATGTATTCTGAACGGTCTGAAGAATGGCCCCATGCTAATTAGATCTTTTGATGTGTGAAGGTCCAACATTGGAGGCAGGAACTGTAAATTAAGACTGGCTCCTAGATTCTCTGCATCTGAAAACTGGATGCAGGACATGACACCGTTTCCAGAATTTCACATATAAGTGTAAATAGTAATTGTTAGCTTTCCAATGCATGTAAATCCATGTTTGTGTAAATATAGTACATCCTGAATCTAAAAATAGCCTGTGTCTGAACTGTATAAAAGGCACTAGCTTGTATTTGAAATTTGTTCTTCTGATTTCAACATCTCACCTGATCACTGGTACCTCAAACCAGTGAGCGCTAATAAACATCTTGCTTCAAAGACCTGCTTTAAAAATTCTTCAATATCGCTGTATTCCTGTGACCTGCAGATTAGACCCTAAAACTAATCCGTTCTTCAGCTGTTCTGAGGTTTGGACCCAAGATTTCCAGTACCACCACTCTGCCTGCTACCCATGCAGCCCTGGTCAGTGTTATTGGCCAGGGGGCGATCCATCCACAGCAACTCTGATCTATAGTGAGAGGTCAGGAGTACCAGCCCAGGTACACTAGCAACAACGTACGCTAGCAGCGTCAGTCACCCAGAAGAAACCCGGTTCTGGATGCCGGAATAGGAGTCCAGTGGTGGCAGCCTTTGTAAGCACCTCCTACTGCAGCAACAGGGCTCATTTTGGATAAGAAAAGGGAATGGTGGCAAAGTAAGCCCAGCCGGTTCCAAGCAACAACAGACAGGGTGGCATAGGCGGTCCAACCTGTCACAGTTGTCGTTTCCAGTCCACTACTTCACGGGTGTCCATTAAAGTAGAATTCATTTCTTCCTTATTCATAATACATATTAGAGTTTCCCTATTGGCCAAGAATGATCCATTCTTTTTCTACATATGAGCAATATGTATGAAGTATCCATACGTGTGTTGCACAAGTCAATTGTTGGAATTGTTTGCTCCTGGAAATCAATGCCTAATAGCATTTCAGATGTGGGCATAGTGAGGCCCAACATTTACAAACATAACTCACTAGTTTAGCCCAGATGGCAAAGATGACTGGGTATGTACTGTAAAGTTACTATTTCTGGGCATCCTATAAAGTATTAAAGAAAACTTCATGGAAAAAGACAAAGAAGTCTCTAGGGGAACAGGTTCATCCTATACAACGATTTTTAATATGTCTATATTAGGCCTACCTGGTATTCACATTTAAATATAGCTGCACAGCAAACCTACCAATTTTCCAAAACAAATTTCATTCCCATGTTTCTATATATGAGAATTTGTTTTTCTTTTGAGTGGTTATGGGAGATGATGACCACCAGTTGAGGTATGTGCCACTGCAGTGGTTGACATACAGGTCTGGGTTATAAAAGGGGAATATTTTCAAGGATTGAAAGAACGTTTGAAAAAAATATTTCCTTGATTTGTTGGTATTGACATCTAAAAAAGGATATAAAGTTGGGCAGTGAATGATCATTTTACCATCAGAGATGATTACTTGCAAATAAATTACATTTATATTTTTTGTTGTCCACCCGTAATGTATTTATATGAATTTATAGCTGGCTTGTAGCCTACCTCTTTGGCCAATAGCTCAAGAACAAATCATTTTATTACTACACATTAGGATAATATATAGCCCTAGATAGCACACCTCCAAAAAGGAATTTGCAACCAAATGAGCCTTGGGTGTATTATTTGCCTATTGCATGACTATACATATGAAGTAATATGAACTATAAAGAACAATTTAAAGCTAAAAAGACAAATGCTCCATGACATTTCCAGTGTCATCTGTATAGAAATTAAGTCTACAATTCCTTTTCCCATAAATATGCCATACAAAGCATTGCCACTGCTGACAATGTTATCAGTCTGTTTTCACTGTTATTCTATGTGCAGTTCTGTGCCTCTAGGAATATAAATTGAGTCTAGTATTAAGATATATGAAATGCAATAAATATGTTCCAATGAAAATACAATATACTGTAAAGTCCTATCAGTATCTGTATATTTACTTTACATCTATACATTTTCATGCCATTAAATGCTTTATTTCCTCCAATAGAACATGTCTTTTTCTCAGTAGCTTTGCAAACACCAATTCCACAGAACCCTATTCCCACAGAAAATAAATGGACATGATTTAGCTTTTGATTCCTTTGTGTGCCGAGTTCCATCAGTTGTGTTGACATTTGTACATATGGCCAGAGAGTCTATAAACATTTACTGCTCTCAAGCTCCATCAGAAAATCATTACATGGTTATTGTTCCCCTCTGTCCCGCTATGTTTGTTTAGCAAACAGGAATGCAATTTCATTGCACTGCCCAGCTATTAATTATAGACAAACTGCAGTAATAATTAATGAATTATTATTATTACACAATTACATATCTTTCATGTTTCATAGATTTTATTGGCAAGACAGATGATGACATTTTCACATTAAACATCCACCAAGGTTATTATAGAATATACAGATGTAGCTGGCGTTAAGCTGACAACAGGCGCACCACGCTGTCATTCATGTGACACATCTTAGGAGGTGTAAATACATTACACGTTGCCATGGTCTCAATGACCTTTTCTAACATGCAGTAGCATTTTCTATCACCATAATGCTGGATTTTTCATAGATACTGTAGGTAACCCAATAAAAATAAATAAAATAGGCAGCATGCCACCCCCCTCCTCTCCCCCAAAAAATAAATATATTACCAACATCAGTGCTGTAGACTGGGCTAAATGCCACTAAAGCATGGGGACAATGGGTGTGATGTCCGAGGTGCCCACTCCCTCCTTTGCTCGAATCACGGGGAAAATAATTTTATTTATCATTAAAAAAAAGTTCAGCAATAAGCTGCATATCACCTACCTTCAGAGATTAAAGGGGTCACCTTTAGTCCCTCCTTTATCTATAATGTTTGTGAAAGTAGGGGCTATGTAGACTGTAGCTGCAGTACACAGTCCTACCTTGCCACCGGTCACGGCAGGACCATCTTTCCTCCACACCTATTGCCATAGAGAAGGTAGTGCACGCCCACTTAACTTGCAAAGTGCCTACCCTGACTTCTCCTCCTTGTCTGCTTTCAATAGAGGTATGTTTGTTTTCTAAGGTTGCTCTGTCTTCCCATGTGTGTTTCATTTACAGTATTTGCATATGATTAAACAGATATTAGTGTTAAGATATTAGAGTTGATTAATCATAATGAGCATGAGCTAACGGAATTAAGCCAATTAATATTGTGTTATACAATTACTGACTTTTAACTAGTAGAACGAGGCCATTATATTAATTTTATTTGGCCATTTATTTCATGAACATCATAACTTCATCACCCCCTTTCCATATGTATTCAGGCTGTTGTTCTGCATATTTTGTCGGAGATCAATGTGAATGGCAAGACAAATAATTCCATAATAGAAAACAGTTTAATATTGAGTGACTTACACACAAATGGGTGGGGAGCTTTTCTTGAGTACATGCAAACACATACAATAGGAGATGTTCGCCTTTATTATTGTATAATTTAATGTTTTAAGGGTTATCAAAATATCCATTGTAAATTGTAAGTAATATTTCCATTATTTATGAATCTAGAATTCTGTAGATCATGAATCCTTCTTTATATGCGCAATGACCCCTACTTGTCTTCCAAGCGCATTTCAAAGTTCATACCCAGATTATGATCTTTGGAAACACCCCCATAAAACCAATCTGCATTTAGTTATCGGGTGAGAGAATGCTTCATAAAATGTGATGCAAATAAACTGTATAACATATATAAAAATATTGCGTGTTACATAAAATTTCTCGCGCTGTGCGTAACTTGTGTCGATATTGTGAGCTGCACACTTGCACACCCTTATTTTTTCTGGAGGCAGTTTTCACATATAATACAATAGGGGTGTGGAGACGCAACCTAAATGATGATCAAATGTCTACAATGAATTTTGACTACAGAAGATGGACATGTGAACTGGGTTTTTATGGAATAGGACACTGATGTAGAAATCACTGAATTAGGAACTTCTTTTCATGTAACATTAAACACTGTACATGTGTGTTTGTTGCTTTGTGGACTTGGCAATAATTACCTGTCTACTACTTTGTGTTCAATAGTTGTTCATTGATTTTTCTTAAAGTGAACTAGTAGGTAAATTGAACATTTCAATTAAATGGACAAGATTTTGTATAGCGCAGAGGATTCTCGGAGCGGACAAAATGCCGTTAAGCTAATAGGTAGCAATAGGACTAATTTAAAGTATCAATTAAGGTAAAATCACAGTGCAAAGTTTAACTGCAGTACTTCCTTAAGAAGCCTTTTCCATTGTGTTTCTATATGTTTGTGTGTTTGTTGTGATTTATAGTGACAGCGAATTTGTTATGTGGTATCCTTGGTAGCTGCAAAGGCAGCAGTTGTGCTATGATGTGAGCTGATTTTCCTGTGCCAGCTGTCCTTACCTAGAATTAACTGATCTAATATGGCGTATGAAAGGAAATGTACTAAAATTATCAGTAGTCGCAAAAGAACTGTATAGGTTTACCTTTCTTTTTTGTCTTTTTTTTATTATACATGCATTTACTTATTTTATAGCTGATTTTCATATAACCCAGGGAGCAGGTTTGTAAAAAATAAACCTAATTGGAGCCCTTTGGGTCTGCATCACCTCCAGGGTTGGGACTAGCATACCAAGCACTTCAGCACACATTGATATCTACTTGTTGGCACCATTGCCAATCCAGCACTGCAAAGGGGGTAAGTGCAGAACACTTTGTGACTGCATCGTGCGACATTGACTGGGGCTAAGCAGCACATGCTCACAACAGTTGGAGAGCTTCCACTAGCCAATAAATAAATGTAGGCAAATGCCAGAGTTGCCAGGTTGCCAATCCTGGCCTTGTCTCCACATTCAAACAAGGTGGTTTTCCATTGCAAACCCCTATGAGATTGAACATGAGAAATTCTGCCATAGCAATTAAGTGAACTGTTGGTGGTTGACTTAACCACAGCTGAGACAGTTTAGTGCAAGGTTATGCTTTACAATTTTCTACATATACGCATTAGTTTTAGAGATTGTCTGCTTGTCAAATTCATGAACCTGATATACTTATTCTATCCTTTCTTTACACTGACATGTTTCATTTACTATTCTCTGCATTCTGGCCTCAGCTCTTCTTATGTACATAAGGATGCAGAAAAATACTTGAAAAAAACTGTTTTATGTAATAAACACGATTTACTTAGATATTGACTATTGTCCATTGTGAGACATAATATAGCAATTGAAACACATTCACTGGGAATTTTTACAATTTTGTCGGTTTGAGCCCAAACTGATAAAACTAGAATAATAATTAGTTTTAAGCTTGAGCTTATTCTTAAGTATCCCGCAGAGACACATTAAAGTCACTACTGGAAAATGATGTCTTCCTTTGATGCTTTTCTAAAAGGAATAATCTCTCTGTAGGGGCCTGGAAAGCAGTGGACACTGCTATTTGTCATTATTGAGGTATATTATCCACAGTAGCCTGAATGTAGCTGCTGTGTTAAGCCTCCAAAATGTAAACTGTTAAATTCCACTTTATATTGCAATGGATGAAGTGGTGTTTTTGTCCCATGCAATACATCATATTTCTATATAAATATATATATTGTCATAAGATCATAGTGGAGTTACCGCCTTCTGAGGTAGGCTGCTGCACTTCAGACAGATCAGCCAAGGATATCACACAAGTCAATTGTTTTGGTTTAACTAGTCGCAGCTAGTTTTATTCACCATGTTTAAAACAAACAGAACAGAAACAAAAGTTCCTAGCATGTCTGGCTTCTTACTATCACACAGGAACACCCTCTCTCAAATGAGGGTCCTTATGTCCCACGCACATACAAAATACAGGAGTTACTGGTCACCATTTGCAATGTCCCTCAGGGTGCATTCAACCTCCTCCCCAGGTCTGAGAGAGAGAGATGAAATTGCCTAGCAGCTTTTTATCAGCATCTTGCAGGTGCAACTCCAGATTGCCAGCACTTACTAGCTGGTTATAAAACCTGAAATGAGCCCTATAAATGGAGCCCACCATTCTCTCTCCATTTATACCCCAGGAACCCTTACCAGCTTTTCTTACAGCTGAAGACACTCTTGAGGAAGCTTTTCCTCCCAAATACATGCAATCTCCCTGGGGGTTAAAAGCATATAAGACGGACAGCCTGGACACATATGCCTGCCATTTGACACTTTCCCAATGTTTGTCTCACAATAATATATATATAAGAGATATATATAAGAAGGAACCAGTTCAAGATTATATTATTGGACTAACCATTTTATTTCTGGACTACCTATCATTTCTGTACTGGTATTGTGTCATAGCGCCATCTGTGTCTTTTCTGTTTGTATATATATATATATATATATATATATATATATATATATATATATATATATATAAAAATATTTTTTTTATTAAGTTTCCCACTTCCTTGTAGACCTGCACACTTATTTTCTGAATATTTGCAGCTGTTATTGTCCATACACACAGGGTTTTGCTATGTACCCACATATAGGAATGCTGCTCTTCTCTGCTCTATCATTATGTGAATAACACATACATGAAACTGTATTTCAAATGTTTTGTGCACATTAGTCAGACTCCTACCAGGACTCTTCTCGATATTTAATGACTTATCCTTTAAGTTTATTCTGCATTGTAAAAGCCACTACTTATTTGAAGATTAGTATGTCCACTTACATATCTGCATTAAGGGCAGCTTTACTGACTGGTAAAGATGACACTCTGATGACCCAACATTTTGTGGACTTGAATCATCCCTTGTCTTCACTACACATTGTTGGCATTTGAATAAGTAACTGAACTATGCACTTTATAAGATCTTGCAGTTGTTGCCCAGGGTGTTAAATGTTTTTTCCTGCTGATAGACATTCAAATTGTTGCTACTTTGGCTGTCATTGCATGATTTGTACAGTTTTTTTTTATTTTTGACAAATGTTTATTTTATTTTTTACAATATTCAGTGGCTCACACAGTTGCTCATATTTTTATGACAATAATGTATTACATTATTTATTACAATTTTATCGCTTGATTATTTTTATGTTTCATTCAACTCCATTCCATAGATTCCAGATATTAGTCTACTCTGCCTTCAGTATGCTCTTCAAACACCCCAACACACCTCCAACCTCAGTTTGGTATTTTCTATTTATTTGCCTTGGACACTCAGAAATATTTATATTTATGATATTTAGCACTTAGGCAAATGTTTTCAGATGCAAGTGTACTGTAGTCTCAGTGACTCTAGATACAGTATAGTCATATCAGGGGCAGGCTGGCATCTGACCCCTGGGTTGGTCCCATAGTGGGTTTACTTGGGTTGGGTCACTGGGCCACTTGCTTATTTTTTCATTTAAAATAGGCTGCTGAGTGAAGTCTTTGCCAGCCCTCCTTGAGTCTTATCCTTTCTCCAAGTCCAACCCCACTGGAGAGCAGAAGCAGAACTCCAATGTTGTGTTGCTGGATCTTTACACTTCTGAGAAACTGTTTAGTCACACAAAATTTCACCACAACTTCACTCATCTCTGTTCAGCTGTTAGAGATTTATTTTTCTCATAACCATTTTGTTTATCCTCATGTCTTTTTACATGCAAAATGCGAAGCCAGTAAAAAAAAATCAGTCAGAAAGTATATATCTGTTTATGTCTTTTGTCTGAAATGGTACAGCATTCAGAATATAACAAATGCAAAGTTTTAATCAATGTGATACCTTTAGGGCATTTCATAGTAATAATCTTAGTTATGTTCATATGGAGCACAAAGATCTGTCTCCCATCTTGACAATGGTGTCCACTGTGATCTAATGATGACAGGAAGTGGGGCATCCTCCAGCCATCTGCATTACTCTGCTGACCATGCACAGACAAAAAGCTAGGCTCCCAGCATATTCTTCCAGGGACAATTGAACTGTAAAGACATTTATAACTAGAGCTGCCTCCTACTTTGTGTAAACTTACTTATATAAAGATATATAAAGTGAGTAGAGGCACAAAATATATATGAGCAACCTATCCTCTGACATTACCCACAATATATGCTTATTACCACCTGCATATATTAATGTACTATAATAGTGTTAAGTAAATTAACTGCATAAACTTGTCAAACTTCCTGTCTGTTACAAGTTCTGAAATAAAACCAACAAGTCTAAAAGCTTCTTGTGGTTTAACATCTACCACCAACAACGCTGACACCTATTACACATATAGCAGCACAACTTGCCTGGTAATAGGTTATCTGCCAATA
Organism: Mixophyes fleayi; assembly: GCF_038048845.1. Taxonomy (NCBI): domain Eukaryota; kingdom Metazoa; phylum Chordata; class Amphibia; order Anura; family Limnodynastidae; genus Mixophyes; species Mixophyes fleayi. The sequence goes on along the minus strand of NC_134405.1, from coordinate 155,615,546 downwards.
AGGTAAACAGGTAACTCTGAGCAACTTAAGATAATACAGCACTTGATGAACACAATGATAGGAAGCTTTACTCATGCATCTAATGTAAAGTTTAATATTACTATGCAGAGCTGAATTTTACACCCATGTTCAATTAAACTGGAGCTATTTCTTTATCACCCTTTGTGTGCCACAGGAGGTCCTGTCTTCATTAAAATGCACTATACTTTAAACTCTACCAGACAAATTCCTCACATAAGACATTACATGTTTACGAGTATATGAAACATATCAACCAATTCCCTTCACAAATATTATTTTTTGAATTGGAAATGCATTTGAATCAAACACAGTATGAGGACATTTTAATGAATCTAATGGTGTTCCACAGTGCTCCTTTGAAGCCATATCGGACTAAATTGCACTAGAAGAAGCTGGAGTCTTGCATATAGTCCAGTTCACCATCTGACATTATCATGAAGGTGAAAATCTCCACAGGGACAATCAACCTGCTGGTGCTGGATCATCAAGCGTTGGCAGCTGGAAGCAGTTTCCACGGTAACCATGCTGCTTGCCATTTTGGCTACAATAAAAAGAGAATAAGCCCAGTTTATAAATAATCTGAAATGATTGGCACATTGAAATGAGGAATGCAAGATGCAAATTTATTAGGGAGATTCTGGATTATAAATTTCAATTATTCAACAAGATTCTTTGTAAGATGTTTGTATATTATATATGTGCAACTTAGTATGCAATCTTTACTTTTGGGCAACAATATATAAAACAAAACATTATGCTTTGTTCTAATGGTTTGATATTGTAATTGCATATTGCTGTTTTCTTTATTGTAGTGTCAATTATATTTCAATGCTGGAGTCTCAAAACCTTTTATAATCTTTTCTTGCTGTGTGTTTTTTGCTTTATAGATTCCTTCATTTAAAACTCTAGGACATATTCAATTAAGCCACAACATGACGGCTACACGTGGCTGCGCATTTTGTTTGTTATTACGGTACCGTAAAATCTGTGTTGCGGTAAAGCAAAGTGCCTTCGGGTCCGTTCTGGAAGCACTTCACCCTTAATAAAGGGCAGACTGTAAGTTCCTTATTTTAATTGCTTATTGTTTATATGTGAAGTTTTGATAATATGCCAACAATAAAATAATGTAGACATACAATATTAAGTAATTAAACCATATAGGAGAAACAGATTATAAATGTAAAGATTTTTTTTATTTGCGCAAATAGCTTCAAAATAATTTGTACATGCAGACAGATTACAGACTGCATATATAGTCAGAGGTGGTGTACAATGTTTACAAACAAGACTGTAACACAATGCAGTAAAGTTTTTGATCCAACAGTATATAAAAATTGCTAATATTCCTACTAGATAGGCAGAAGTGTGAAGGATAGAGAAACGTTCAGTGCTGGACAGGGGGCTTTTAAGCTGTCCACATTGTGCAATATGGTTGCTCATTTTGGCCATCTTGGAACATGCTGGTTGATAATTGTACCATGTGCTAGCTCCAAGATGATTGTTGTACAGTGATAAAAATCTGATCTGTCTGGATTAGATTTGAAATGAGAAGAACAGAGAAACCTTATCACTGTCTGTTTTCAACATCCGAAAAACACAACTTGCTCATTCTTCCTTTTTATTTCTGATGAAAGTCCAATGGCAGTTATATTGTATGCAAAAGGAAGCAAAAAATATTCATCAGAAATTAAATTATATTAAACAGAAACATGATCCCTTCCACGTGTCACTGCCAGCTTAGTTATCTGAAAATAAAAGGGTTTTAAACAAAACTTGTACGGAAGAAAAAGGGGCTTAATTGCAGTGAACGTCAGAGTCTCAATGTAGATTTTTAAAGGGAACAATTTCGACTTAGTATTTTAATTACCAAAAAGTAAACCTGTGATGGACATCCCTTAGATCCATGAGGTTATAGGAAACAATATCACTGCCAGTTTAGCTTTGACTAAGGGAAAGAAAATATATTGACTTGAGTTTACTCTGTTTAAACAGACAATTAACTAGAAATATCTTTATTTTATATTTTACAAACACTAGTGGGTTTATATAGAGCTGACAAATTTACATACAGAATGGTCATTCCAGAGAAATTATAATTTCATCCACATTTGGTGGAGTCCCATTATGCTGATAGTAGACATGTGGAGTCACACTATGGTAGTACAAGAAATGTGAAGTCACTTTATGATAGTACAAGAAATGTGGAGTCACACTATGTTGATGCAATAAATGTAGAGTCACACTATGCTGATAGAAGAAATGTGGAGTCACACTATGGTAGTACAAGAAATGGGGAGTCACACTCTGCTGATGCAATAAATGTGAAGTCACTATATGGTAGTACAAGAAATGTGAAGTCACTCTATGGTAGTACAAGAAATGTGAAGTCACTCTTTGGTAGTACAAGAAATGTGAAGTCACTCTATGGTAGTACAAGAAATGTAGATTCACACTATGCTGATGCAATAAATGTGGAGTCACACTATGATGATAGAAGAAATGTGGAGTCACACTATGCTGATAGAAGAAATGTGGAGTCACACTATGCTGATAGAAGAAATGTGGAGTCACACTATGGTAGTTCAAGAAATGTGGAGTCACACTCTGCTGATGCAATAAATGTAGAGTCACACTCTGCTGATAGAAGAAATGTGGAGTCACACTATGATAGTACAAGAAATGGGGAGTCACACTCTGCTGATGCAATAAATGTGAAGTCACTATATGGTAGTACGAGAAATGTGAAGTCACTATATGGTAGTACAAGAAATGTGAAGTCACTCTATGGTAGTACAAGAAATGTGAAGTCACTCTATGGTAGTACAAGAAATGTGAAGTCACTCTATGGTAGTACAAGAAATGTGAAGTCACTCTATGGTAGTACAAGAAATGTGAAGTCACTCTATGGTAGTACAAGAAATGTAGATTCACACTATGCTGATGCAATAAATGTGGAGTCACACTATGATGATAGAAGAAATGTGGAGTCACACTATGCTGATAGAAGAAATGTGGAGTCACACTATGCTGATAGAAGAAATGTGGAGTCACACTATGGTAGTTCAAGAAATGTGGAGTCACACTCTGCTGATGCAATAAATGTAGAGTCACACTCTGCTGATAGAAGAAATGTGGAGTCACACTATGGTAGTACAAGAAATGGGGAGTCACACTCTGCTGATGCAATAAATGTGAAGTCACTATATGGTAGTACAAGAAATGTGAAGTCACTATATGGTAGTACAAGAAATGTGAAGTCACTCTATGGTAGTACAAGAAATGTGAAGTCACTCTATGGTAGTACAAGAAATGTGAAGTCACTCTATGGTAGTACAAGAAATGTGAAGTCACTCTATGGTAGTACAAGAAATGTGAAGTCACTCTATGGTAGTACAAGAAATGTGAAGTCACTCTATGGTAGTACAAGAAATGTGAAGTCACTCTATGGTAGTACAAGAAATGTGAAGTCACTCTATGGTAGTACAAGAAATGTAGATTCACACTATGCTGATGCAATAAATGTGGAGTCACACTATGATGATAGAAGAAATGTGGAGTCACACTATGCTGATAGAAGAAATGTGGAGTCACACTATGCTGATAGAAGAAATGTGGAGTCACACTATGGTAGTTCAAGAAATGTGGAGTCACACTCTGCTGATGCAATTAATGTAGAGTCACACTCTGCTGATAGAAGAAATGTGGAGTCACACTATGGTAGTACAAGAAATGGGGAGTCACACTCTGCTGATGCAATAAATGTGAAGTCACTATATGGTAGTACAAGAAATGTGAAGTCACTCTATGGTAGTACAAGAAATGTGAAGTCACTCTATGGTAGTACAAGAAATGTGAAGTCACTCTATGGTAATACAAGAAATGTAGATTCACACTATGCTGATGCAATAAATGTGGAGTCACACTATGATGATAGAAGAAATGTGGAGTCACACTATGCTGATAGAAGAAATGTGGAGTCACACTATGCTGATAGAAGAAATGTGGAGTCACACTATGGTAGTTCAAGAAATGTGGAGTCACACTCTGCTGATGCAATAAATGTAGAGTCACACTCTGCTGATAGAAGAAATGTGGAGTCACACTATGGTAGTACAAGAAATGGGGAGTCACACTCTGCTGATGCAATAAATGTGAAGTCACTATATGGTAGTACGAGAAATGTGAAGTCACTATATGGTAGTACAAGAAATGTGAAGTCACTCTATGGTAGTACAAGAAATGTGAAGTCACTCTATGGTAGTACAAGAAATGTGAAGTCACTCTATGGTAGTACAAGAAATGTGAAGTCACTCTATGGTAGTACAAGAAATGTAGATTCACACTATGCTGATGCAATAAATGTGGAGTCACACTATGATGATAGAAGAAATGTGGAGTCACACTATGCTGATAGAAGAAATGTGGAGTCACACTATGCTGATAGAAGAAATGTGGAGTCACACTATGGTAGTTCAAGAAATGTGGAGTCACACTCTGCTGATGCAATAAATGTAGAGTCACACTCTGCTGATAGAAGAAATGTGGAGTCACACTATGGTAGTACAAGAAATGGGGAGTCACACTCTGCTGATGCAATAAATGTGAAGTCACTATATGGTAGTACAAGAAATGTGAAGTCACTATATGGTAGTACAAGAAATGTGAAGTCACTCTATGGTAGTACAAGAAATGTGAAGTCACTCTATGGTAGTACAAGAAATGTGAAGTCACTCTATGGTAGTACAAGAAATGTGAAGTCACTCTATGGTAGTACAAGAAATGTGAAGTCACTCTATGGTAGTACAAGAAATGTGAAGTCACTCTATGGTAGTACAAGAAATGTGAAGTCACTCTATGGTAGTACAAGAAATGTGAAGTCACTCTATGGTAGTACAAGAAATGTAGATTCACACTATGCTGATGCAATAAATGTGGAGTCACACTATGATGATAGAAGAAATGTGGAGTCACACTATGATGATAGAAGAAATGTGGAGTCACACTATGATGATAGAAGAAATGTAGAGTCACACTCTGCTGATAGAAGAAATGTGGAGTCACACTATGGTAGTTCAAGAAATGTGGAGTCACACTCTGCTGATGCAATTAATGTAGAGTCACACTCTGCTGATAGAAGAAATGTGGAGTCACACTATGGTAGTACAAGAAATGGGGAGTCACACTCTGCTGATGCAATAAATGTGAAGTCACTATATGGTAGTACAAGAAATGTGAAGTCACTCTATGGTAGTACAAGAAATGTGAAGTCACTCTATGGTAGTACAAGAAATGTGAAGTCACTCTATGGTAGTACAAGAAATGTAGATTCACACTATGCTGATGCAATAAATGTGGAGTCACACTATGATGATAGAAGAAATGTGGAGTCACACTATGCTGATAGAAGAAATGTGGAGTCACACTATGCTGATAGAAGAAATGTGGAGTCACACTATGGTAGTTCAAGAATTGTGGAGTCACACTCTGCTGATGCAATAAATGTAGAGTCACACTCTGCTGATAGAAGAAATGTGGAGTCACACTATGGTAGTACAAGAAATGGGGAGTCACACTCTGCTGATGCAATAAATGTGAAGTCACTATATGGTAGTACAAGAAATGTGAAGTCACTATATGGTAGTACAAGAAATGTGAAGTCACTCTATGGTAGTACAAGAAATGTGAAGTCACTCTATGGTAGTACAAGAAATGTGAAGTCACTCTATGGTAGTACAAGAAATGTGAAGTCACTCTATGGTAGTACAAGAAATGTGAAGTCACTCTATGGTAGTACAAGAAATGTGAAGTCACTCTATGGTAGTACAAGAAATGTGAAGTCACTCTGTGGTAGTACAAGAAATGTGAAGTCACTCTATGGTAGTACAAGAAATGTGAAGTCACTCTATGGTAGTACAAGAAATGTAGATTCACACTATGCTGATGCAATAAATGTGGAGTCACACTATGATGATAGAAGAAATGTGGAGTCACACTATGATGATAGAAGAAATGTGGAGTCACACTATGATGATAGAAGAAATGTAGAGTCACACTCTGCTGATAGAAGAAATGTGGAGTCACACTATGGTAGTACAAGAAATGTGGAGTCACACTATGCTGATGCAATAAATGTAGAGTCACACTATGCTGATAGAAGAAATGTGGAGTCACACTCTGCTGATGCAATAAATGTAGAGTCACACTATGCTGATAGAAGAAATGTGGAGTCATACTCTGCTGGTACAAGAAATGTGAAGTCACTCTATGGTAGTACAAGAAATGCGAAGTCACTCTATGGTAGTACAAGAAATGTGAAGTCACTATATGGTAGTACAAGAAATGTGAAGTCACTCTATGGTAGTACAAGAAATATAGATTCACACTATGCTGATGCAATAAATGTGGAGTCACACTATGATGATAGAAGAAATGTGGAGTCACACACTGCTGATACAAGAAATATGGAGTCCCAGTGTCTTGGGAACTAGACAGTGGTGTGACATACCTGGCCAAAGAGGTTTGGATTGGATTTGAGTGTCATGTGATGGGCTCACATCCTTCCCTGGCACAACCTCCTCGACCACGTACGTCCAGCTGCTGTTCAGTCCCCCTGCTACACAGTGGTAAATATTGCGGTGTGTTTGTAACCCTTTAATAGGCATAGGAAAGTTATTCTTTAAGACACATATTTTTTTCTGCACAATTTAAACAGACTTACCTTCTCCACGTTCCAACGCTGTCTCCTCTGTGCTGTAGTCGGCACTTCTGGGTAGCGGGTCAGATGACTCGCCTGTCAGGGCAGACTTTTCAAACTTGCCTCTCTATATAATCTCGGCTCTAACACTGATTCAGTGTCAGTGCAACATGTTTGCTGAGCTTCTGACTCCCCGTTTTCTGCTCCTTAGTTTTTTTTGTAACTATCAGGCATCTCCTTATGACTGGAGAGGTGGCCGAGTACAGGGCATATTCCCATAATTGCCACCAGTGGTGGAAGTGGAAATTTAGAAGCGGCGGTATGGAAAACGTAAATTAATGAAATTTGATAATATTGCAGTCAAGGCGAAGTGGAGGAATGGCATAACACTGTATACAAGCCCACTTCTACCACTGATTGTCACACACTGTCATCCCTTGATACGCCTTTTAGGGGGTGTATCTCTTGTGGGTGCTGGAGGGTTGGTGCAATGAAATGCAATGATGATGATGATTATCGGCTGCACTGTCTAGCTGCTTCTAACTAAGTATTGACCTCTCCAGCTGGTTTGGGCTACAGCAGGAAAAAACATTCCCATTGGAGTTTTAGGGGAAAACAACAGATGTTAGTGATTAATTTAATTTGTATGTTTTATTTTTGATTGTATGTAATTACATTTTATATTGAACATGCAACCGGTTGTAATCACTTTAACGGTGCTGATAACACCGACAGTGACTACCACGACCCCAAAAAAACGAAAGTGACTTGGGCGACTGATAATAAAAGATGACTGACCTTAAGAATGACAGAAGAAGTCCCCGACAGTCTCCAAACAAATCCCGATCACCTGTAAGAACGGCATCTTGTTTTGACGTCATAATCAATTGCGACCTGTATATCACTATTTTTAAAGCGGCAATGCCGCTTGTCATCCGACCTAACTCTTACAATTACGCCAAAGTGTCCAGTCTAACATATGCATGTAAATATTCTTTCTTTATGTGCTTCTCTTTCATATGTATCCACCTCTAAATAAGCCCCTAGGAGTTAGGAGTACAGCCAGTTAGAAAGTGAGTTTTGCACCTTACCAAAATTATATCTGCAATGCAGATGGGACAAATTTAAAATGTGTGGACAAATGTACAGTTGGGAAGCGGGGCCAGGTTGTAGTCCATCTCTAAACTGCACTGTAAAAATACAGCTGCCTTGTAAAATTTGTGTGTTACATGCAAATGCAGGCAGTATGTTCCCTGCATACAAAAAAATGCGTTTGCACTCTGCAGCTGTATTTGTTCATAACTTGAAATGCGGCCCAGAGTGTGTATCTTGGGTCTCGGAAGCATGGTGAACAGTCTATATAAATAACAAGTACCAAACAAATAAATTGCGTAGGCTTTCCAGGCCCTCCTAGTGGCTTTCCTCGCCTCTGTTGGCTGACCATGCTCCTTTAGCGGCACACACACACTATTTTAAGGCCCTTACATTCCTCCAGTGGGACCTTCATGACCTAGTTGCACACTGATGCCCCTTGCATAATGGTCGCGCTCACTTTGGTGGCATTTTGTGCAAACCCCCGTCTAAAAATCCTGTGTTATTCTCTGCAGAGCTATATGCACAGTTTACCGAGTATGGAATGCAATCTTGAGGAGGGGGTTTGTATTTCCCGAGAAAAAATTCAAAATAGACAAATGCTAGCTTAGAGGAATAATAAGACTACATAGACTGCTCTGCCTGTTCTTCATAATTATCATCTGCTATTTATATAGTGCCGCTAATTCCGTAGCAATGTACAGAGAACTCACTCACATCAGTCTCTGCCTCATTGAAGCTTACAGTCTAAATTCCCTAACATACACACACACAGACCGAGAGAGACTAAGGTCAATTTAATAGCAGCCAATTAACCTACTAGTATGTTTATGTAGTGTTGGAGGAAACCGGAGCAACCGGAGCAAAGCCATGCAGACACGGGGAGAACATACAAACTCCACACAGATAAGGCCATGGTCAGGAATCAAACTCATGACCCCATTGCTGTGAAGCAGAAGTGCTAACCATTAAGCCACTGTGCTGCCGCCGAGCTGTTCTTTATGTCATGTAGCAAACATTCTATTTTAGCATTTGGACAAAAAGTGCTAGAGTCTTCTAATACTTCTAGACACACTTAAGTATTAGAATGGTGACTACATATCTTTACAAACAATTATATGATCTTACCTTACATTACATGCTTTGTATAAAAGCATGTTATTGAATAGAAATGGGGCTAATTTTTATATTTTCATTTAATCATAGATAAACCAGGTTTTCCTGCACAATGTAACATGTAATGTTACATATAACATATTTTGAAGGCATTTTTAGGGAGATCTTGAGAATGAATGGATGTGACTATTACAGCTGTACGGATCAGTGTGAGAATAGTGGCTGTATGGATTAGTGGAAAGACTGCAGTATTACATAGTATACCCTAATTAGTGTTTCCGCTGGTTATACAGAAGCCCAAACAAGACTAATTGAAGTAGCATCCAAGCTATACCCAGACCCAATCCTAATATTTGCTATTGTTCACCTGGCATGAAAAAACCTTTGGTAATGACTTTATAGTTTTTTTAGATTTTCTAAAATATCCAAATGTTTCTGTAAAATATTGATATTTTTACGTCTCTGAAAAACAGGGCCAAATTTAAGCACTATCCACGCCCTCCTAGTGGCTTCCTCGCCTCTGTTGGCTGAACATGCTCCTTTAGTGGCAGAAACACAGACACTTTCAAGGCCCTTACCATTACATTCCTCCAGTGGGACCTTCATGACCTAGTTGCACACTGATGCCCCTTGCATAATGGTCGTGCCCACTTTGGTGGCGTTTTGTGCAAACCCCCGTCTAAAAATCCTGCGTTATTCTCTGCAGAGCTATATGCACAGTTTACCGGGTATGGAATGCAATCTTGAGGAAGGGGTTTGTATTTCCTGAGAAAAAATTCCAAATGGACAAATGCTAGCTTAGAGGAATAATAAGACTACATAGACTGCTCTGCCTGTTCTTCAGAATTATCATCTGCTATTTATATAGTGCCGCTAATTCCGTAGCAATGTACAGAGAACTCACTCACATCATTCCCTGCCCCATTGGAGATTACAGTCTAAATTCCCTAACATCCACACACACAGACCGAGAGAGACTAAGGTCAATTTAATAGCAACCAATTAACCTACTAGTATGTAGTGTTGGAGGAAACCGGAGCAACCGGAGCAAAGCCATGCAGACACGGGGAGAACATACTCCACCCCCCCCCCCCCCCCCCGTGGGGTTCCCCACAGGGGCAGGGGGGGGAGGACTCGACGATCCAAAGCATTGGTGGTCAGTGGTTAGCAGCAGGCAGCCAATCGCTAGGCTGTCTGTTGCTGTGCAGCAGACAGGAAGCAGGAAGTCTTCCCTTCCTGTCTGCTGATCTGAGGAGTGAGGAGCGACGCTGGCCAGTACAACTACAGATAAGTGAAGGGGGGAACTGCCCTGCATATCTATAGGGAGGGGGGGAACTGACCTGCATATCTATAGGGAGAGGGGGGGAACTGCCCTGCATATCTATAGGGAGGGGGGGGAACTGCCCTGCATATCTATAGGGAGGGGGGGAAACTGCCCTGCATATCTATAGGGAGGGAGGGGGAACTGCCCTGCATATCTATAGGGAGGGGGGGAACTGCCCTGCATATCTATAGGGAGGGGGGGGAACTGCCCTGCATATCTATAGGGAGGGGGGGAACTGCCCTGCATATCTATAGGGAGGGGGGGAACTGCCCTGCATATCTATAGGGAGGGGGGGAACTGCCCTGCATATCTATAGGGAGGGGGGGAACTTCCCTGCATATCTATAGGGAGGGGGGGAACTGCCCTGCATATCTATAGGGAGTGGGGGGGAACTGTCCTGCATATCTATAGGGAGGGGGGAACTGCCCTGCATATCTATAGGGAGGGGGGGGAACTGCCCTGCATATCTATAAGGAGGGGGGGAACTGCCCTGCATATCTATAGGCGGGGGAACTGCCCTGCATATCTATAGGGAGGGGGGGACTGCCCTGCATATCTATAGGGAGGGGGGGAACTGCCCTACATATCTATAGGGAGGGGGGACTGCCCTGCATATCTATAGGGATGGGGCGGAACTGCCCTGCATATCTATAGGGAGGGGGGGAACTGCCCTGCATATCTATAGGGAGGGGGGGGGACTGCCCTGCATATCTATAGGGAGGGGGGGGAACTGCCCTGCATATCTATAGGGAGGGGGGGAACTGTCCTGCATATCTATAGGGAGGGGGGACTGCGCTGCATATCTATATTGAGGGGGGGGGGACTGCCCTGCATATCTATAGGGAGGGAGAGGGGGGCACTGCTATGCATATCTATAGGGAGGGAGAGAGGTTGATATGTGTGAAGGAGGGCAGAGGAGGGGGGCTGATATATGTGACTGGGGGAGTTTTGATGTGACGGGGGGGATAGCTACAGAGTGGGGGTAAGGAAAATAGCTGCAGGGGGGATGGATGCAGGGTGGGAGGTAAGGAAACTGGCTGCGGGGGGGTTAAAGAAAATGGCTGCAGCAGGGGTTAAGGAAAATGGCTGTGGGGGGGTGGTTAAGGAAAATGGCTGCATTTAAAAAATAGAGCAGCTTTGGGGGGCATAATCTCATGATTGTGTGGTGGTCACATGGATGCTCTCTGTGGTCTCAGCAATCACTAGAATACTAAATATTAGTGGGATGGGGCTGGTAGAGGTTTGTGTTTGATTGACCACAAATATTCAGATATTGCTTATATATGCCTGTACAATGGGGTACTTTTAGCTGGAGTGTTTTGTTTTAACTAAAGGGCCTAATCATTCAGGGTTTGTTAACATTTTGCATTCTAATAAATGTTTGCATTTTCAAAACAGGACGCCAACTTTCCAGAAGCCACAGAGAGCATAACAAAGTTGCAAGAGAGAAGAGCAAGAACAGGTAAGAGACAATGGCACGATCTGTCTAAATTTGAGTGTTGGAGAATACACCTGGACATATTCAGGAGTGTTCCTATACACCTATATATTCTGTGGGGGGATGGGGGGGGGGGGGGCGCTGCGGCCATATTAGCCTAGGACGGCCAGAACCCTTAATCAGGCCCTGGATCAGTGTGAGCATAGTGGCTGTATGGATTAGTGGAAAGACTGCAGTATTACATAGTATATCCTAATTAGTGTTTCCGCTGGTTATACAGAAACCCAAACAAGGATAATTGAAGTAGCATCCAAGCTATACCCAGACCCAATCCTAACATTTGCTATTGTTCACCTGGCATGAAAAAACCTCTGGTAATGTCATCCCTGAAAAACAGGGCCAGATTTAAGCATAAGAGTGTATTGCTCCGGATGCACATATTTCAATCTTTGAAAGATATTGACAATTTAAATAATTAGACAGATTCCAACTAATCACTTCCATTGTAAATGTCTATGTAAAATACTTGATCTGCAAACATGAAATATTCATCATGAATGTACCTACCTGCCCAGTCCTGAGGTTAACCTTTGAGTGAGATGATTAATGGAAATGGGCTAAGGAAAGTAGTCAGGTCAGTCCTTAATTATAGGAGAACGGATCAGGGTTCCGCAGCATTAGATCAAATATAATTCTCTATAGAAAATCAATCTGAGGATAGTGAACTTTTGAGTAAATCAAAAAGACGTTGTGGAAAATCCACATCCCTAATACTTCAGACCTATTTTTGGAAATAGGGATTTCTCGCCTCAGCAATGAACCAACCTAAATGGATTGTATTTGGAAAAGCAATCCATTTAGATGGTTTTCCAGCTAGCAGCAATCTTTTACACCGTGTTATATCAGAATACGCACATTTCAAAATGTGAAACAGGTTTTGCAACATACCTTCATTTAACTGCATTTAATTACATGTCATTAGTTCGGATATAACAAATCTTGATTAAAAATTAAAAGATTTAATAATGTCAGTTAACAAAAGAGTTTATTATTGGACTCTTAGCAGAATAGTATTTACATTTCCTTAGGAAGCCAATTCTATTTTGCCAACATATAGAAATGTAATAATTTGTCATTTTAACGATACATTTATCGTTTTGTTTTATAGTCCCTAGCTCCGTATCATCTACATCTTTAATGTGAATGAAGGTCTGTACTCCACAGGGAATCCCAGCATGCAGCCTGGTAGAGACAGGGAGGAGATGTCTGTCTGCTGGGTGTTTGTTATATAGTCACTATGATCAGAACACAGGCACAACTTGCTGTGTAATTACATGTTTCACATAAGTGTGTTAACCCCAAAGGAATTGCAGCTTTCCAGCCTATTTGGAGAAGAGAATTTATGCGGAGCAGGGGTAAGAGGTCAAAACATAACCCAGTTCTCCTTCTTTTAGGATTCATGATAATTGCTGCAGTGCAACATTTGCATGAGATATGGGAAATACATTCTTGCATTAGGTGTTACAGTACATCCTCAGTTTTGTAAAGAAATGACTCTGGGTGGAAAAAATACTGAGGAGAGGCACAAAGACGTTCCATGTTTATTCATCAGCTCTCAGCAAATCTGAGTGGAAGTGGAAGTAGTTTAAATTATGATTAAAATGGTACTTTCACAGTAAAAAGAGCAATTATGTTACACAAGAGGGAGAACATGCACATTAATGTTCCATTAAATCAGTAAGATGTAAGAACATTCTCCTGGCTGTCAAGTGGGATTGCAAGCTTCTCTCTCACCTTATGTGCAGTGCATTGTTTGGTTCAGTGGTCAGTGGATATTTATTGTAAATTAAAATGAAGGAAATTGTGGCGACAGAAAAAAGCCAAAGAGTTTCAGACAGAATTTTGGATGTTATCAACAGAGCGTCTGGGCTCAATGAATCACCAAGGCAGCTGAGTGTCAGCCAGAAGCCCCCATGATATTCACCCGGAGGGGTAAAAGTAACTTGCTTTGCTGGACCTATCTATGACGTTGTGTGCAGATGATGGAACTGAAGCCCAGATTTGGGCTTTCAGTTCCAATGATATTTAAAAAAAAAAAAAAAAAGCTTTTTTTGTAAAAAGAAACCTCTGCTACATAAAAATATAGCTGTACATAAAATATATGCTATATCATATCTATCATTATTTTCTCTAGAGTAAGACAATAGCCCTAGTGATATTAAAAATACGTGCGCTCTAAAAAAAATATTTATTTTATCAATAATTGGGTTTTTTTCAGTGCTTTCCTTTTGTTGCCATCAACCTGAGATGACATTAAATTTAGGAAACAACTATATATCGCCACTTAATGAATAGTATATTGTCACACCACCCCCAAAGAGCTCTCTGGGTATGGGGAAAGCTGTAGAAAAGAGGTTTGTTGCCACCGGTAACCCTGCTAATTAAAAAGCAAAACCAGGACCTATCACAAGCAGAAATCCCTGTCGCCAAGGATAAATAGGCCCCTTAATTACATACTTGCTAAGAGCTTTATAATTAGTTTGTCATACCCTAATGTTATAAAATATTTTTTTCAGAATAACTAATGCAGTGAGTTTGCAGAAACCAATGAAGCAGGGCATTTCCAATTAAAATGTTATTCTATTTTTTCATCGGGTCACATCTATATGATGGGCGACCTGTCCTTTAACATATTTTCTAACTGATCTACCCGACCTCCCCCCTTCTGTTTGTCAATGGCGCACTCCTCATTAACATGGAGGAGGATAAACCAGTGAATGACTGGATCTCCAAGTACTGCCAGATTCAGCAAGCACTGTGCAGGTATCCAGTGCTATACTTGCTTATCACCATTCAGTTTTCCTCTATGAGTAGCATGACAGTGACAGACTACAAGGCTTTTATTAAGGAGTACTAATTTATTGTGAAGGGATTTATTCTTAGAAATGTTTACCTCATCTAAATCAGTGAACCGGATTTTATGTATCCAAAGCATTATAAGCTTTCTCCATAAAAAATATTTTTACAATGAGAATTAATAATATCAGTTCAGATTATTTATACAATCATTCCCATTTTATGCAGAACAAACTTACAAAATAAAGACAGTGGACCTCATTTATGAAACGCACTGGATGAACATTCCTTGGTTTTTAATAGATGTGCCAAAACCAGTATACTGGTTTAGGATGAATTTACTTTCCAGGAATAAACCGCTCACAGTAAATGGGTACTCCTTAATAAAGTCCTTTATTTGAACAGATCCCACCTATTACAACCAATCCATTTCAGCTATCATGTATCTACTACATTCTAGAAAATTATAGCTAGCATGTGATTTATTGCTATGGGCAACATCTCTGCTTTTCCGTTTTTGAAAGTTTGATACATTTACCACCAGGTTGTCAAGTAAGATCGAAGCTTTACTTCTCATGTACTTTTCTGCTTAATTTAAAACAAAAAAATTCAGATCAAGGTCTAGTTATTCAATTAAACATCACTGGTAATAGGAAATCCTGCAATATAAATAAAGACCAGATAGTCCACTTATAGGTATGAAGTGAAAGATAACAATGAAATTATAGGCATTTTGGTACCTACTGAAAACAAGAAATTGTGTTGCAGCTGGATTTATATAAATGTCTTGCTAAATTAATATCTTGGCTAATTAAAGGACATAATCTTCTTTAGCTTACTGCCAATACCATACTGAGCCACATAAATCTGGAGGCTAGGAACATCTCTCAGCCACTCCAGAGAGTTGAACATGACATTTTCAAAAAATCATTGGATCTCAAACTTTCAAATGCACTTGCAGCCTAATGAAAGGTTTTACTTAATTACATCATTTATCAACATATCACAGGCTACGTCCCTAGTTCTTTCCATGGCCATAGTATGCAATCCATATATTTAAATAGTAAGCCATAATGTGCAATGTAAACCAAATGCCACAGTAAAGACTGTTCTATCTGTACACCTATTTGCATATCATCATCATCATCAGCTATTTATATAGCGCTACTAATCCCGCAGCGCTGTACAGAGAACTCACTCAAATAATGTTTCTCATAAACTGAACATTCTGTTATTTAAATTATATTTAATAAGACCTGCAAGAAACATAAAGGATTTGCTGCTCATTGCAACCTGTATAGGGTTAATGCAGAATGTAAATTAATGTTTTTAACACTACCATTTCTAGAGCTCTCAAGCAGTAAGCTTATCTTTAAAGGATGCTTCCTTATTTATTTTATTTGTAATAAAGATAATATTTGCCAAAATATGTCTGTGTTTTTCTTTCATTATTGTGACCCAATAAATATATATTGTAGAACCTATTGTGATTCCCATTCCCAATAGCAGTTTTCTGTCTCTGTATCTTTTTAAAATACAGGACTGATGAAGGCGTGGGGGATGGGTTAGGTACGGTATTCTGCAGTTACATCATGGCTCTGTGTGCAATGATTAAGGCAGTAAACTATATCTGCCACCATTCATTATAAATTGGTAACATTACAGCAGCACTAAATAGTATCAGTCTCTTCTCTGATACGTACTGTACATATCATCAAGCTGCCCACAGAGTGGTTGGTGCAGCTAGCGTTTGAATCCTGCTTTGCTCAGAGATTACAGTTGTAGAGAAGGTAATACAAAATAGTGGGAGGGGCAGACCAGGCATTTCTAAGGCTTTACAGCAGTGTATGTTACCCAAAGGTACCTAAAGCTAGGTACACACTACAGAAATTTCCACCAACTTTTTATGCTGAGCGATTTTACATGCGATCGATGGTCCAATCGCTCGGTCCATGGACTGCATACACACTAGCCTTGTTTACGACGATAAAGGGAAGAGCGGATGTCCCTTTAGTGACTTTTTACAGCCATCTTGTTGTGAGCAATGATTTTAATTTCGTACACACTGAAGCATCATTTGCGGGGGATGTAACGATATACCAAAGACATTAGCCTAAAGGGGCAGAGCTTTCACTATAGTTAACACCCAAAGCTGCATAAAAAGAGAAGGCAACACTGTCTCTTCATTCATTCATATAAAATAGAAGTTTAGTAACATACATAACATTTAGAAAAACATTTAACTGCTAAAGTGCAATGCAATGAATATTCCCTAATAATAAAATCCCTTCGTATGTAATGGAATGCTCCATTCTCGGCGTGCATCATCACTGATTGGTCCACAGCAGAAACGAACGCCCATGTTTGGCGCCGAGGAGAGTGAGAAGATGGCGAGTGAGAAAGTGTCAGTGGGTGTTAAGGTTGAGGAGAAGGTGTCAGTGGGGGTTGCGGGTGAGGAGAAGGTGTCAGTGGGGGTTGCGGGTATGGAGATGGAGACAGAGTCAGAGATGGCGCTGGAAGGGCCAAAAAATGTCAAAAAAGTTAAGGTGGGGGGTGGAGATGCTCAAGAAGAGCAAAGAGCAAATCCAATGAGCCCAAGAGAGGTGGAGATGATGGTCAAAGTACTGGACCAGAACGACAACGACATTAAAAAAGGTCAGTAACACATGTAGTGTACCTGCTTGAAGGACTTTATTTCATTCTAGTGTCACATAAAGCAATGTAAACGCCTACTCATTTTTTTATGTCAGAATGAAGAATTACGGTGAGAAGGCCTGTTTAGATACCACTGATACCACTAATGTTACACCTGTTATCAAACAAGAAAAAATTGAAAAAGAAAAATATATAAAAGAAGTTCGACACTAAGGTATTTCAGCGAACATGTGTAGACAGCTAAATGCTTTGGGCACATACTTGTACCGTTATAATAACCAAAATGGTGCCTGTTTTCTAGAATGTATGGAGGTTAAACCCGTTATTATTGCGATTGCGCCACAGGGACCAAAACATAAAGTGATCTCCAGCAGTGTGCAAGGTGAGAAAATGAGAGAATTTATGTCGTTGAATATAAATTACAGATATAGAAGTTAAAACATTTTTTATTTTCTTGTTTCGTAGATAAAGAAATCAAAGGGAATAGAAACCCAAGCGACATCAAGACCTGTTCTGCCACAAACCAGTAGCACCTTTAAAAATACTAAATACTAAAAATAATACTCTGCAGTGCTCTGCAGTACTCTGCGCTCTGATTGGTATGGGCGCACTCACGTCTCATGCGGATCTTTCAGACACCTGTGTGTTTAAAACATTTTGTACTTTTTTTTCCTGCAATAAAAATGTTACATGAACACTGTGTGGTTTATTCTGGATATTTCACAAATATAAGTTAATAAAGTTTAATATAACTTTAATAGTTTATAAAGGTTAAAGTTTATAAAGGGTAAATATGAATACATTGCCAACATAGATGCAAAGGGTAATAACACACGTGCTTTATACAAGTCTAATGGTCTGCAGCCAGACAGGTGCAATATACATCTATACAAAACATGTACTGGGACAGTCATCAAAAATTTACATACACACGCCCCCAGGTCGAGGAAGTATCGGAGGATTGTTGTGGATCGGACGGAAGTTTATACACTCTACACAACGGAAACGAGATTGGAACGAAAATATTAAATGGTACGACCAACCAAATGAGGCGACAATCGTCCATTTGGGCAGACTTTCGACCATCGTGTCACTGCACACACTGACCCGACTTTTGAACGAGCGGTCGTATGTCGGCTGATTGAGCCGATTATTGAACGAAAATCGTGTAGTGTGTACCTAGCATAAGCAATATACACATAATATCTCATAAATTAAAGCTCAGTGGTACAAAAGTTGTATTGCAAATATGCATATTTGTGCCTAATAGGTTTAATGGAAGCAACTGGCTTCATAGTAACAATGTATAGTAATTAGAGAAAAAACAAGCCCGTGCTTGGTATATACACCATATTATTATATATGGTACCAGCTGCATGGCAATAAGCCCGCACTTGCTATATCCCATATTGTATATGGTACCAGCTGCGTAGCAATATAAATCCCCACATATAGTGGCACTATATAAATAACTGGTGATGATGATGATGATATATGTATAGACAACAAAAAAGACAGTTGTCAGGGCTTATCCTTAACACTGCATATCTGTGTGTATCTAGCAAAATGAAAACATGAGGTATTAGTTCATATTTTGATCAAAACATTTAAGCCTGCATCCCAGCGTCAAGGGCACCTCATTATATGCAGGCCCTACACTGACATATATGCTTTAAATACCATTAAAATGCAGTTAAAATCAGATGCACTCACCTCCCAGGTATAGGAGTTAACATCTGGCAAGGGCTGGCTTGTGAGCCACACATAAATATGCCTTAAATAGGCTTAACGGACAGCTGCTGTGACAATAATATTTTGCAACAAAATCAGAGAAAAAACAAGACCACGCTCGGTATATTCCATATTATATATGCTACCAGCTGCATGGCAATAAGCCAGCACTCGGTGTATCCCATATTGTATATGGTACTAGCTTGCTAGATGTAAACCCCTTATACCTGGGAGATGAGCGCATCTGATTTTAACTGCATTTTGATAGTGTTTAAAGCATATAGGTCAATGTAGGACCTGCATATAAGGAGGTGCCCTTGATGTTGGGATGCAGGCTTAAATGTTTTGATCAAAATATGAACTAATACCTCATGTTTTCATTTTACAGGATACACACAGATATGCAGTGTTAAGGATAAGCTGACAACTGTCTTTTTTGCTTTGTATACATATATGGGCATTTATATTGCCATGCAGCTGGTACCATATACAATATGGGATATACCGAGCGCAGGCTTATTGCCATGCAGCTGGTACCATATACAATATGGGATATACCGAGCGCAGGCTTATTGCCATGCAGCTGGTACCATATATAATATGAGATATACCGTGGTCTTGTTTTTTTTTTCTGGTTTTGTTTCAAAATATTGCCTTATTGTCATAGCAGTTATCCGTCAAGCCTATTTAAGGCACATTTGGGTGTGGCTCACAAGTCAGCCCTTGCCAGATGTAAACCCCAATACCTGAGAGGTGAGTGCATCTTATTTTAACTGCATTTTAATGGTGTTTAAAGCATATAGGTCAGTGTAGGACTTGCATATAATGAGGTGCCTTTTACGCTGGGATGCAGGCTTAAATGTTTTGATCAAAATATTAAGTAATACCACATGTTTTCATTTTGATAGATACACACAGTTATGCAGTGTTAAGGATAAGCTCTGACAAATGTACAGTAATTGACAGATCATGCTTCCATTAGCACATTAGGACATATAATCATTCCATATTGGTGTGAGTTTTATACGCACACACACTATAGCCTTGCACTGACCACCCTGGGGCTACATTTCATTACAGCAGGCGGCCCCACACTAATGATCTGCCTGATATACAGGAAAACAGCCCAGGCTGTATAGCGCTGAGAATGGTGGATGATTTAAGGATTCAAACATGTTGTCTGTTTTTTATTCATTCATTTACTTTTAAAAGTTAAGCAATACACTGTGCATGGGGACTCATGAAGTGTAATCTTAGGATAAACACTGAGGGCCTGATTTAGAGTTAGGAGCAAAGAAAAGAAAAGGAGCAAAGTTGCACCTGGACAAACAATGTTACAATGCAAGGGGTAAATATTTGCTTGTTTTTTTTCACACAAGGGAAATACTGGCTGTTTTTTCATGTAGCACGCAAAAACTTGATAGCTTTATTTTTACACTGAACTTAAAGTTGATCTATGGCATGCTGTATCCCAACTATAAATCTGTCCCTACATTTTAAATTTACCTCCCCCTCCAATGCAACATGGTTTTGCCAAGGTGCAAATTTGCTCCTTTTCTTTGCTTTGCTCCTAACTCAAAATCAGGCCTGAATGTTTATTTTATTGAAAGAGGTGGTACTAAAAGTGGAGAAGGTTGGACTTTGATGTTTTGTTTATACTTTTGCACAGTTGCATGTCTCCATCTCTCATTTGGAGGCTGCTCTGGAGTGCGGGGAGGAGATGTGCACCTTTATAGGCCCTGGATAGACCATTTAGCAGCATCAGTACAAAACCATGACATTTCGCAGTGGGTTTTGTACATGACATCCTATGTGTATACAATCTCATTGTTGGTGAGATCACACATAGGATTATCTATAATATCTGTTCTATTTGGCAGTGGGATATAGAATGACAGGTAGCAAAACACTCTCCTTTCCTCAATCATTGAGACCATCATATAACATGGTTGCTCTATACATGGATAGATAACTTGAACAGAACATTTATAAGAAGCTGCATAGCTAGGAAACCATAAGAATGTCTAATCATGTGACATGTAACAGCATAATAATGCCAAATTCATAAATCACCAAGAATCAAATCAATCTGGCTGGCGCACTGGTGAAATCTTGTGAGACACCATTACATCCCCAACACTCTCTAGTTTAGGAGAGAGTAGAGTGACAGTAAGGTGCAGTGTGGTGCTATGCTTGCCATTTCTACACCATGACCCAACCTGCCGAGGCTGCAGCTGAATTGAGGTGCGTAATATGTGCCCGGAAGGGGGAAGGTGCTACATGGCAGCATGGTGCTATATCATAAAGCCTCATATGCTCTCATATTGACTCACATGCACCCATATAATCAATGGTGGTATATGAGGCTATATTAAATAGTCTCATATTTCCATAAAAAATATGGGGCATATGAGGCTTTATTATGAACAGATATTTGTTTACATGGGCATATTAGCTAACTGGTGACTTGTTGGCCTGTACTGGCTATATGGGGCATATTGGCTATATACTGGTAGGTGAGACTAAATGGGCATATTGAGCAGATCATGTTGTGTATGGCTATATTGGAATATCTATTGGTCATATGCTTTCTGGCACATTTGATATCTAGTGACTTATAAAACTGTATTTGCATGCTTGCTGTGAGGTATATTGATAGCCCCTTGTAGGACAACAACTCCAAACTTGGGGGGAAAATACATTGTTCTTGAAAGGAGGCAGTATAAACAAGGTAGGGTGTTCTACTTTGGATTACACCTAGAAACATGCGTGGGGCTGTAAACTTCTTTGTACAAAAAGTATGTAGATGGAATCACTGCTCATGTACATATATAGTATTTGTCCAGTGCCTCATGGACAATCAGTAATACAGTAGGTCATGCATAGGACCTCTGGCAACAACCAGCAACGTGCAAATATAAAATGGTGTAACACATATATACTCAATCGTCTATAAAATCTATTCACAATGGTGCTCTGCATAGAGAAGACAGATATAGTAGTTCAGATGAGGATCTTAAAGCAATAGTATAGTTAACTTAAATACCTACATATACATTACTATAGTGAACAGAGGAAGTAAGACGTAAGAGTAAGGACTAGTAAAGTGTATAAAAATAATGAACACAATAAAAAAAAATGCATTCAGCAGTCAATATTAGTCTCTGACAATTCCCTCAACATAAGTCACCCCTCTGAAATCTGTATTTGAATTAATGCCAATTTATTTTACACTGTCCGTCGCAGTCGTGAACCTTGGAATTATCTCTCTAATAATTTGTCTTTGTACTCTGATTGTGTCCATTTTGTGGACGACCTATATTTGGCTAGGGTACATAAAGTTTTCTAGAAACAGCAAAACGTTCCTTTCACAGTCTTGGCAGGAATACCTGAGCAATACATAACATTTCCTACACTGATCTGCACATGTACTAGAGATGCTCACTGACCCACGTGTTTTGGTTTTGTTTTTGGTTTTGCAAAACCGCCCTTGCGTGTTTTGGTTTTGGTTTTGTTTGGTTTTGTTTTGCTATTTTGATTAAAAATCAATGTTTTTGGGCCTACAATAACCAAATTTAGTGCTCCACCTGTTTCTAGGATAAGTAATGTAATTGTAAAGCTAATAAATTATCCAAAAAACAGTTTCATTCCTGGTAGGCCTTCATTAATTCTACACACAAACCAGATTGTCTTCCTCTCCATCTATGAATATTGGCAATGCAGCCATCGTCTTTGGATGTATATTACACCCTACACTTATACTTAAATATGTAAAGAAATGGAGAAAGCCAGTTTGGTTTCGGTCTCTCTAGGTCCCCCTCCACTTGTATAAAATACCAAAAAATTCAGCCGTTATAGACTGTACAATATCAATTGACATGGAGAAAGCCAGTTTGGTTTCTGTCTCTCTAGGCCCCCCTCCACTTGTATAAAATACCAAAAAATTCAGCTGTTATAGACTGTACAATATTAATTGACATGGAGAAAGCCAGTTTGGTTTCGGTCTCTCTAGGCCCCCCTCCACTTGTATAAAATACCAAAAAATCAGCCGTTATAGACTGTACAATATTAAGAGAAATGGACAAATCCCAGTTTGGGATCACTCTGTCTATGACACCCTACCCTTAAGGAGAAATTGCAAAAACAGCAGCCTTTCAAGACGGTACGTAATATAGAAATGCCACAAGTCCCTTTCCTCTTTGGGGGTAGATTGCACCCTACACTTACATAGAAAGTTTTAAAAAGATGTTATCGTCATCATCTTCAGCTTCATCCTCACCCTCATCAGTGTGTACATCATCATCACAGACTATCAATTCATCGCCGCTTGAATCCGCCATTAGAGAACAGTCAGTGCTTGGATGTCTTGGATGGTGAAGTCCTTCCTCGTGGAAGATGTAGTTCATTTTTATAAACATCATTTTCTCCACATTTTTGGGAAGTAACCTTCTACGGCGATCACTGACTAAGTTCCCGGCTGTACTGAATACTCGTTCAGAGTACACACTGGAGGGTGGGCAGCTTATGTATTGCAAAGCAAGTTTGTACATCGGTTTCCAAATGGCCTGCTTTTCCTCCCAGTAAGGAAAGGGACTGTCTGACATTTCCATATCAATTACCTCTTGAAAATAATCCTCCACCATCCTTTGCATGTTTATACTCGTATTGGATGGAGTTATGGGCAAGGTGACACATTTTTTAGAAAAATCCTTCAAACCAGCCCAGATGTTAAATTGTTCTGGTCTGCCCCCTGTGTCTTCCCTGCTTCTTTTTTGGAAATTTAATTTTTTACGAGCAGCAGCAGCTTGAGAAAGTGAAGGACACGTGGTCAAGCCGAGGCCCAGTTCAGCGGCCAACTTGCTGAGCAATAGCTCCTTGCAAAAGTTCACATCTCGCTCATTTACAAGTAAAGACTCAATGTAGGTCTTAAACCTTGGATCAAGCACAGTGGCCAAAACGTACTGATCCGAGTTCAAAATCTTAATAACTCGAGGATCATTGTGAAGAGAATGAAGTACTTGATCGACAAGACCAACATACTTTGCTGAATTGCTTGCTTTCAGCTCCTCCTTCAGTTTCTCAAGCTGCTTTTCCAATAGTCTAATTAAAGGAATGACTTGGCTCAAACTAGCAGAGTCTGCACTCACCTCACATGTCACAACTTCAAATGGTTTCAGCACCTTGCACAGCACTGAAAGGATTCCCCACTGTGCAAGACTGAGATACATCCCCCCTCCTTTCCCAATGTCTAGGCTTGTGCAATATGCTTGGATGGCTTTGCGCTGTTCCTCCATCCTCTGAAGCATGTACAGGGTGGAATTCCACCTAGTTACCACCTCTTGCTTAAGTTGGTTGCAGGGCAAGTTAAACTGCTCTTGGAGCTGCTGCAATCTCGTACATGCTGTGGCTGAATGCCTGAAATGGCCTGAAATTTTACGGGCCACCGAAAGCATCTCCTGCACCTCACGGTTATTTCGTAGGAAGCTCTGCACCACCAAGTTGATGGTGTGAGCAAAACAGGGAATGTGCTGGAAATCACCCAGCTGTAATGCTCGCACTATATTGTTGGCGTTATCAGAAATAACATATACTGGGGAAAGTCCAAGTGGTATAAGACATGTATCAATCACATCTCTTAGTTTGCATAACAAATTGTCAGCTGTATGCCTGTTAGTGAAGCCGGTGATACAAAGAGTGGCCTGCCTGTGACAAATGTTACATAGTGGTGTACATGGTGCTGCTGTTCCTGCTGGTGAAGGTGAATGACCAACCCAGTGGGCTGTCACAGTCATATAGTCTTTGGTTTGGCTACTTCCACTTGTCCACATATCTGTGGTTATGTGGACAGTGGGCAGAATGGCATTTTTCAGCGCAATCTCTACATTTTTACACACTTTTTGGTATAGTTGTGGAATAGCTTTACGGGAAAAATGGTGTCGCAATGGAATTCTGTAACTCGGACATAAAACCTCAATTAACTGTGAAAAACCAGCTGCGTTTATTGTGGAGATTGGACGTAAATCTAACACTAACATTGCAGCCATGGCGTCTGTGATTCGCTCGACGACTGGGTGACTGCTGTCATATTTGCTTCCCCTAGCAAATGATTGTTTCACAGTTAATTGCTGAAATGTAGGACTGCTCATTTTCTAGACCTGCGTCTGGGCTGGCGATTCACCCCCAGCAGCAGCAACAGCAGCAGCAGTGGGACTAACACTTTCTTCAGAGGAATCAATTAGACTGCAGGAGTCATCCAGCTTTAATAAGTGGGATGCAGGGCTAACTCCGAGCGCTACTGAGGATATTGATGAGGCTTGTGTGGTGGGTGTATTTTGTAGCCGTCGGGATGTCGGTGACCGGAGGGTCTTAGCTGATGATGGAGTGCTGTTTTTTTTTTTGGGAAGAACGTTCAGCTTTTCCCAACACTTTCCATGAACTCTAGTTAAATGGCGTAACATAGACAAGTTTCCAAGATGGTTAAGGTGCCTCCCTCGACTGACTGTGGCTTGACATACACTACAAATGGCTAGACAATTGTTGTCTGGATTTGGGTAGAAATTTTTCCACACATAATAAGTGGATTTTTTTGTTTTATGGCCAGGCATGACAATGGCCTTTTTCTTGTCACATGCCAGAACTGCTGCCACTGGTGCAGTACTTACACAAACAGCCTCATCCTCATCAACATCCTCATTAGCGCCCTCGTTGCCTACACAAATCTCCCCCTCATCCTCCTCTAATTCCAAAGTGGCATTCTCAATTGGTGTATCACCGGCTACACTCGGGCTGTTCAGGCACACATCAGCAGAACTGCTGAAAGGGCCCTTCTTTATGGGTACACTAACAGAATGCTCACGATTAGACATACCACTGTTGGATGGACTCTCCACAGGGATTGGTGTAATTTCTGATTCAGAGCAAACATTATCCTCTAATGCCCTACTCTTATTTTGCAGCTCGGCTTTGAAGCGTAACAGTACTTGTGCACCACTCGAATTTTTTTTTATTGGCAGTTAACTTTTCCTCAGTTAGACTTTGTCTTCGCTTCAACACCGTAAAAAATTTTTGGGTGTGTGTTTTTTTGGATAATTTCAAAAGACGGTGTAGTTTGACATCGCCTTTCCCAGATGAAGACTACCATCAGGACTGGTGACAGAACCTGGTTGCTCATTTTGCTCATATGTGGACTGCTTTGAATCCATTCTGAGCCCAAAGCACTTGTAGTGCTACAAATTGTTTTTGACACTGCTGCAATATAGTTCTTTTTTCACAGCCAGATACATTTCTGCAAAATAATGGGGTACACCCCAAAAGCAAATGGAAGTACTAAATATAAAAATATATTTCTTATTAAAGTGCTGCAATATAGTTAGTTTTTCACAGCCAGATACATTTCTGCAAAAGAATGGGGGACCCCCCAAAAGCAAATGGAAGTGCTAAATATATAAATATATTTCTTATTAAAGTGCTGCAATATAGTTCTTTTTTCACAGCCAGATAAATTTCTGCAAAATAATGGGGGACACCCCAATAGCACTTGGAGTGCCAGAAACTGAACAAAAAACCCTCCTCTCTTCTCTTACTTCTGTAACAATCTGGTATTAAGCTTTCAATGCTGTTTAATGCAATCAATCACTGTCCCTGCGCTGATATAGCCAGTGTGACCTAACCCTGCTCTCTCCCTCTATCAAATGGCGATGGATTGCTGTGGAGGCTGGTATTTATGCTTTTTAAATCTCGCGAGATCCGAGCTCAGAAAAACAAATACGTCACAATGACGTTTTGCCTCGATTTCGAAAGCGAATGGAAGGGAGAGTACCGAGCTCGGTACTCGGATACCCTAAATTCGGTTGAATTCGGATCTCAGGGAACCGAGCCCGCCCATCTCTAACATGTACTTACATTTATCTTACATAGCATGCTCCAAAGGGCACAAGGTCACTAATGACCTGGGCTGAAAACTTACAAAGTGTAAATAATTTGCATCAAGTAGAAAGCAAATAGGACAAAACAGATAAAAGGTAAATGCAGCAGGACAGAAGGAAACGTGTATAGGACTGAAAATCAGTATTCCTAACTCTCATACAGTAGTATTTTTTATATTATAGCACAACCAATGCCAGACACAGTATCGTTATCCACAAGCATAGATCTAATTCATCTGTTTGTGTACCACATGCATTTATATTTGTTGACAAAGGAAGTGGTCACATGGGAGGAATATGGAAGGAAAATGTAGTGAGATCATAGTCAGGAATAAGGAAGCAATAAGCCCCAATAGTCCACCACAAGAGGGGCAATGTAATGCTGGATTACTGCGATTTCTCATTAACTAGCAAAATTGTAACACTGTCATTTGCAGGTTGTGTAATTAAGGAATCACTAGAGCATTATGTATTAAAGACAAGTTATAATGTAAATATTAATTAAATTCTATAGAATACATGAATTTCATGGTGTAAATTACTTAATACTGAGTGATGTTTTTCTTTAACTTTTATATTTGATTTATTTTATAATGCTCTGGAGGAATGGTTTCTCTGTAGTATTTTATTGTGAAGATTGCAGCGTGAGTTTTCAAACTGTATTTTTTTATTTATAACTTTAAAGTTTATGATCCACACATGTACAAATACTTGCAGGTAATTGCAAATACAAATTTTGCCAATGAAAAAGTTGTTCATATGAGGTGTGTGCTATAACTTCATCCCTTTGGAACCAACTACAGGTTACTTGGCCTAATATTAACATTTATACCATCCCTCTAAGCCATTTTTCTGGCTGATAGCAATAAATTGTAGCTCATTAGAGTATGAACACTTGCTTGAATATTACTAAATCTTACTAGTGACACTAGACTAGTGGCTAGTCCCTGATCCCAAATCTTAATCCGCTAGGTTGCCAAAGCTTAAGACAACCCCACTTCCCCCCAATACCCAGTTATTAGACCTTACACATTTGACATTTGTAAAATAAAAAATATAACTCTTACCTCCTCCTGGCTGGCTGTCAAGGCTGCAGTCCAGATGCACTGATGCAGAATGCTGTCCAGGCGCAACTTCTGCCCAGGAGCAAAAGCAGGATTTCAATGTTATAACACACATGTTATGTACTGCCATGTACCCTGCTGCCCACCAGCTATTCTCACACAAGTGTGTATAAAGAGAGGGTGTTGTGTCCTTGGCAATCGCACCACCTGCATTAAGTTAACTAATAGTGCCTAATTCAGTGACATTATTAAAAGTGTTTACTCGGCCACTGTGCTGCCACCCCAGAGTCCAGCCCTATCCATTTGCCTAAAGCTGCCTAATGGTAGCGCCGGCCGTGTTCCCATGCAGCCTAAATCAAACCGTACCCTATAGTGGCCTAACAGCTGCTTCTTATAATATTCTCCACTCTTTGCTAACCCTTTTACTCCAAAGCAGCTCCCCCTGCACCCAAACTAATAACAGCTGATTTTGCTTTGAGCGATTATCTAAATATCCATGTGTCTTTCTCACTGTGTGTTATTGGGAGCAAATAGCTATGGGGACACACACCTAAGCTTGCTTCAGCTTTCAGAATTTGTCAGATATTTGCTCAGGGTTCCCAATTTCACAAATTCCACGGAGGGTCAGATACAGACAAAGCAGAACAGAACATTGCAAAGTTGCAGATATCTGTAATCTTATTTCCCCTCAGTTCCATTTGCCTTTTTTTTTTTTTAGTTACTAGCAGTGTTTAACACACTACATTCAGTCATCAGGATAATGGGATGAAGAACCTTAAAAGTGTAGAGTGGACAAAGATAAACAGAGGCCACACTCAGAAACAGTGAGCCCAATACTATTGCCACTGTGCCATAGTCGGCATCATCATGATCCTATTTGTTAAGTACATGCCAGCGGACTTTATTTATGGAGATGGTCCTCTAGCGCAGTTCAAGATGCACACCTGTTCTCTGCTCTTAAGAGATGCCTGCACAAGCTAGAAGTGTGTCTAGATTTACAGGGAAGAAAATATCTGAAGAAGGACGCTGTGTAAAGGTACAAATGTCATGTCAAAGTCCAAACTCCTACTTTAGAGCCACCCCTTTCATTGAATAAAATTACTCACAATATATTTGGGCTGCTTTCATTATATGTAACATTTTTGTGGGTGTTAAAACGTTTGTTTTGTAAATTGGGAAAAATTTGCCTAGAAAAGCGCATCTCCACCAAAGTGCAACTAGAGGGATCTGGACTCACCAGCTCAGAATTGGTTCTAAATTAAAATGGTTTTGAGGGGTAAAAAGGACTATATACCCTTCCACGACAGTAGTTATTTTCTTCTCCTACCATAATCTGTTTATACTACTGAGGAAACACCCAGCTACACAGATAAAAAGTGATATACAATATCTGACATGAATTAGATGTGGCATTGGGTGATTTTTTTTAACACAATTGGTGTCTAGTGCGGAGGGTTCCTTCCATATACCCTTCCACAATGTAAGGAACATCTTTAAAATTGTGCCCTCTCCACCATTTCATTTCAATAATTTCCCTTCACAAAATGAAATCTCATTTTTGCACTGCTCTGCAAAACTTGGTGTTTTGTTGTTATTGCCCCATACCTTTGCTCCTGGACATATCCCCAGCTGGCCCGCTTCTGGGTAGATATCAAATACCTGATACAGACGTCCTCCAGGTAGATGTGCCTCTCAAAACTAAATTTTACCTCCTACCCTTGGAGACCCATTATCAGAACAAGCTAATTAGACATATACTTTCAGCAGCCACTTGCCAACTTGTGGTGGACTGGCGACAGAAAGGCCCCCATTCCTCTAGACTATAATTAACAGGGTTTGACAGGTTCAAAGCATGGAGTTTATGACCAGTATTCTCAATATCTCCTCAAAATCTTTTCCCAAGGTATGGGACCCATGGCTTTCTCTTTTACAAGCTCACTCCCCCTTTTCTTGATCCTCTTTGTCCTCCCTCTGCTCTCTTTTTCTATTTACTATTTGCGTCTTCTCTTTCGGAAATTAGCTACCCCACCCAGCTCCTCTTTCTTTTCTTTTCCCCTCTATGACCTCCTAAAAATTAAGTCAGTTATTTTTAACAATTTTTTTGGCATTTCCTGCATTATGCTCTGATCTTGCATCCTATTTGAAATTCTTGCTATTTATTTACCGTTATTTGTGAACCCCCTTGATGCCAGTTTCATGTCTTGACCTTGTATAAATAAAGCATATATTTTTTTCCCTTCTCCGGTTCCAATTTTGATGGAGTGGATATTCGTATTTGAAGGAGTTTGTCACAGGAGGAGCATTTTCTGTTTGTTTCAATGCTTGAAATTTCACTACTTCTAGTAAGTGTACACCCTTAAGGGGTTAAGGAAATTTTCCCCTATCACGTGGTGCATGTGTACTATTATCTATACACGGGCATTATAGGGATAGCTTCCTGTGTTACATCGGAATTTACAGGTTACGCTATGTATGTTTCTTCGTTTCTTTTTCATGTTCATCTATGAGATCAATATTAGAGGATTGGATCAAGTATAGAAGAATAACATCATCATTATTTCCGGAGTTTTGGTCGTTTGATGTTACATCATTATTTAACTCTGAGGACATTTTGATGCTACACTTATAATTGACTTTGTAGACTTTGAGTATTTATACCATCAGCGCCATTTTCTCCTTACATTTGTTTTATTAATATGTTTTTTTTAGTACCATTGGGGATTGTGTACTGTAAGGTGAGAGGCTGCTTTTGGGTCTCATTGCGCAGGTATACCTCATATTTGTGATTGGTTTACTTGTATAAATAAAGTTTTCAATGAAAAAAACAAAGAGTTAGAATGTTAAAGAATTGAGAATAAAGAGTGCCCTTGCTCCACCGGACTCCTATAGGGTGACGCTTGCTCCTCTTCATATGCTGTCATATTGCTCTTCATGTCCATTTTGTTTCAAATCTAGTTGCACCCGTGCAAATAGAGTCCTACTAAAGAGGACATTTTGCTGGAAAAAAAAGAGAGGATAACAGGAGAGGAATGGTTCCAGACAGCAAAGAAAAACACTTCACAGTAATAGTACCCCTTGCATTTAAAAGCAATGTGAACTATTGTCATCCAGCTATTTTGCAGTCAGGTGTACTAGACCCTAAAATCCATATCAAAACACTGCTAAAAGTGGTGCCTGTAGTGTGCCCAGAACAGATGGGGTTGATCTAAGCTTAATGATCAGTCTTAAACCTAGATTTAGACCTTTGAAATGCCTTGCAGTTTACGTCTGCTTTAGCTGGTATGCTGGTCTGGCTAGAAATGTTCATGGTGGAAACATCACTACAAGACTTTATTACATGTCACTACTGTGAATTTATATTACATTGTTAGAAACGTGCCTCAAAAGGCGCATTCAGTGATGTGTAAAAAAGCAAACATTGCATGGAGTGGAGAACTGCTATCAGTTTATTTAAAGAATAGACGGTTTAATAAGCAGAGAGCGAGTATCTCATCAACATGACTTTAGAAAATAAATATTGCCACATTGACTTTTATCATTTGTGGCAGACTTTTACACCTGAAAAAAGGACCTTGTTATTGTTGCCTTATTTTCCACATTTTATACATCTTTCATGTAGATGACTCTATAAGGTGTGCCTTAGAATCTTCCTAAATGGAGGGTAGATACACTGCTATGAAAAAACAGTGTTTCCATAAGTAGACTGGTAAAATGTGTATATTCACCCATGGTTTTGCTTTGTCTCAAGGAATATCCTGGAGTATATAGCCAAGTCTGGGATGCATGGTCTTCAGGCTTGTGGAGTACCATTGTTACCTAAAAGAAAATGTTACAATGTCTATTTAAAAGTCTTTAAGAGTTTGCACAGTTTAGATAAACTCTTTCTTAATCAAATATAACCCCCTCACCATAGGTACTGACGGCCGTTTCACAGTCCTGCTCTCCTTGCTACATCCATCAATTTGTCCATAGCCCTTCAATAGAGCTCTATTGAAGATCTATTGACTGACAATAATATGGAAACTGTAGGGAAAAGGAACGTGATTCAGTCAGTGCTAGCCAGCTCCCTGTGGAACCATGCATATGCTATAGGGAGGGGGAGTGGGGCTTATGAATTTATGAACTTATGAATTTAAGAGCACAATCGCTTGAATTCTCTGCCTAGGCAATATGTGATGTTTTCTATAGTGAAGACATATTACGTAGTGGAAAGTCAAGGTAATTAAAAAAAATCACAATAGAAAAGTAGAAACAGAATCACTGGTTTGGATGTCTTTGATGTTGCTGAAATCATGCTTTTCAGTTTTGCTCATTATGAAGTATCTTCATAAATGTTAGGAAATCTGTTTTGTCAGGGAAATTATGACGTTTAAAGCTGAGATTTCACAGACAGCCTTGTGTAACCATTTAGTGGTTGTTCAGTAAGGGCCATAAAATGTGAAATGGAGTTATTATAAGTGTAAACACTACATACTTTAATATTTATGTTGCAGCAAAAAAGGAATATAATTAATACAGAAAATTAGAAAATAAAGTTTAAAAATGAAAATATCTTCAATATTGTCACCCTTTACTCACTAGCCTTCTCTTTACCAGACTTTTTCTGCTTCAATCCATTTTGTATGCACTTTCCAGTTTAATTTCCCTTACTAAATCGCTTTACTAATCCTGCAAGTCTTTGCCAGTCATCGCACTGGTTGCCTATTTCCTCCAGGATACAATTATAATTTCAGATTCAGGTTCTTATTTAAAGAAACTCATTTGCATCTGTTTATATCTATCCTGTAGTCTCAGGTAGAGCTGGGATCCTCTACACAACCAGAAATATCAGTTATATGTGAGTAGGTGGAAATAATGCATCATACTTCTACTCTTTTTCTTCAATTACAAACGCTGCTTGTGCCACTTGTCTAGAATGAAAGCCAGTGAACACATGAGCAAGCTGTGCCATTCTGAGCCTGCCTTTTCTGAAGTAGTGCTGTGCTACAAAGTCATTGCATAGTGCTCCAACATAAGATATTAAAATGTCATCAGCAACTTATATGTGCACCTTAATTTGTAAAGTTTTATTTTGATACATAGGAACCATCTATCACACTGTTCTTCTCCTTCATCACACTGCTCCCCTCCTTCATCATACTGCTACCCTTATTCATCACACTGCTCCTCTCATTAATCACAGTGCTCCCCCCCATCATCACCACACAGTTCCCCCTTCATCACACTGTTCCCAATCATCACACTGTTCCCCCTTCATCACACTGCTCCCATCCAACACACAACTCCCTTCCTTCATCACACTGCTCCCCCTCCTTCATCATTGCTCCCCTACATTTTCACACTTGTTCCCTCCTTCATCACACTTTTTCCCCCTCCATCCCACTGTTTCCAATCATCACACTGTTCCTCACAATATATATATGTATATATATAAATATATATAATTTGTGACAAAGAGAACGGTAGGCCACAGGAGGAATCACCATCATCAGCTATTTATATAGCGTCACTATTTCCGCCGCGCTGTATGGAGAACTCACTCACATCAGTCCCTGCCCCAATTGAGCTTACAGTCTAAATTCCCGAACATTCACACACACAAAGACTAAGGTCCATTTGGTAGCAGCCAATTAACTTACCAGTATGTTTTGGGAGTGTGGGAGGAAACTGGAGCACTCGGAGGAAACCCATGCAAACATGGGAAGTACACACAAACTCCCCACAGATAAGGCCATGGACAGGAATCTAACTCATTACCCCAGTGCTGTGAGGCAGAAGTGCTAATAACTAAGCCACAGTGCTGCCCAATCAGCTATTCAGCTGACAGTCTGCAGGTAAAGGCTGCAGACCAGGTTACACAGAGCTATGGCAGTGCACCTAGGTTCAGAGGCATACAGGTGTAAGACATGTGTAACAAAGAGGCCGATTTTGCCACACCTCCTGCATAGGGACAGAAGAGATCCCAAGAGTCCAAGCTGCAGAAAGGCTTAATTCCCACACAGTCTTTCCCATAGCACACAAAGACACTGGTGCACCATATGGGTGTTATTGATTTGTTGTCTGTGATTGGTTTGCAGTGTTTGTGTGGAAGATAAAAGACTGTATTATGCACTTGTGCGGGAGAGAAACTGGGACTAGCCAGAGTTAGGTTGCCTGGTGTTATCCTGACAAAAGTATGCTGTGTTATTGTGATGGAACAATAAAAGCACTGTTTTCAACAAGAAGTTTTTCATGTAATCCAGACAGTATATTGGAATTAATATTAGAACTTGGTTTGCTTTTGAAGACATGTGGGAAAAAAAATTCTCCTAAATGAATTGACGTGGACATACTAATATTGTTTGTGGACTGTGCATAATTAAACACCAACAACAACTTGTAAATAATATGGAATATAATCCTTACTATAAAAGTTTGCTTTCCCTATTAAGGCATTTCATTTAGATGTGAAAGGTTAACTGATGAGAGTACATATAGTCATATATAGTGCTGCAGTCTCTCCTGCCACATATATAGTAATTGAATATGTAAGTAAATATATATATAAATATATATAGATATATACATATATAATGCATATATAGGTGTGTGTGTAAATATATATATATATATATATATATATATATATATATATATATGTGTAGATATATATATATATGTATGTGTGTGTGTGTGTGTAGATATATATATATATATATATATATATATATATAAATATATATATATATATGTGTGTGTGTGTGTGTGTGTAGATATATATATATATATATATATATATGTGTGTGTGTGTGTGTAGATATATATATATATATATATATATATATATATATATATATATGCGTGTGTAGATATGCATATATGTGTGTGTATATATATATATATATTCAGTTACAATATATGTGGCAGGAGAGACTGCAACACTATTTCCACCCCTTTCTTTGACAGACTTACATGTACATCTATTTGTTAATTATAAAACACTACAAGGTTTATTTAATAAGATAGTGAAAACAGCAAAAATCTGCTATAGAACACAACAACTGATTACATATTCACTGTGATTATGGTCAGTTGAACAAATTAAACAAATGTGTTTGCTATGGATCACAGTGTTATTTGCACATAATCTTGTACATAAATACCATTACTTGCAACATAGTACATGTGCTTTAATGATTGAGATTTAAATGTCAATAAAATAAGCTTATATTTATTTTGATTGGTGTTTGAAATATAAGAAACCCATCTTTTCCAACAATCTAACGAAACATAATTTATAAGAAACAATTTGGTACATAGGATTTAGGCCTTGATTTTAGTAGCAACGAGAGACTGTATTTGGCATTCATTCTTCTTGTTGATGTTCTACAACTGAGAGCACAACTATTGATCCAGGGTTTGTGGCTAGCATCAGGAGTATATGAGAAATGGGGTTTGTTGACATGATGAGTTTATCAAACAAGCCCTAAAGGATTATAGGTCAGTGATGTCTTAAATGGTTAGCAAAGGTCATTCAAACTGAGCTTCGTTGTGTTTTCATTTGGGACATCAGAAATTTCCTTGAGTGAATTCAGGAATGTCCTAAATTTGTCTTTGACATAACCTCATATTTCAAGTGTAATATACTTTCCATTTATCTAAACTCAGCTCAACTCACTTAACAGTAACCGATTTTTCTCAGACATGGTGCCTATTAGATTTATTCTCTACAGAATTGAAACCATTGTGGGTTTCAGATGAACTATTTAGACTTATTGTAATATCATTTATATTTGATAATGTAACAGAATGGTCATAATTTACTATATATGACAGCCTCTGTCATGATTACTGATAATTGAAAGCTAATGTGACAATAAGAGACGCAGCCAATATAGTCATTTATTTACATGCTTATGTGTTCATGGTTGTGGCTGATCTGTAACAAGCTCGGAAGACTGTGCTCATACTTCATCTCCAGTAAAAGTTTATGAAATATTTTCTGACATATAAGTGCTTCCACAAATATTTGCTTTTGCTTTTTTTTCTTACTTAAACTAATTTTTATTTTCAACATTTTTTTCCTGTTGAAATTGGGACGGCTGCCAGACAGATCAACTGCCCCAATGAATAG
Source organism: Mixophyes fleayi (assembly GCF_038048845.1). Classification (NCBI taxonomy): domain Eukaryota; kingdom Metazoa; phylum Chordata; class Amphibia; order Anura; family Limnodynastidae; genus Mixophyes; species Mixophyes fleayi. Next base: position 155,579,517 of record NC_134405.1, on the reverse strand, counting down.
AAAATCTTCTATATTGACAATTATTGATAAATAGACCCCAAACTCTTCCTCATCTGGCCAGTTCCTACACTAAATTACAACTAATTCAGTCGGAATTTTCCCATAATAACTGCTATATTTTTTACAAACAGGTTGAATCTTACCTGCACACAGCTGTTTAAGGCAAGTACTCAGGGGCAAATGCAGGACTTTTAGAAGGGGGTTTTCCACACCACGCCGCCAGTGGGTGTGACTAGCATGCATGGGGGCGTGTCTATAATTTTAAACAGTACTTGGCTGCTCTCCAACTCTTCCTATCCCCATAATATACATGGGCAATGCTGCATGCACTACTGTTCGGTGCACGCAGCTCTCCCTTTTCAAGCAGAGTCGTGTGAAGTGGGAGCAGGGTCCAGCCACCTCAATTATACAGTGCCCCAGGCTTGGATGGGGGTTTCCAGGCACTAGAAATCCCCCCCCCCCCACTATGTCAGCACATATTGAACACTAAGGGAATAATCTGACAGCAGCTTAAGGATGGGGATAGCAATCATAAGAGTTTTTCTCTTAATCCATAATTAGCCATCATCATCATCATCATCTATTTATATAGCGCCACTAATTCCGCAGCGCTGTACAGAGAACTCACTCACATCAGTCCCTGCCCAATTGGGGCTTACAGTCTAAATTCCCTAACATACACACACAGACAGACACACAGACTATGGCATTGTAAAAAATTGTAGTGCAATGAGGGTGTGATCACATTTTATATATCTATAATGCAATCCTCAAAACTAGCACTTGTTTTTATATTTCTATGAGGAAATAATCAATACCCGGAAATTACAATGTGATTTTTATTGCTCTTGTAGGACGCTTGCTATTGAAGGTTATTTAAATTGTAAGTTGATTATAAATTGATTGTAATTTGAACTAAGAACGTTTTTGCTCAACTGCAATAAATAAAATGTTTCTGTTTATTATTGTAAGCACGGTCTGTGACTTTATATTACTAAGGCTGATTAAACATTAGGTAACGACATATATAATCACTACACATTCAACCCACTCATACTACAGGAACATTTGTAAATTCCACTCTGTGGAAATAAAATAAGATATGGAGATAGGACCTTCCTAGAACTAATGTAACATTACACTATGAGAAGCAGACCCAGTTTCATTATTTGAAACTTCAGAAATCATAATCTCTGCAAGTGACAAACATTTTAGTGTAATTGTTCTCTCTAACGCTTTATCCATATTCTTAACCTATTGATCGAGATTCAAAACAATCATGGTAGGTCATCATAATCCTCTTTTGAAAAACTGCTGTGCACTATCAAGTAACCAATTAAAAGTTATATTTCAATAAATAAGAAATATATACTATATTTTGGAACAAAAAGGTATTAACTCTAATGTAAATAAAGTTGTTGCTGGCACATAATATTTGGATGTGTGCTACGGAAGATTGCTGTTACCAATTTCACATCCCATGAAGTTGCCTATTAGCTCCAAGCACTGAAAGCTATGTGACAACTCATACAATGGGGCTATCTATTAATACTAATGCACATATAACTGCAAAAAAAGGTGATGTAATTGCAATAAACAACATTGTATCTGTTGTTTTTACTGATTCAATCTAGAAACTCAAAGAAAATGTTTTATCAGATTCTGGTTAGCCAACTTTTGTCAGTTTTGCTGTGTAACTTGTGATATTTTTTTTTTTCATTTCTGCAGTAGACAATGATCTATGTTCTTGGTCATAGACATCACGAAATTTGAAAAAAATATAATTCATGTTTCTATTGTTGTCCTAGAAATTGGTGTCTTCTTCTCCCCACATACTGTTTGAAAATTTAAACAAAATTGACAAGAAACCCTGTTTAACTATTTCAGCAGATGGCTAATGCAGAGCAATTAAATATACACAGGGCGCATATTATTAGACCACTAAGGGAACTCTCTGCGACGCATCATTCAATATTTCACCCAGGCTTAGTAATAAATTATTGATAGACTGACACAGAGCAAATCATTATTTGTTGGGCAGAAATGGGATTCAGGTCTAGTCACATATGATAAAAATGAAATCTTTGATTGCCACTGACAGGATGAGTTGACTTTAAAGGATAGGCACCAGCTGCTTAATTTATTTTAAGTAGGTGTCATGCTGGAAGTATTTTAACGTTTATTGCTTTAGCTCTGGATGTTACACTTTGGCCTGCTGCTATACAGGATATTCAGCAGAAGTACTATACAGAAAGAAATAGATAAAATAAATGGCTTATTGTTATCCAAAATTGCAATGTTCCCAGAGATATTTCTTGCTTGTGGAAGTAACTGGGCTAATAAAACTTTAAAAGACCTTACAAAACTGTGTATCCTCTTTTTCTGTCAAGTGTTCTGCCCAGTTTTGTCCAGTTCACTCAGCCCCAGCGCCAGGAGGGACCATGGTTCTGTTGGAGTAGATTGTGTTATGATTATTTTTGTTGCATTAAAAATTTAAACTTTAACTATATTTTTAAGCTATTTTTTGAGCTCAGACATGATGAATTATAAAAATCTCTTGAAAGTGTTAGTCTAAAATGAGAAAAGAAAAACACCAAATACCATAATGTTTTCATTTGTAAAAGTTAATTTTCAGATTGCTTTATTTTTATGTTCTATTTTCCAGATTGTGTTTTCAGTTTATGCTTTTTGTGAAAAGTGGCACTTGCTCTGATCTAAGGTTTGTTTACATGCTTGTCTTCTGAAACGACTTTACATGAATTTGTATATGAGATTTCGGTGTATTTTCAGAATATTGCAATTATACATTGATAGAGCCAAAAATTCCCACATTTTAGGGTACTTAGCTTTCTTTCAAAGGAAAAAATATTTATCTCGTACAGAAATAAAAATAAGCTTTAAAAATGGTGACATCATCTCAATAGGACAATATGTGAAGTGGGTTAAGTACATTATAGTACAGAAGGTGTAGGGCCATCTGCCTCTGATAGGCACCAGATGTAGAAATGAAAGCAGCCACTGAGATCCATCTTCAATGTTGCCAACTCAATTGAAATGCTTGTGTCATGTCAACTTACTTTATGATTATTATTACAGTAGAGCAGAATATTGTAATTGGCATTGTAATTAAATACAAGGTTATAAAAATCTCTACTTGCAAAATAGTAATTCGGAGAAAAAATAGCCCATCATGCTGGGTGGGGAGTGATAAACTATGCTGTGCTCTTAAATCCTGCACAGCAAGAGACAATCTTGAATCACATGGTATGTATGATCTTTATGATAACTTTGGCTAGCCAAGATTACAAACTAACAATATTTTCTGGACAATTTGCATAAGATGTTTTAGGTACTGTCATAAAACTATACTTGACATTGTGACTATTGTCATATAGACTGCGTAATGAGAGGAAAGATCCTCAATAGGTAGTGGTATTTAAATTGTATAACATGTTGCCAAAAGGTAACATACTGTACACTGGTACCCCATGGATTTTCCTGAAACATGCAATCATTTGTTTCTTGACTTCATACAATATAATATACTGTACTTGATGTTTATAAATGGGGAAATATGCAATACAGTAGGGTAAACATATAAAACATGAATCCTTTTCTTGCACAAATTATTTTCTTTTACTGAAAGGCAGAAAGCATAATCTATCAACCAGGACCATGATGTTGGCTGTTCTCTGGATGCACACAGCAGTGCAAGTTCACATTGGTACCAATGGCCATATTCGGGGAGATGGATGTTCTTCAGAAAGAAAGCTGAAAAGATAGTGGAGTTCAAGGAAGGTTAATATGTGACTGAGAAGGTGAATGTGGAAGATGTTGTAGAGTTTTTAATTAACTGAGGCATTTTCTAATTTGGAGACATCTTTTACAGTTGGGATAAAATGATCCTTATGGGGGATGGTGCAACTTTGCTAGCAGGGAATTGAATTGGGAGAGGGAGGGAGAGAAACATTTGGGCAAGATAGTGTAGCCAGTAGAGAAGGGACGAAAGGAATGGATTTATAAGACCAACTGCAGCACACATTAATGTGGCTGGTCCCAGAGGAGGGATTAGTCTGTCAATCAGTCCTGGACCAGAGGGATGGGTTTCCAGAGGGATGGGTGTGTCAGGGAAACTCCCAATATTCCAAGAGTTTCCCTGACATTCCGAGAGAGTAGACAACTATGTCAGATCATTATGGTGTGAATTGCGTAATCACGCTGGGTTTCATCCACCACTCATTCTTTCTTGGCATCAGGAATATTTCTAGACTCTCTCCAGAGTTCAGGAGATCACATAATGTTTTGAGAGTCTCCCAGAATGTCAGTATTAAAGTCATCACTGACTCTTCTCCACAGTATTTCCTCAAGATAGCTGTCTAGTGACATTGTTCTGCACACAAAATATACCAGTGTGATTTTGCTCTAGATCTATACTGTTTATAGGATATTCCCTTTGTTAAATAAATAATTGTCACACAAATCTGCTCTCTTAACAGAAAATTATCATATCCATAAATTAACTATTTTTTACTGTGCTGAATTGCAAGCCTCACTACTAAATAGCTATGCGCCAGATAACATCTGGTAATCTACAAGACTGTGATTACACAGTATGTTCTACTGATATTTCCATTAAACTGAATTATTTTATTTTATGCAGGACATATGTGAAACACTACGTTGTTTGATAGAGTTCTGTTTTGGGAATAAAACACAATGGTTCAGATGATGACAGAGGCTCTCCTGACATACACAGCTTTTTACGGCCCTCATTACATGTTAATAGGTGGTATGAGACGTGTCATTACACTGCAATGTTGGGTTTTAGCAAATGTCATGTCTAGAGCAGGAAATGGTCTTTGTACAGTTATTTTCTATATTGCTGGATATTTTGGCTCATAATTTGTTAGGTTTTACCATGTGTGGTTTGTAGCTGTAAAAAAATGTTTACTACTTGATTAATTAAGCGATGATGTATTTCACAAATGTAAAATAATAAAAATAATATAATACAGTGTATATAAAAATTATACACCCAGCCAGTAGTGGATTAAGGTGACCTGGAGCCCTGGGCTATATGTAAGCCACTGACCCCATATGTAAGTCTTGGCTACATGTCATATTACCTCTTGTCATACACCTTCTTTCCACAATTCATGCTGGAGGTGAAATAGCTATAGGCCCATTGGCACAAAGTTTCAGAATTATGGGAGAAAGACCATTAATATATATACTTCATAAAAACATGAAATCAGCCTGCCTGGGCTAGCTGCTCCCTATGTCTCGCCTGGTCCTTCTGCACACACCCCTCTCCTGGTTCTCTCCTGGCTCTATTTTCTAATTATCTGCATCTGTAAAATTCCTAGAGATATAGATTCCGTTTGACTGATTTATTTTTTTCCTCTTAAAAATGTTATTATTACCTTTGTTTTATCCGTTGCTCTGTCCCAGTGGCCAGGAATGATTTTAATGAATTTCAATGAGATGTCCACATCTGTGTAAAATTGATGCCCATACAATTTTTCTCCTTTGTGATATATATATATATATATATATATATATATATATACATATATATGTACATATATATATATATATATATATATATATATATATATACATACACACATATATATATATATATATATATATATATATACATATATATATATACATACATACATATATATATATATATATATATATATATATATATATATATACATATATACATATATATATATGCTCCAAGTATTTTATGAGTAGAGATTTGGAATATTCTTTATTTTAAGACCATTTTCGCATTATAGGAGTGATGCAATTTATATCACTCCTATAATGCGCAAATTATTGAATTGTTTCTTTATTACATTTACTTTTGATTATCCACATTCTTTTGCTGACCTACTAAGTTGACCTGTAATGCGCTGTAGATTATTTCTAACCAATCTCTCAACATAAAAAATATGAATAATTTAGTGATGGCTAATCTCATACAGCTGTAATGGTAAAGATAAGATATGATCAACCCGTCCAGCTGTCCCCTGTCATTCAGCTGGATGTGATGTGAATGTATTTTACTTCTGTTGATGTATTCTATCATTTTCATTATGGTTCCATTTTTCTTATAAAATAATCTCTGTCAGTCTATATTATGAGTAAGGTGCGAGCAGGTCAGAGATGAAGTGAAGCAATTACCCAGACAATGGTTTTCCACAAGTGTATGTAGACTTGCGAAAATATGCAAGAGCAGCAAACTCTTATTTCATTTACTTGTAGCTGAAAAAAGGTGTTTTAGCAAATGAAAAAGAACACTGGTGCCAAGAAAAATCAGTTATTCAGATAGTTTACGATACTAGAAAATACAAGATTCAGTTAAGATGTAAGTTCAGGAGACCAAAATATTCCAAAAACAAGAAAAATCATATGTTTATAATCTAAATATATTTATTGCATAGACCATGCTCTCAGCACTGCACAAAACCATTTTCAATTCAGTCTCTAGCAAATGAAGGAAGTGATGCAATAGTGTAATTATTATTCTGAACCTCCACATAATTTCCTTTATTAGAAACAACAACATGCTTTCCACACTCAGTACTGCAAAAAATACAGTAGCAAAGTTTAGTGTACAATAATAATCCCTTTCCTAGTGGTTAGTTTGTAAAACCTGTTCCTGGTTACTTGCGCATAACACAGACGCACTTCTTGGTGACAGCTAAGTAATACAGACCCCTCTCCTGCTTGCTAATGTATTTCAGCAACAGGTCCAGATGCTTCTATCAGGATGTGCTATAATAAACTGACTGAGATCCATTTCCCAAGGAGTGGCTGATAAGAGTGGGGGTGATGGCGGTGTGGACCCTAAATCAGAGGCACACATCTTGTGAGTCAGGACACAAAGTAAAGGTGCTGGAATTTGCTTTCATCAGTCCCATGATGGACAGATAGTTAGTACATACTATTGGGAAGTACTGTCTCTTGGGGTCCAGAACAATGGCATAATGACACTTGTGGACCCAGCTGCAAGGTTGAGCACCATATATTAAGTACAGAGGTCGAAGTGGAAATGTAGAAGTGGCAGTATGGAAACTTAGAAGTAGCTGTATGGAAAATGTAAGTGAATGGAATTTGATAGTTTTACAATTAATGCAGTAGGAGAAGTGGCGGTATGGCATACCAATACATACACCCCCACTTCAACCACTGATTAGGAGGAACATTTAAGGGTTAGAATTAACCCTTATATTATCTATCTTCATATAACTTTAATTTTGATTATCTTAGGTTCACTTTGGTCAAGAAGCACTTGAAACAAGGTGTCTCTTGCTTTCATAAGACACCTTGGTACTATGATAGTTCTATTAGTGCATCCTCCATCTGGGCTACTTTACGAGTACGTCAAAAATTAGCCTTTTTGTCCTACTTTTTCCTCCTCTGGAAACAGTGGTGACATTATCAAAATATCTTCCATAGAGGAAGTACAGCCTCTGACTCTAGCAGGACCCAGATAGACTCCCCAGAGTGTTAGAATATTTATTAATATAAAACAAAACATTTAGTACAATATGCATTAGTGAATCGTAATCTCTAAAAAAGTACACAATTTAGATATCTTTTTTAATTATTATAATAATAAAAATAAATGCCACATTTGTCCAGAAAAAAACAAACATTCAGTTGGGTAGAATATGAACTTAAAATAGTTATTCCTAGTGGAAGTGACTTATCTCAGTCCAACATATCAATATTAATATAGCTCATATAGCACGTTTAGCCCATATGTTTGTGAAAGGTGTACATTTAAATCTATGATTCTAAAGGGACACTACCTAAATTGTTATAATCCATTTACATTTGGGAAATTTTCCATGTCATTCATTTTTTGTGATGTAAAGTATATGGTTCAATCTTCAATCTGGAGACTAGTGTATACAAAAGCCACAAATGTAGAGGCTAGTATAAGACACCTCCTCCAGTCTGGTAACTAGTGTATGCTAGCCTCCCCTCCCCACAATGTAGTCACCATTTACTGGGGAGAGCTGCTGAAAGGCGACCTCTCAGGCCCCATATATGGCACCTTTTCAGTCTTGATAGGGACATGCCCGGTATAATGTGAAGGAGAAATACCTAGAAATATTTGATGTGGGCACATGGCTGGCAGAATGTAATTAGTCATATGGGAAACAGCCATGATATGATGTGATGGCATAAATTAATCAAAAGGGGATTAAGGAAATGCACAGTATTTAGTTCAGCACTCTGGGAAAGGGAGGCTTCACAAGAGAAGTAGCTTTGGATAAATTATAAGTTATATGTGTGTGCTGGTTGTGGTTTTTCAGGATTGAAGCAAAAGAGAGGTGGGACTAGGAGATTCTGGGGGGTCTTTAGTTATGCTAATGGGCTTAATTCAAATACTATCAGTAATTGCCTTTCTCCCCTGGGGCAAAGCAAAACTGAGGTCCTTCACAGTAAGATCATGATACCAAAATGGAACTTCCCCTCTAAGATCAGGAATCTAGTTGGTACAGCCAGAATACTTATAGTGTAATACAGTAATCACTACATGGGTAATTGGTTTGGTACTTGATTGTAATAAATGGTAGCAGGATTGTACGAGAAGTTGATGCCTTTGGGGCAGTAATCCTGGCGCTTGGCGTGTTATTTGCATTCCAAAAGTTGGTTGCATTATGTGTTTCACACACACATGCACATACATTTTATAATATTGTGCTTAATAATAATAATAATAATAATAATAATAATAATAATAATAATAATAATAAATTCCCAATTACATACTGGCACTTATTTGAAATATGATGCTGGCTGGCAGAGACGTAACTTAGAATTCTAGCGCCTGGGACGAGAAAGACAAATGCCGCTGCCTATCCCTCAATTTTAACCAAAAGAACCTAAAATATTCCTAAATTGCGCCCCCCTTCAGTGCTGCGCCCTGGGCGGTCGCCACTGTCACATAGCCCTAGTTACGGCCCTGCTGGCTAGGAGAAGAATAGACACAGAACTAGTTGACAAAAGTAGTTCACCCTGGTGCCAGTTTGTGTTCAGTGGCTGAAGACCTCAGTGGCTTTCCATTATTTTCCACACCTGCATTTTGTATAGCCACACCCTTGTGTAAAAATGTGCAACATGATATAGACTTCTACTCTTAAGTACGGCAGGGGGGAGTGTATTTTGTCAAACTGCCCTGGTTATTTCTCCAAGATTGCTTGAAGAAGCAGCCGTCCTGCAGTTATTACTTATTACTGCTGTGTATTTGTATATCTACATCCAAAGACTATCTCTGAAAACACCTTTTAATATGACTTGTATTTAGCTGGCAACTCATGATGTAAAAGTCAGATTGCATAGCCCTGGCAGAGATGAGGATGTTACAGTGCAGCAGATGTCACTATGTAAAATTGGAGTGTGCCAGTATAAATCTAATATGAGGCCACAGATATAAAGGAGCCATTCAGGCACCAGCAGATGGACATTCAACTATTCTGACCAGATGTGCCAGCATAAAATGTTTACTCACAGCACTCATAATTGCTGAAATACTGCTTCTCCTTATACTTCACAATATGTAAATAGTTGCATACACACACGCACTTGAGCTTGTCAATGAATGCAGCTGCAATTTAGCTAAAAGTGATTATCTTAAATGCTAATTAAAGAAAACAATGATAAGCCACTGTACTTTCACTGATATCCAGTGAGCACAATTTGGTACAGATGCATGCCCAAGTGCCGATGTGCAAATACCCAAAACATACTCCAGCTGTGTATAATTACACTAAGCAATGCTACATTAGTGGTATCACAGGTGAGACTGTGCTGAAGGACAAAAGTGGAACTACCATAATCACAGAGATACAGCTGCTATCGAGAATACTTCCCTCATCACATGTGAATATTCATTTTTTTAACCATTGGGTGCAAATTTTTGCAATTTATACTTACTCCTCTGCAGAGGGAAATTTACATTGTTGAGTAAAAACTGCAGTAAATTGCAAATTATGCAGATTATTCTACAGGTTTGAACTAAAAACTTTTATTGGGAAACAAATATTGAAGAGTGGTAAAGTATATAACTATGAAAATTCTATACTCATTAACTTTAACATGTACATAAATTGTTTACTTTCAATGCAAAAAGTGTATTTTTATTTTTAGTGCTATAGAATTTTGTTTAGAGAATTTAGAGAATGTTACCAATAATGAAATTATTTGAGACAACCAAGGGCCTGCATGATGTGTGGAAATGAAAATGTTATTTACAACATAACACAACCTGGGGGTAAATGTATCATACTCCGGTTTCTTCAAGTCGCCGGAAATCAGCGAGTTGACAGCTCAAATTTAAAGCGGCGCTGCCTTGTAAAGGCAAGTTTGCCTTTACAAGGCATCGCCGCTTTAAATTTGAGCTGTCAACTCACCGATTTCCGGCGACTTACAGAAACCGGAGTATGATACATTTACCCCCTGGTCTGCCACACTCACTATTATAAACCCAGTTTTCCCACCACTAAGATTTAGTTAGAAAACTGACAATTTAAGGAAGTTTTCATTTACTACCTGACTGAACTCAAAATATAAGCTCAAGCTAATTTAGAGTTATTGTTAACCAAACAAATATCTGTCTTAAATGTAGCATTATAATCAAGCTTAACTAACCTGAAAATTATCTAAGAACACAAGGACAGAACATTATTAAATGAAGTTTAATGTGACAAACAAAGTCACAATGTTTAATGTACATTAATGGCCAAAAGTTATGAATGACACAATTATTATTTTTCACAAAGTCTGCTGCCTCAGTTTTTCTGATGGTAATTTGCATATACTCCAGAATGTCATGAAGAGTGATCAGATGAATTGCAATTAATTTCAAAGTCCCTCTTTGCCATGACAATGAACTTTATCCCAAGAACAACATTTCCACTGCATTTCAGCCCTGCCATAAAAGGACCAGCTGACATCAGATCAGTGATTCTCTCGTTAACACAGGTGAGAGCGTTGATGAGAACAAGGCTGGAGATCACTCTGTCGTGCTGATTGAGTTAGAATATCAGACTGGAAGCTTTAAATGGAGGGTGGTGCTTGAAATCATTGTTCTTTCTCTGTTAATCATGGTTATCTGCAAGGAAACACATGCAGTCTTCATTGCATTGCACAAAATGTGCTTCACAGGCAAGGATATTGCTGCTAGTAAGATTGCACCTAAATCAACCATTTATCGGGTCATCAGGAACTTCAAGGAGAGAGGTTCAATAGTTGTGAAGAAGGCTTCAGTGTGCCCAAGAACGTCCAGTAAGCACCAGGACCGTCTCCTAAACTTGATTCAGCTGCGTGATCGGGACACCACCGGTGCAGAGCTTGCTCAGGAATGGCAGCAGGCAGGTGCGAGTGGATCTGCACGCACAGTGAGGCAAAGACTTTTGAAGGATGGCCTGGTGTCAAGAAGGCCAGCAAAGAAGCCACTTCTCTCCAGGAAAAAACATCAGGGACAGACTGATATTCTGTAATAGGTGCAGGGATTGGACTGCTGAAGACTGGGGTAAAGTCATTTTCTTTGGTGAATCCCCTTTCAGATTGTTTGGGGCAATGCTTGTCCGGAGAAGGAAAGGTGAGCACTACCATCAGTCCTGTAAAGCACCCTGAGATCATTCATGTGTAGGGTTGCTTCTCAGCCAAGGGAGTGGGCTCACTTTTTGCCTAAGAACACAGCCATGAATAAAGAATGGTACCAAAACTTCCTCCAAGAGCAACTTCTCCCAACCATCCAAGAACAGTTTGGTGACAATCAATGCCTTTTTCAACATGATGGAGCACCTTGCCATAAGGCAAAAATGATAACAAAGCGGCTCGGGGATCAAAACATCAAAATTTTGCCCACGAAACTCCCCAGACCTTAATTTCATTGAAAACTTGTGCTCAATCCTCAAGATGCGGGTGGACAAACAAAAACCCACAAATTCTGATTCCAAGCATTGATTAGACAAGAATGGGCGGCCATCAGTCAGTATGTGGCCCAGAAGTTGAATGACAGCATGCCAGGGCGAATTGTAGATTCTTCAAAAAGAAGGGTCAACACTGCAAATATTGAATCTTTGCATAAACTTCATGTCATTGTCAATAAAAGCCTTTGACACTTATGAAATGCTTGTAATTTTATTTCAGTATACCATAGCAACATCTGACAAAAATGTCTAAAACCACTGAAGCAGCAAACTTTGTGAAAATCAATACTTGTGTCATTCTCAAAACTTTTGCCCATGGCTGTATATGAAATGGATAATTAAGAAACTACAGAAATACAGTTGCAAGAAAGTTTCTTAAAATAAACAGAATTAAAACAGAAAACAAAAACTCAGGTTTGTTGCATGAAACCTGTGGAGAAGGCTGGAACATGGTCAGAACCTGAATAGTAGATTGATCTCCAGGTACTGGCAATTTCTCAAAAGAACATATTACCTTTTAAACATTATCTGCTGTCCACTAGCCCCCTACTCACTGTCATGTGACTAAAAGAATGTCAGTTTATAGGCTAATTGGTTTTTACAAACCTTTTAATGACCTTTGTTGTGATGTTGAATACTTTCGTGTCAAAAAAGACAAAAGTATTATAGGAGTGATACCTTTATTGGCTAGCCAAAATAATTTTTTATATTTGCTAGCTTTCAGAGTACAGAGGCCCCTTCATCAGGCAAGTTTACAAATGAATGACTGAGAAAAGGGCACAACATTTAAGAGATGTTACATCAAGCGATTTGTACAGGGGGGGGGGGATACATAATTAAGATAAGCTAAAGTAATAAAACAGATGTTTTCGTTAAGGAAGGAAGTTTGAAAGTCCTAGGAGTTCAGAGATCTGCAGTCACTCTGCTGTGGAGTGTGAAGTGTGTCTATGTAGTGGGTCATAAATTCAGGTGTTAGGTTGAGTTCTTGAGTCACTGACTGGAATGTTATCAGCTTGAATTCCCAGATTTTTCTCTCCCTGTCATTTTTAAAAAACCTGTCAGTATTAAGACTTTTAAATCTGTCATACTGTGTCCTGGTCCAGAGAAGTGTTTACCCACGGGGGTGTCCAGAGTCTTATTTATTGTGTGTCAGTGTATATTTATCCTGGATTGCAGTTTCTGCTTGGTCTCTCCAATGTAGATTCCCTCAGGGCACCTTGTACACTGCATCATGTACACCACATTGGAAGATGTACATGAGAATGTGTCAGTGAATTTTTAGTCCTGTTGTGTGTTGGGTACGTGGACTGTGTTTGTCGGTAGGACATGGGTGCAGGTTTTGCATTTTTTGTTTTTGCAAGGGAAAGTGCCAGTCTCTGATGGTGATGGTTCAAACACATTTCCATACATAAATTCTTTCTTTTAAATAAGATATTTCTCATTTGAACATTAGGAATATATAAAGCACTGGGATAACCACACTATTGTTCTATGGAATCACAGCATCTGGACGGTGTCATAAATAATGATCTGACATGCTGATATTATCTGTTGTTGGCAGACTCAGGGTTCTCTGCTTACATATTCCTCTATGTACCGATATATTCAGCATGTATCCCTGGTTTACTCACAGTAACTTCTCAGGTACTCATATCATTGGTAGTCATATTTGATATAGTTATTGTCACGAACACACTCCCAGCTGCCGTGACTTTGGGGTGTTTGCTGTATGAGGTCACACATGATTTCAGCCTGCAGTCTCTCTCACCTATCACACAGGTTCTAGACCTACGGAATCGCCCCCAAACACAGTGCTCTCACACCCCCAGACACTTCAAGGTTCAGCCACCACCTATTGGGTGCGGGCAATAGGACCCCAATATACTGTCCCACACTGGCACACAGGCTTCTAGTTATCCACAAACTAGCAAGACTCACACCAGCACACACAGGGTTAACTCTTCACACCTCCAGACTGTTACACAAATGTAAATACAAGCACACACAGCTTGTTAATCAAATGTATCAACAAATCACACACTGGCATTCCAAGGGTTTACCTGGACGAGCAATCTCTTCTAAAAAGACTAATGTATTCTTTAGAGTATTAGTGACGCAACTTATTAAATTAAAGATTTAATATACAAAAAGTACAGGGCATACAGATAACAAAAATAATGAATAACAATTAATAAATTTGACATAACAAGCAAAGACGGTTTAAAATAAAAAGGATTACATGCAGATTTGCACTTACATGAATTGCATTCTGGCCAAGAGGATTTGGCTAAGAAGATGGACAGCTTATCATTGTAACTTGATTTCCCCAGAAATCTGACAGTTTTTCCCCTCAGAAGACAGATTTTTAAGCAAACTCAAAAGGGACGGCATTCCCAAGGGCAGTGTGAATGCTAATGTGGGGGCGGAAATGTCCCCTGGGTGTCACCTCAGGTCTGTTCAAACTATTCCTAAGTTTTTTTACCCGTTGGTAATTCTTCACAGATATATCTCAGAGAAATAACACCCCCCTCAATAAACCGGTCATAATCTCCCGCACGTTTAAATACCAAATACGATGAGATTACAACAATATCCAATCTCATCCTGAAATACATGTGACTATGGTTGTTCCCGGTGTAGTTGGTATCTATGTTTTAAGACCCTTGTGTGGTTTTTGCCCCTCAATACGGAGTGGCATCCAGATTTCCCCAAAATATGAACTATGACAACATTTTCCTTTGAAGGTCATATTTCTATATACCTGCATAGAGACCATGCAGATTTTTATACCAAAGTCTCCAAGATTTGCACCTAGGTGTCTGGCTCTCCAATTTACACCCAGGAGTTAGCTTGTGTTTATACTACCTATTGAAAGGAAGTCAATTAGCTAGGGAAATAAAGGATCAAATACAATGGATGTCTGTGATCTGCATATCTTAAGCTGGTCTCTGCACAAAGGGTTTACCTAACTCAATTACCTGCTCCTGGGCTCATTTGGTCACACCTTTATCTGAATTGAAGATTAGGTTAATTTAGGTATTCATGCAAAGATTTATTTTGGGTCCTGACACCCAATATTCTATTTCAGCATATCAGATTTATGCTCTCATCCTGACAGTTATATTCGCTTTTCTTAACTTCTGATTATGCAATAATTACTCCATACAATATCAGCTTAGAACACCTGGGTCTATGGATGACAGGTACTCAAACATTAAATAGTTCCTAATTATGCCCTAGCCGCTTAGTGTGTGATGTTGTTCTTTTTTCTCTTTTCCTTGTTTTGTAAAAGTTTATATTTATTTATTTGTACCTATCCTCCAATCCCTAATCTAACCACATGTTTAGTGGTCAGAAATCGCTTAATGCCACTCCTTAGCCACACTCTCTGTCTACCACACAAATAGGGCCCCTCTCCTGACATCACTGACACAACTTCCAATCGAAAAGCTGCTGTCAGGTTGATTGACAGAATTAGTTGTCCTTTAGTACACAGCAACACTCAATGTGCAGACTGTGTAATAGCAACTCTCACCTTGGTTCGGATAAGTAAAAGGTTGTACAATTGTAACAAAAAGGTGAAATGAACCTCTTTGCTGCTGAAACTTTTGCTTACCCCTGTGCTAAACCTATTTTGGCACTTTATAGACTGGCCACATTCCAACATCAGTGTAAGTCATTGTTCTATGTACCACACACATCATACCTTTGGGTATATTTACTAAACTGCGGGTTTGAAGAAGTGAAGATGTTGCCTATAGCAACCAATCAGATTCTAGCTTTCATTTATTTAGTGCATTCAACAAAATGACAGCTAGAGTCTAGTTAATTGCTATAGGCAACATCTCCACTTTTCCAAACCTGCAGTTTAGTAAATATACCCCTTTGTGTTTTTCAGTAGAATTTATATTTTCTAAAAATATCACATGGCAAAGAAAAAATATTTTTTTTCGTATTAAAAGTCGAAAGTGAACTGTAAATATTTGTGAGTGGGGTTTGGTACATTAGTATGATGACCGAAACTCCAACAAGACTTACCCTGACTACTTGAGGGTGATACTGTAATTCCTGGCACACTTATAATTACTACTGTTTGTAAAACTGACGTCTAAGTATTGCAACCACTGATCATCCCAGTTCGAGTAAATGACGTCACTGTGAGACGCAACTGCTTTATTGCTGCTGTTAAGGGGGTAATGGAAGGAGGTGGCATTTGCACAATATTTTTGACAAACGCTTGTACTTTGTACAGCTGCCGCCTCCTTCCATTATTTACAAGTTATTTGCAGGGGTGCTTGTTTAATTGTGTGAAAACTTTCTTCCTACCATCCCCTGCTCTCCCCAGCCCTTAAATACCTTGGCTGACAATAGAGAATGGGGGTTAGAAACTCGAGTGAGAAGGTTGTAGCGCCTGAGGAGGGATGCCCGAGGCACAGTAGGTGCTGGTACCGGCCCTGTCTGTTTCCAAACAATGTTTCAAACACAATGAAGCCATAAAGTACTCAATACCATTACCTGACCTTGAAATGAAGGACTGTACAATTAATATGTTCTTATTGTGTATGAATATTTATCACTGTAAGATGTGAGTAGTATGAGAATACAAGAAGAAGTTTTCATAGAGTACAACTACAAATATATTTTGGGGAACCTTGTTTACCGAGCCTCCATCTACAACAAAATGAATCTACCAATGGTGTCCATTAATAATTGATATAAAATGTTATAAATTCTATAGCATTTGCTACAAAAAATAATAAAGAGAAGATTGAAAATGTTCTTGTCTTTCAAAACAGCAGATATATTGCGCCATGCATTTTATTACAGATATTCATTCTGCTATTTCAGATCCATTATCTAATTTGCCATTAATTTGTTGCACTGAAAAGAGTGTAAATCTGCCTAATGCTCCTTAAAGACAAGGCAGTATCAAGGCAGAACTACCTATTAGTTACACATGATGTAACTGAATCTGGTCATTAGTGAAAATGGCATACCCAACTCTTTATCAGTTACCTCATTCTGTTAGCTCATTAGATAGTTAAGTCATCCCTTCTCTTTGGTTTAAATACAATTTAATTGAAAACGTAACCCATTTGCTATATTTTATGCTGTCTTATAAACACAGCACTCTTAAGCTATTTAATGCTTTCCTTAAAGCTAGAATTACACCAGCTATCTTCCCCTGCAATTTGGGGCTCTATCGCTTACAACCTGATGGGCCATTCTACAACTTTGATTGTCATCAATGGTCAGACCCAAATGTAACTAAGTCTTCAGGCAACTGCATGGATGAACGTGGTAGTTTTCTGTGGCGTTTCCAATGGAAGTAAACACAAGAATTGCATGAACAGAGCTATATAAAAGTCTACAGAGACAATCTAACTAAGGGGATTCATTTGTAAAGGTTATTAGCAACAGACTGGTTCTTGTGCAATTGGTGATCAGAGCAGAGAGCCACAACCAAGCCACTAATCCACACCAGTCTCCAGCTTGTGGTGCTTCTCACTAGAATACAAAGCCCCAGCCCCATTTAAAAATCGCTCTATCCCATCAAAATTGGGGCTACTAAGGGGTGTAAACTTTCTTCAAAGAATTTTTGAGCTTGAAGACTGAACGTGGGCACTCCCTTTATTCCTTTGCTGTGCCATTTATGCTATGTAAAAAATAATAGACATGTTTTTACTTAGAGTTACTTTCTTACTTATATGTAAGTAAATAGAGCATTAAGTAGAACATGTATGTTAGAATGTGATATGCCTTTAATGTTTTTTTGCACACTATAATTATGATTACAGGTGGGTATAAGTCCAAGTATTGGTGGAAAAAGGTTTAAATAAATAGATAAATACATATGTATCTATTATTCTTTATTTATTTAGTGGCTTCATATTACACAGCACTGTACAGAGAATAGATAGAACATCCCAGCGTTATAGATCAAAACCAAATAACTATTAAAACATTAACTCGATTGATCCTTGAATCTTTGCAACAACAATTTATTATGATAAAATATCTATCAATTATCCATATAAAACACAAACAAAATAAGATTAAAATATCACTAACAAACTTCCATCATATACAGGGGTTGGCTGGCAAATTTTGGCCCAGGGGGCAAGACTCAGCACAGCAGCCTATTAGGACATTTTAAAGGAAAAAAATACTGGTAACCCAGTGACCCAGTCCAAGGTAGCCAACTATGGGACCAGCCCAGGGGATAGACATAGCCCTGCTCCCCAGCCTAGTCAGGCCCTGATTGTGGACATAATCAACTGTGTAAAAGCAATCTTCACAATGTTTAACAAATGATGAAAGTAAAAGTTAAGTGCTGAGTGCTCATCTGCTTTCTTAACACTAATGAGTTAAATTTTATATTCATTTTATATTTTTATATTCATGAACACAGTCTGTAAAACCTCCATTGACTTGACGCTGTCAAGTTCTACAGTATCCACCTCCACTTAAAAAAAAAATAGTGTACACGAACAACTTCCTCCACTTTCAAAATGTCCATAATGGGTCACGAAAGAAAAATATTTCTAAAGGTCAATTTATGCACTAGAAACAAAATTGTTCTATAGATGCGTTTGAAATACAAGCTCAGGAAATGTTAAGCAATTTTGCTGAATGGATCTTTTCCCAGGGGCACCTATTTAAGGTTAGGGGAATGGAAATAAATGTCCTGTTGGAGGCAGCCACCAGGAAGACTATTAACCATACAAGCTATGAAGAGCCAGCATTTGTCATTAAATATAAAGGAAATTCCCACATCATTCAGCAAATTGAAAATGTAATCAATTCATAACTAGCAGATTGTTTGTAGTATAAGTATGGGTTATATCATCTACAAATAATGTTTAAATCATTTGCTCAACAAACCTTATTTTAAGTGTCCCATGTCTGTTATTTCATAGCATGGCTGTAAAGTAATAAGCCAACAGGGGCTGAGAACATTTGTGGTATGAAAGTTATGAGACATTGGTGGGCATTGGGGAACCTTTATGAACTGTAAAAAACATAAAGGCACAGCTCAATCTCAGTTTCCCCTACTTTGCCGACATCATTGCCCTGCTCCATGCAGAAAATGAAATAGCTGAAATAATGCTGCTGATTCTGCACACAAATTCGAAAAAGGAAATTTAATTTAGCTGGAGAAGATATTCTAATTTAGGTGAAGGGAAAGGGGGATTGTGGGCATGTGTATAGGCTTTCCAATTTTCATGGGTGTCCACATTGTTCTTTTAATGTAGGAAAACAGCCTGATTTTTATACTATGTTGGAGATGGTGGCAATTGGATCTTGGCTGCTGCTTTCATTGGGAGTCCTTTTGTGCCATATAGGTGCATTGCAAAGTGGAAGCATAGACTAATTATAATAATAGATTAAAAGTTGTCACAATTGAAATAATAATAACACAAATTTCCCAATACTGTCATGAATTATTTAAGAAAAAAGAGAAACCTAAATAATAATCATAATAATAATACTAATAATAATAATTATCATTTAAGTTAGTGGTCCAAAAGTGACAGTAGACAGTAGTTTTCAGATACATTTTTTCTTTAGCAGACATGCCATTAATGCCATGTACCACAAGTCTGCAAAATAGTGGGGCCTCATATGTGGGGGCGGCCTGACATTGCTGACCCCCCTTCACTTCCAGGCCCCGTTGCCACCAAATCCCCTGTATCCATGATAGTTACACCCCTGAAATGACCCATTTTGTCCTTTGCCATAGCCAGGCCTAGGTACAGTCATGGCCAAAAGTTTTGAGAATGACACAAGTATTGGTTTTCACAAAGTTCGCTGCTTCAGTGTTTTTAGACCTTTTTGTCAGATGTTGCTATGGTATACTGAAGTAAAATTACAAGCAATTCATAAGTGTCAAAGGCTTTTATTGATAATTACATTAAGTTTAAGCAAAGAGTCAATATTTGCCGCGTTGACCCTTCTTTTTGAAGACCTCTGAAACTCGCCCTGGCATGCTGTCATTCAACTTCTGGGCCACATAATGACTGATGGCAGCCCATTCTTACCTAATCAATGCTTGGAGTTTGTCAGAATTTGTGGGGGTTTTTTCCACCCACTTCTTGAGGATTCACCACATATTCTCAATGGGATTAAGGTCTGGGGAGTTTCCTGGCCATGGACCCAAAATTTTGATGTTTTGATCCCCCAGCAACTTAATTACCACTTTTGCCTTATGGCAAGGTGCTCCATCATGCTGGAAAAGGCATTGTTCATCACTTGGATGGTTGAGAGAAGTTGCTCTTGGAGGATGTTTTGGTACCATTCTTTAATCATGGTTGTCTTCTTAGGCAAAATTGTGAGTGAGCACACTCCCTTGGCTGAGAAGCAACCCCACCCATGGTTTCAGGATGCTTTACTGTTGGCATGACACAGGACTGATGGCAACGTTCATTTTTCCTTCTCCGGACAAGCGTTTTTCCATATGCACCACACAATCTGAAAGAGGATTCATCAGAGAAAATGACTTTACCCCAGTCCTCATCAGTCCAATCCCTGTACCTTTTGCAGAATATCAGTGTGTCCCTGATGTTTTTCCAGGAGAGAAGTGGCGTCTTTGCTGGCCTTCTTGACACCAGGCCATCCTCCAAAAGTCTTTGCCTCGCTGTGCAAGCATATCCACTCATACCTGCCTGCTGCCATTCCTGAGCAAGCTCTGGTGGTGTCCCGATCCCATAGCTGAATCAACTTTAGGAGATGGTCCTTGGACTTGCTGGACATTCTTGGGCACCCTGAAGCCTTCTTCACAACTATTGAACCTCTCTTCTTGAAGTTCTTGATGATCCGATAAATGGTTGATTTA
Organism: Mixophyes fleayi; assembly: GCF_038048845.1. Lineage (NCBI taxonomy): Eukaryota > Metazoa > Chordata > Amphibia > Anura > Limnodynastidae > Mixophyes > Mixophyes fleayi. The sequence goes on along the minus strand of NC_134405.1, from coordinate 155,558,715 downwards.
GATGCAAAGCAATGATGACTGCTCGTGTTTCCTTGCAGCTAACCATGGTTAACAGAGGAAGAACAATGATTTCAAGCACCACCCTCCTTTTAAAGCTTCTAGCGTGTTATTCTAGCTCAGTAAGCATGACAGAGTGATCTCCAGCCTTGTCCTCGTCAACACTCTCACCTGTGTTAGCGAGAGAATCACTGACCTGATGTCAGCTGGTGCTTTTGTGATAGGGGTAAAATGCAATGGAAATGTTGTTTTTGGGATAAAGTTCATTGTCCTGGCAAAGAGGGACTTTGAAATGAATTGCAATTCATGTGATCCCTCCATGACATTCTGGAGTATATGCAAATTGCCATCAGAAAAACTGAGGCAGCAGAAAAATAATATTTGTGTCATTCTCGAAACTTTTCTGGCCATGACTGTACATGTCAAAATTGGTTGAAATCGCAAAAGGAAAGGGACCATCCTCTTTTATTATATTTGCGGGTAAATTTCATACATTTAACAGAGGGGGTGCTCTTCCAACAGATAAAGCTACTTTATTATAAAGACCAAGGTTGGAAACCAAAAGCACAAAGGCACTCCAGTCCACTAATATACAATAGAATACAATTAAAACACCTTTAATTCATAATTAATAAAATTGTATCTATACCAGATATTTATATGGCAAAATATTTAAAAATAATAATAGAAAAAAATAATAAAGTGGGAAATAAAGAAAAAATATACTGTAATTTCAAACATAAACCCTTAACATAACCCAGACTAATGTTAGAAAAGAGGATTCATTGAGTCTCTATAATCTTTACTACATGATTTTCATTTCTACTCTTATTCAGGATTATATTTTAATTTCAAAACAGGCACACTCATTTGTAACATATGTATTCACAAGGTTATGATTCCACAATGTGAACTCTATACCCAACTATATTGGGAAAAATTGTTGTGTTTTATAATCCCTAGTTCTACAATGGGTGTTGGGTTTGATGACATCACGAATTGAAGTTGTGACCCAGCGTACGTTTTCCGTAGGCTTTGTCAAAGTGGTGACCCAGTTAGAGGTCACAGATTCCTCTCATACTTGCTCCACCCAATACGATCTAATCCTCTGTGATTGATACATCTGACAGCCTATTATATGAGTGGCTTATATACTTCATTGTTGGCATTAATCCGATTGAGTTATCTATGTTATTACATTCCTAATTAAGAAGGCATATGTTTCACATATATTCTATTATTCACAATTCTTATGTCAGTAGTTTATTATCAGGGATTTCTTATACCCATTTATGTTAATAGCGATATTTTGCAAATTATTCTTTACATTTTAGTTGAATGTTCATTGTTCTTAGTGATAGGTTAAAATCTTCCTTCTTTATATACCCTAATAAAATATATCTTATATTATCAATAGTTTTATACATCTATAATAAATGAATCAGCATATATTAGATACTATATCCAGACCTATACAGAAAGCCTCAGTTATTTCTGGCAAAGATAACATGTATTTTATGAGCTTATTTAATAGGGTAATTTAGAACAATGATGAATCAAAATTAATTTGGTGACGACGTAGTAAATTACTTTAGTTTCATGTACGCTTGAGAATAGCGATATTTTCACTTTTTATACAATTTATCTGAATAGCTTGAATGATATTTAGATTTCACAAGTTAAGCTTCTATGGCATTTTGCAAAACTGGAAGAGGCTGCAACATTTGCCAGTTTACTATAAATGTTAGATTTATTGGTTTATATAGCCACCATCTGGAAATTGTATAAAGTTGTTAAAAGAAGAAATGTGAATGAGTATACATCTGATATTGCACTTGTGTGTTACAACATTTGAATCCAAGCAAATAAATGTAACACTAACCTTGACAAAGTGTTTATTCATGAGCAATATATTTATTACAAAATGTACTGTATAAAATGATTGTTTTTTATGTACTATAAAACAGTTTAATATCTACAAAGGTCACATATGTAATAACAATTATGTGGTGCTATATAAATACATTTTAGGTTTATTTGGGAAAATGTTGATATTTTTAGGCAGTTTGGCTAGGAAAAGCCACTTCCATTCATATAATTGCAGCTTTAGGCTTGTTACCCATCGGTGTTGCGTTTCAAACCACTTTTGAAAATGCATATAAACACTGTGAGCCTCATTTATAGTTGAGCTAGGATGTGTCTCAATCACAACTGTGACTACATATTTTAAATTTGTTTCCTCCTAGAGCGTACTATGGTTTTGCCAAGGTGAAAAATGTCACCTTCTAGCTGGCTTTACTCCTAACTTTGAATCAGGACCTATGTGTTTGAACATGCATCCAATATGCAGTGCACACATGCTTTGGCCACAGTTGACATGTGTTGGGTGCATTAGCATGATTTTGCCAGGAAGATTTTTGCAATTATTACAATAGCCCATTTATTTCTAGTATCTACAAACCACTTTGAAATAAATGGGGTAATGAATAGGAAAAGCTTTACTAGTAAATAAATAAATCCTTTATTTTAAAAAGTGTGTCACTTAAAATCTATTAACAGTACCAGCTCTATACAGCCTTTGGTTCCCACAAAAATAGAAGAACAGTGAGCTTGAGTCTCCCTGGTAAATTGGAAACCAAAACCAGTATAATAGAAAAACAGCGCTGAGACTTGTAATTAGACCTAGGAATGAATCCACGTTGTTATAATTAAAACAATTTATTGAATATAAACATATGACAATCAAATATTCAACACGCTAATAATAAGATATCAGTGCACTGATAACATATACCACTCTGCTACAAAATGCAGGCACAGTTAGAATGGGAACTCTTGAAATCAATAATATAGTGATCGTAACTTAATCACTCGTTCAAATGAATAGATTGAGATAATTCGTTGACACAAAGTCCTTCCAATATTATAAAGGAATTATTTGAGTGAAATCCTGGTTGATGTTTAAATAAAATGACTCCTCATACCATATAATGGTTAGAAATGTACCATACAGTGGGTAGTGCCTTGATGTAAGGAATATTAATGTTCCTTTGGAATAATCGCAGTTTTGTAGTCATTCAATTAGCAGTGTAATCACTATAAATCGGAGTGCGGGTTCATGAATGATAATAGAGCTGTACCAGGAGAATCTCGATAAAAGGCAATATAGCATTGAGAAAATCTAGAGTCTATTGCTTTCCTGACCGTATAGCTTGGTCCCCTGAAAGTAAATGTCAATATCAAATTCACGGTACTCACACGTACTCAGTCGACACTGATATGCTGGCCGTATAGCTGGTTCGTCAGCCGCCTCTAGGGCAAGTATCGGTACTTTGTGCACGATGTTTGCACAGGGATCAACAGACCCATCTCTTGTGTAGTCTTTTCACCTCCGTGTCCGCCTAACATTCAGACCCTCGAATGGCGCGGCCGTATCAGCATTCACCTCCGTGATAATGAAAGTTGGTAACACTCAAAACTGCATAGGATTGGCATTCAAAGAGTGGAATAGGTAGTGCTTAAAAGTCCTTACGCGTTTCATCACCAAAGTGATTTCATCAGAGGAAGTATGATACCTATTCAGATAATTAGTGCATCTTATATAGATTGTTTAATGGGCACAATAATCAGCCTCTTCCAGCAGGTGTACAAGTAATTATCATGATATTGTATTAATCATTCTCTCGCCACAAGGCAAATGTCAAATTCAAAATAAAACAATCTTAAACAAATCATATATAAAATACCTGTCAGTTATTACTTAGACAACGTGGATTCAAAAAATATAATAAGCAATGATGAAAACTAATGCTAATAAAAATAAAAATAAAACTGTGAACAAAAGTAAATAATAATAAACACCTAAAAGACAATATATATAACTGTCAATTTTAACAAATTAATTACTTAAAATTTGCAACCCAGTGGAACATTGCTCCAGATTAATTCAATATGAATATAAATCTCAAATATAGGTCCGATTTAGATCATTTATTTACCCTATATATAAATACCTATTAGCACATTTGCAAAACATATTTGTTGTACTTGATAACCTCATTATACATTCTTAATTAGTAAAAACTAAATTCAACACCCTATTTATTTGTAACAGAGTAACTAATCTTAAACCCACCATTACAACTAGAATGATCATGTCTTAACAATTCTGACCGTTTAATATCCACAATAAAGACATGTGATACTCCCATTAAGACCTAAGTTGTCTCACTCATTATCAAAAATTATTATTACTCTTTTCTTAGATCGACCCTAGGTAAATAGGGTGTTGGAATTTAGTCTTTACTAATTAAGAATGTATAAGGAGGTTATCAAGTACAACAAATATGTTTTGCAAATATGCTAATAGGTATTTATATATAGGGTAAATAAATTATCTTAATCGGACCTATATTTGAGATTTATATCCATATTGAATTAATCTGGAGCAATGTTCCACTGGGTTGCAAATTTTAAGTAATTAATTTGTTAACATTGACAGTTATATATATTGTCTTCTAGGTGTTTATTATTATTTACTCTTGTTCACAGTTTTATTTTTATTTTTATTAGCATTAGTTTTTATCATTGCTTATTATATTTTTTTTAATCCACGTTGTCTAAGTAATAACTGACAGGTATTTTATATATGATTTGTTTAAGATTGTTTTATTTTGAATTTGACATTTGCCTTGTGGCGAGAGAATGATTAATACAATATCATGATAATTACTTGTACACCTGCTGGAAGAGGCTGATTATTGTGCCCATTAAACAATCTATATAAGATGCACTAATTATCTGAATAGGTATCATACTCCCTCTGATGAAATCACTTTGGTGATGAAACGCGTAAGGACTTTTAAGCACTACCTATTCCACTCTTTGAATGCCAATCCTATGCAGTTTTGAGTTTTACCAACTTTCATTATCACTGAGGTGAATGCTGATACGGCCGCGCCATTCGAGGGTCTGAATGTTAGGCTGACACGGAGGTGAAAAGACTACACAAGAGATGGGTCTGTTGATCCCTGTGCGAACATCGTGCACCAAATACCGATACTTGCCCTAGAGGCGGCTGACGAACCAGCTACACGGCCAGCGTATCAGTGTCGACTGAGTACGTGTGAGTATCGTGAATTTGATATTGACATTTACTTTCAGGGGCTGTTGAGGACCAAGCTATACGGTCAGGAAAGCAATAGACTCTAGATTTTCTCAATGCTATATTGCCTTTTATCGAGATTCTCCTGGTACAGCTCTATTATCATTCATGAACCCGCACTCCGATTTATAGTGATTACACTGCTAATTGAATGACTACAAAACTGCTATTATTACAAAGGAACATTAATATTCCTTACATCAAGGCACTACCCACTGTGTGGTACATTTCGAACCATTATATGGTATGAGGAGTCATTTTATTTAAACATCAACCAGGATTTCACTCAAATAATTCCTTTATAATATTGGAAGGACTTTGTGTCAACGAATTATCTCAATCTATTCATTTGAACGAGTGATTAAGTTACGATCACTATATTATTGATTTCAAGAGCTCCCATTCTAACTGTGCCTGCATTTTGTAGCAGAGTGGTATATGTTATCAGTGCACTGATATCTTATTATTAGCGTGTTGAATATTTGATTGTCATATGTTTATATTCAATAAATTGTTTTAATTATAACAACGTTGATTCATTCCTAGGTCTAATTACAAGTCTCAGCGCTGTTTTTCTATTATACTGATCACTTTTATCTGACCTATGGGTTTATTACAGCAGCGGGACCTGTAATTACTCCTAGTATATTATATTATATATACTTTTAATTTTATATTAGTGATTCAGCGCCGAATTTACTGTGTTTGTTTGGAAACCAAAACCAGGCTACACAGGCCGGGCCAGAAAACAGATAGCAGTGATATTGTGAACTAGCACCAGCCTCTTCAGTGCAGGGCTGGAACACTTACGGGGGAGACTACAAAAACAAATGGGTCCTCCTCCTCAAGACTACTAGTCCCTGGACTGTGGGTACTGTGGTAATGGAAGAACAATTAGAACTCCAGTATAATGTTAAAGGGTCTCTAAAACCCCTGCCCATTATCCAAATATAGTATAAAAATGCTTTTAAAAAAATGCACACACACATTTTTAAAATTAAACTTGGGATGGACAATTCATCAGTAGAAAACACTGAGCCCCAAGAATGACAATTTTCACAGGAGATAACAAAGGGCCTTTGGAGGAACCCCAAATAATGTAGGCAAAGCATCTGGGTAGTAAAACCATAGGGGACAGGCTGATCTTATTTTCTTCTGTAAAATGCATGTGAAAATGCATATAAACAATAAGCTATTGCACATGCATCCGATATCAGGCTTACATGCGGTATAACAGTGGTTGATATGCATTGGATGCATTTGTAAGCGTTTGCGAATATGTCCAGATGCATGCAGTATGGAGCCAGCCATTTCAATAGCACATTAATGACAATGTTGCTTCCAGCATGTTGAAACTACATTGAAATGTATGGAAGATCCTCTGCTAGAAAATAAATTAATATTTTCTTCCAAAATATCGTCCTTTTTAAAAAATCTATTGCCTGCACCACTGCTAGGCTGTAACGCTCCGGTCCCAATGTGATTGGCTGGTGTTAAAGGACTTCAGAAATTCCTTTTACAAGAAACGATTCCAAAAGCATTATGGGCCTCATTCATTAGGAATATAATGAAATAGCACAGGGCGCAAAATATGGTAGTGGTCTATTAACCAGGGTTCTTGGTCCTCTTTATTTCCCACCATCCTCTTTCGGTGATGCCGGCAATAGTAGCTTATATGTTGCTGATCACGGCCAGATTTGGTGCACATGCCCCCAGAGTGGTCCGTTTTGAAACTAATATAATGCAGAATCCCGTATATAGTAAGGTCAGCAAATGAATGATAAGTTAGATGTAAACAATCCAGCACGTTTCACCCATAAAATGAGGGCTACATCAGGGATGTCATCCATTTCTATCCTTACTTCCTTATATGTCTGTTAGGTGAATGTCAATTGGTCACAGTGAATCACATGGCCTTAGGGGGGCAGGCGCGGTGTTCAAAGCGAGATGCACATGTATAAACTAGAGTCTCATATACGCTTAGAGTGTGAAGCATGGCATGTAAAGTCAATAGCACAAAAGTGGCAGTAATCATAGTATAAATAGAATTGTTAACGTTAATTGCACATAAATGTATAATACAGTGCATAAGTGTTAGGTACCACAAAATAATAAAAATATAATCAAGCACACTTACCAAATGGAGCACATTACTAGTGTGCTGAGGGGCTCCTCCGTCTCCTTCTACAAAACTTGGACCCCATGGGCCATGTATCACAATCAATCTCCACTTCAGTTCTAGTGGAAAGATATTCCTAAGCAAACATACTTGTTCTCTTACTGGATGCGTGAATCACTTACACTCCCCCCCGTCCCTCCCTTTGGTCCCTGTATACCCCCCCCCCCCCCTTTTTTATACCCTTCAAACTTGAAAAGTTAAAATAACATCTTTGCAATATTAGATAGATAAATATACATTTATCTCCCAAGTGCGAGAGAACCTGTTGTATGTAAACATGTGTTATTTATTTCTGTTTAACCTCTCGAGATTCTGTAATGCATTTTCTATGGGAAAAGATGTTTCTAATAAAAAGTTAAAAAAAAAAATATAATCAAATAAAATAAACAAAAACGGGGGGACTGAACAAATGAAACAGGTGCACAATGCAACACACATCTCTACTAACATGTAAAAAACTCCCATTTTAAATTATAAAAGGCAGCATGAGGTAAGTATCACACCAGCAACCAATGATTGGTATAAAAGAAAAGACTAGTTTCAGACACAAAAAACAGGTGTACCAGCTTAGGGGAGTGTCATAAGAATACCCCTAAATCAATATCGATATTGAGACCTTGTGGGGTGAGGGTCTTGAGACTATAAATCCACTATGTCTCTTCTTGTGATATTTGTTTAATATAATCACCCCCTCTCCATGATATGGGTACAATACTACTTCCAATAAATCTAAGGGAAGAAGAGTTGTGTTCATGATTCCTTAAATAATGTTCCAGACACTGCTTAATGTTTCTATGGTGCACGTACTGCACATACGGAGACTCGTACGGGCAGTTTTCTAATTGTTAGCCCCACGTATTGTTTACCACAGGGTCAATCCAAGAGATAGATCACCCCTGTGGTATCGCAGGTAATTCTCCCTTTTATGTCACATTCTTCCCCTGTAATATTGGACTTGAAGTTCCTAACTGCTTTTGTAGTATGTTGGCCACTTATTTTGCAGGCGTGATATCTGATGCAATAAAAAAAACTTGGCTATTTTCATTCATCCATGTGTCCCTTCTTACACTTGTATCTAAGGTTATCAAACTTTTGACCAATCTATTCTTGAGATTTCCTGCCTTTTTGTAGACAAACTTCAGTTTGGTTGATAGGATGTCTCTCAGTTTCTCATTCTCACTCAAAATTCCCCAGTGCTTCCTAATCATTCTCTCAACAGCCTTTGAATCACAACTAAACTTGGTGATAAATGACAGATACTCTTGGTTGGTATCTGTGGCTCTTGGTTTTGAGACAAAAATAATATCTCTAGTGGTATTCCTAACTGTAGTAAGGGCAGTGTTAACCAGAGATTCATCATAGTTCCTCTGAAGAAATCCGTTTTTTAAAATCTCAGCTTGGATGTCATATTTTCGAAGATGGAACAATTTCTCCTCAGTCTAATAAATTGTCCTTTTGGTATATTTCTGAACCAGTTCATGCGATGGTTACTGTTGGCCGGGCTATATGAGTTACAATTGACTTCTTTCAAAAAGGTCTTAGTTTCAGTGTTGTTAAGAAGATATATCTCTAGGTCTAGAAATTCAACTTTGGTGGTACTTATGTTGCTGTCAAGATCTTTTTTTGCATCGGTCCATATACAGAGGATATCATCAATGTATCGGTGCCACCCAAAAAATGTATCTAGAGTAAGGGTTGTTATCCCTTATGTTGGTATCTTCCCAGTGGGCCATGAACAGGTTTGCATACCTCAGAGAAAACTGGAAATTACTGGAAATGATCTAGTATCTATTTGGATCTTATATAATATTGGAATACTAATTGTGATTAATTTAGTCGTCAATTAAAATATCCAAGTGCGTAACATTGAATTCAGTTTCCTGTAATATCAAATTCAGTCCCATAATTTGAATCTGAGCCATATCAGTTAGCAATTAAACCATCAAATATTGCAACATTAATGGTTTGATCTAGTAATAGAGGATAGTCCACACTACTAATTGCATAAGAACCACGATTGAGAGAACATAGAGGATCTATTAGGGGACAATAATTCTTACTTCCCCTATATTATCTCATTTCACTTCTTTACACTAGTTTTATTTCATATTTTGCAACATTAACATAGTATTTCCACATTGAAAATATTTTTAATTGTAATAAAATGTATAACTTTTAATATGTCTATACCAAGTGAACCAAATCAAGAATGATTCCATATACTGGCGTATAAGTGATTGTCTCAATTACCAGAACTTTCTTTTTCTTTTCTTTTTTGAAATTAGTGGAGAAGAAGTCTGTCAATGTGAATTATATAGCCAGTGAGAATAATCTGCTGTCATGTTAAGTGTGATGTTAAGGACAAATATCACACTTGTTAATTGTGTTCCTGTAAAAATGTGGACTGGAATATATTTAATGAATGTTGATATGCTTCACCATATGCTTGTTTTGTTTAATTAACCCATGTTTTCAGGTTACAGGGAGACTTTATCTAGGAATGTTTGATAAAGTAAAAATGTTTTTCTCTGTGACCGACAACACTAGGCGAGGGAGGGTGTTAGAATAAGAGCGCTACGCTCCGTCTCCTTATTTTACTTTTCCCTGGTGGTCTAGTGTAGGAGGAAGTGAGGCAGGATGCCTCGCGACCGAAATGCGCTACTGAGCATGCCCAAACAACGCAAACAGGAAGTTCGACTTTAAACTCTTGCTACCTTTAGTGCTTTCCAGTCAGACACTGAAAGAAACAGACATGGCAGCAATTAGCTGCATATTATTATTTAAGAAGACCCCAAAAGACTTTATACGACCGGAGGCTCCCCAGATTATATCGATAGTATTGGAGAGCCTGTACCACCACAAGTAAATACTGCACTGATGTGCAGAGAGTATATACCACCAAGCCTACACATATATATATATATATATATATATATATATATGTACAAGTGTATAAGTGCAAATTGCATGAGACTACATAGAACTATTATTGCCTGCTGTACTGTATAATATCAAGAAGTTCAATAAACCGCAACCTGGTTAAGTTAAAAGCGTTTGTGGCTTCACATCCACCTAACACCGCTGACACCACTTACCAACACCAAAAGGTATAACCAATATCCTATATGAGGCTCGCTGTGTATAGCTATTCAAGTCATTTGTCTGCATTTATTTTCAGGTACCATACTGGTATAAGAAGATTCATATCACCTTTATGAACATTACTGACTAACATGTCATAAGTAACCTCTGTGTTTCTGTATTTGTATATTTAAGTTTGATATCAGCGCTATCTGCTTGAAAATGTATTCATTATATAATTACAATACAATACAGGTTTGTGCAACTCCCTGCATGCTTTCTATCTTTTAGATATTGTCAAGACCGGTTTACACTTCTACCACCACCTGGATATAAGTCACCAGCATTTTCTAGTCCTTCTATATTTATCCCAATACACTTCACTCACCTTACACCTTGCATCCGGTGTCTTGGAAATTACAGCTTATTTACCTGAACATCACATGTATGTGCTTGTTGAACATCTCATTCCAAAATTATGAGCATTAATATGGAGTTGGTGGCGTTGAGGTCAGGGCTCTGTGCAAGCCAGTCAAGTTCTTTCACAATAAAGTCGGGAAACCATTTTTAGATGGACCTCAGTCTGTGCACGGGGCATTGTCATGCTGAAACAGGAAAGAGCCTTTCCCAAACTGTTGCAAATTGTTGGAAGCATACAATTCTCTAGAATGTAATTGTATGCTGTAGATTTAAGATTTCCCTTCTCCAGAGCTAAGGGGCCTAAGCCAAACCATGAAAACCACCCCTAGAACATTATCCCTCCTCCACTAAACTTTACAGTTGGCAGAACACTTTCGGGTAGGAAGTGTTTTCCTGGCATCCGCCAAACCCAGATTCCATGAAGGGTGATTCATCACTCAAGAGAATGCCTTTCTACTGCTTTAGAGGTAAATGGTGTGCTTTATACCACTCCAGTTGATATTTGGCATTGCGTATGTTGATCGAAGGCCTGGGTGCAGCTGCTAGATCATGAAAACCCAAGACATGATGCTTCTGATGAGCAGTTCTTATGCTGACTTTATCTCTAGAGGCAGCTTGGAACTTGGTAGTGAGTGAGCAACTAAGGACAGATGGTTTTTACGATCTTCAGCACTCAGCGATCCTGCTCTGTGACCTTGTGTGGCCTACCACTTTGCTGGCGTTACTCCTTGCCATTTCCACGTCACAGTAACAGCAATTACACTTGACCGGGGCAGGTTTGGCAGGACATAAATCAAATTATATATATATATCTTGTCACACTTTTACACAGAGAATATCACCGACTGGTATTAGCGCTACTAACCTGAGAGGCACAGAGTCTAACACACCACCGGTGTTCACCAGGGACCCCCGCAATGAGGTTTGGGCTTGGCTGCGTGCGATGTGCAGGTCGCGGTTCTCCCAGGAAATCACCAGTGCAGCGAATAGGGTAGTCAGACAGGCCGAGTCGAAACCAAGGAAGCGAGGTACCACGGAGAGTAGGCAAGAGTAGTCAGGGATGGTCCAAAGGTCATTACCAGTGCGGGCAGCGAAGTAGAAGGGAAATCCGGAAGAGAGGTCAAACAAGCCAAGGAGTCTATACACAGGAGTTCAGGAACAGGAATGCAAACTAAATGCTGGAACAGGGTAGAACCAATACTCTGGCACTGGACATGTGTCAGAGGCTGCTTTAATTACTCTAAGGTGCCTCCTGATTGGGTTAGGGAGATTTAGGCGGTTTAGACATGCTGGCTGCAGACAGGTGAGTAGAGATAGAGTTCTGCTGCTAGGCAACAGGACGTGGATTGCGGAGAGAAGGTGCCCGTCTCCGGCGCCTGTGGAGAGTGCGGAGACGGCACCTGACATATCTCATCTGATCAGATAATGTAAACCTATGGGACTGGACCACAGTTCAACTTATGTTCTAATAAAATGTCTGTATCTTGTCATTCACTTTCTGTACTTGCAAGTGCACATTATGTGAATTTGGTCAAGATATATCATTACAATTGGACATTTAATTTCAGATCTGTTGGTTAATCCATTACAAATTGATGTAAAACACACCCTCAATTTCCATACATTATGTCTAGAACTCCATATCTAGTTTTGTGTGTTTAATTATTGCATATCGATTATAATATGATATTGAATTCCCTTGTTTCTCAGGGTGAAGATCTGCAAATCAAATCCATATATATTCAAAAAACAGAGCTTATCCCTTTTAATGATATTATAACGTCTTGATTTTTATTAGTTTGAATTGTAAGAGTAACCAATGAATGTATGTTGTTATATATATTCTTTATTGAGTTCCCCTGAAATATGGAACTTCATACTGAACAATAACCATTTAGATATATTCACAGATATGAATTTATCTATTTGAATATACAGCATAAGATTATTGTTTCTAAAGGTAATGACTGATCTGTTGATCACCTAGCCTATACTGCAAGCCATATCTAAGGCTAAACACCAACCCATTGTTACGGACTTACCTTATCCCCGCCGCTCCGTCCAGCCGCACTTCCGCATTCAGGACCATGTGACCGCACCCGGAGGCGGTCACATGACCACAACCTAGAGGCGGGGATTTTGAATCCCCTTCTGTATAAAAACCTCACTCTGACACTCGCTGAGTGTCAGAGCAACACTTACCTGTTCCTGGCTCCTGCTCTTCGTGGATTGCAGTGTCTTCCTGTTCCTGTGTCTCCTGTGTGCTGATCTCTGCCTGTTTGACTTCCCTGGCTCTCTATTCCCTGTGTACCGACCCGGCTTGCTGACCATTCTCCTATTCTTGTGACCCGTGTACCGAACCTGGCTTGTTGACTCCGAGTTGCCTTCTGATTCTGCCTGACTCCATTCCTGTGTACCGAACCGGCTCGTTGACTCCGCTACCACCGCTTCACTCCGCTGTACTACATCTTGAGGCGAACCTGGGGACCGCGACCTGCGACTCCTGGCAGCGAAGCCCACCCCGCCTTGCGGCGGTTCTTGGTGAACACCGGGGAGATCGTTAGACTCCGCACCTCAGGTAAGCCAGCGCTAATCAAGATTAGTAATATAGTATCCAGAATCTGTTACAGTTTGCTCTGACCATGGATACCACAGCTAAAGATCTGTTGGAGCATTTAGTAGGAAGGATGGATAAACAAGAAGCTAACCAAGAGCAACTTTTAAAATTCCTCAATAGTCTATCCACTCGCTTGGATGTTGTCCAGAACACCCTAGTGGCTGGTGGATCACCTGGGCCGGCAGTGGCCCCTGTACCTCAGGCCGCAGCAGCAGCTTCTTCCTCGCAGCTACGGTTGCCTAACCCACCTAAGTTCGATGGAGACCCTAAAAATTGCAGAGGTTTTTTAAATCAATGCTCCATACAATTCGAGCTTCTACCTGGGAACTTCCCCGCCGAAAAAACGAAAGTGGCCTATGTGATTTCGTTATTGTCCGGTCAAGCTTTAGCATGGGCTTCCCCCTTGTGGGAGAGGGACGACCCCATTCTACATAACTTCAACCTCTTCTTGTCCACCTTCAAGAAAATATTTGATGAGCCAGGAAGGGTGTCCAATGCCGCTTCCGGCTTACTACGTCTCCGCCAGGGAAACCAGTCTGTGGGGCAGTATGCGGTCCTCTTCAGAACCATGGCCTCTGAACTTCGCTGGAACGATGAGGCTCTAGTAGCTACATTCTGGCAGGGCCTTTCAGACCGAATCAAAGACGAGTTGGTATCCCAGGAACTCCCTACGTCTTTGGACGACATTATCTCCCTCTGTGTCAAAGTTGATTTGCGTTTCAAGGAACGTAATTCTGAGAAGGAACAGTCGCGGCGTAGCATGATTCGCTTGGCCCCCAACTTCCAAACCCCTGTTCTTCCCCCTGAAGAGCCCATGCAACTTGGGAGGACCCGCTTATCAGCCGAAGAGAGGGAGAGGAGATTTCGGAACAAGCTGTGTTTATATTGTGGAGAGAGTGGCCATCTTCTGAGTTCTTGTCCCAAACGCTCGGGAAACGACAGGGCCTAACGAGTTCTGGAGCTGTGTCGTTGGGCCTCTTTTCTCAGTGTCAGTCAGTTCCCAATAGTAATGATTGCCTGTCTATTCCCATTTCCCTTCAGTTAGGACAAAAGACCTTCCCGCAGTCGGCTCTTCTAGATTCCGGAGCCGCAGGAAATTTCATTTCCGCCACAGTAGTTAAACAATTCGCTATTCCCACACAAGCCTTGGAACAACCCATCTCTCTGATGGCCATTGATGGGGGAAGAATCCCTGAGGGGTCCATCCTGGTACGCACTATTCCTCTTCTACTTCAGATAGGAGCACTTCATCGGGAGAAGATTTCTTTTTTAGTAATACAAAGATCTACCAACCCAGTCATCCTAGGACTTCCTTGGTTTCGTGCCCACTCTCCCACCTTGGACTGGAAATCTGGTCACATATTGTCCTGGGGACAGTCCTGCTTCTCTCGCTGCCTACAGAGAGTGGTTCCCCCGAATAGTCCCAGACGTACCCAAGAATTTCCTGTGACTCTCCTGCCTGAGCCATACCAAACCTTCTCCGATGTTTTCTGTCAACAAGAGGCCACTAGACTTCCCCCTCACAGAATCTGGGACTGTGGCATTGATCTGATACCTGGTAAACCCATTCCCAGGGGCCGTGTTTACCCCCTTTCCCTCCCGGAATCTAAGGCTATGGAGGAGTACATCCAAGAAAATCTAAACAGGGGCTTCATCCGCAAGTCTGCCTCCCCAGCTGGGGCTGGCTTCTTCTTCGTAAAAAAGAAAGATGGGGGCCTCCGCCCTTGCATTGATTACAGAGGCCTGAATGCCATTACCGTTAAAAATCGGTATCCACTGCCACTGATTTCTGAACTATTCGACCGGATCAAGGGTGCCACCATCTTTTCTAAACTTGACCTCAGAGGAGCGTATAACCTTATACGCATTAAGGAGGGGGATGAATGGAAGACGGCGTTTAACACCCGAGACGGCCACTTTGAATATCTGGTCATGCCTTTCGGGCTATGCAATGCCCCAGCCATATTTCAGAGCTTTATGAATGAGCTGTTTCAAGACCTCTTGTACCAATCTGTAGTCATCTACTTGGACGACATTCTCATCTTTTCTCAAGATCTAGCATCTCATCGTACTCATGTATTGGAGGTCCTCTCTCGTATCCGAAGAAATCAGTTATTTTGCAAATTGGAGAAATGCACCTTCGAGCAGAGACAAATTCCCTTCCTGGGATATATTATTTCGGGCACCGGTCTACAGATGGATCCCACAAAATTGAAAGCCATACTTGACTGGCCCCAACCTTCAGGCCTTAAAGCCACTCAACGCTTCCTAGGATTCTCCAACTATTATCGTCAATTTATCAAGGGGTACTCCTCTCTCGTGGCTCCCATCACAGCATTGACCCGCAAATCTGCTGATGCTGGTATTTGGTCCTCTGAGGCTATCCAAGCCTTTATATTATTAAAGTCTCTCTTTTCATCCGCACCCATTCTTCAACAGCCAGATTGTTCTCGTCCCTTTGTCCTGGAGGTAGACGCCTCTTCTGTTGGCACAGGAGCCGTACTATCACAGCGAGATCCTTCTGGAAAACTTCATCCCTGCGGATTCTTTTCCCGTCGCTTTTTACCTGCTGAGAGGAATTATGGGATTGGCGACAAAGAGCTCCTGGCCATCAAATTGGCTCTCTCCGAATGGAGACATTTACTAGAAGGAGCGCAATTCCCTATCACCATATATACCGACCATAAGAATTTGCTTTACTTACGCACTGCCCGATGTCTAAATCCTCGTCAAGCAAGGTGGTCCTTATTCTTCTCACGCTTTGATTTCAACATCACTTTTCACTCAGGATCTAAGAACACGAAGGCAGACGCCTTATCTCGCTCTTTTGATCCAGCTGACATGGAATCCTCGGAAGATAAGAAATTCATTGTAAATCCATGTCAAGTATTGGCAGCTACACATCTGAAAAAGGGTTGTCCTCCAGGCAAAACATTCATCTTGCCACATCTACGCACCCGGCTCCTTCACTGGGCTCATCACTCACTCTTCTCTGGGCATGCTGGCATTCGCAAGACCTGGGACTTATTGTCCCGAAGCTACTGGTGGCCTTCCTTGCTGGAGGATGTGAAGAGATTTGTTGCTGCTTGTTCCAAATGTGCTCAACACAAGACCTCTAGGAAGAAGCCTTATGGATGCTTGCTCCCATTACCCATTCCTGATTACCCTTGGTCACAGATCTCCATGGATTTTATCACGGACCTTCCCCCTTCCAAATCCTGTACTGTAGTGCTTGTGGTCACGGATCGCTTCTCTAAAACAGCCCACTTTATTGCTCTCAAAGGCCTTCCTTCTTCCTCCTCCTTAGCCGATATTTTTATTAAAGAAATATTTCGCCTCCATGGCTGTCCTCAACATATTGTCTCCGATAGGGGATCACAATTCATATCAAAATTTTGGAGGTCTTTTTGCAATAAATCCGGGATCAAGCTTGACTTCTCTTCCGCATATCATCCCCAGTCCAATGGGGCTACTGAGAGAACCAACCAAGAATTAGAGAAGTTTCTAAGAATATTTATCTCTAGTAACCAAGACAACTGGGTGGACCTTCTCCCTTGGGCCGAGTTCGCCCATAACAACCATTTTCATGAGGCCATCTCTAACTCCCCCTTTTTTGTTCTGTATGGCTGCCATCCTAGACTACCCACCTTCTCTCAAGTCTCATCTTCTGAAGTTCCAGCAGTGGACTCTCTGGTTCGTAACTTCTCTGATATTTGGGAACAAACCAAGACAAACTTAAAACAAGCAACTACTCGTTCCAAAAAATTCTACGATAAAAGGAGAAGAATGACTCCAAGTTTTGCAGTTGGTGACAGGGTATGGCTATCCACCCAGAACATTCGTTTAAAGGTTCCCAGTAAAAAATTTGCTCCCAAGTTTATTGGCCCATTTGCTATATCTGAGATTATTAATCCCGTAGCCTTTAGATTGAGTCTGCCTCCCTCCTTACGCATACCCAATGTCTTCCATGTCTCCTTGTTAAAACCGATGGTAACCAACAGATTCTCCACCTCATCCAGAACTCCTCCTCCTGCTGTGGATCGGGATCAAGTGGAATACGAGATTAAAACTATCCTAGATTCTCGTAAAGTTCAAGGTGCCATACAGTTCTTGGTGGATTGGAAGGGTTACGGCCCTGAGGAGCGCTCATGGGTAAGAGCCATTGACCTACATGCTCCCCGTCTACTTAAATCCTTCCATAAAAAATTTCCTTTGAAACCCTATTAGGTGTTCGGAGTCCACCTTTATGGCAGGGGGTACTGTTACGGACTTACCTTATCCCCGCCGCTCCGTCCAGCCGCACTTCCGCATTCAGGACCATGTGACCGCACCCGGAGGCGGTCACATGACCACAACCTAGAGGCGGGGATTTTGAATCCCCTTCTGTATAAAAACCTCACTCTGACACTCGCTGAGTGTCAGAGCAACACTTACCTGTTCCTGGCTCCTGCTCTTCGTGGATTGCAGTGTCTTCCTGTTCCTGTGTCTCCTGTGTGCTGATCTCTGCCTGTTTGACTTCCCTGGCTCTCTATTCCCTGTGTACCGACCCGGCTTGCTGACCATTCTCCTATTCTTGTGACCCGTGTACCGAACCTGGCTTGTTGACTCCGAGTTGCCTTCTGATTCTGCCTGACTCCATTCCTGTGTACCGAACCGGCTCGTTGACTCCGCTACCACCGCTTCACTCCGCTGTACTACATCTTGAGGCGAACCTGGGGACCGCGACCTGCGACTCCTGGCAGCGAAGCCCACCCCGCCTTGCGGCGGTTCTTGGTGAACACCGGGGAGATCGTTAGACTCCGCACCTCAGGTAAGCCAGCGCTAATCAAGATTAGTAATATAGTATCCAGAATCTGTTACACCCATTCCTTGTTATGTGTATTTATGATTCTAATTTTCTCAACAGATGGTGTTTTGGGTTGGCTATGTCCACAAAGTTGGTGGCTGCTATTATTTTATCAATGCAATTTGGGGTTGATGAGGGCTATTAATATAGAGTAAGGACTAATAATATTATGTGGGATATCTGTATTGCATGTGGGAGTAATAATTTAAGGACAGGACCATTTGGTGGGAGTGAGGTCTATTTATTTTTATTAAATGTGGTTGCTACTGATTTATTTTTTCAGAAGGTGAATAGTACATATCTCTTTTCTAACAGGTATGAGAGAGCAGCACAGCCTGCCAACTGTCCTGACATCATGGGAGTCTTCATAGATGTCTTTACCACATGGAGTAGACGGGAGCAATGAAGACCAGAACCATCCTCCACTGAATGCCACAGCATGTAGGAACCTGTTGAGGGGAGGTGGACAAGCTTGGGACACATGTGACAAGGGGAGAATGTTGGGGGAGCGTATGGGACAAGGGTAGAGTAAGGAGGGCATATGTCACATTCCCACTAAATTCATAAAAAAGCTCTCACACTTACCTCAAGGTTTTTGTCCGGGGCTGTGATAAAAAAAATAGAGGAGTCCTAGGAAAAATAACTGCATGGAGCAGCTCCTTGTACTCTGCCTAGTGGTGGCAGGAAGTTAGTAAAAATAAGCTTTTATGTGGTAGTGCTGCTTTAAAAAGATAGATGCCATTGTTTTACACATGAACAAGAAACAGATTATAAATTAACATTCTTCAAAATCTTTGTTTACCAATACAATCCCTTCAAAATAGAAAAATGTTACTCCTTATTCCTTTCAATGCATGTGAGCTCTCTAGCAGATAACCTCACTTCTTGCTTAATAAAGAAGATTGCTATATACTAGAAGAGAGCATAGTAATCATTGCAGAGTCTGAGGTCACTGAACTATGGATTGTAATATTTTGCAGAGTTATTGCACTTGCTCTGAAAGCACAGGCATGTCCTGATTATTCTGTTGGCACAGTTGAAGAAATCTTACCCTACTTTGTTATCGTGACCTTTTTTTCATTATCAACCCTAAACCATTCAGCCTCACACTTGTCACTGGCCGCCTTAGACTATTATTGATTTCTTTAATCAGATAGCTCCACAGCTTCCAATTTGAATCCTAGGAAGTCATATGTTTTTTGAATCAAGTGAATTGACAAAATCTTGATCACGTTCAATTAACATGAGGAAGAAATGAGCAACATATTGGACATTTCTATAGTTAGATCTACTGAAATATAGTTTAAGGAAATCAAGAGTGGACATTTGCTATGAATAAATATACTGAATACGATGTTATGCCTCTTAAAATTATTTAATAAAGTCAAATGGTAATTATAATACTACTACAGTCTACTCTTTAAATGTGCCTGAATAAAGACGTAAACCCTTTATGGCTCTATAAAAAATACCTCCCGTGCCTGACTAGCAGAACAGTGCTTGACTGGAAGGACGGCAGTACTAAGAACTGTCTCTTACATACAGCACAGCCTGGGAAACTAACAGGAAGTATTAACATCCTAGATAACTTCATATTGAAGGAAAAACCATGTGACCTACTTGATGAAATCAATCTGTTTTTATTTAGCCATGGTTATAATCTTTTTGGAACAATATGTTATCTAGCAAATCTAAAGATTTATATCACCAAAGACATTTGTTGTGTGGGAAAATATATATTGTTTATAGAATTAATTACATTTTAACACATAGAATTATGTGTTAAAAAAAACAACCCAAAACAAACAAACTCTTGCTTTTAATATCAAAGTTAAAAATGGATGCAAGATATGTAAATTAACAATACAAAAACAAACAATGAAAATAAAAAAGAAACTAAATGTTGATAGTTTTATTTTTAAGCATCAGTGGCGCACGCAGGGGGGTTCCTGGGTCTCCAGAAACCCCCCCCCCTCCGCTAAAAAGTGCCCTACATATCGGCACTGTAGTATATAGCAGCCACGGCGCTGTCTAAGAAGCGTCCGTGGCGGTGCTGTATTGCATACAGCACCGCCGCGGACACTTCTTTGACAGCGCCGCGGCTGCTGTATACTACAGTGCAGCCGAAACGGAGCAGGCGCGCGTGCGCGGCAGGTTTCTAGGATTATTTTTTTTGGGGGGGAGGAGGAAACCCCCCCCCCCCCCCGAAAAATCCTCCGTGCGCCCCTTGGCATCCATACAGTACTACACTGCACTGAAATGTGTTTCATGTGACCATAAAAAGAGCAGTCAAGTTATTAGTACCCTGATGGATCTTACATAATTACGCAAAAATAGATAGTAATTTAGCTGATTTAGGAAATTGGGCTGGGCTACATATAAGTTATTTAGGGATGTTAGGATATTCTTCTCAAAATAGAGGTTGCTCATTTTGTAACTAATAACTGTTTCCAATGTGCTATGCTTCACAAGCAAGTTTAAATCTGTGCAGTGCAATGATCTTTGTCAGTCACTTCATGTTTCAATGTAATCACCTTGCATGAGTTTCAGCTTACTAATGTCATCCATAAAGTTCATTAGGTAAAGGACACATCACATTTTCCAAAGGGTTTTAAGCAATTTTGGGCAGGAAATGCTCATTTGTAATAAAGAATTCAGGACGATTTGTTTTCTTCTGACCAATTAATCTCATGAGATAAATTGTATAATATTGTATGCAATTGCACATGTACCGGTACCAATTAGTAGAAACATGCACAGTACTGTAATAAAGTGTATACTGAGTGTGACTACCAAGAGCATGGAAAGGGAATGACGAGCAGGGAGTTATCTGTGGGAGCTGTGCTGATAAGGGTGTGGCAAGATTCATTAGCTTGACACTGGCAAAACTAGTGAGTTGTTTTTTATGGGTATTTTCATGTTTGGTGACTGTTTTTCCATTTAGACTACAATAGATCAGAAAAGAAGAACACAAGATTTTTTTCTTCCACTTAATAAAGTTGAAGCAGTCCATTTATGTCTATGGGAATGCATTGTGTAACCAACAGAGTTTAACACAAGCGTTGTGCTGTACTTTTCCCGTTGATTTCTATAATACTCATTCATTCCTATAGCCAATTAATTTCATTCATTAAGATGAATGGGAAAAAAAACGTGAATGTAGCCTATGAAAGTAACTGTGCAATGACAAAGCCACTAGGTCTGTCTAAAAATTACTAAAATTACCTCCAATGGTATCTTCCACTCACCATTAACCACCCAGTTCTGCCACCACTAAGATTTGGCTCAAGACTGACACTCTTTAGGAAGTCTTCAGTTAATCCCTGAGTTATCCCACAGTATAATCACAACTGAAATTAAGAGAGATAGCGTAAACCAAACAATCTCTTGTTTATTTATGTAGCATTTTTATATCTATACACATATATATATATATATATATATATATATATATATATATATATATATATATATATGAGAATATAGAGCAATAAACAATGGCGCTCACAGCAGTATTGCATAGAAATAGTGTACTGAAAAGTCCACTTAAACATCTCTTCCACGTATGGAGGCAGCCTTCCTTAGAAATGGTTGGTAAGTCCAGAATAAATGTATAGGTAAAACACAGGAATATGTGCGCAATGGTCTGATAATATTTGGATGATTAACCAAAGTTCAGTGGGTATGTATATAAGGTATATTAGTATTTCAAGCTTCTGGTTAGTCCTCTAGGACCATAAGAATAAGTCCAGTCTTGTATGCATAGAAAAGACAATGAGATCAGAGAACTAGTGTTTGTTAGTGATAGCCCATCGCCATATGTATACACACCAGAAAAATAAATAGCTTATCTGAATAGATTTTCCTTATTTAGAGGCAGGAAAACCGCTTATCTGTATAACCACTTTTCAGTAATATATAACCAGCATTTCAGGCATCACGGTCTTTCACCGAAAAACAGCATAATCAGCACATCTGTACGTCTGCTCCTCAGTCATACACCAGTCACAACATCTCTCCTAAGTACATAACTTCCAAACGGATGTCCCAAGAGATCTCGACACCTAAATAATGTAATAAGATTCTACGGATGAACATGGCAAATACTGGTATACATTAGAAATCTCAAGAGTATTCAGCACCAGAATAAAGTGATAAATGCAACTGAGAAGGGGGAATCTAGCGAGAAATTTGTTCAGGACAAGCTGGTGGTAGCAGGAGGGTGATGCTCCTATATACCCCTCATGTCCTGCTTCTACACTGCTCTCATCTGCATATATACACACAGACACATACATATATATATATATATATATAGATATATATATATATATATATAGATATATATATATATGTGTGTGTGTGTAAAGACTATCTTGTGCTTAATAATTTTAAGAACACAAAAAATAGTTAGAATGCTCATTGAGTGTAGAAGGACAACAGATTGATATATAGAAATTCAAAAGTGAAACAGTTTTCTTAACATTAAATCAGGAATAAAACCAGAAAGGGTCACAGTGTTCGCACATAATTCTGGTCTGGACATCATCAGTAGATATACAGAGCCCCCACTTATTCTCACTTT